>NC_072767.1:1230000-1840893 GCF_022539595.1 Amphiprion ocellaris | reverse complement strand
CTGACATCTTTCTTAGCAAAGTCCTCCTTAGCAAACTCCTCACCGCTCCTGCCTCCTGGTAGAAAATTTTCTTTTTATTTCCGAGTCGCTGGTTGAAAATTCGGCGGAAACGTTTGCTGCTGCTGCTGCTCTCTATACCGCTGTCTTCTTCTTTGGACCTTCTCCTGTATCCTCCAGGTAGAGTGTTCTCCTCTTCCACTCGCTGAATGACTTCCAAGCTCCTCCTGAATAAAGTCCTCCTTATTGGTCCTGCTTGCATCGAGGGATTCTTCTTTTTGTTCCAAGTTGCTGGTGGAAAATTCATCCCACCAGTAGAAGCATTGCTCCTGCAGCTGCTCTCTTCAGGTCTTCTTTAAAGGACCTTCTCCTGAGTCCACCAGATAGAGGGTTCTCCTTCCCCTTCTTGTTTTTTTTTTTAATCAGCTGATCAACTGATTAGTCCTCCTTAGTGAAGTCCTCATCACGCCTGCCTGCAGTCAGGGAGTCTTCTTCTGGTTCTTCTTTTTCTGGGTTGCTGGTGGAAAATTCATCGTACCGTTGGAAACGTTTGCTGACTGCTCTGTTTATCTCTGTGTTCTTTGTGGACCTTCTCCCAGGTCCTCCAGGTCGATGGTCTTCGCTTCTCTTCTTCTGCATATTGAATCTGTTTAAACATCTTAGACAGGGGTGTTAAACTCATTTTATTTCAGGCCAATTGGTCTCCAGTGGCCCGGACCAGTAAAATCAGAGCATAATAACCTATAAATAACCACAAGTCCACATTTTCTTCCTTATTTTAGTGCAAAAAAGTACATTCTGAAAATGTGGGCATTTAATGAACAATCTTCTTACAAAACTTTATGAACATCCTGAAATTTCTTAAGAAAAATAAGTTACATTTCAACAATATTACACCTCAGTTTATCATTTACACATTACAACTTACACAGTTTATCTACAAAGGCACAAAACATTCAGTCACAGACATCTGGAACTGAACAATATAGTGTTTAACTTTAAGATCAAAACAACTTTTCAAGATCTAGAAAATATTAAAAATGTACAGCTTCACGTCGGTAATTTTTCCCTTTTGCGAAGTCGTCCCACCGGCCGGACTGGACCCTCTGGCGGCCGGTTTTGGCACGCAGGCCGTATGTTTGACACTCCTGATCTAAGATGCGTTTTAGAAGCATTTCTAGACAAAAGAGTGATCACATCATGTGTTTTCTAATGTATACTCTACAGCTCATTCAAAGAGAAGAAGAAAAAGATTGAAATTACTATTATCATTATTATCAGTTTATTTAAAAAATGAATCTAAAATGACAGACCCTTGGTGCAGTAGTCTTTGGGGGTTTTTTAAATTTTTTTTTGGCCTTTTTAGCCTTTAGTATAGAGGCTAGCGGAGAAAGAGACAGGAAACATGGTGAGAAGCAGCAGGTTTTCTGTAGGAGAGATTGCAATGATTCCACTGACAAGCCTGAGACCCTCCACCCTGTTTGTGTTTGTAAGGAAAGTTTGTTCTCCTTATCCACACTTTGAGGCCACCGGCAAGTGAAGCTATTGAAGTTTATTGGATGAAACATTTTCTGGAACAGAAAGAAAACAAAGACTGATTTCATCCATCCTGGGCGGCTTCATAATAAGTACTTTTATGGATCTGAAAAGACAAACATACAACACTGATGTGTTTTAATTGTTTGCAGATAATTGTTTGTCTCAGAGGAAGAAAAAAACTACTGGTTGGATCAATTTCTTTTCATGAGATTTGTTCACGCTAAGAAAGCTGCAGAACAACATCAGCTTTATCCTTTACTAATTAAACAACTCCAGTTTGATTATGGCAGTTTTCTTCCCCCTACATGCTTTAATGTGCAACATAGAAAAAACACCAGATGAGAGAAATCCTCCTTTCTCTGCTCTGCTGCTGCTTGAGAGGAGTGTGTGAATTCTCATACAGAAAGAGGAAAAAATAGGGCACTTTCATATTTATTTAAGTGTCAGATCCAGAGCTGTCTGTGGGGAGACAGAAAAGAGGAAGGGAGGAAGAGAGGAAGAAAAGCTGCAACCAGAGCAGCTCAGAAGGTTCACAAGCCTTCCTGCTTTCTTTTTCTATCTCTGAACGCACACAGGCAGCCGCACACTCATCTAGGAAAAGCAAACAGAGCCACAAAGAAAGTGAGAGGAGAGAGAAGGAAAAAAGGGAGATGAACAAAAAAATAAAAAACTCCACCAGATGTGCATCTACCTGCACATCAGTGTGTGAATGAGGAGGAGCCCTGAATGCAACAAACACAGTCAAAGCTAATAAACAGAGTGTATAAATGAGGATTATGAGCAGGTGCTGAACAGGTCGCGATCCTGTCACATCAGGTCTGGATACATGCAGTGCAGAATAGATAAAGCCTCATCAGGGCAGGTTAAAAGAACACCGAGCTCCCCAGTGTCTCATGTGACACAGAAACACAAACACGTGAGAATAACTGGCAGCAATTACCTGCTGGTTCCACCTCAGCTCAGTGTAAACCAACACTTCCTCCTGGTGGCTCGGTGGAAAACTGCAGGACGCCTCAGGCAGCCGGACGACTTCAGGACCTGTTTGAAATCCACCCGGTGCAGGACTTTCTGTGTTCATTCAGAAACATCACCAGAGCAGTTTTCCAAAAGCACTGCTGGAGTTCTTAATCATCTCGACCAGAGGTGTCCAACTCATTCTAGTTCAGGGGCCACATTCAGCCCAGTTTGATCTCAAGTGGGCCGGACCAGTAAAATCACAGCATTAATAACAACAACTCAAAACTATTCCCTTTGTTTGAGTGCAAATAAGCATGTTCTGAAAATGTTCACACTTCAGGACTTAAAAAAGGAAACCCAAAATGTCAAAAGTGAGACAATGACAAAAAATGAGACAAACGACGCGAAACAAAACAAAAAAAGAGACAAATAAATGAGACAAAAAAGTTACAAAGCGACAAAAAATGGACAAATGACAAAGAAAGAGAAAAAAATGACAAAAGCGAGAAACAAAACAACAAAAACGATACACAAAACAATGAATAAAGCGAAACAAAATGACAAAAATAAGACAAAAAACAAAACCGAGGCAAAAAGGAAACACAAAATGACAAAAATGAGAAACAAAATGACAAAACATGAGACAAACGCCAAAAGTCCGAAGAAAAAAGACAAAAAACAACAAAAGCAAGACAAAATATTACAAAAATGAGACACGAAATGACAAAAGAACAATGAACAATCTAGCATTTTAATTTATGATCAAAACAACTTGTCATGGTCAAGAAATTATTTTAAATTTATAGTTTTACAATTTGCAGTTGATGTCTTGTCTGTAATTTTTACACTTTACAAAGTCGTTTGGCCCAAAGGCTGCATGTTTGACATTCCTGATCTAAACTAAGAGGTCGGACTCTAAAAATATACGTAAAATGATTCCTCAAGTCGTGCATCAAGCCCTCTGGCAACAACTCTGCAAAATAAATGTATAAGCTCAACAAAAAAGTTAACAGTTTGCATCTGTTTCTTTGAGTTATGACAACTTCTAATAAAATTATGTTCAACCAATGCAATATGCTGACTTAAGGAAGTCAGTCTTTCCTATCGTACACTACATCTACTTTAACTGCTGTCATAGTAGTTAAATAATTACAGCATCTTCTGAAAGACATGAACAAACTCATGAGTCAATACGTTTCAAAACAGGATGTACTGAAGCTAAAAACGTCAAAATTTATACTCGTTTTTTTGTGCATAAGCTGCATATACAGTGTAATATTTCATTGGACCGCCTTTAGCTCTGAGAACAACATATGTTCACTGTGGCATCATTTCGATAAGCTTTTGCACTGTCACAGCATTTATTTCTGTCCAGAGTTGGGTTAATTTTCTACCAAGATCTTCTATTGATGATGGGAGAGTCAAAGTCTCCTCCAGAACATCCCAAAGGTTCTCAGTGGGGCTGAGGTCTGGGCTCTGTGGAGGATGAAAATGACGTCTCATGCGCCCTGATCCACTCGTTCTCAGTGTGAGCCCCATGAATCCTGAGATCGTCATCTAGGAACATGACTAAAACCTCCATTGATGGAAAGACCTGGTCATTCAGTATCTTCAGGTAGTCAGCTGACCTCATTCTTTGGGAACATAACGTTGGTGAACCTGACCAACCCCAGATCATAACCCTAACCCCCACTAGCCATGATGAGGGCATCACTTCATCTGCCTCTCTTCTTACCCTGATGCCCCCATCACTCTGGAACAGGGTAAATCTGGACTCATCAGACCACATGACCTTCTTCCATTGATCCAGAGTCCAATCTTTATGCTCCACAGCAAACTGAAGCCTTTTTTTTCTGATCATCCTCACTGATCAGTGGTTTTCTTAGAGCTACTCAACTGATTAGTCCCAATCCTTTGAGTTCCCTTCATGTGGAAATGGTTTCCTACGATCATCTAAGACTTTGTTCCTGAAGATGATGGTTCTCCACAATCCTTCAGGTTTTAATAATGTGTTGGACGGTTCTTAACCTGATTTTAGTAGTTTCAAAAATCTCCTTAGTTGTTTTCTTTGCTTGATGCAGGCCAATGAAGTTTAAAATCAGAAAAAGAGCGTTCAGTGGAACTTTAAGAAGAAAACTCAGCATGACAACACCACAAACCACAAAACAAGAAGCAGAAAATGATGTTCAAAGTGGTTTAAAGTAATTATTTCCAACCCTGTATGTCCCTGTTTCAAGCTAAACTCTGCAATAACTTTAAAAATGCCCTCTAAACATTTCTTGAACACTTTCTGGGTGTGAGAACAGTTCAGCAGTGAGCCGGTCCAAGGAGAAGTCATTATAGGAAAAAATAAAATGCTTGCATCCTAGTTAATTTGTAGCTTCAGGCTGAGAAGTGTTGACTGTGATGAATCACGTACCTCAGCCAAGTTTTCTATCAGCACATACCTCCAGATGAACTGGAAGAGAAGCCTGAAAGGATATTAAAAACAATTATTTGCTCATCTTTGGAAAAAAAATTGTCCAAGTAAGGAGTTGAAACGCAAAACTGCCTTTAATCTGAGCCTCCTGCTTAGACAATAAAACACACCAATAAAATCCTTCAAAATAAAGCAGCGACTTAAAGCAACAGTTCAGGTGTGTTTCTTTGTGAAAACTGGAAAGAAAAAGTCAAAAATGAGCAGTGAAGTTTGTCATGATTTGATTGACTTTATTTGTAAGGCACCAGAAGTCCTTCCTTACTGCAGAACATTTCATATTATTTATAGTAAATGTTTGTTGTACTTTTTTATAGGTTCTTTTTTTGTTTGTTTAAATGAAGCTATGATTTCAGACACAAAACATTTTTTTTCTTTTTTTTGCCAAAGTACACACTTTTTAGGTTTTACATTATACACAAAATAAGTATTTAAAAAAAAGACCTTTACAAAGCTCAAAACGCTTACAATGCTTCACGCTATGGGGGCAAAAAGTCGGGATTAAAGGGGGTGGGGGGTGAGGGAAAGAGGAAAAAAGGAGGTCAAAGGGGCAAAAAAGGTCAAAGTACTGCAGTTTTACGCCCCCCCCCGGTGTCACATCAGTTTTTGTAACACAATAGCACAAGAATCATCCAGGACAGACAAGAGAAGATGCAGCCATATACACATAAAGCTTTCTATGTAGAACTGTATTGGGAGGCGAGCGCCTCCGACTACTGGAACAAATACATAGAATTTCATTTGTATGTTTATAATGTCAGCTTTTGCAATCGTCCTTCTATCGATTAATATCTTTAAAAAAAAAAAGGAAGAAAAAAAGGGGGGTTGGTGGTTGAATAAAACAAGTGCATCAATCACAGAAAGTTTGGATCAAACATTCTTTTTAAAAAATCCTCTCGATCTCCCCGCAGACATGCATCGATGTGTTTAGTCTTCTGCATATCACTACGAGTACGGTGTAGCCGATACATACGGTGGATGGATGGATGGATGGATGGATGGATGGATGGATGGATGGATGGATGGATGGCGACGTGCCGCCAGCTAAATTCACAAGCCGGTTAGCGTGTTTTCATCTGGTTTGTCACCTGTACAGCTGTTTACACCTGTGTTCTCTCACATACACAAGAAGGGTGCTGTTCCCTCATATGCCCCAAATTTTGCACATAAATCCAACGTTGTGTGAGCAAATGTGCCTGATATTCTGAGGGGTTTTTTCTTTGCAAATGAGAGAAGTTTGTGTTTCAGATAGAAAACAGAAGAGGGAAAGAAATATATGCGTGTGTGTGTTTGTGTATGATACTGAATTTTCAAATCTACAATCAGAAAAAAAACACCATCAAACTTACAGCTGGTCAAATAATACAATATGTTTGTATTTGTTTTTGAGGTCCAACATCAGAGGTTCAATTTCCGCTGATTCTACATTCTAAAACTGGAAGTGGTACCTGTTAGAACTTCTAGAGAGCAGATGTTTAATTCTGGCTGCTCCTTTACAGCCACAGTGTTGTGTTGCCTGATCAGACTGTTTTAGGAGAGAAATTGCTCTTTTCTGTCGGTTTTCTTGCAATTCTGTGGCATTCTCGTCATATTACAGTCTCAGACATGCACATATAGTTTAACATTCAAGATGTGTTTCAAACTCCTCCAGGAAGCTGAAAAACACAATCAAGTCCAAGAAACCATCAAAAATGTGCACCTGACAAGCTGCTACCAGGGAAAGTTTTGCAAATTTGATGCAAGGAGAAAATAATTTTCAGTTTTCAGCTCTTACAAGATAACAATAAAATGGACACTGCAACCACTGGGATTTTGGAGGCAATACACTGCACAGATGCTATGGTCAGAATTTGTTCACTCACATAAACTATCAGGTGGTAAAAACTGCTTGTGCACATTATCCCAATTTCCATTAAACTAGAGGTCTAATCTGGCAACACCAGTGTGAGCGTGCAGAAACTTTCAGGATAAGTACTTTTATTTACTTATTCTAGCAGCTGTGAAATCTACTTGTGCTTCCTTTGGTGTTGTATGAAGGCGTTAAATCATCTGTTTCCTGTAGCATTAATAAGTGACAAGCCCATAAGTGCACAGTGAAGCTTAATGTACAGTATTTAAATGTGCAGAGAGGCCGTGTTTTTGTTTCAGAGACCATTTAAAAGACCAAAGTAGACCAAAGGAGATGTTTCTCACAGCAGAGACTGGGACAGACTGCATGCTGAGTTTAATGTCACCAGTCTGGCGTCTGTATATTACGTTTTGTACACTTGGAGTGGATAAATAAGCCGTTCCCCTTGTGACACAGCCTGTACTCTGTCCTGTCCTTGTTTCTGCTCGAGACTGAACCGAGGATTCTTCAAAGACTCACGCTGCCCTCTGCTGTCAAACACACAACATGCACGCTCCTCACCCACAGTGTCTGCTCTACTACCAGCACACATTAAAGATGAAGGAGGGCGTTACTGCGCTACCTCAGCTCTGTTTAATGATGCCTTTCAGTTAACGTACCGGGTGGATTTATCCAATGCAGGGTCAGGCAAGGATCATAAATCAGGGATGAGCGCTCGCCGAGGTTTGTTTTAAACTGAGCTGACAGGAGGACGTTTGATCTAAGAAGGTGCTTTTACTTTCTCCATATAAATTTAGGATCATAACAAAATCCAAAGACGTCTTCTCATCACGATAATTCTACTCCTAAAGCAGAGTTTTTTTTTGGTTCGGAGGGACATTTCTGACTTTATAGTGTGTCTTATTTAGACATTTGTCTGATCGCTAACAATCCACCGTTTAAACACACAGCCCACCTCTAGCTTGGAATGAATGCGTGCAATCTGAAATGCAACGAACACTGCTGATCTCTGCGAGACCTTTTATCTTAACAAAATGAAGTTTGTAGGAATCCTGTGTTGTGTCTGACAAGGTTTACAGCTTGCCAGAGAATCCCTGTGTTGAACAGTTTGCCTGTTTTAACGCCTACAGAGCGGTGCGTTCAGAGTCCTGCCTAACAAGGACCTGCAAAGAACAGAGGCAAGAGGTTGGAGGGGAGAGTGAGGCAGGAATGGAGGGAGAAAAACAGGAATAAGAAACGAGAGATGGCAACAGGAAGGCAAGAAGGAACAGAAATAGAAAGCAGTCCTGATTAAAAAAAGAAAACTGGAAAAATGTAGCTTCATCACATACAAAAAAGAGAGACAGCATTTGAAGAAAAGCCACAAGCTACATAAGAAGGAGACAGTCTCGTGGTGATAAAAAGAAAAGGCAGATATAGAAGGTGTGGTGAATATGAGGAGGTCAGGTGGCAGGTGTCAAAGCTCTCCCAGTAACGGGACTGGTTCAGGGTCTGAAGCTGTGGTGATGGGATTGAAGCCCATGTTAAGTAAGGTCAGAGAGAGGGAGACCAGGGGAAGAGGCTGGAGGCCGGAGGGGGCTGATCTGGTGATTCAGGGCTCTGGATAAAAGCAGAGCTGAACGGGGGGACACCGTCTAGTCGGACTTGTCTCCGTCCTCCTCGCGGTGGCTGTCGACGCCGTCACGTGACGCTTTCTCCTCCTTGGCCAGCTGGGCTTGGGAGGCCAGCAGTGAGGAGAGGGAGAAGAGGCCGGAGGAGGTGGTGACGGCGGGGAGGGTTGGCTGGCTCAGGCCCAGTGGCAGGGGGGTCATCGGCAGGGCCAGGCCTTGGAGCTGAGACAGCTGGTGAGCCTGGAGCTGCTGCTGCATGGAACACAACCAGACACAACTTAGACACAGTAGGACACACACAGCACACAAATCACTGCAAAACACTGAAAGAAATGTAAAGGCTGCGACGCACAGACCTGTTATAAATCACAACTGATGTTTAATAGATAACCCCTGAGGCACGGCGCTAATAGTTTAGGCACAATAGGATAGATGGAACGTGCATATCACTGCTAAAATACATGCTTAATAGGAGATGGAACGGCTGCAGCACACATAAATTACTTATAAAAGATGCAGTTTTCAATATATATAACTGCAAGAAAACAAGTGCAGGAGAGGACAGAGAAAAATGGAAAAACTGTGTAGCACAGGACAGATGTGGTCAAAAATACAGCATAAAAATATACATAAAAATACCACAGGATACACATGGATTTCATTTTAATACATAGAGATGAATTGTCATTGCCAAGCCTGAACATTTTCATCACTCCCTGTTGTACTCAACACGATGACGCATCAGTGGGTTGGTTCTTATGACAACTCTAACAGCATCTGTCTCCCGCTACACCTACAAAATCAACAGCTCGACTTCATGTTCAGGACCAGGATTATACATGATGTGAGCACCTGTTAAAGGAAAATATTAACAGGACTCAGAGAATGGACAAAACTGTGAGGAAAAACAGCTCTAAATACTTATACAGACCAGCATCCTTTACATCTACAGCAGCAGACACAAAGACCAAAGCAAAGCCCCTCCATGAATCATGCATCACAGAGATGGAGAGGCTCGGCTAGCTAACACTGGGAATATAGTAATATGATGGAGTAGCTAAGCTAGCTAACACTAAACCTCTGGTAAAATGATGGAGTAGCTAAGCTAGCTAACACTAAACCTCTGGTAAAATGATGGAGCAGCTAAGCTAACACTAAACCTCTGTTAAAATGATGGAGCAGCTAAGCTAGCTAAGACTAAAACCTCTGGTAAAATAATGGAGCAGCTAAGCTAGCTAATACTAAACCTCTGGTAAAATGATGGAGCAGCTAAGCTAGCTAACACTAAACCGCTGGTAAAATGATGGAGCAGCTAAGCTAGCTAACACTAAACCTCTGGTAAAATGATGGAGCAGCTAAGCTAGCTAACACTAAACCTCTGGTAAAATGATGGAGTAGCTAAGCTAGCTAACACTAAACCTCTGGTAAAATGATGGAGTAGCTAAGCTTGCTAACACAATGCTGCTGGGTAACATTAAAGTCACAGACATAAAGGATTGTGGTTAGTGGGCTAATGTCTGATTTCTACTGATTTAGTATTTTAGCTAGCGAGCTAGCTCTATTGATGTATAATTGTTCAAATGCACAGGATAGCGGAGAGTATCATTGGATTCACTGTAAAAAATCATGAAGATTTTTTAAGATCAACTCATCTTTTCTAGTTTTTTCGATACAAACAATATACCTTCTGTTAATTTATAGTCAACTGCACTTGATATGTCTAATTATTATTTTTTAGATCACTGTAGAACTTAACGAGTTCTTGTGACGTGCTATTCTGACTTAGAATGATAAGTTGAATGAATGAACAATAGAGTTCACTCAACTCAATAAAATGAGTTCATAAAAAATTAAATTAACATATTGTTAAAGAGTTAAACCTGCCTCAAACTCCTCTTTTTATAGTCTGAGGAAATAGACATGATAAACATAATGAGTGTCTTGGTTAAATTAAGTTGTGGCCATTTCTTTTTAGGAGAATCAAGAGGATTCTAACCATGATGAAGACTAGAACTGAATTCTATCCTAACACCTGCAGACTTATAATTTATTTTACTGTAACTGTGAGACGCCTAACAGATTGTCTTTGTACATTTCTTTGTATATATATGTTTTTAAAAATCGGCTTTTTCTTCAACAGCTGAGTTAAGTTCTTGCTGCTAAATGAAGAAGAAAGTCTATAAAATGTAGAAAATATAAAAGGAAACCATGTTTGTCTGTAATACCACATTCTGTATGTGACTCTTGATCCAACTTAATATCTTAGGTTTATTGAACTGGTTTCCTCAAGTTCAATTAATTTATCTCAGCTAGTTTTACACTTTCTTAACTCAAAATATGTCTTTGAACTAATCAATCAACTGAAGTGCAGTTAACTCACTTAACTAACAGATTAGTCGTCTTGAGTACTACTCAGTCTGGGAAAAATGGCTTTGCAGAGAAAATACCAATGATGATGCTGTAATAATGGCATCAGGATTGTCTGAACTGTGGCTTAACCTTAAAATTTTAAAGAAAATGAAGGCGAGGTGTTTGATAAGTGGGTATATACCAACAATGGCATCAAGCTGAAGCAGTATTTTTGGAGTCAACACCAGAGACAAAAAGTCACGATATTCCAACCTCTGCTGCATCAATTTAGACAAACTATTTTAGAAGTCTGGCCTTCACAAGTGCCCCTTTATTGAACTATAATAATATATCTCTGGAGAAGTGCTTTAAAAATTCCCTTGTAATTAAATTGAACAAACAAAACATCACTGACAACGATTATAAATGTCTGTTTTGCAATGCTTCCATTTAATTTATCCCGGTCACTAATGTGTGTTTACTAAAATGATTTATGTTGAGGACGGGCCATTTTAAAATTTTTCATTAGCTACTGATTATAAATCTTCATTTTTTCATATTCCGCTGTTTATTAAAACAGACAGAGGGAGGGAGCCCGTGGTTTGGGGTTCATTTAGGGAGGGGTCTTTCCATTGATACAAGCTACTAAGTGCACAAAAGCAGCGAAATGCATTTTCTGTTTCACTTCACAAACAATAAGCCAATAAATAAATATCATTAAACAAAACAATAGCATCGATCACAAAGATCAATAATTGCACTCTTCTGACCATCATTAGGCCCCCTGGGCAGGGCTGGGGGCTGGAACATCGTACCCTTATGATGGAGTTCATCTCTGGGGGGGTGACCTGCTTGGCCCTCTCTATGGCTGCCAGGACCTGCTGCTGGTGCTGGAGACGTCGGGTGAGGAGAAACGGGGGGAGAAGACAAGAGGACGAAAGTCAGAGAGACAGTAAAAGCAAGATAGAAACAAGGGGAGGAGAGTTTGGGAGGAGTGGGGGGAGAGGTTAGATCAATATCAATAGTCCCAACAGAGATCCGACAACCATCTCTGGGTGATGCACCTCCCCCTCTGGCCATTTAGCTATTCATCCAGTCACACACACACGCACGCACGCACGCACGCACGCACACACACACACACAAAAGGCCTGTGTGACGGTGGTGAATGGATGGTCGGCTGGTGCGCTGTAATGGGTGGAGGTCAACCCCCTGGTGGGCAGATAAGAGCATGGCTTATCTGAATCACACAACCATTTATTACACCGACACGCAAACACACACATACTGAGGGAAGGAAGTGGAATGGACGATGGGGGGGATGGAGGAGGAGGTGAGGAGGGGAAAAAAAGAATATGGCGAAGGAGAGAATCGAGGTGGGGGCAGGGTGGAAGTGAAAGTGGAAAGAAGGGAGCGGGTGATGGAGGAGGGATGCTGGGCGAGGGGTCGCCGAGGTGGAGAGGTAATGAGGCGGGAATGAGTGTGATCTCATCCCAGGATGTAAGGAATAGTGCTGGAGGTCACCGGGTTAGTGACGTCTTTGTGTCAGTGTGTGTGTGTCAGGAGGTGCGTGTGTGTGTGTCAGGAGGTGTGTGTTTGTGTATGTGGGTGTGCGCTCACCTCCTGAGACAGGTAGGGGAGGACTTGTGCGCAGATCCCGTTCAATCTCTTCACTATCTCAGCCTGCAGAAGTAGAGTAATTTATTTAAAGGTTGGTATTATTCTAGCATTTTATCACAATCAACAAATACCATGAAAAACTGTTTCTCAGTATTCACCCTGCAATGTCTGCATCAGTCCTTGATAATATTAACCTTTAAAAAGAGGTCACAGATATACGATGGCACGTACACAAGGGCTGTAACTGTACACTATAAAGCCTCATATCACTCTCCACAAGAACTCAGATGCATCTGTCCACACAGTATAGGAGGCCAAATGTAGCTCCATGCACCTTATTAACCCGACCTGCACCGTCACATTTCTATACGTTTCCCAGATTTGAGTGGTTGCCATTCTCAGATTGATGAAAAGGTCATGCATGCTGCTGAAGAGCATCTGTAGGCTCAGATGTGGACTTCTTCTTTGAAGCAAAACGAACATTGGTGGACCAAGTGCATCAAGGCTAAAGGAGACGATGTTGAAAAACAATGCAAGAATAATCGTTTCTTCTTTTTGAGGTACCCTTGAATATCTATATTTCTAGAAAAAAAACAGCAAAGGTCACATATGTAACCTTTATTTTAAGAGTGTGAAAGTTAGAATTTCAGTGCATGATGATTATCAGTCTGTTTTTTTGCTTCTGCGCTAACCACTGTAGCTGTAAGGATAGACTGTATGTTGGGGCTGATACACTGCATCTTTCTTTCCTAAATTCGGTATCGTTATTTTTTAGCAACCGATTATCAATAAACTAAATGCACTACTTTGGTTCTTATGCAGCTGCCTTTCTCTGTCTGTAGTTGCTCTGTGGTCTCTGCAATGTCACTGTAGCAGAGAAACAAAAAGCGAACAAGAAACACAAGCTGTGCACAAAAAAGTCCATGGAGATATAAACAGCGTATTTCAGTATTTTCCAACCAATTTTTGGTCACACACCTGTCTAAGCGAACCACAGTGACCTGGCTGGTGTGTAACCTTAACTTTCACGTGAGGCATTCAGGGAACTTTCGTAAATTGTAATATCTATTGATAAGAAGATGCTCAGCAAGTGAGGAGTTTATCCTGTGCCCAGTTTATGGAAGGGAATCAGACAACCTCAGAGAAAACACTGGTAACAAAACATGTATATTTTAGATTTAAATACAAATATCAAGTCTCGAGTCACCGACAATCTTTATTTCAATGCAGATTCGGTTAAGGCAAAGACAATTGCTCATCAGTTATGGTGAAAACTGAAGAGTTATTCTGAAGTAGTTTCTTAAAAAAGCTGAACAATATTTTTTTTTAGCAAATGTCACATAAACAAGAGTAAATATCATCTGTTGGGAACTATTTGTGGATGATTACACACTGAGCAGCCTTGTGAGTATTTAAAGCAGCAGGATCGTTCATGTACGAGTGACTCAAAATAAAACACAGCGTTCATCATAATGAAGTAATATGTCATCTCACTAACGTGTTTTTATCAGACTTCAAGTCTAACCAGCAAAAATACTACCATTGGTGTGACATAAAGTGGTGTGAGAGCGAGGACGACTCGTCAACTCAGCAACAGCAGTGCAAAAATATGTTAATTTTCTGTGTTTTATGAAACATTTTGCCATCAATAACTTCTGCCATTGTTCTCAAACACACTACATCTAAAAAGAATCTCTTCTTCTCTGCTGCCAACAAACTGTATTTTGTGAACGTCTCTCAAACTGGACACTGGGGAGTTTGGACACTTTAGCTAATTAACACACTAGCACTGGCCAGTAGGCATTAAGTGTAAGAAGAGACTTTGTCATGATTGGTGTTTACTGGTAGTATTTATCAGTAAACACCTGGTGGTGCAACCCAGTACTGCAGCTAATCTAAAATGGATTTTTTAAATATATTTTTATTTGGTTAAATTATCGGATGCAATTAACCTAAGAACAATTAGTCATTAGCATCCCTAACTGCTTGTTTTGGTCGTTTAATGGGTTTTATTGAGAATTAAAAAATAAAGAATATAATCAGACTTATCCTTGAAAACCTCATTAAATGTAAATTTTCATTCAGCGAAACCAGACTCTCATCAGTATGGGAAACATCTGCTGTGACCTTCCAAAACTGAGGAAAATATATCTTACATCACACACACACACCTACACACACCTACACACACACACACAAATATACATATATATCAGACATATCAGAATCCCTTTATTCGCCTCATTAATTAAGTTGCTTGTCCTTAATGCTCTTTCTGAAAACTCTTGAACGCATATGTAATTACACTCGCAAAGTAACAATCACCGATGCTAACGTGCATGCACACACACAAACACACACACTGCTCTCTTTCACGTCATGCACATTTCCTATCTTTCTCACATGCAGGTCTATTATCACATTTGGTTGGTAATCATCCAATCCGTCTGAGATATGCAAAGCAGCAGTAATTGTGTTAGAGCCTAATTCGTGGCGCAATGAGGAGAGAGGGGCCCTCCTAACAGTCATTAGGCATGCAGAGCACAGTTCCCCATCAAGCGCTTCACTCCTATCCCCTCATCATTACACATACAATCTCCCTGACATCTCTAAAATGTCTCTCTAAAATGCCTCTGCGGGACTCGCTCCACGCTAACTATGGCTCTTCCTCTTTTTCAGTGCCCTTTATTTCGTCTATCTCTGGGTTTTTTCTCCCTCTTCCAACCCAGCTTCTGCCTCCTCTTTTATCTGTGCCCTCTATCATCTTCTCTTCTGTGTCTCTCTCAGATTTTTCTGTCTGAATGCTACTTTCTCTCTTGTGTCCTCTCTTTGCATTTTACTCAGCTTCTTTCTAGCTTTCCTCAAGTGCTACTGGAGTACTTATTGACTGTCAAAACCATTGTATGTGTGCAAAATAAAACCTACATAATATAAAACTAGGCTCGGAGATCGAGCGCACACATCAAGGTCTTGGCTGCGGACTGAATGCACTGCTGTTGGAGATGTCTGCGCCGCCTATTTCATTTTAAATAGGCTTTGTCTTTTGTCATTTTAAAATGTAGAGTGAAAAGAGAAAGCAAACACGCAGACAAAAATGTGTTCCAACTGATTTAAAATGTCTTTCAAGGAAGCATGGACGGCAGCCTAAACAAACCGAGCAGCACCGACTTCCTCAGAGTGTCCTGGTTTTGTCGCTGCAGGAGCTTTGGAGTCTTATAGAGCTGCTTCCTGCCAGGACCTGATAGACTGCAGACTTTTTCATCATTTTTTAATATCTCAGAAAGATTCCAAACCAAAGGAAAAAAAGAACCTTCCTTGCACTTTTTGACACCAAAACTGAATCTACAATTCTGAAGTGCTTGTTGCGTGACAACTGTATTGACTATTTCTTTTGCAATTTTACACACAAAATGGACAGTGTGCTCAATAATACATTAAACCACCCAAATGAATGCAAGCTAATTTAAATCAACCCACCTGTGCTGTTACAGAAAATAAATTTTAAAATGAAATCGATAAAAGTATTCTGCCAGCATCAACAGCCACATGAAATGACTGGATGATCAAACCGATAATGGCACTAAACATGAAAGGGACATTTTTCATTCAAGACTTGTACGCTGTATACTGGCACCTTCAACATTACACTATATTTTAACACTTGAACAAGGAGAATTCTGCATCTTGAGTACTAAAAAGTGTATCTGAGCTGCAATTGAATTAAAGTCCTTTGAATCACATTTATCTTCCCACTGTGGATTCAATCTACGTGAAATTACACTTTGTCCCTTTAAACCTCTTATTTGAGCAAAAGTGCAAAAGTTATGTTGATTGCTCTTCTAGCATTGACCATATGAGAAGTTTCTTGTTCACATTTCTTCAACTTTTTCTGCTGCAACTCAACCACTGTTCATTTCTAGTAGGACTACAGAGAGAAGAAGAAGAAAGAACAGCAAGTCTACTGACAAAATCACGTTTTACATTTTATGTTTGGGTTAAACAAATATGCATTTCAAGTTGACATCAAATCAAATTATTTAAGTACATCTAACATAAAACAGCATTATTTGATAACTTGTTTTGGGTAAATTTAATTCAGCTGCGTATTTCTAACTGAGACAATTCATTTGAGTTGGTGTGACAATACTCGCTTTTCGATGCATTTTTAAAGAATATTTCAGAACTCTTTCCTAAGCAAAATTTTGAAAGCAAGAATTAATTAGTAATGGGGTATATTAATCCTAAAAAATACTTACTTGATTAATGGAATTACGGTTTCCTCTACAAATATCAAAAACTTACAAATACTTGAACAGATACAACAAAAAAGGAGCAATTTTTTTCCAAGAAAAGGTCTGAAAAACGTAGGAATGTTTGGTATTTCAATTATCAAAATAGTTGCAGGAAATGTTTTTCTGGGTGGACTATTCCATTAATGGACATTTCAGGATGTTTGCCAATTTTTCATCAGAGTAACTAACAAAGAGGTGACCGAGAGCCGTTTAACAGACAAGCACAAATCATCCAGCATAGGTGAATGTGCTCGTAATTGCCTTTACTGTTCAGAACCGATTATGAACGTCAAGAGAGCGTACAGTGTTTTAGATGTATCACGAAAGGCTCTAAATTATATATTACACAAACAATGCAGAACAAGGACACAGAGGACGATGTCAGGCATTCGTGGCCAAACGTACAGGAAGAAAAACATTGAGAGAAAAACAGAACAATGGAGAAACAAAAAAAAAGAAACCTGACAACAATATGGCTCCATTCAACACGTTCCCAGTTGAATCCACAACTCAACCTTGCTTCTCCTCACCGAGACAAAACAGCCAGAAACAGAGACAAGAGAAAGAGGGAGTGAACAGACAGAGTGGAGAAGCATTTTTTGAATTGAGTAGGACAGAGTGATCAAGAGGGAGCAATTGAATGTATGAGTGAGAGCGAGAAAGAAAGAGGGAAATAGAGACAGAGGTGAAGAGAGGAGGAGGAGGAGTAGAGGAGGAGGAAGAGGAGGAGGAGGAGAGAGGAGACTGGCTCTGCACAATAGACCTAGACATGAATGCTCCTCGACACTCGTTTCCACACATCCCCTTCAATTTCAACTCTAATGGAACTAGCGATTCTCTGCACCCACTCACACTGTGCACAAAGAAAACGTGCACGCACACACATGCACAGCACACACGAACAACAACACACAGCCGCTTATGAACATGTGCCAGCGACGCAAACACGCACAAAAACACAAGCATATGCACTGATGAGGAGGGGCACGTGCACAAACACACACAGTCTCAACCCACACACACAGCCAGCACATGAGCAAATGCACACACAAAGACCCCTGGACACACACATGAAACGCACACACAACCCCACTTGTGCCTGTGAGATAAAGCAAAAAAAAGGTGGATGCACTGCACACATAAGGCTCGGCGTGTGTGTGCGTGTGTGTATGTGTGCATGCGTGCGTGTGTGTGTGTCTGTGTGTGTGTGTGTGTGTGTTCTCCCAGCATGCATCCCAGTGCCCGTCCTGTGCTGTCTGTGTGGGTGCATATATGTGAGCATCTTTAAATCATGGCAGCTGCTTCTTCTTCTTCCTCCTCTGTGTGTGTGTGTGTGTGTGTGTGTGTGTGTGTGTGTGTGTGTGTGTGTGTGTGTGTGTGTGTGTGTGTGTCCATTTGTCAAAGCGTGCTCACTCCTTCCAATATGGCTGTCAGCGTGTACCGTCAATCATAAGACAGTGTGTGTGCGGCTGCGTGTGTGTGTGTGTGTGTGTGTGTGTGTGTGTGTGGACGGGCAGCGCCAGACGAGGTCACCGATAAGGGCTGGCCCTTTGGAGGCCCATCGCTCTCCCCCTCCTACAGGCTGAGCATAAATTACTCCTCCAGCTTCAGCTACACAAACTGATGTATGGATACCAGATTCTCACTCCTTTCCCCGAAAAAAAGCCTCCTTTTTCTTTTCTGTTTCAAAAAAATATCTCACTTGCTCTAACAGTGCGGTCTGCACTGAATGTGGGCAACTGATAGTTTTGTCTAAGAAGGAAAATGGATAAGCTGTTGCAAAAAATTAAACATTAACATCCACATGAAATGACTGCATGAAAATTACCTGCAGCATTAGATTATATTTGAACACTTATCGGAGCATTCTGCATCAGGGGTAGTTTTGATACTTCTGTACATTTCTGAATAATATTTCTACACTTTTTCAAAATTCTGAATGCAGGACTGAACTTCACATCTTAAAAATGCTTTCTCATTTAATGGAATGGAGTCCAAAACCTAAAGATATACGATCAGATACAATAAAAAAGGAGCAAATTTCAATTTAAGAAGGTCTTAAAAACTCTTGAAAACTAACCATGAATTATCAAAATGTAACTAAGTCAGACGTATTCTGTAGTTTAACTTATAAAGCTCAAATGAATATGCTTGAATTTGCCTTTACTGTTAAAATGGGTAATAAACACTGCTTGTCTTCACTGAATTTGGGCAACAGATAAATGCATATGCTGTTGCAGACACTGAAATGACTGTCAGATAAAACCTTTTTGTCAGCATCAACATATACATTAAATGACTCTGTAGTTAAAACTATGATGGCACTAAACACGAAAGAGACATCTTTCATTTTCCAAGACGGTGAGAGTTTGCTCACATTTTATGGAATTAACTGAAACAGAATTGGCAACATTCAAAACTCCTCAGTATCTGCATTTATGCGTAGAATCAGAATAAGCCATTCAAACGCCTCTTGGCATTCCAAAAACGATGGTAGATTCAGGTGTACAGTGAAGGTAAAAGCACAGCTGTGTGTATTAACTGAGTGACAAAGTGTGAGCATTTTTTTTTTTTAATTTGTTTTGAATTTCTTGGACATTCAAGGTTCTGAAAGTAAAAATCTTTTTGCACGGACAAGGTTAGCTGACCTTGAAGGCTTTTCTTTGGTCAATAAATTCTGTCAGTTGAATCGTCAGAACAAACATGAGCAACTGCAATGACAGATGGTGATGAAGGAAAAGTAGTCCTTGAGATCTGTTCAATCCCCGAGTTGAAAATGATGCTTTCAGCACCACTAACGGAGAGCAAAAGTGGAAAAAAAAAAGCAATAACGCGCTACTGTTTTCTAAATTCATGTTCGATAAATGCTTTGTTTCTGACTTTGACAACAAATTTTTCTGCAATTACTCAAACACTTAATTGCGACTCATCAAAGAGAATACTGCTTGACGCACACCTGGGATGTTTAAGTCTACAAGAGACATAAGTTACAGACAAAGAAAGTAGTGAATTCCTGACAACAGCAGCATGTTAAGTAAAAAATGTCTTTTCACTCGGGTTTCTGTTTGGCCTCTTACTCCCAATGGTGTCGCAGTATTTACAGCCATTTGAGAAATCAAGCTGAATTTTATTTTAAATATCAAGCATTTAAAATAAAAAGCTGAATATTTATGAGACCACTAACATAACCCATAAGTGTAGTCAACTGATCCAGGATCTGTACTGTAGAACACATTCAAATACAATGCTGTGACTTGAATAACTTGAATAGCTTACTTGCTGCATTCTGAAAATGTTCTCACATACTGTTGCAGAGGAACGCAGAAAATGGACCTTTTACAATGTTAAATATAAAAAAATATTCAGTCACTGGAACATATAGTACAAGGACAACAGAATAAGTGCCTTCAGTATCTACAGCAGCATGAACACCTTCAACACAGACAGTAGAAGATGGCAACGTTCATTCAATGTTCACTTTTCTGGCCGAGCTTCATAAACATGCATGTCCCTCAGTTTGAATCCAGCCTGGCCAGCATGCAGAAATGGCTTCCTCCTGTGTTCCAAATTTCTTCTCACAAGCAATCTGCTATGGCCGTGCAACAGCTTTACATAGGATGCGATGGGAATAAAAGAGGTATCCCCCAAAGACAAAAGGTAGACTTACCTGTTTGTGCATCTCAATATTGAGCCCGTAGGACATCTCATAGTACTAGAGAGAGAGGAAGACAAAAAGACAAAAAGCTGTAACAACTCAGGCATCAAACTATTCCCAGAAAATATTCTAACACTTCATCACACTCCATTGACTCAGTGTGAAAAATCACGTTTCAAGTTAATGTGCATTTAAATTGCACTGTGATGGGAAACTGGACTAAAATTCTCTTTTTCAGATGGCATACTTAGTGAGTCTAAAGTCTGAGCTTCATTTCCCAAAAACATCTTAAGCTAAAACGATCATACAATCCATAAAACACAAGCCTTCTTCAGTCAGAGACGTGTTTCCTAAAAGCACTGTAGCTGAACAAGCTCAGAGAAATGATCGTAGATTAACGAGTACTTCCTCACCACTCATAGGAACCTCCATTAGGAATCACAATCTGTGTGTTTTATTCATGTGTTTGGAAATTACAAAATGAAACTACCTTCACACAAATGCATCAAAATGGATCGAAGATCTGACTTGCAAATTTGACCTGACAGTTTGCTATCTTCACCTTGTTCTCATCTGAGCACACGCCTACATGCAAATACAATTAGCATGTACCACCTAGTTAATACATTTATGACCATACCAGTAAGATTTACATCTACAGTTTGACAAGGATCATTATCCAGCTCTTCTATTGCCACTGAATATAATCTAGGGCTGCAGCTATCAATTATTTTAGTAATTGAGTATTTTATCGATTATTCTGGCGATTAATCGGATTCCATACCAGGCATGCGCGTTACAGCATCAAAAACGGAAGTGAGCGTGGTAAATTATACAAAGACTGAGAAGTCTTGGGGGAATACTGCACTCTCTGCTGCCAGTATGGACTCATTGCAGCTGGATCTCAACCTCTGTCTAAGACCCGCGCCCACTCTACTTGCCATTGGCTAGTGATATTAGTTTGGTTGAGAGCAAAAGCTGCGTTCCCCTCATTCTATTAGTAGATTGGCAATGTAGTCCTATCCTCTTTTTTTTTTTTTTGAGCCAAACACCGGTGCCGCACGCTGGAATTCCGGCACGGTGCCTGAATATTTACAGAAAACACACAGTGAAGCTACGTGTCCACTAGATGCGTTTTTCCAGCATGTAAACGCGTCGCATCTGAAAATCGCACGCATGATGGGTGGTCACTAGCGGACTACTAGAGGTCACATGACAGCGCTGGAGCTTCAGCGGCCACTAGTGGTCATGTGACCGAGCTTTCAGCTGGACAGTCCGGCAGATGAGTCGGATAAACTCGGGCGCAAATTTTCTCTTTTATTTCAAAAACACTTCAGGGAAAAGCATTTCTGAAAACATTTGAGGCGAGAAATAATCTGTGCAGCAGCTGAATCTGTCCTTGTTTTAGTTCACTGACGGCTAATTTAGACCGTTTAGACCGTGGACTGGTTGGTCACTCCTGCCGTAAACAATAGAAAAGCTGCGCTGGTTAAAATAGAAGCATCCCGTCAAATTTAAGGACCCGGTTTGTATGGAATGAAGTCTGTCCAGCATCGGCCCGGCATTTCATGACCTGGGGTCTAGCATGCAGTTGATTAAACGAAGCCTCGATTCAGAGAATTTTGCCTCGAGGAATTTTAGTAATCGAATTACTCGAATAACTCGAGGAATCGTTTCAGCCCTAATATAATCTATAAGAAGATTAATCAGTTGATTAATAACTTGCTATGTCTTGATGAAACTGCTTTGAACACAGTTACATGACAAATGATATGACTGCTTGCCAACAAGAGGAGAGCACGAAGCGTAACAGGAGACTTTATCATCGTGGCACTTTACTGGCTAAACTCCCAAAATGCCCTCTGCTTGCCAAAGTAACTGTCGATAGTCTGAATAACTGCCTCCTCGGTTTGCTCCAGTAATAAATGCTAAGAGGCTCCACCTGGTCCAACCAGGTATTACAGCACATCTGCAATACAGTTTCTGACATTAATGTCCTTCATCTTTTGCTTTATCTGTTAATTTATTTTGAATTATTAACAGCAATTAAACAGCTAACTGATAACCATTACTATCCCTAATTGTGAGAATTTATACTCGTGTGCTGGTGTGTGTCGCTCTGCAATTACACCACCAAAATGCTAGTTAGCGGTGAGTTTTCTGTGCCCCAATGGCAACTGAAACAGAGCAGAACATTCTGAAATTGGAGGAAAATAAATGTTGAGCAACTGTTAGTTTTACCAAAATTACTGGAACACAGAAAACTGACGAAATCTTGAAATGGTTTAACCGATACATGGCTGAAGACTGGCAGTGCACTTGCATTAGGAGAAACATAAACACAATTACAGCCGATAACATGATACATCTTGTTTCACGGGAGCATTATCTTTGCACAAATCATTACGCGACACATGACTACCAGGTGAACCAATCATGGTTGCTGAGGGCTGCATCGGCTCCTCCTGGTGGTGCAATCAGTTACTACAGCTAATCTATAATACATTTTCTTCACCTTCTGCCTTAAGGCTGGAATATACTTTCCGCACGGAAATCCGCGCGAGAGAACATGTGTGCATTTATACTCTGTGCACGTCTGCTCCCAAACTGCAGGGGGCAGTGTAGCTCAAACACACATCTACCTGGTCTACTCTGGTACTAAACTAGAGAAGAAGAAGTTTGCCATTGTTTACACCACTTACAACACGGCATTTTACCGAATAAAAGCATTTCAGCAGTTAGTTTTATTTCACACCAGGAATACTTCATAACCCGGTTACCACGGTGATCTCTGTGTGATGAATTTCTAGACTTCAGCTACAAGTAGGTCCTGGCCCTCCACCATGTTTTTCCGCGCGGCTCCGTCCGCGTTGGTTAGAAAAATGTGGAGGTGCGCGGAGCGGAAATTTTCAGCACGGAAAGGCCGCTGGAGGGGGCGTGGGTGTGAAAATGACGTAATTTTTCCACACGGACCTCGCGGACGCGGTAAGCATAAAACAAGCTTTATCTGGTAAACCATTGATTAATCATTAATCATTAACTTAGTATAGATATATGAATAAAGTATAAAACAACCATATGCAAGGAACTATAGTGATATTTCCAAAGCTTTCGCTTAGGATGTGAAGTGGAAAGCAAATGATAAATTCAAGAAACAACAATGAAGCAAAACTCTGAGTAATGACAAAATAAACAAAGTTATCCTTCAACACAAAGCACCCTCAACTCAACATGACACATATTTGACATCTTAATGACTTCCCGTATTCCAGATTTTTATTCTACAAACACATTCTCACTCCCAAATGCACACAGACACACAAAGAGAAGACACATTTTTACAAACAGTTACAGGAAGTGAGGGAGAAAAGCAGCGACAGTAGAGAAGGAGCTTCTGTTGTGTGTGTGTGTGTGTGTGTGTGTGTGTGTGTGTGTGTGTGTGTGTGTGTGTGTGTGTGTGTGTGTGTGTGTGTGTGTGTGTGTGTGTGTGTGTGTGTGTGTGTTCGGTGTTAATGAGAGGGCCACCTTCTAGGCGTCAACCCTGTTAATCACCCACTCTGTCTGCAGGGGGACTGGCTCTGTCACTGGAAAACAAACAACACACACATCTCTCACAACACGAACACACACACACACACACACCATTGTTGTTTTCTGTTCAGACTCACACTGACAGAAGGCGAATGCATGTGCGCACACACTAATCGCACTCTCGCTCGCCGTGTTTTTCCCCGTAGTGGCTTGTGCCCACGCGGAAGCTCCCTAAAGTAATTACAGCGCTGGGGAAATGGAGGTGCTGCCGCTGGCTGGGGGAGTGGGGCAACCTGATATGCTATTAGAGGAGGAGTGGGGAGGTCGTTGTGGGGATACAAGACTGGGCCTGCCACTGATGGAGTGGAAGTGCAATTGAAAGTGTGCACACGTACGTGCACGGTGTGTGTTTGTGCGCGGTTGATTGTGTGTGTGTGTTTAAGGCAGACTGAGTGGAGGAGGAGGGTTCAGCAATACGGCATTCATAGATCAATTTTATAGCAGCATTTTGAGCTAAATCTGAAGACGGTTACGACTGAAGCAGATCTGTGTCCATCTATAGTTTGATTCTAGCCAAAGTAAAGCTCAGTTTAAACTGATACTCAAAGAATTATTGGTTCAATTAAGGCTGTCACATTCTGAAAAAAATCTAATTAGAACGTGTAATTGTACCAATTTCTTCCAACACAGCACCCACAGCTTATGTTTTATGATTTTTTTGAATCTATTATAGCGTTCCAACTCACTATTATTGACGTATCTGCGGTGGTATTTTCTCGATGAATCAATCTGTCTTATAAATGCCTGAAAATTGTGAAAAACATTAGCTATAATTTCTCGCTTAATATATTTATTTTATTCAATGAATTTCCCAAAACTCTTTCAGACAGTTTAATGTCATGACTGTGTATTTAGCCTGGTTGAAAAGTTTCTTTCATTTATGCATTACTGAAGAAAACAATTGACTGAATTTCAAAATGGTCAAACGCTAACAGATTAAAAAAAATGAATTTGTCAGTCATGTTAAAAGCATTCTGAATTTTTCAAAGATGTGTTTGATGTGCATCTACACAGCGAATCAGCAGACGTCATGAACAATGAACACAATGCAACTGCACTGACGTTCAGTGGTTTCTGACTTCGTGAATATTTACTGGTAGAAAAACATGAGGCAGGTTGTTGAAAAAAGTGACGCGGTATTATCTCTCTCTGTCTGACCTGCAGGATGATCTGAGAGTCAGAAACCCCTGTAGATCGCACCTTTCTGATATCAGAAAGGAGGTGTCTGTGTCGCCAACTATCCGTTACATTTTGAAACCAACAATCCGACAGTCACACTTCACGCTGCCTGGAGGTGAGAGACGAGCCAGGGATTGCTCTCTGATTTTACTTTCTCTTTTTTCATGTGTTAAGCTTGAGTTACACTCCAGCACTGAATCTATGGAGTGTCAACACAGGTAGCCGACGCTGTTGTGTGTAGGGATGCAAATTTTAAGCAAATTTCTATACCAATAGTCAGTGTTGTCAAGCAATAGTTCTTTAATCATTATGAATGAAGTACAACAATAATTTTTCCTACTTTACTTTCGCAAGTAAAACAGCTTGGTGATATCAGTCACTTGACAATAGGAATACTCTTGAGCATGTGAGTTCTGGCCAGAGTACATTCACCACTACAGAAGTCGTTCTCATGGTGCCCATTGCTAGCTAAACTCCCATAATGCTCTCTGCTTGCCAACACAGAACTGCCCGTAGTTCAAGCGACTGCCTACACAGGTGGCTACAGCAAGAGGCTATGCACTTAGGTACTACAGCTAATATACAATATATTTTTTGATATGTATATCCTTCGTCTTCTGCCTGCTAAAAACCGCCAAAACACAAGTTAGCTGTGGGGTTTCTGTAGTATGACAGCAACTGAAAAGGAACAGATCATGTTGGAGTTTGAGCTAATAAATGTTGAGCAACATTTAGTTTTACTGACATCACTGAAACACAGAAAAATAGAGTAAATCCCTAGAACCGACTGAATCGATACACAAAATGTTAGAACTATATCAGGGTTTCTGCAGAAATCAGCCAGTTAAATTTAATGCTTTTTAATGCTATTTTAATGCTAGACTGTAAAAATTTTATGACCGTGAACTCAACAAATGACACAGGTTTGTTTTTTTTGTAAAAGAAGATTTTTATATGAAAACTGTCCCTACATTTCACAATTTCTGAATCCGGAAACCACCCCTGACCACCAACAGGCTGCAGTCATCCTCTGAATTCCATGTTTTCTAGGCATTTTTGCTGGAATTTGCATTTCCCCATTTCCCAGCTCTCCTCCACCTGGTCCAGCCTGTCGGCCACTTTCCAAACATGCAGTTTTTTTGGCAATTGTAGCCGATCGGCCGGAACAAATATCGCGATGCTTCGGCATGTTTACGCAGATGCACATATCTGACGAATCGCAGTCTATAATTATATATTATTATTATCAAATATTTTTCTTGAAAACTGCAGAAAGAACTTTTAATGCCACTGAGAATCAAATTTAACAATTTTTAATGCCATTTAAGGCCTTAATTTTCACAAAATCAATTTAGTGACTATTAATGCCTTTTAATGCCCTGCAGAAACCCTGTATATGGTTGATTTAGTTTCACATGAGCTTTGCACAAATTGTTATGCTGCATATTACTACCAATCGGAACTTTGCTCTGCATTTCTGCAATATGTAGTCACATTTCTGGGGAGGTGCATGTCAGACTAGCGTGTAGGTAGGCAGAAATATAAATCAAGCTTTACTCAACTGTTTATGGTATCTCTCATATGCAAAAAAGCAAATGTAAAAATATTAATGCTTTCTTGGAGAGTCTTCATCCCTGCTTTTACACATCACATCACGCTGTCAGACTGCACATCTTAAGAAGGACTTTCACCCATTTCAAGGAATGTGGGAGTTTGTTATAATGCATCCATGACAAGGTGTTACCTCAACATCTAAACAAATAAATCCCACACAGAACAGACAAACCAACCCGAACTTCGTTACACTTTTGAATCACTCTTAGCACAGATACGGTTTTGTCTAGTTTTTTGATTTCCCACATACACCACTAAAGTCATGAGTGAATTGTGGGAAAAGAAGTGTTCCTAAAAAGCAAAACGCTGCAAGAAAAACAAACAGCTGGAAGTTGTATTTCACTTCACGGTGCTTTATAAACTCATCAGTACAAACAACCAAACAAAAATGAAAAACCCTCCAATTTTCTTTCACTATAATGATAAAATCAGCCTTGAGGCGAAGAAACATCCTGCTTGACATTTTCCTGACCATCAAAGAAATCCCGCTGACTTGGGTAATTGGGGAAGTTGAGTTTCTTCAATACATTTAAACACTTAAGTAAACTATTACCCCCAGTGTTGTTCATTCAGAGTAATTAAGCATACAGAGTGCAAAAGAAAATCAATATAACTGTGAAATGGTTAGATACTAAAACACTCCTCAAAAATACTTTGTGAATTTTTGAATTTTTGTTCTGTATGATTGTGTTTTTGTTCCAGTGCGTTTATGTGTACGGCTGCTACAAGTCTGACAAAACCTGAATGTGTGTGTGTGAAGCTGTGTGTGCTGATGCCTGCCTGACAGACACACAGAGGAAGTGTGTTTGTGTGTGTGTCGGCTGGCCTGCTGATGGTGGAGTGAGCAGCGCGGCGGCGCAGATTAGATGAGATTAAAGCCAGTCAGAGGATCAATTAGAGGCAAAACATCAGACGGCTACACAGCTACGGCCAGCAACAATGAGATTAGCCCCGAGGTGGAGCAGAGAGCAGGCAGCACATCGGTGTGTTGGTGTGTCGATGTGTGTGTGTTTGGAGAGAGAAATGGGGAACAGAGGAAATGGAGGGGGTTGTGGAGAGAGGAGCCACATATACAGTAAATCCAGAAACAAAAAAGGGATGAACAATGGAGGAAAAACTGCAATTTATTCCAAGTCTGGTCATATATTTGAGCCATCATGATAACATTGTCTTTACCTGGTTAACTATTGAGATTTCTGGGCGCAGCAAAGTCACAAAAAATAAAGCTGGGTTTCAATACAAATACTACCATATGCCAGAAATAGATTTGGTAAATAGTATATCATATAGTATATCACATACATACAAATTAGAGATTTTGTCACTAAAAAATTCCAACAGCAACCAAATTTTAGTCAGGGTGAATTTCTTGAAATATTTCACAGTGCATATAAAGATGTTCCTTACCAAAAAACAATATCAAAGATATATATCGCAATTCAAAATCATGAAGCTCACAGCTCATTACACATTAAAACAAGATGGGAAGCAGAGGGCAACTTTACTCTTACCATGGAGGACTGGGAAAGAATTTGTAGACAACAGTGGTGTGTTACAAGCGCTCCTTCCTGGAGGGAGTTTTGTTGGAAAAATGCGACTCGTTATTTTTGTACACCAGCTCAAAAATCTAAATATTCAGACCAAACCAGTTGTTGGCGGTTGTGTGGACAAAACATGGCAAACCATTTTCATCTCTGCACTTTTAAACTTTATTTTTATTTTTATTTTTTCTGTTAAAAAATTTTGCCACCCTTGTATATATTGTAAATAAAGCTGCTGTAACAATGTAAATTTCCCCTGGAGTGGGGAGAAATAAAGAACTTTATCTTATCTTTATCTTATCTTATCTTATATCTTTTGGGGTTGCCCTTCTATAGCTTCATTCTGGATAGAAATACATGAGGTCCTGGAGGTAGTCTTTAAGGAAAAAATAAACCTAGATTTTAAATCAATATATTTTGGAGATTGGGAAAATACAAAGTTTAGGAAGGTGGACTCTTTTTTGATGAGAGTATTGTTAGTAGCTGCCAAGAAAAGTATTACTCGAAAATGGCTGAGGAAGGAAGGACCCACGATTAATGAGTGCATTGATGTGGTTCACAAGATCTTTATAATGGAAAGAATAACATACAGATTAAAATTACAAACGATGTATTTGAAGAATGTTGGTCAAAATGGTTAATGTACATGACACCTCTGAGACCAGATTTTGTGTGAAAGCCTTGTTTGTATTTTTTGTTTTTAATACCTACTGTGTGTGTTGTTATCATTTTTGTTGTTGAAAAATAAAAATAAAATGTTAATTACAAAAAATATATAGTATATCACATAATAAATAGTATGTCAAATGTAGTATGCCAAAAAGACCTGGATGTTGATGCTTTTGTGGACATTCTGACCCTCAGTCCTCTTTGCAGTCAAGTAGGATACTTTCTGGAGTATAAACAAGCTTGAGCTACCAAAAGTACACAGACAGATCAAACCTGATTTCATGCTACAGGCTGCAAAGGCCAAAGTTTAAAACGTAACCTTATGAGGAAGTAGTCTGTCCCAGTTGTACATATATTACATGAAACAGTATGTACTTTGAGGGCAGCTGTAGTGTGTACCTCAAGTAAAACGTGAAAATAAGCAGCAATTATGAGCAACCTTGGGCCACTGCAACTGATTGACAATCAGCGCTTTTTTGCATAAATATTAATATTTTTAATCAATGCATTGTTTTTTGATAAAATGCTTCAACTTGTTCTAAGAGATCATTTTCTTCTGCATAACTATATATTCATTGCATCATGACATCAATCGTTTTTGGCTCACTGTTTATGCGCACTTGGTGCTACAGTTTTAGAAAATGGCGGCAAAATTCGACTCAATTTAGGGTAAAAGTTTGCAAAGACCTCGAAATTATGGGATTGCTTCTATGTCACAAAACAAACACTGTGCAACGTTTCAAAGGCACAATTCTGGAAGATGCAAAAGGGAAAACCACCGTAAGCATTTTCTGTTCATTAGTAGTGAGCTCTTTTTAATATCTTTTGTCTTTTTAGCTGCTAAATACAAACACCTTGGAAATGCACAGAAGTAAAATGGTCACTGATTTTTTTGAGATAGATTAATAGATAGGAAAATAGTTGAGCAGAGTGGACTAACTCATTTTCTGTGGTTTTAGAGAAAAATGGGTTCAAAGTTTTATGTTTTCAAGAATGGTCTAACATTCCAAGTGCCACTGTAACGCTATATTTGGGTTGTGGGTTAGACCACTTTACCACATAATATTACAGAAATTCTATAAAACTTAGTTGGAATTCTTTGTGGGTTAGACCACTCTGCTTCTAACCCTCTCAGTTGATAGAGGCAGCCCTACTAAAAAAAGTCTAATAAGCAATCAAAGCTTTTTTTATTATTTATATATTTTTTATCATTTGTCGGTGTGAAGACCGTTTTTAATCACTGTTGGAAAAATAAATCTGTATAATGATCTTGTCTACCCCCCTTTATTTTAGTCAATGTTCCTGCAGTCACTAGAGGTATGAATCGTTTTAGTCATTTACTCAAACACCTCATGTGCTTTGTTTTGCTGAGAGGACAGTCTTGGAATAGCTGTCTTTGGATAAGTACAGTTTAGTTTATAGAAGCCAATTTGTTTAATTAAGAGTTCCTCCTCATTTAATAGAACTGTTTAACTGCTTTCTGTGTTTGATATTTTGATAATTATATCTGCACAAGGTGAGCAAATGTTTGTGAAGTGGAGTCCCTTTTTCACAAAACATCCTGTCAGCTCTGATCAGATGAAGAAAATAACTGGAATCTGTTCAGTGTTTGGAATGACGCTGAATATTTAAAGTTGAAGATGTAACATTGGTGAAAGCACAGCGAAGAACACTGACTCCTTATCATATGTGAATAGCGGACTGTTTTGCACACATTGGAGAGACTATGAATGTTTTTGATTTCTTAAATTAATAATCACTTTAAAATCAAATCACAACACCAATAAATTATTGGTTTCCCTCCAATACTGTCTTCTCTGAGGGTTTGCTTAAAACATCTATGTCCTGTGTTCAGCGTTAAAACTGCAAGATCTCAGCAATTATGCTGGAAATGTGAGCAAAGATGCAATAAACCAGAATTATCCTTTAAGAAGAGACATTAAAAAGTGATTATTTGAAGTGCAAAGAAAAGATGGTAAAGGAGGAGGGGGGTACACAGAAAAGGAGGAGTGGGTAAATACCAGAGGGTGAAAGTATATGAACCACAGAAAAATATTTCTTTCCATATAAACAGTAAAATCTGTAAGGAAAGGTTTGCACAAGAATCTGATACTACACTGATCAAACATACTGTGACAAACTGACATTCATACACAAGCCAACGTCTCAGATGCACAGCGTGACTCACCATGATATAATGGCGCTGCATCTCCGACTTCTCACTGGCCAGCTTGTCACATTCGAGCTTCAAACTGGAGAGAGAAGAGGAGGAAAGGAGCACAGAGTCAAACCTTGTTATTCAGCTCAACAGTCTTCCCTCTAAAGTGCTGACACCAGGTGACTTCAACCCCCTTCATCATCATTATCTCCACTTTCACCAGCAGCACTGTCATCACTTTCATCATCACTTCAACCTCCACCTTCATTTTCATCATCATCTTCGGCACCACCTCCCTTTTCATCATCTACGCCGCCATTACCATCTATATCATCGCTGCCACCTCTATCATCATCATCATTACCGCCATCATCATCCTCACCTTTACAAGTCGGTGGCAGCGATTTCACCCAACCTGACAGGTGTCGATTGACAGGAGGTCAAAGTCGCTCTGAACTCACAGATCTGAGTCGAGCCAAAGTGTCTGCTTTCTAAATCAGAGTGGAGGCAACGAAGTAAAAAGTCTAAATATAGTGTTATAGCTGCAATCCAGTCTCTCCGACAGCCATTAGCTGTAATCATGTCAGCGCTGATCTCACGCGAGGCGACGGGACAAAGGAGAGCACGTCAACAAGTCAGCGTCATTGTCAAATATAAATGACAGAGGTAAAAAAAAAACGGAGCCCCTCAATGATTTTGATTGAAGCAGCCAGTTAGAAGTTGTCAGTCTCGGAAGGCTTCATCCTATGTGAGGACCGGGTAAGGCTCATCAAAATATGCACAGACACACGGCGGATAGGTTCAGATTTAGGATAAGTCTGTAACCTGTTTGATGGTGTGTGTATATTTATGCCGGGATGTTCTTCTCAGCTGTCTGCAGGAATGACAGCTCGATTATAGTGAGCTCTGGCTGAGTCTTCATCGCTGTTAGTCTTAACTGGCAGACTGAACAGCCTTACACACAGCCAATAACGTGGGCTTACTCATACACACAGTGTTGTGCTTCTTCTGTAATTATTGCAGCAGCTGCAGCGTTAGCTGGAGGTTCAGTTTTGGTTGAGTCCTTGCTCTGACTAAGTTTTGCTATTGATGGTCGTCATGACACTGAAACGTATAAATAAGACAATTCCAGACTTAGTGGTTGTTTTAGATACAGAGGACAAATTAAAGGACAACATTTAAGGTGTTAGTATCCTGTTGGGCACCTTGATATTGACTCTCCAAGTCTGTGGAATTTCAAAATATATTCCTTCATTTGGTGCTTTGATGATGGTTGTCTAACATGTTGGTCCAACATCTCCCACAGATGTTCCCATTCAGTTATGATCTTGTGACTGTGAAGGCCATAGCATATAATTCATATCACTTTGTCAAAACCGTTCAGAGACCTCTATGGATGAAGGCATACTAGAAGAGACCACTACCATCAGGACAGACATTTTTCATTATCTGGTAAAGGTGATCACTTAATATGGTCTCACAAAGCCTGCACCTCATTATCATTCTGCTTTGACAGAAAAAAAAACACATTCTAGCTTGTTGTTTTACTTAAAAACAGCCATAATCATAACAGGCAGAGCCAAGCCAAGGGTATGACAACAACATCAACAAAATTAGAGATGGGGGAGTTGTTCTGGTGAGACATTTGGACATACTGTAATTAAAATAGCAAAATGGCTTCCTTAATGTACATCCAAATCCTCGGCGAGACTTTAAATTTTCAGCATAGTAGGTTGCTTTCCTGGAGGTTGTTGTTCTTGTTCTCTATAATGAAGGCAATTTTGAAAACAATACCATGTAGACAGTAGAAGGGAAGGAAAAAGCTGCATAAAAATGCCAATAGCAGGCTTAAACCCATGGTCTACAGCCGGTGAGTGAGACTAGCATGGCCAAAATCACGTCAGCAACAGAACCACTGGATCCCGTCCTTGTAGGGACCAAAGGTTTAGGTTGCTCCTTTGACTAGTCACCTGCCTGTATATAATCAGTTGACCATTTTAGCGCAAAGAAAAACTTCTCTGTCTGAACTACACTGGGAGAAAGAATGGAGAAAAGGTAAGTTCTCTAAATGAGGGAACTGAAAATTACCGTCTGTTACTACAATTGGTACAAACGTCAAAAACCAACACATTGTGCAATAACGAACTGTACTTAAACAAAAAGTTAAAGTGCACCGTCTATTTCCTTTCTAGTTTGGGACTGTAAATGTAATTCTTGAGCTAATCTCACATGAGATCACTAAAAACAGTGTAGCAAGCCGTAGACTACACCCAGATGGATGGAGGCCGTGGTGCATATCAATTCGCTTCAGAGAGAATGATATACCACAAGTCATTGTTTTTAAAATGTGAATCCTCACCTTAGCTTTAAAGGTCCAAATGATGGAAAAATGCATTCTCTATGGCTCTAGTTTATGGTTGAATGTTAGCAAAAGTACAGCAAACTGGAACATTTTTAAACACAGACCATAAACACTGTCAGAATTTTCTGATCACACCTTAAATCTGTACTTTTGCCAACATGATTCCTACATATTTGTCATTTTCTAGACCCATTATTAGTTTCCTGCTGAGATTTTAAAAAGGTATTTCTGTGTATAGTAACACTGACCTGGTGGAGGTTTTCCTTGATAAACTGCAGCTCAGAGCAACATGATGAATGAATGAAGCAGGTCTACTGTACAAATACAAACTATAAGTACCCTCAAGGCTTATAGATACATAGCCATACTCTTGCTGAACAGTTTAAAAAAAGCAAGAATATTTCTGTAGACACAGAATGAGCAATTACTGGATATAAAATGGCCCTGACCCTGCATGATAATGATACAGTGCTGGAGAACATAAAGCCATGTGTAATTGTAGTTTTGATTTTAGTTTGTTTCTTCAATGCACAATCAAATAACTATTCAGTCTATTTTCTCTCCCAAGATAGGGACTGGAATGCGATTTAATATGTGTTTGGAAAAGGGCAGGGAAATACTTTGAGGTTACCAGTCCATCAAAGAACAAACACAACACAAACACGTCCTCACCCAAAAGGACAACAAAGACGCAACAAAACCCCACAAGGAATAACTAAAGGTGGAGATTTAAGCTCAGGACTTAACTGCTGTGAGGTGTCACCATGAAACCCAATTTAGAAACTATGTCTTGAAATATGTATTTAGAAAAGGAGCACAAAGCAAACTGGGATATAATGAAGCAGCATCTGTGTTTGTTATTAGACAGAAACCTCCCTTCCTGTCTTATCTCGGCTCTCATTGTGATCTCAAACACAGTCAGTATTTAGAAGTTTGTTTCCAAATCTCAAAGTGAACAGCCTGAAAGCAGGATACTAATCCTAACCTAATCAGTCCGTGATGTGACAGTCAGCTACTCGCACACCGTTCTAATTTGAGATCTTCTTTTTAATGATACATTTAAAAAATGGTTTAACAGTGTCAAAAGAGATACTGATACAACAGTATAATCCATAACAAATTAATGAATGCATTAATCAACAAAAAGAATACATTGTAACCCATAGCGAGCTTATCAAACTGTCCAAATAACTAATAAATACTTTACTGATTTCTTAAACACTGAATATTTCATTTATGTGTGATGATAATTTATTAAACTGCAGCAACTTATGGTACAATACAAAGTGTTTTCTTGACTACCCGTTTCCATATTTTGGTACTTAGAATGCTTTTCTGGCTGGAATTATTCTGTTCTGTGTGTAGTTATTCAGAGCATTGGTGTCTACTACAAATATCCTGCTGTGAGACTGTAAATCTGAATAATCTCTCTTATAAAACACTTGATTTAACAGAAAAATGTTTCAACTTTAGTAAAAGGATTGAAAAGTCAGTTAACTGTAGTTTAAAATTAAGTGTTTTTGCATCTTGACTGTCTGATGTGTAGAAAAGTACACAATCGCATTTACTTTTAGATCCTGACCAATCTTTTCCTCCGTGTTGGGGATAATTTACATTTGTAAGTAATTAATGAAGACACTACTGTTGTGCGATGAAATGTGAGAAACTCTCTCACTTTGCAGGTGCTCATATGGATCCCACTGCAGTCTGATGCTGTAAATATTTAATTAACTCAGAGGAAAATCTCCTACAAATAACTGGAAGCAGCACATTGAACTTCCACCTCTTGTTACTGTTTTGTCAAAACTGGGATTATATTGATTATTGCTAAATCTCATTATTCTGATTCTAAAGTGAGTCACAATCCCCTTTATAGCAGAAATAAATCTGTTCACAGCTTGGTAAAAGAATACTTTTAGTCTAAACAGTCGGTTTCCCTGTCTGTGATACCTGTACAGTGGGTGAATTTTTATATAACTCACCAATATTAGTTGTATTGAGGCTTAAAATTATGCATAATTAAGGGAGTAGCTGCTTTGAGCAAAAGTGGCTGCCGTCATAGGACAGTTCATGGCCTAGACACATTTGCATGGTTGACCTCAGCTGCAGTCACGCTCCACCTCTCTGCTGCCAGGAATCAGGTGAAGCCAGACACTGCCAAGTTCTGATGGCTGGAGCCGCCACACTGAGCCTTATTAACGCTCTTCAGGACACCAAAGAGTGGCATCACGGAGGATTCATCCATTTCTATACAGAGTCAATGATCTGACCTGGTACAGAAAGGTTTTTAATGGACGTATCAGCTGGTAATGGATCTGGAATTATGGAGCCAACTTAATGGAGCAAAATTCAACATGAAATGTGTTTTGTGATTTTGCAAGCTGTTTCTTTTGTGCTCCCTGTGATGTTTCTGCTCCAACACTGGTGCTGTAATGTGGAGAAAATTTTCCCCAGATCGCTTCACAGAATTATATTGCATTGTAATTTTATGTGTGCCTGTCCGTTAATGCTACAGCTTCAGATCAGACTTGTGTAGGGTTAAAACTGATATGTAAACATTACTTGGTCCAACCTATTAAGATCGCTGTTGTGGATTTTATGGAAAAGTGTCCATGGGGTGTTCATTCACAGATAAAGCTAACACATTCAGATAGGAGACCTGATCAACCAAGTGAGCTTTCAGAGTGCCCAAAAGAGCGCATACCTTACAATGCTGACTTGGCTTTTGCATGTAAATAAGCAGGAAACCACTCAAAGACCTTACTGGCACGCAGCAACAGTCATTCCACGTGTCTAGAATCATACTCATCAATAGGATGAATTGTAGAACAGTTGCAGCCAAAACTTAACAAGCTAAATGAAGATGTTTAAGTGACAAACACTTGTCGCAGTGCCAGTCCCTGAGGATGCATCACACTGTATGTAAATATGCATGCAACAGATAACTAACCAGATACCGCAGCCATGAGGGCTTAGCTTTCATTTTTGGAGGGGGAATTTGGAATTTTATTCTGCTGATTCCTCTGTGTATATGAGCAGCCTCCACTTACCCAAAACGCTCCCCTTCCCACCTACATAAAACCCCTCCTGCTCTCCCTGTGTACATGCGTAGGCTGTGTGGTGGGTTGTCATGACGACATGCGTCTCCGCTGCCAGCCTACCTGGGATTGGCTCCGTGCCTCCCCTGATTGGTGCGCAGCAGCCCCGGGGCCTGCACCGTTGTTCTCAAACGACACTTTGATGGAGTTTTATTGCTGATTCTTCCGTCTCTAAATCGCTCCTGCTGTCATCTTTATTTTGATTTATGTATTCCCTGATCTATTTATGCATGTGAACGAGGGGAGGGGAGGGGAGGTGGGGGAACGAGAGCAGTGCGGGGGGCGGGAAGAGGAAGACAGCGACAGCTACAATGCTCGGTACTATACCCGGGGGAACGCCTGCGGTACATTTGCCTTTTAAAGTCTTCAGCAACAGACAAACGCAGCACAGCAGCAGAGCACTACAAAGCTTTGTCTGTGGCTTCCAAGCCCCCCACCCCATCCCAGTCCCTCTCAATAGGCACTGTATGCACGTTCTGTACGCTCAGACAAAAAAGGTATTCTTTCAACTGCGCCCTGACTCTCTGAAGAGGGTTAAACGGTGCTGCTCACTGTTATGGGAATTACAAAAACCAAAGGCGAGGGAAAAGACGTGCAGGGCGTTATTGCAGCTTCAGAATCCTCCGCAAACAAGAGCGATCAGACCAGAGCGGGGATTTTGCACACAATATGTCAGGCTTTCATCTGCCTTCGCCTGTCTCTGTAGCCGGCAGAGGCAAGCCTCTGGAAGGTTCTGGGAGTACAGGTACAGAGGAACAAACCAACCTCCTCAGGAAGGAAAGCAGGCTTCAAAGACTCCACTTTCACAAAGAGAGGATTTCTCGCTGAGTTGCAGACCCCGTAGCATCACCCCTCTTTAGAGCGGCTATCAAACAGATCAGCGAAGGTCGGACTTTGGAAGTAGCTCAGACTTCTAGAACTGTAGCGGTATTTAAGCAGTAAAGGAAGATCAATAGCCGAGGGTAAACGAGACTGATTTAGGTATGAGTCAATAAAGAATGTTTCTTCAGTGTGCAGCGTGGTGGTAGAATTGAGGCAGAAGTGGAACAAAGGCAGACATCTCAATTTTTATCACACTACTGAGGAGTCCCTCTAGTACTAGATGCAACATCTGGTATTTTCTAACAACTTCCAAATATGTTTTTGTTGATTTTCTACAAAGAATGATGTAATTTTGGTACTAATTATACAGAAAATACAGACTAAATTCTAGCACTCTTATTTCAGTTTGTGAATTCTTCGCATTTAATTGGAATTAATTAAGTGGACAAACTGGGCACTGTCTCTCGTTTCCAGGACAATTCTTATAGAAGTAGCAATCATTCTTCTTTATTCAGTATTCAATAGACAGCACTCCAGTGTCAAGCACGTCGAAAGTGCAACTGTATATGACTACATGAGGTGAAACAAAGCATTGTAACTGTAGGTTATTGCAGCCATATTGCAGCTCAACTTATTTGTTTGACACAGTAGCTCCCGTTTCAAAAATATGTTCAATAAGGAAAAACACTAAGCATTGCATGTATAGCCTGAGGTTACGCTCCTTATTAAAAAGACACACGCTTATCATGCTGTCACATGGAACTGCATCTCTGTTTTGTTTGTGTGTGAATACGCAAGTGTTTCTGTTCACACCTGTGGTATTGTGCTTGAAGAAACTGGAACTCATCCTTGATCCTGTCACAGGAGTCAGAGGTTGTGAATTTCAGCTGCTGCGATGAGGCCTGCCAAAGAGAGAAAAAACAGAAGAGAAGAATCGGTGAGAGCCAGTTGGAAAGAGCAGAAACGATGAGGTGGAGTGAAAGAGAGCCGAGTGGGAGAAATAATTAAAAACATGAGCAAGAAATCAAGCGGTTTTCAATTTGCCACAGTCCAACGAGTGCAGCATTACTAAGGAATTGGTTGCCAAGTGTGTTTCCACATACAAAGGGGCCAAATGCACAAAACCCTGTGAAGATTCAGAACTTTGTGTATGCACAACAACAGAAACACGCATTGTTCCTGCCAGATTTTTAAACCCCTGCACACGCACTGTTCTGTTATATATCTCAATCACTGTGAAATTATACGCCTGCACACAAGCCAAAGCCACACACACAGTAACCATAATTAGCCATAAATAGATTTCAACACACCCCTATTTAACCTTCTATAGACGTAAGCCAGACTCAATCTGTCCTTGGTCTGGCACCGGCAGCATCTTTACAGCGCTGAAGCAACTTTAAGAGTTATTACCCAGGGCCATTATGAACAATAGCACATGCCATGAGCCATAACAGCCCATTGATTGATGACACATGAGTGAGTCAAACTTATAATCCAGCGTGTGTTATTATTTCAACATTCCTTACTGTTGTTCCAACATCCAGTTTGGGTGACAACATGTAAACTTGCTGGCCTTGGAGAATAAATCTTTCCTGTATAAATAATGATGGTAACACACTTTTATAAATATTGTTATAGTAGCTTGGCTGAGACTGTTGAGTCGGTTGAGCTGCAAAGACTTGGTTCCAAGTGAAATGTGTCTCCTGTTCCCTCTTTGATGTTACCCTTTGCTTCGCCACATCACATAAGCAGGGCTTGTATGCTTTTTATAAAAAAAAAAAAAAAACAGTGTGGGGTAGGAGTAGGTGACAAGGACAGGTGAAACGTACGGTATAGCAATATGGTAAACTTTCCAGAAAAGCATATTTCATAATTTTACAAATAAAATAACAACATCAGTTTGTCCATTTGGGGCTTATTTGGTGAATTAATACAAATACCTGAGAAGTTGATGTTCTTCACCACATCGTTACCTAAATCTTGCCATTCCAATGTTGCAGAAAGCAACCCTTATAAAACATATTCTATTCTGATATACACAGTCCAAACTATTGTCTGTGTCTGTTCAGTTGCTGTCTTCTTAAATGCATATATCCTAGACATCATGAGTTTAAAGTAAAACACAACAAATAACCAAACCCTTGCAAGGATCTTAAAGATTCATGCGATAGGAGATGCAAGGAAAATAATGGTTAACTGTCTTCAGTGTTAAAATAAAAAAATAATACATAACTAGAGTGAAAATATAAATTAACTCCTAGCTATGATGCCCAGTATGGTCACATGTACCAGCCTTCAACCAGTACGTTAATTTCAGAGTGGAACCTACCACTGTAAATGAAAATTAAAGGAGCTTTTTGATGAATTAAATGCATCCATGTCATGTCAAAAACACTGTCTGGGCTTTATCCAGCATGCTACATCATCGTTCTTTCGCCTAGCCTGGATGTTGCTATTCGCCCTTATTGTAATTCTGTCCACACTACATTCCCCAGGCAGCAGTGGATGGACCGGTGGTGTGTTAGAGCACAGCAAGCATCAAGCCCAAATAGGGACAAAATCTCATTATTCCTCAGCATGCTGCATAATGGGTCAGGTGGGGAAAAAGGAAAAAAAAATTGACATTTTTCCACTACGACTGAGCAGGCATAAAAACCATCAGAAATCTGATTGCAGCACTTATGGGAAGCTAGCCTGCCGCTGTTAGGAATGACCTGTCGCTTTGTTCTCTGCTCCCCACGACATGACGCTCAGCCTCATTTTTAACTACAAATAGGCTGCTTTGCATTCACAGAAGCATGGCCAGCGAATACGCTAAGCAACGGGATGGCTTCAGGTTGTAGGAACAGACCTGGTTACTTCAAAGGCTGAATTACTTTTTGGCTTTGCAGCTCAGTAGGCAGCACTTGGCTTCAACATGGTGAAGCTTTGGGGGTGAATTCGTAATAAAGCCTCCCAGGGTAAAAACATAGACACTTGACATCTTAGATATCCGTTTGGACGTGGATTAAATATTCTTTATATGTGGACATAAAAAATTAACAAGTACATTAAAAAATTCAGAAGCACTGAGCCTGGAAGAGACACAGGCAGTTAGGCAGTCATTAATAACACACACACAAAAAACACACAGTCCTGCAAAACACTGACAAATACAGTGATCTCAACCATTACACTTTCAAATGTCATGAGAAGTGTTAACATTATCGTCCTGCCACCACACACAGACACCCCCGATCCACACAAACCAAGCTGCTGCTCGGAGACAGAGGCTCCGGCTGTAAAGCACAATAACCTTTTCCATTATCTCTGCAGCCAGTATGGCAGGGACCAAACTGAGCAAACAACAGCTCGGCTATATGGGTGTGTGCCACACAGCGCCTGTGTCAACACAAGGCTGCTGGCTACAGGCAGCTCTGCACTGTGTGTGCATGTTTTTTGTGTCTGTCTATGTACAGGTTGCCCCCAGTGCCAGAGGGTAGAGTTCTTGCTCAAGATCTGATTTCCTCCACATGCAGCGCAGCATGCAAACGTTTAAAATACCAAAGTTTCTCTGAGTCAACTGCTCCAGGTAGTCAGGCAGGGAACAGAGGTGAAGGCTGGGGGAAACCAAAGAGGAAAAAGAAAGCAAAAAAAAAGCTGAAGAAAGCCTGAAAATGAGGAAGAACTTAAAAAAAACAAAAAACATTATAAAACCAAACACAAAAGCCACAAAGAGCAGATTCGGACTTTTATCATGTACCAACAACTTCCCCAGCAATGAGCAGTTCTTGTTACAAAAGTCAGCAATTCTGGATATGTCAGAAAAAAAATTAGAATTAATTGAATTTAATTTTGAAAACAATAAAGACCCGAAGATTTACACCTAGTTAGCTACAGCAGCTTTTGGTTGCAACAGCAGGAATAAAAATGTCTCTGTTTCAGTTACCTATACTTGAGCAACTGTAATCCTGTGAGTAATGTTAGACATAATAATTCAAATGTTTAACAATGAAAAATAGTTTTGAGTTTACATACACAAAGAGCCACTTTATAGGGATTTCACTAAAAATTAGTAGCTTGGTTTCATTTATTGGCAAAGTGTGACTGACAAAAACTCGCATTCAGAGTTTGCATTTGAAAAATAATGTATTTATGGACTAAAATACAACTGGTGGAATAATTCACTTCTTCACTTAGGGATTTAAATTTGTTTTTTAAATTCATCACAGATATGTTGTCAGTTGGATACCTGCTGTTATCAAAGTTTGGAAAACACTGTTAAATAAATGATGCTTCCAAATGCGGTTTCTACATTTAACTCTTTATTCTCTTTGTTCAGTTTGGTACTTCTGACAGAGTAAATCTATATGAGAGCAACACTCTTTTTACCTTGAGGGTGAGGGGATTTTTACAAATATGGAAATAGCGTTTGCCAATGAGGGCAACCCGGCCAAAGAAAGTGTTTGGCTGTAGTCAACATAAAGTTTTCACTTGAAATTCTGCTTAAAAATGGTTCACAGATTCCCAACACAGTTCAGAACTGTACAGAGAAAAGGACATATTTCTTGATACCACTGAGTCCTTGGTTTGATTTTCTGCTGACCAAATCTTTACTGCAAAGTCACTCCTGACAATATTCAATGAGGGCGAAAAATGTCAAGAAAGAAAACTTTACATATGTGTCCATATTTGGCGGATGGCTGGCATTTATTTGCAAACTTGGCAGGAGGTGTTGTGAACGTACACGACAGCATATGGTTTTGCTAGCACGATGGGACGAGAACAGGGACAGTTTAAGCACTTGTTTTGCTATTAACAACTAAATCCAGCACAGAACCACCACACCAGGGGAAAAAACAAACCACCACAACAGTCCTTCCTGTTGTGTAACATATACTAAACCCTGACAAATATAAGAGTCTGACGGACAATTGCTTTGCTCCTACACACCCAGAGTACGTGGCCCTGTGCGATATACGCTGCTAACAATGTTTATTATCTCTTTCTCTGTAAGTGACCAAAACAAGGTGCTTTATGGAGGCCTGAGAGCCCACAACAGATGGATGCCCATAATGTTAATGAAATACTGCCGTAATATTGTGACACATGCCATCTGCTGTGACAAAAAAAGGTGGCTGCACGCTGTGTGAGTGAATATGTGTTTGTGCAAGAGAAAGGCTGCGCTAGCATGACTGTATGCATGCGTGCGTGTGTGTGTGTGTGTGTGTGCATGCTTTTGTTTGTGTTACAGAGGAATAGCCTAGACAGCATGAATGGACCAGAGAAAGTGTGTGTTAGAGGAAAAAACAGTGAACAGGTGTGTGTGAGGGACAGATTTGTGTGTGTGTGTGTGTGTGTGTGTGTGATAAGCTTCTATGTATGATGCTTGGCAGCCATGGGAACAAATATTCACTGCCATGAATCATACACAAGGATAAAACAGCCCCCCCCCCCCACACACACACACACTCCCTCACATGTTAAATTTGCATAGCGCACACACACCTAAATGTAGGACAATCTCTAATTTGATTCTGCCCTGCTCCTTTGAGACGTAATTAAAGCATTAAAAAGCTTTGTGCGCTGCTGAGGCAATTGAGACAGTCTTCAGCGAATAAATGGGATTCATCGTTTCAGGAAATTGCTGCCCCACCCCCATCTCCCACCCACAGCCCACTCATTGTCACCCCCCGCGCACACACACACACACTGTTCCTGGCCTCATCATCTGGTCCAATCCATGTGAAATCTACTGTGAACCATAATGTCTGTTTTAAATAAGAATCAGGATAAGGCTGTTTCTGCTCCGGAGATCAGTCGACAAAAGCAATGGGAAGGGATGGAGATTACAGAGTGGGTTTTTGGGGGGGCTTTACACACACACACACACACACACACACACACACACACACACACACACACACACACACACACACACACACACACACACACACACACAGAGATCACAGTACAGTGATTAGACACACAAACAATGCATGAATACAGTAGAGCGTTCAGACACACAAGCAGAGTACAGACACGAATACACAGCGAAGACACACACACAATAACAGCGGGATGCGTTGGAAAACATCCTCCTCAGTATAAATCCTGCCTGAGGGTAGCAGCAGTGTGGGGATTGTATTTCCTGGAGCACTGCCTGACTGTTTACATCTCAGTTGGAGTGTGTTTGCGTGTGGTATACGTGTGTGTGTTTTGTTTGCTGGGTGGGGTGGGGTGGGGGGGGGCAGGGATGGAGCCTTGGCATTGTAATCACTCACTAATGACTAGATGTTATCTCACTCCCACTTTTAAATGAATGCAGAAGATGCACGCTGACGAGCTGTTGGCCTATTTCTCAACGCCAGGTTGTCTGCTCCATAGCAACAGTCTCAATGATGCCATTTGAGCCGTCTGCCTCTTCCGTCCACCGCAGATTCTCACCGTCAAGAAGACAGAATCGCACACATCATCCAAAATGACTGAAAAGAACGCTAAATGACCAGTAACCTCTTTTACTTGACTTTGGAGGAGAGATTACAAACTGTAGGGGTGTGAGAGCAGAATGTCTGCAGTCAGATGTATAAGGGATGAACCAACAGCATTTATCTCAAGACCATAGTACAAGTACTTACATTTGTGTACCTGCAGAAACCGTATACAATAATAATGCAAGATTTCTACCTTAATAGTTATAATTACAATAAAAGTCCACCGAGAGTGATGACCACACCTGTTTTTAAAGTACTATTGTTTGATCAATTCACTGTTATTTCACAGATTTAACAAGTTTTCACTATTACAGAGAAGAAATAGTTAAATCGAATAGTATTAATTGATATATTAACCATAAATAACATCATGATTAAAATCTATATCATTACAAATGGTAATTTGTGCTTTCACAACGTGACTGTGAACTCTTTTTACTGTATTTAAATCAGCAAAGAAAGGTTATTGTACAGATTTGACAGATTTCTTGTAATAAAAATGGTAAAACATTTTAACTGTTATTTTGCAGATTTTGTGTTTTTGCTAAATTACAGGCAATATCTAGTAAAATCCCTGAATAAAGTGTTGATTTACATGTTGACTCTAAAAAAAGAGGCCAAAACTGAAAATAACATCTACATTAAACATCTGATCTGATCGTAATTTGTACTTTCTAAATGTATGACCCCTAAAACTACATTTAAAAGAAACTGTTTTGTTAAATATTGAGTAAAACAAAAACTGCAAATAATGTCCAAATAATAAAATCTGTATTTTTACAATAATTTCTTCTTTCACACCTTGTGACTATAGAATTACACTCTTTTACAGTATAGAAATATGTGAAAAATATCCTTATTTTGGATATTTGCTGTTATTTTTCATCACTTTTTACAGTTTTTGAATGCTACACTATTTCAAAAAATTGTAATGTATTTTGTCACCATTTTTTAGTGGGATTTTTTTATTGTTTTGGACAACGCACGCTGCTTTCTTGTAGTAAGACTACAGTAAACAACTCAATGCATAGTGAAGCTGATAAGAGACACTGGTCCAAATAGTGGTGAAGCTCAAAGCTGAAACGTTCTGCAACGGACTGATAAAGTTCCTCTTCAGTCATTCTTTAAACTCCTAAAGACTCGTGAGCATATCAGACTTAAACATTTATTTACTTGCTTTGAACTGATTTACACGTAGCTCTACACCAGCAAACATTTGACACTGTGCAACTGCACTCTGCTACTAAAGACAAGTTAGAATATTTTTCTGATATGTCAAAATATCTGGCATGTAAAAAAAAAAAAAGAAAAACACCAGATAGGTATTTTTGACTTTCTATAACATGAAGGTTCCACAGCACTGACAAAGCAAAGAAATTCTACATAAACGACAGCAGCTCAAGAGCTTTGGCTATTTTCACTGCAGGTTATCTCTGCAGTTTCTCTCACTACTCCAGTGTTTGCTGCAAAGTTGATTGTTGTTATGTCCCATTGCTACCATTAACAAATTCCTCGAACTGCGTCTTCTGCGGGTTATTAAATGTTTTGTCAGACTGGTTGCGTTAAATGAGCTGTTTTTCACTCGTTTTGATCATTTAGCAGAGCAGAGCTTGAAGTCAGCTTTACTGTTGTTGTTGCGGCTCATTTTCAAACCACTGACAATCCTCCTCTTTCAAACTTGTTTCAGTTAACGACGTAATGTTGCTATAAAGACGGTGCTGTATCTGAAAAGTTTTATGATTACAAGTACAGCACATGAGCACAGTCTGATCCTGGTATTGGTGCATCCATAATGACAAAGTAAAGTTTAGACTTGAAGCCAAGGAGGAGACCAAAAAACATGCTATTTTTTTGTCCCAAGTATAGATTTCTGTATACAAAATGAGCCCGTCCATGTCTGCTCTGTGTACTGGTGAACAGAACACATGCAGTATGCGTTTAACATTTTGGCAAACCTTTCAGCAAAAATCCACCATGACATGATTCACGCAGCCAGACGCTGAGAGCTTAAGCCTCCTGCTAATACACCAGCACCAAACAAGATCACATCCTCCATCTAAGAATAGCTCTGACCAAACAACTCCATCTAAATATCCCGGATTAATGTTTGGACTAAAGCATATGAGCCCAGTGATGTGAGAGGCACAGGGCTAACTGGCCCACATCCAGACTCACTCCGGCCAACTCTGTCTGGGCCAGAAGGAAGCCTTACTGCGTTTGCTGCTCGGTGTGTACATGTGTGTGCGCTGAGAGGCTAAGGAATATGATTGTGTCTTCAGCCGCTCTGGACAGGGGCTTTAGAGCGTGGGGAGAGCCTAATCCTGTTTCGGCCAGGAATTTGATTTTGATTATTATCTCTCGCAAACCAAGCGGAGGCTTACCCCCATTTCTGCAGCGTTATCCCCACAACACACACACACACACACACCTCACTCATGGAGCCCAACAGATTTGACCTCGTTAAGACGCTTTAAAAGGGATTATTCTACTTTTATCACTTCGAGTGGAGTGCCCTTGCAAACATAGGCTTGGCATGGCTTGCCTTCCCTCCCCACTCTGCAGAACTAACTTGACCTCCTGTGCAAGGCCAGCCAAGCGCACAGCACAAACACACACAAACATGACACTTAACGCACACTGCCCTGTAAACACAGATGCACTTGTGCACAAAAATGTAGTGGAATATACTACACAAACACACACAGGCATGTACACAAACAGAGCAAACATAAAGTGGGGGAGGCATACTGTAAGACACACACACACACACACACACACCACAGGAAAAGAGTGCAGAGATTGCAAAGCCAAGGGAAATGGGCAATTTGTCAAGAGAGGGGAAAGTGGTGAGGCCGACAGGACTGTGGGTTTGGAGACCATGGCTGAGATTAAAGCCAGGCTCGCAGAAGGGGGGCTTTAAGATTACACCCAATACGGTTGTGTGGATGATTGATGCCTGCTTGTAAAAACCAAGGTTATTACTTACAACAGCCAGCGAAGGAGGAAAGGCAGAGAAGGAGGAAAGGAAGATTAGTCCCAAAGTTCGTAACAAGTAAGTGGACAATGAAAGCAGAAAGCCGGTGTGCCTGCATGTGGGCGACACCAGGGAATATGTTTTATCTGCTCAACGGAGGAACCAGCTCTAAAGGTCTTATGTGCACACATATTACAAGTTTTAAAAGCTTGGAATAATTCAATCGCTTCCCCTGACTCCTATCAAAGTAATTTAATTTTAAGCATATGCTAAAGAGTCCCAATGTATTCTTTATGCAGAAAATGATGAAATGTCAGTATGTTGTAACTGTGGTCATGCTAACCCTCATGTTGTCCTGCGGGTCAAAATCCACCCGTTTTGAAGTTTGAAAATGTGGGGAAAAAATATATTTTCACAGTGAAACTTCTGATGTCCACATTTTCAACATTTTTGGGAAATCTTTGAACAATTTTTGGTGGGAAAAAAGAAATGCTAAAAATGTTTCTTAAGAACATTCACATAAAAATCAACCAAAATCCAGCGAAATTCGCTGGATTTTGGTTGATTTTTATGTGAATGTTCTTAAAGAAAATAATATAAGTTTTACTGATATATATGGAATCACTTTAGATATTTTTAGGATTTTTTGGAAGATTTTTACTCATTTTTTGAAAAGATTTACAAGAATTTTCTTGCCAAATCTGGGGGATTTTTTTTAAATAAAAACTTTTAGGGGAAACTTTTAAGGAATTATTGGAATTTTCTTCCTGAAGGTTTTGCAAATTTTCAGAAATTTGGGGAATTTTTTTTGCTGAATTTTTTGATTTTTTTTTCAGACAAGGAAACAATATTTTTTGGTGCCCGTAAAAGAAGACAGCAGGAGGGTTAAGACCGACACTGTACTTTAATATGGCAGAAATGGGACCAATGTGGTTGTCATGTTTTGCATCTTTCCAGAACCAACATGCAAGTTCACTTCACACATACACAGGACTTGAATTTCTTTCTTCACACTGCTGTTGAGTGCCAAGCTTTCAAACAAACTGCTTAGACTATACTTTGGGAGTGATTTCTTTCAAGCATTCCCGTGTCTTTAGCAGCGGCCTTTTTGTCAGTGCCAACACCAATGCTGAAGACTCCGCTCAGAAAAAAGCAGGATCATTTGTTCAACTTTTACAACAGCACAACGCTACATCACTCGGCGATGCTCCACAGTACTGTTGCATCAGATACGTAGTGACAAATGTCATAATCATACCGTTTACATCTGGACTGCTCATGAACATCGTCAATCTCCAGTTTTAAAATAGTCTTATGCTTCGTTTCCACAGTTCTGCTTGATTGTCTGAACAATATACACACTGTTCTCTCTGGTGTTTGAGGCAAGAAATGCATTTATTTATGGATGAATGGAAACGGGCTGCACAGTGGCGTAGTGGTTAGCACTTTCGCCTTGCAGCGAGAAGATCCCTGGTTCACGTCCCGGCTTTCCCGGGATCTTTCTGCATGGAGTTTGCATGTTCTCCCTGTGCATGTGTGGGTTTTCTCCGGGTACTCCGGCTTCCTCCCACAGTCCAAAAATATGCTGAGGTTAATTGATCATTCTAAATTGCCCGTAGGTGTGAATGTGTGAGTGCTTGTTTGTCTATATATGTAGCCCTGCGACAGACTGGTGACCTGTCTAGGGTGTCCCCTGCCTTCACCTGAGTCAGCTGGGATAGGCTCCAGCCCCCCGCGACCCGAGTGAGGATCAAGCGGTGTATAGATGATGGATGGATGAATGGAAACTTCACTGCAGTCATGTTAGAGCGGCTAATTGGACGCTATGAGTTTTTACTGTCCCGTTGTATGGATTATGTGAATAAAGGATTACTGCCACTACAACAGGACCAATAATACATGCTGAGAATAAGGGAAGCGGTTATCCTGCCACACAAGTAGCCTGTTTTATGAAATATGTTGTTACAGGACGTACAAACCACTACAGTAAATGTGTTCTCTGTATGTTACAGAGCTAGCATGTATTAAACGAGCTAAACAAGTTTCTTTTGTGATTATACATTCACACAGTTTGGCTCTTGACATAGTCAAGCAGCTGAATCATCTGTTAATATTTTTGTCAACATTCTGGCACACGGTCCATTTTCTCTGAAACTAACCGCAAAAGATCCCATTTTTCAGCGTACTCAAAGCAAATTCTAGATCATGAATAAATACGAGGAGTTTCGTGACCACATTGGAGATCATGGAGGATCCCAGAGGAATGAATGGAGTTCCAGGTGACAGAGGTATGTGGAAATGAGGCGCTGGAGTGTCTGAAAAGTCTTCAAAGTCCTAAATCTCTTTCTCAAACAGGACTTGTAAGATCTGAACTCACAAACATTGAGGAAAGTTCATTAGCGTGGATGACACGACTGCAAATATCAAGCAGTTTTAATAATAATGGCACTAGCAGGCGCTGGTGTGCACAGCGGCGTAGCAACAACACCTGCCAACGTGGATTCTGAACACAACACGACAGGAATCAGTCCTGTTTCGTAGTGAACATCTTTCCTCACCAGCTCCACCCTTCAAGGGAGGTTTTCATCACCTCGCTGTGAATTCTCATGGCGTCTAAATGGGATGTGGGTGGGGAAGAGGTGGCGTGTTGTTTCAGTCGTGGCCTTGCTGCTCTTAGGCGCACAAACAGAGCAGCTAATTCTCTTGTCTGAACCGGTGCAGTGTGTTGCGTTTTGGCAGGTCGACGGGCCTGGCCGGGCCTGGCCGGGCCTGGCCGGGCCGGGCCAATCAGGCCGCCTCCCCGTTGAGCCGCTTTGTTCCAGCCCATCGCACCGTTCTGCTGTGGGGAAGGGTTACCCCACCCACCACCACCACCACCACCACCACCACCACCACCACCAGCCTCCTTTCTTCCCACCTCCCACATTCTCCTCCTTGGAATCCATGGCTGAATACTGATGCAGTTCCTCCTTTCTACCACCCCCCAGGTTCACTCCCACACAAAAACACACACTCGCTACCCAATGAGCTGTTGATTGCATTTCACACAACACACATGAGCACAAATTCGACACCATTTTTTAGGTTTTCTCTACATCTTTCAGTACAGCGCAGACACACAAAATCTACATATATGCTGAAATAATGCATACAGACAACAAAAGACCATACCACACAAACAAAGCTGCCAGTTACTTATGAATCTGTGAAACAGTCTATACAACATTCCACCTACACATCGACAGGCAGACCTCATCCAGAAATGCAGCAAAAACACACACACACACACACACACACACACACACACACACACACACACACACACACACACACACACACACACACACACACACACACACATTTGCACACATATTCACATCAGTAGCTCCTGCAGAATTGAGCAAAACCAAAAACATGCTAGAACTCAGCTGACATCTGTTTTTTATTTATATTCACGTTTTTTCTGGTAAATTTGCTGCGGTACACTGTGTAAAGCAAAATGATCCAGTATGACAAAGAGGTACGGATACAATTCAGCTTCCATTTCCAGCAACATTTCAGGAGAAGCTCTGGCTTCTATGTTATAATTACAAGATAAAATTAATTAGTCTGACTTAACTATTAGAATTTATAAAAAGCACAAATGCGAGACATTTCCTGTACATACTACTCATCCTAGTTTCTCTACTAAAATATCAATTTTCACAAAAGTAAATATTGTATTTTATCATGATCATAGTGTACTTTGCAGCTTGGTTAGTCTTTACGGTACCTGTCATGACAGCAATAATTCACATACATAATAATCAATCTCGTATTTGACTGGCCTTGCTTGTACCATATGAATATGCTATTGCTAGTGTATGTTTTCCTCAACTATGAATTTCTAAACCGTTCATGTAAACGTCTCTTCATTGATTTCCGTCTAAAACAACCACAAGGTGAAAGTTCTGGTCTGATTGGCCCAGCAGGGAACTGCATCATTCATCGTTTTGTCACCTTGATTTAGGATTTCCTTCAACCCGAGGCTGCTCTGGTGTTTGCTGTGAACTCTGAAAGGATAGTGCATGACTGTAAATTCCTCTTTGTAGTCATGCTTCTGAATGATGTCTGGGATTAGGTCGCAGCTTTTTAAGGGTCACTTCCTTAGACTCCCGGAAATGGAGGGAAATGACAAAAAAAGGCCCTACGCTAATATGTCATATGTCAAGTGTACAGCTGTACAAGCCATCTACAGATAAGGAGAAGTCCATAAGCACGTGTGACACTCACGATAAACAGGACTTCACATTAAGGCTTGGCTGGTACAGGTGGATTTTCCATATGGCAAGCAGATGAGAATTTTACTTTCCCAAGATAAATCTCAGAAACAAAGAAAAAAATTGCATCTTTGAGTTATGCGCTACGTCTTATTCCATTATTTTGTCAAATTATTAGCTGTTATATTAAAAATACTGATTTGAAACTGATTCTTTCCCCACGACATGTCCAACTCAAAATGCCCTGATTGATTAACTGTTTACAATCGACAAAATTTACATCAGAGGAACAGTTAGGGTGATGTTCCTTAAGGTGCTACAGAAATGCCAGAAAAAACACCAGGAAGAGCTAACATTTTAATGGCACTATAGAAGCCCAAAGCTATCTAGCATTAGCTGCTGTATCACTCACTATAACCTCACACTAAGCTACAAACATAGCTAACTGGAGCAGGAGGAAAGAACGAGCTTGCTAGCCAATTCTGAAATTACCTCAAATCTGTCATTTTAAAAAGTCAAATATTGTCATTTTCACCAGACAAAAGCCTCCAACAGTTCATGTCGAGCCCTGCTTGGTTTGCTGTGCACATCCACTTTGGACAATAAACAGTAGATGTGCTATTCTAAAAACAGAGCGTTAAAAAACCTGAGTGGAAACGGCAACTACAACCAGAAAACATTATTCACAGCACATCCCCATAACAGTAGTGGAAACATACATTTGTTCACAGTTTCTTTTGCACAAAATGCCCCAAAACTATCTTCTACAAAAATGCATATACCGTACACAGGTCTGCTGTATAAAGGTTCCAGTGTGCTTCATGCTTTGACCCACATTTGATCTGCTCTGCAGGTAAGTGTCTACTGTCAACAACGATTAATTCATACAGATTTCTACAAGGAAGCACACAGGAAGGCTGCTGCAGAGGAAGAAATCACAAAAGTCAGATGTGAACGTTCTTCAGTGCAGTAAAACGTTTATATTTGATGTATGTTATGTGTAAGTTTCTAGCTGCTGTATAACTATCTGTTGGTAAAGCCCACCACAGGAAGCATGTAGCCAGCTGAAACAAGGTATAAGAGCCAATTCATGCTTTTGCATTCATGCGCAGAAACCAATGTGGACTTGAAAATGGACACATGGTTCTGTTTATACTACAATACTGCACCTCATTTCAAACAAGTAGTTCAATGTGTATTGTTCTCTGCCGTACTCAGTCTATAGATGGATTTATGGTATACTGTTGGTGCTGTGTGGAATCCTCCAACAAGCCAAGAGCGCATTTTCCCTCAGTGATGCAGCTATGCACAGGTCAAATACTGATTGGTTAAAAAGTTCCCTTAAACCACAAAGGGTGTGTTTGATGTGATAACCAATCCATGCTCTTAGAAGCACTGCAGGAGCAAAAGGCAGCAATGCTCAACCACTTGGTGGTTTAGATAGATACTTTATTCACCCCCGTGGGGAAGTTTAAGGTATCTAGTAGTTGATACGTAATACAAAAAATAAGGAAATACAAGGTGCAAATTGGCTGGTAGAAAAAGTAAGTTAAGGTGCAAGAAAAAATAGTAGTGCTAGAGTATAAAAAGCATTTTAAAGTATAAATACAGTATAACAATCAAAACAAGTATGCACTCTATTATACTCAGCTATTGATGCTTTGCAATTTCATAGGAATTTTGCTGTAAATATTGTATTTTTTCTTCTAGAAGGAAAAAATATTTATGTCTATGCACTGTGCTCTCTTTTTTATTCGGACTGTTCTTCTATTTGCTGTTGTTGCACTGTAAATTTCCCCACTGCAGGATCAATAAAGGTTTAGTCCATGCGTACGTACATCCATCTGCCAATCCATCCATCCATCCAACCAGCCAGCCAGCAGGGGAAATGGAAAAGGAACAACATTGTAGTATACATTTCCTGTTATTCCACAAATCTTTAATGCAGACAGCTACGCAGACTAACCCAACTCAGTACCACTAGCAGTACCACTACACAGTACCACTACACAGTACCACTACACAGTACCACTACACAGTACCACTAGCAGTACCACTACACAGTACCACTATGCAGTACCACTACACAGTACCACTAGCAGTACCACTACACAGTACCACTACACAGTACCACTACACAGTACCACTACACAGTACCACTACACAGTACCACTAGCAGTACCACTACACAGTACCACTACACAGTACCACTAGCAGTACCACTACACAGTACCACTAGCAGTACCACTACACAGTACCACTACACAGTACCACTACACAGTACCACTAGCAGTACCACTACACAGTACCACTATGCAGTACCACTACACAGTACCACTAGCAGTACCACTACACAGTACCACTACACAGTACCACTACACAGTACCACTAGCAGTACCACTACACAGTACCACTAGCAGTACCACTACACAGTACCACTACACAGTACCACTACAAAGTACCACTAGCAGTACCACTACAAAGTACCACTAGCAGTACCACTAGCAGTACCACTACACAGTACCACTAGCAGTACCACTACACAGTACCACTAGCAGTACCACTACACAGTACCACTAGCAGTACCACTACACAGTGCCACTAAGCAGTACCACTACACAGTACCACTAAGCAGTACCACTACACAGTACCACTAAGCAGTACCACTAAGCAGTACCACTACACAGTACCACTACACAGTGCCACTAAGCAGTACCACTACACAGTAACACTAGCTGTACCACTAACAGTACTGTGATGGAGCCTTCAGTCAGACGGTGCGTGTTCAACAAGAGAAGGGCTGCACCAGTCTACACTCCTCCCTTTCAACCAACCCCAAAGCATTTTGACAATCATCCACTGTGGCCCTTCACAAAAATCAACATCACCTGTGACCCGTGGCCTCAACTCGGCCACTCAAAAGCGGGGCCTCCTGGGGTGGTGGCGCTCGGAGGGGGGCCGTGCAGGGCTGTGTTTGTCATGCTAATCAGCTAGCCTAACCTTAGCGACCCAGACATCTGCTGGCCTGCGTGTGTCAAGCCCCACATTCAATTTGTCCCCCAGATACAAAAAGCAGATCAGACCCTTGAGGCTGGTAAGAATGTCTGTGTGTGTCTGTCTGTGTGTGTGTGTGTGTGTGTGTGTGTGTGTGTGTGTGTGTGTGTTCTTGTTGTTGACAATGCAAGGGGGGGGTCCTTTTATTTCCATGCATGTACTAGAGCAATAATTATCAGCAGAGACGCATGGTTGTGTGTTCTGTTTCCATGCTGCACTACTGCTTTATTCTGTGTGTGTTTGTGTGCACGCACTAATGTCCAACACCCCCCGTCGACACACGTCTGAAACACACACACATACAGGAACGTGTGTGTGTGTGTGTGTGTGTGTGTGTGTATGCAGCAGAGCGACGAAGCAGGGGCGGGGGGAGTTTGTTTAATGGGCGAGACAGAGGACCATGGGGATTAAGCTCCCCCCAGCTGGAGGCTTTAGAGGAAAGGCTGGGGGCTGTTCTGTTAATTCAAGTGGGCTTAATAATGCCTGTGCACCCTCTGCCCCTGACCCTCCCACCACTGCATTAGATCTGGGAGGAAACGCATGATAAAGGCAGACAAGCAGGAGGGAGGAGGTTTTTTTTTGTGTGTGTGTGTGTGTGTGTGTGTGTGTGTGTGTGTGTGTGTGTGTGTGTGTGTGTACAACCTGTGACCATCTCCACAGTGGAACATGGGGCTCAGGGGACTCGAGAGCCTTCGCATCCATATTACTCGCGCTATTCTCCAGCTTTGGCACTGGGTCTTTCTGTTGCTCCACTTTCACGACACAGCCAGCTTTGTTGAAGTTGCATTTGGATTAATCAACACCCAAACAATATGGCAAATGCTGTCAACTGGGTCAGGCACTGCCACGATCAAATGAGGCTTTTCCCTCTTAAACCAATGAACTGTGCCCATAACCTGCAACAGGGGGATTAAAACGTGCCCATTGAAGTAAGACGAAAAAAGCATGTGAATCCCTGTTAAACCTTGAAAACTTTGGTCTTCTTTGTGTCTAAATGAGACAACTATATGAACTAAACTAACTCGCTGTTTTCTTTTTCCGATAAAATAACAAGGGCTTGACTTGCAAGAAAACAAATCCCAGTAAATCATTAAAACTCTTCTGTCTCCATATAGCCAAAGCAAAACAGTCCACTGGAGAATCTGAACCCATATCGAGCATCTGTGAAAAGACAGCAGCAACCATCTAAACAGGGTAAAATAGTCGGACTCTTGTGTATAAATATGAATCAGCTACAAGCTGATTATCTTCCCATACATTTTACATTAATGAAATAAACTGCTTAAAGTGTCTCAGCAAAAGGTAAAAGCTTTAATGATTCACACGGGGAACGCCTTAACATTATGCGACCACACATCACCCACCAACACTGCTTCTTCTGTCAGTCCTCTGCTGCTGGAAATGAGAAAAAATCCAACACAACATCCATTAGAGCTGCACGATATTGGAAAAAAAACTGAGGGCAAAATCTATTACAATATTTAAAAATCCAAGAATTTTCACCAGACGACTTGAATAACTATTTGTGGTGCAGATTTTGGTCAAGCAGGTAAGTCGTGCTGCCTTGTGTGGTGGCAGAAACTGAAAGATGCTGTCAATGGAGTCTCTCTTTTTGGTCAGCATCATCCTTTCTGTGGCTGAAATATCCCCATACAACTGATGCTGCTTTTTTGGAGCAACCAAACCTTCCATTTCAGTGTTACCCTCGTGTTCTTTGCTCATTTTGCTATCCAAGAAACCTGAAATCGGACTAAATTATGTTCCATCAGACAGAATTCTCTTGTAGGTTGGTCATGGATAATAAGAACCATGTGAGTTTCCTTATTATATCAAGCAGCAAAAAAGGTTTAGCATGATGACTATTCCACCTGATCAATGCTGAATCAACATATTGTGCAGCCCTAATATTCACTGTAAAAGCTTCTGTTCACATCATTTGCTAGAAACTAAGCAATCGTGACAACATGGTGAGAAACGAAGGCAGATTCAGTGGTGACTAAGTTTCAGAGATCCGTCCTCTGTCATTAAGAGGCAGCCCTCATCCTTCATCTCATTATCTCTGACACTTATATCTATAAGAGGGTCACACATTCTCATCATGCATGGACCCCTGGGAGCAGCAGTAGATGTGTATGTATGTATGTATGTATGTACAGGAGAATTCTGTGTAAAGCAACAGCGAACGCAGCGGCTGGTTGTCGTCGGTAAAGACTGAACCAGCTGCAGCTCCTGGTGAAGAGACTTAAATTCCCAAACCCCATTTTTAATCCTGTGTGCTGGGTCTTAATACTCCAATCAAGCAGCATAAGGGCACTCAATTGGATTAGAAAAATAACCTCCTAGACAGGCAGGCAGAAGTGGAGTGGCCCAGCTGCTCTCACCTTGGAAAAGGTCGCTGAGTTCTCACCCCATCAGGAGGTGACTTTCAGACAAAGGAAGGGGGGATAATTAGAAAGCAGGCCTCTGAATTGACAAGTATTTATTGAATGTGGAGTGTGCAGGTGAGTAATATCTTCTAACAGTTTTAAGATGTTCCAAACACTGCACCCATGCTGTACAACCTGACAAAAAGGTTTCCTCCTGAGGATCTTCAACACCGGAAGCAAACAACCGCACAAGTTTTCCTCAAAGTTATAATTTGCATGATGTTGTGTCAAACAGGACTTTACATTTTTATTTGCATCGGACACAAACTGCAATCTGCTTCCCACCTGATAGATGTACTTTTCTATCAATAAACAGCTTTACTTGACAAATAATCAAAGAGAGTCTCTCTCATTTGCATTAATTTCCAATTATTTGACTTCTGATATTGCTGATCTGTCTCACGTTGGCTGCCGTTACACAACGCATCAGGAGGCAATTCACAACAGAAAACTCGGGTGCACTTTGCTTCATGTCATACTGCAAACAGTTGAAGAATTCAGAATAAAGCTCCACGTCTTTAGCAAGACAACAGCAGCCACAAGGATGAAGTAAGAAAAACACAAAACGAGTAATCCTTGAAGTCTGCTTCTTAGAACGCACCTGTATTCAGCGTAGCATTCCTTATTATACACTCAAGCCTAACTGGCTGGAGAGTGAAATGCTTTTTATACAATTTGAATGACACCCATTGTATTTCTAGTTGTGTGATTTTGATCGTAGAGAGGCAACGTCACGGTTGGATTTCACATAGATATTCAGTAAAGGAGGGCATTTGTATTGATTACACACAGTTTTTCTTTCTTTTCAAGATTGACCAGCGTATCTATTTTCAGGATATTGCAGCTGAAGTTGTCGGGAAGCACCACTTATACAGGATTTCACCGATCTGACAAGCCAGACTGCAACCACAGGTTCCTCACATCCTGCTTCCCAGTCTGAGAACGAACAGCAGCAGCAGCAGTGAAATCAGGCTGCCACACACACCGACTGCCAAAGGGCAAACCATTCATGTCACAAGACATTCAGGTTCCAGCTTCAGTAAACAAACCTTCACCCTTCCTGCAGAGAAAGAACTAGTGATGGCAGCAAAATGTTACCAGGGAGAACACAGTCTTCTTGTTGTTGTCATCGTATTTATCTGCACAAACACCTCTTTGTTGTATTTGCCTTTGCAGGTGCAAGGATACATGTCATCCAAAAATCAGGAGGTGATAACACACCAGCAGGACACCAAGGTTTCTCATTAGACTGTGCTTGATGGAGGGGGCTTCTTTTGTCGTTTTAAGCCTGAGCAGCAGGCGAAGAGAACAATTATCTAATCTGAGCCTCTGGCTAATAGAAACGCCGCTCGAAAGCCGCCCTGACAAGAACTAGATCGTTCTACGGTGACAAGTGACACAGTTCTGCCAGTCACTAAACATAAATGTTTGACCAATGGGCTGAGAGCCCTCATCACTGATGAATGCATGGCCTAGACTGAGTTTCTGTTACCATGGAAACTTGAGATTTAGGGGAACAGAGGAGATGTGCGCATTTCCTAGTCATGAAAAACACCCACCTGCAACAGTGTACAGCTCATTGTGAGTGGACACTAATGTCATTTTGGTTTAGTCTGGCTGAGAAATGTTACAACTGGGTTGTGGCTTTTTAAAAATCACCTTTTTGACGGATGAAACCAACTAATTAGCTAAAACATGGCTGGCAAAAATCACATGAAACATGACAGCATGCATTTGGATTGTAAGATTTGGAGAATGGAAGAAAGTTTAATAGTTTTTATCAAAATAAGAGCTGTTTTTTAACCCTCGTGTTGTCCTGCGGGTCAAATTGACCCATTTTAAAGTTTGAAAATGTGGAGAAAAAAAAATATTTTCACAGGGAAAATTTCTACATTTTCGGGAAATTTTTTAACATTTTTTGGTGCAAAAAAAGAAATGTTAAAAAAAATGTTTCTTTAAGAACATTCAGAAAAAAATCTACCAAAATCCAGCCAATTTCACTGGATTTTGGTTGATTTTTTTCTGAATGTTCTTAACAAAATATTAGAGGTTTTACTGATATATATGGAATCACTTTAGATATTTTTAGGATTTTTTTGGAAGATTTTTTCATTTCTTGAAAATATTTACAATTTTATTTTTCAATTTTTTTTATTTCTTGCCAAATTTGGGGATTTTTTAAAAAAGACGTTTAAGGGAAACTTTTAAGGAATTTTTGGAATTTTCTTCCTGAAGATTTTGCAAATTTGTATAAATTTGGGGACTTTTTTTGCTGAGTTATTGGATTTTTTTCATACAAGGGAACAAGTTTTTTTGGTGCCCGTAAATGAAGAACAACAGGAGGGTTAAACTGTCAAATCAAGTCAAACATGCTGTGCTGAACTATCCAATGCAGTTGCAAAATGTTCTGTCCAAAAATAATTTTAAAAAAATGTCATTAGCAGAAGTTGCATGCATAATTTCTCCTCCTACCTAACTAACCTGCCTGACACTTCCTCCACCTAATTGACCTAATTGCCCGTACAAATGTCAAATTAAAACACACTTACTGAGTGTCTTGATTGTGGAAACATCATGTCAGGTCCTTGTTTGTTGCTTTCCTTCCCAAACACGGTTAACTGTGGCCGGTGTTTATATTTTCCCTTGCCTTGGTTCTTTGTCCACAGCTAGCTCACCGCACAGGAGCTGTCCAGCTAGCAGGGTGACTAGCTAACGGTAGCTACAGGACCCCCCTTCCCCCCACACGAAAATTAAAAAATTAAGCGGAAAATAAGTGATGTAGTTTAGCGAGAACAGAGAGTCGGTGTGTTATCATTCAGCTGAACCTGTCCCGACCCCGTATTCAGTGTGTCCGCCGGCAGGAAGCCACCACCAGCGCCGTTGCTCCTCTCCGGCTAAGCTAGCTAATTCTTCAAAAGCTGTCAGTCAAAATGATTCATCGCTGCTTTCCGCCTTCAACGCACCAGCGGCAGCGGCGCGGAGCCCGACGCGTGTAAATTAATGAGACACAGCGGCGCTCGGACGCGTCTAGCGGACACGGAGCGGAATCGTTCTTCTGTCGCCTTCCGTTGGCCCTTTACAGCTTTTTCTCTCTTTTCCCAGTCCGCTGCGACCACAGCGATGTGGGAGAAAGTGGAGAAATAAAGCGGCTGAGAGATAACAAAATGTCTGCGGGTTCGTTTAAGTTGAAGCGGCTGTTAGTAGCAGAGCGAGTGCGGTGGAGATAAAAATCAGTGTTGGCGCTAAGACGGAAAAATCAACTTGAAGGCGAAAGAAAAACGTTCCCCGGCTTGAGTCAAACTCTCAGCGTTTATCCCTTGAACCGAGCAGCGCTGGGGAATCAGAGCGGATTTGGCAGCGGGTTCGTGGAGCCAGAAAGTCAGTCCATTCCTGGTAGGTAGAGACGCGACGCCCCACACAGAAGCAGAGCGGCTAGAGGAGCGGCCGAGCGGATCTACGCGCCGCGGATCTACCGCAGCAGCGAAGGATGTCTGAGCAGAGAGCGCCCCGTGTGGACAGGTTGGTGCACTGCAGCCTGCAGGACTGAAGAAACAGGGAGGAAGTTTATTTAGATTTACGTTTAAAAAATCACCTTTTTATACACAAATGTCAGTCAGTGTGTTTTATTGGAAAAAGTAAAAGATAAAATACAAAATGCAGCAGATTAACCCCCATGTTGTCATGTGGGTCAAATTGACCCAGTTTAAAGTTTGAAAATGTGGGGGAAAAAAATATTTTTACTGTGAAACTTCTGATGTCCACAATGTCAACATTTTTGGGAAATCTTTGAACATTTTTTGGTGGAAAAAAAGAAATGTTTCTCAAGAACCAAAATCCAGCGAAATTCGCTGGATTTTGGTTGATTTTTTTGTGAATGTTCTTCAGAATCATTTTTAACATTTCTTTTTTTTAGAATTCTACTTCTAATTTTTTTCCACCGAAAAATGTTCAAAGATTTCCCAAAAATACTGAAAATGTGGACATCAGAAGTTTTACTGTGAAATTATTTTTTTTTTCCCCACATTTTCAAACTTTAGACCAGGTCAATTTTTACCCGCAGGACGACACGAGGGTTAAGAAGGCTAGAAATTCCACAAATGAACCTTGACAAGGCACATCTATGAAGTGAAACCATTTCTGGTTCTACCTCATGAAGCTCATTGAGAGAATGCCAAGAGTGTTCAAAGCAGTAATCGAAGCAGAGGGTGGCTATTTTGAACAATCTAAACTATAAAACATGTTTTGACCTATTTCACACTGCCTTCAGTGAGAATCTGCAATGTAAATAGTCATGAAAATAAAGAAAAAACATTAAGTGAGAAGGTGTGCCCAAATTTTTGACTCTTAGTATATGTCAGCTAAAGTGTAATTGTAGAAGAGTCATAAAAGAAAAAAGATCAGCAGAGCTTTTGTACTGAATCTCATTAGATTCAAAGATGTACCCAATGAAGTGGCCGATGAGTCTAGCTACTATTTATATACCAGCGTTCAAAAGTTTGGGGTCACTTAGAAATGTCCTTATTTTGAAAGAAAAGCAGTTTTTTTCAATCCAGATCACATTAAATGAATGATAAATCCAGTGTAGACATTGTTAATGTGGTAAATGACTATTGTAGCTGGAAATGGCTGATTTTTAATGGAATATCTCCATAGAGGTACAGAGGAACATTTCCAGCAACCATCACTCCTGTGTTCTAATGCTACATTGTGTTAGCTAATGGTGTTGAAAGACTCATTGATGATTAGAAAACCCTTGTGCAGTTATGTTAGCACATGGAGAAAAGTGGGAGTTTTCATAGATAACATGGAATTGTCTGGGTGACCCTAAACTATTGAACAGTGGTGTGTGTTAATGTGTATTTCTAGATGTTAAAATCTCCATATGTCTTAAATATACCAAGCAAAAATAAAAACACAGCATGTAAGGTTTTATTAAATTTGATTAATTTTTGTTAATGTACAGGAAATGAGGAGGTTGTTGTTTCATCACTCGGCATCTCTACGACTGAATGAACGTCATGAAACAAAGAAGTCTATTGGAAATGATAAAGAATTCTAGTGTGGCGTCATCGACTAGAAATCACACGTCAGTAGAGTTAGAGTTGATGAGGTTGTCGATGCTGCTTGTTCAATGTTGACCCTCTCTATTCCTGAAGTACTCGGTGAAGTTGATGGACATTTTAGAGGTCAGGATCATCATTCAAACAAAAAAACTCCAGAAGAATTCTTAAAAATGTAATGTTGTTGAATGTGCCTTTCTGTATTTTTTGTGTTCTTGCGTTATGCATAGAAAGTAAATCCACAGGCTTTAATCACTGCAGGTTTAGAATAAAGTTTAGGTACTGTATCTGGTCCAGATCTGGAATGCGGGCTTTAAGAATGAGACTAATTCCTGGATAGGTTTTCTGCAGTGCAGACGAAGAAGAATCTGGGATACCAATGAAATCAAACGATGAGGGATAACCTTCTTAACCCTCGTGTCGTCCTGCGGGTCAAATTGACCCATTTTAAAGTTTGAAAATGTGGAAAAAATTTATTTTCACAGTGAAAACTTATACATTTTCAACATTTTTGGAAAATCGTTGAACATTTTTTGGTGGAAAAAAACAAATGTTAAAAAATGTTTGTTTAAGAACAATCAGAAAAAATCAACCAAAATCCAGCGAAATTCACTGGATTTTGGTTGATTGTTATGTGAATGTTCTTAAAGAAAATATTAGAAGTTTTACTGATATATATGGAATCACTTTAGATATTTTTAGGATTTTTTTTGGAAGATTTTTATTTAAAATTTTTATTTATTTATTATTTTTATTTCTTTCCAAATTTGGAGATTTTTTTAAAAATAAAACTTTTAAGGGAAACTTATAAGGGATTTTCTTCCTGAAGGTTTTGCAAATTTTTATAAATTTGGGGAATTTTTTGCTGAATTTTTGGATTTTTTTCAGACAAGGGAACAATATTTTTGGTGCCTGTAAATGAAGACAACAGGAGGGTTAAACAGAATTCATTTTTGACAGATTGGTCAGTATTTGTCCAGTACTTCTGTCACTGAAATAGGAAATGCTCTTTTAAGATGCATTTTTTAAATTGATTTTTCTGCACAGAGTTACTTTTGTAACGTTGAATACAATCTTTTTTTTTTTACATTTTTCTTTCCTCCTATGGTGGTTGTCATACATCCATTTCATCGGCCATAAATGGTGCAGTTGTGGACATTAACTGACACCCAGCAACTTCTTCTCAGCTTTTTCTCGTCACCTGTAGCATTAAATCACCTAAATGAAGCTGCATTTTAAGGTGGCCTTCTGTAGTCACTGGTAAAAGGATTGTCTGTGTTCTGGTCCTGTTTAAGCCAGGGTGGTTTACCTTAATGGTCCAAAATTTGTCATCAAAAACACATCGCACACAATTGGCTAGATCTGACCTCTTTTTAAAAAAAAACAACAAAAAAAAACAGAACGATAGGAATGAGATCTTTAGCTTTTTCTCTGAATCAGAAAATGAGGTTGTTTGCATGCTGTATTTATATTTTTGTAGACACAAAAGTCCGTTAACAGTACAATGAAATTTTACTCGAGTACTTTATTATGTTTGTCTCAGCTATGATTTTAGAAATACTGACATCTCACATACCTTAGGAATTTTCTGACAAGCTAAGAAAAAGAAAAGTTTGACATTTTATTTATGTAGCCTACATATGCTAAATATAGCAGTTCTGAGAGAATACAAAAAACTCTTATTTTGAGGTACTTTAGCCACATTTTAAGGTATTTCTAAATAAAATGTTTCAGATCTAAACTTAAAAAAAACAGGTATTATGTAATATATGCTTAACTATAATCAATCAATCTTTATTGGTCATTGCACACTTTCATATACAACGAAATTTCATTTGAGCTGCCCTGCCAATGACAGCTCCTGCTGCTGCAGTGCTGTGCGCACCTTTCTTGAGGAAAAAAAGAAAAAGGACATGTTGGGATCTGAGTAGGGATTGCAGAGGGTAAATGAAAAAAAAGGCTCATTGTGTCAAATGAAGCCTCCAATGTTGGGAAATTCAATTTGAGAAGGAACCTAAAAAAACAAACCCGCAAACAGACAAAGCATGACGTTAGACAAGGATAGTTAGGATCAGGATGTGGGGAGGTGGAGGGGGGAGCACTGCACAGTTAGTCGGTTCCTGTGCAGCAAATTACTGCACGGATTCCTGGCTCCTGTGTATAGTGAGGGAAGCTTGTGGAGGCGGGGGGGGATGGGTGTTATGGACATGTGTGTGAATGTTTAGCTCAGTCCTCAGTTCATGAGTCCGATGTGTGTGTATGAGTGTAGCCCATCTACTTCCGTCTCAGACCTCCGGTGTCTCAGTTCGCGAGGGTGGGAGCGCGATAACACAGCAGGTTGCTATGGAGACGTCCTCGGTTGGCCCGGTCCAAAAGTCAACAGATGTTGAGCATACAAACTCATTTATTTTGCCACTAAACTCCTAAAAATACGACCAAATACACGACTTTCTTGTTGTAGTTGTGTTTGCCACATTACTAGGATGTCCTCTTCACAGCCTACAGTTTTGAGTGATGCTCGCTGCTTCACAGTGGAAGCTCTTCCTCATTAAATGTTAACGTCATCCTGATACTCGAGCGGCGTTTTATGTCGGCAATGACTCACGTTCACTTATCAGGAGGAAACCATCAGACAGTCACAACATTTGCTGCTGCAGGGAAGTGAAGCGATGACCTCTCATCACCCCTGCCAGGATCATATCTGCGCTTATTTTTAGTCCCTTTAACCCTCCTGTTGTCCTCATTTCCTTGCCTGAAAAAAATCCAAAAATTCAGCAAAAAAATTCCCCAAATTTCTGAAAATTTGCAAAACCTTCAGGAAGAAAATTCCAATAATTCCTTAAAAGTTTCCCTAAAGTTTTGTTTTAAAAAAAAAAAAAATCCCCCAAATGTGGCAAGAAAATTTTTGTAAATATTTTTTTATAAATGAGTAAAAATCTTCCAAAAAAATCCTAAAATATCTAAAGTGATTCCATATATATCAGTAAAACTTCTAATATTTTCTTTAAGAACATTCACATAAAAATCAACCAAAATCCAGCGAAATTTGCTGGATTTTGGTTTATTTTTTTGTGAATGTTCTTAAGAAACATTTTATACATTTTTTTTCCACCAAAAAATGTTCAAAGATTTCCCAAAAATGTGGACATCAGAAGTTTCGCTGTGAAAATATATTTTTTTTCCCACATTTTCAAACTTTAAAACAGTCAATCTGACCCACACAGGCCGACATGAGGGTTAAAGCTACAAGTGTGCAGTGTGTGTGGATATTTTTCAAGCAGCTGCTGGGAAATGAATCAGGAATGGCGGGATGAGAAAAATGGGTAATATACAGAAGTTTTAAAAGTGTTTCAGCTTTAATTACAGCATGTAGGAAGATGATTTGCAGGAAAACGTACAAGGAAGCGAGAAGAGAGTATAGGAACATATTTTATTCCAATTTAAAACATTTAAAGGAGAAGGCTATGTAAAAATCATTTTCATGTTTGAATGAGGTTCAGGCAACAGTGGTTGAAATGAAACATACAAAAAGAGAAATATGGCTAAAATACTGTAAATCAATAACCATTAGGACCCTTTTCTCCAGGGTGTTGCATGAATAGAGTATCTCACCCACCCACTCCCTCCCCAACCTGACAAACACATGCAATTAAAATGACATTTATCTTAAAAACAGCAGTTCATCATTAATCTTAAATATAGAATAAAATTGTCCTTTTTTTCTTGTTAATTAATCACATACTTAGTGTTTTTGTTTTTAAAAACCGGACCATGAAATTCACAGGCCCTCTTGATTTTTCACAACATTGGCACTTGTTAAAGAGTCGGGCTTTACAAAGAAAGGGGATTGGCACACTCATTGTACAGAATTTACATTTGGTATACTTAAAAAAAAAAAAAAGAAAGAAAATCAAACAAAAATACATTACTTTCAATTTGTACACCACTACACAAAGTTTATTTCAACTGTTTAAAAAAAAAAATCTGTCATCTTAAGTGGTCCTAAATACATGTGTTAAGGTGTGTCAACCTTTACAAAATAAAACAAGATGCAAAGATAGCGTTTAATATCACTTTGTCCATCCGTCGAACCAGAATGGATCTCAAGCTTAAGCGAAAAACCTTCAAAAGTGTACACACACATACACACACACAGCTCAGAGTACCGATGCTTCAACGGACGTCTAAAGTTGCATGAACAGTTGCATGAACAGTTGCATGAACAGTTGCATGAACAGTTGCATGAACAGTTGCATGAACAGTTGCATGAACAGTTGCATGAACAGTTGCATGAACAGTTGCATGAACAGTTGCATGAACAGTTGCATGAACAGTTGCATGAACGCAGGCCCCATCGCAGTGCTGCAGCTTCAGTGCCTTCAACCCAGGGAAAGAACACACAATCCGATCAAATGAAGCAGGGAAAAAAGAAGAGCGAGAGCAGAAGAACACGCGGCATGTTCACTCATTCATTCGTCCACTCGCCACCAGAACACGATGTCAGTACCTTCACTTAGCAAGTGTTTCCGTGAAGACGTTAATACTGAGGCTTAACGGGCTTCATTTGGAAAACCGTGACGTGTCAATGAATTTTGAGAATTTTTAATGTCGTCTCTGTTGATTGATTCTGCTTGGCACAGTGTTTTGTACAGGATTGTCGTACAAACTTTCTCTAGAAGTCACTGGGATAAAGGATTTTAAGTAACTGACCATCTGGAAGTGCAGCCACGTGACTTTCTGTCGGCTTTGACAAGGCGCAAAAATCGACCAATGCAACAAATTTCTAAGGTCTACACCGCCGTTCTGACGCCAGGCCGCCTTCGTTTTAGTTTTAGAACTCATCTACACGAGCATGAATTCAGTTACAGATCAGGGAAAAGATCACCGTGATATCTGAGCTGAGAAGCAGAAAACAAGTCGGTCAATTAGTGCATTCATCCATAATCAAAATTCACAAAATTAGTGTGAAAAGCATTGCAGTCGAGAAAAACAAGGCCTTTAAACGTCGGCTGAAGCACCAAAAGATGAACCGTTTACGAATAAACGTTGGAAAAAACAAGATCGCAGCCAGAAGCAACGCAACTTCTCCAAGTTAGAGCTCTTCAATGTCATTTCAACTCATAAAAAATGTGGCACTTAGCATGAATATACGTCTGTCTTTCACGAAATGTCTCAGAATGCGTGTGAAAATTACTTTCATGGGGTAACTGCAACTAAAATCAAGGCCAAGTGAAACACAGGGCAAGTAGATTCCACTGAAACAGCAGATTATAAGGTTTTACTCTAGAAAGAAACTAAAATCACCAGAACATTTGCCGTTTACACCATTTGGCAAACAACTTCAAATACAGAGAAAGAGTGCAGTAATTTTCTTTGATGGTTTATCTTTCAATGAAGGTCAAAATGTCCCAGCACTCCCAACACAGCCGACCATGGACTCATGTAGAGGAAAATATGCATAAGCACAAAGTGAAAACATAACAAGATCAGCACAGTCGGTAAAGAGGAGCGACAGGGCGGTTAAGGTGCGACGGCCGGGACACTAAAGATGTGCTACTGCACCTCAGGAAAACCCCACTTCTTTAAAAATGAGCTATTCTCCTCCTCTAAAGGCAAAAAGATGGCCAACAAAGAGCCAAACTTTCTTCCTTTAGGAATGTCGTGTAGGCCTCTGTGGACTGCTGCATTCCCCCCAAAAACACATCGCTGAAACCTGCAACCCTCAACAGGATGTCAACACACTCATATTCACCCCCCCAGACCCTATTCATTCATTCATCATTGCACCTTTTGCCTCTATGCCATCCATAGAGTCCTTTCATCTTCTACCAAAGCTGCTAGGAGTAGCCCTTGTGATGAGAAAGTTATGAAAACTTACCTGAATTACGCTGTGAGGACAAAAAAAATAGCCAACTTTCTACTGACTCTCAGCTTTTAATGGAATATTCAAACAACTATTCAGGCGAGACGCACGATCGATATGGGATTGGTACCAAGAGCCAACGCATATCCTAAAAAATTACATGAAAAAAAAGCAAGCATCCTGCAACCAAATCTATTTGTCATTTTTCCTATTTGCATAAAGCACAAACCTGACATGGAAAACTTTGTGGTTTTTTTCTTTTCCCCTCCAACTGTCAAAAACAGAACTGCAACAACTAATACATGAAGTATCATTAGAAAGATAGAACACTTGTCCATAAAATAGTTTTGATATCTTACAGTAGTAGAAAATCTCCTCCCATCTCCGAGGTTGGAAAAACATGGAGCTGAAAAGAGGGAGGAAGTCTCATTTTACTGTCAACAACACGCAGATCTGATTGATCAATTAGACGTACAAAAAACCCCCAAACTATTTAACTCTCTGGCTATCTGTGTCGGCCGAATGAGAAAGAAAAGGCGGAGAAGAAGCCGTTTGGATGATCTGGTGACCAACTTGTGACTGAAACTAACTAACTTCATCTACGACTGACTATTGCACTGGACTGATCTGGTGTCGTCATTCACACACCGTGCACAGGAAAGCTAATTATTCTCACCATCGAAGGAAACAACAACAACAAAAATAATCACAGTACTGTTACATGTGTGATTGGACATAAAGAAATGCCACACAAAGTGAGTTGCTGTGCCGTCAACATCTGAAAGATCCAGCAGGAGAGAAAACTCAATTTTGGCAACACTGATTCCCTAATATGTTTTCGTACATAACTGATGATACTGGCAACAGAATTGTATTTACAGAATAAACACGGCTGGGTTTAATTTGGCAAATGGAGGAGCTGATGTAAAGTTTTTTAGCTTCAGTGTGTGAAGACGAGTTTGAGTTTAATTAGCGAACGTTAGCAGTAACAATAGAACCAAAGAAGTAGATGAAAATACCGACAGAGAATGTCTCTGTGTAGCCCTCACTCAGTGTGAGCAGCATGAAAACTGTATTTACATTCAGCAGAGCTTCCACGCTCTGATTTGGGGAAGGATTAACACACACACACACAAAAAAAAAAAAACAAGACCAAGGGGAACCAAGTACCTCACTGACTGCACCCAAGCATTGGCTGATTATACGTTCCCATCGTCGTGATTAGTTACCCTTTGCAGAGGAGCAGAGTCTGCAGCCTCTGGCCCTCATGCTGTAGTGGAAAGCATGCATGGGTTAAATAAGAACGGGAGAGAGCCCTTTGTCTGTAAAAGCTTCGTCTAACCCACAGAAGGAACTCGTCCCACCTCCAACACACAAGCACGAGTGATAATGTAAAGAAAGCAGAAGAGGACCAGAAGATCTGGATGTGTGACTGTGCACGGGAGCGATTACTGAAACCACACAACAGATCGTTTGAAAAGTCGGGCAAACCAACAGCTGGAGTGGACAGAAGGTGGCAGGAGGTGGAGAGTGTCGGTGAGTTAAAGTATGAAGCGATGCTCGTGTTTCATGCAGATTTGGACGCTCTGCATCGTGTGTGTTTGTGTGTTCGGGGCTGCAGGTGTCTTTGCTTGCGTTCTCTCCCCGTCGCTTCCTCTTTCTCCTTCACACCAGGTTGTACTCTTTGAGGTTGAGCTGCAGGATGGTGTCTTTGACGGCGGCGAAGACGAAGCGGATGTTCTCCGTGTCTGTGGCGCACGTGAAATGGGAGTAGATTATCTTGTCACTGTCTGGGTTCAAGTCCACAAACATCTTCAAGATGAACTCCCGACCTGCCTGGGCGTCCCTCTGGGGACCTGGGAAAAGGACGGACCGCTTTATTTTTACCCTCCAAAGCCAAAAAAAGACTCCCTGGAGGGTTTGAAAGGCATCGTATTTTCTTTTAAAAACACACACACACACATCTAAAGTACACCACATACTAGAAACAGAAACCAAACTGAACTGAACCAATCGTGTGTGACTTTAAGATTTGTTAGAAGAAAAACAAAACTAAATCCAAGCTTTAAAATCAGAATATTTAACTAAAATCACATCTTAGTTAAAAATATGCTGAAAATTAATACTTTGCACTAACAAGATTCTGTTAAAAACTAAAAATCGTGCACTTTTCTATGCAGTTAAAAAGCATTTAGCAACTCAGCTATGATGAACAATTTCACAACAAAAATTCAAGGATTTTTGGCTGAACTGGGCTGAACTGCAGGACGTGTTACGGGATGAAAACAAATCAAACATATTAGGAATAAAATAAATATAGTTTCTAGAGTTACCATTTGTTTCCACTGTTGTAACACCCGTGGGAACTTGCAAAAATGTTCACGTTTATTTTTTTCTAATTTTTGTAAATTAAATAATCAAATAAATCCTAATTACGTTCATGTTTTATGATTAATAGCATTACATCTTTGTTAAACTGTGTCCATAGAGGTGCTGGACTTCATACTGCAGTGAAAAATGAGCTCAGAGTGAGTAAAAATCAGACAGGAGCAATTAAAAAAAGTGCCAGACAGAGCTTTGTATGGAGGATTAACTCAAGCTCATTCAATTAATTGTATCATGATTTAATTCCAGGATTCCTCATTGTGTTAAAATGCTCAGCGCAATTTACTGCAGCGCTTTTCTATAACTTCTCTAACACCTGAACACACAAAAAAATATTCAACATATAATTGTGATAGGCACATCACTTAATTGTTCAGCTTGTATTGCAGTGAAGCATTATAACCATAAGGTGTCACTCTATAATAAAAAAATACACTTCAAGACAGTGTTACACGCCTAAAAAGTAAAAAAAATAAATACTGACACTTTTGCTTCACAGTTACTGTCACTGTTGAAATAATAAGATTCTATTGATGAATGATTGTTGAAACGTTAAAGCAGCTGTTAAAATTCCACTCCATTAGCACACAATATAAAGTTTGAGGAGAAAAGTCCTAAAATTACCGTCAAACTCTGGAAAGTAGTCAACCAGGTGAGAATACATGATCTTCTCCTCCAGCAGGTCCTTCTTGTTGAGGAACAGGATGACGGAGGAGTTTTGGAACCAGGGATATGTGATGATGGTCCTGAACAGAGCTTTACTCTCCTCCATACGGTTCTATCAAGCAAGGAAACACAAGTTAGGATGCATTTAGGACAGAAAACTTTCCAAATTACACTCAAATTCACTCAACACTGTTTGCAATAATTAAACGGGGGTTTTACGATTTCTAGAGTCATATAAAAACAGCTTAACATGTATGTTTTCACTGTTGCTTTCACTTGTATGGTGGATAACCTTAATAAATGACCAGTTAAAGTGTTTTTTTTTCTGATACAAAACATTGCTTTTCTATAGCAGCAGCTGGATTAGGGTTAATGATACGCAGGAAAAAAATAATAGTGCAATTGTTTTAGAATTTTTGTACTAAATAAACCTGTTTGTTTACATCTGGAGAACATGATCTGCAGAACGAAGCATCTCTGGAGCACCTCAATGCTTTATTTATAATGGCGGAAGGTGACAATTTATACCTTTATCAAATAAATTGCAGCCATTTGGATGAAATTAAATGTTTGGCATGAAGCTGGATGGCATCATGGCAGGGCGAAGTACAAAAGGAAAAGAAGACAAACAGTTGGGGAACAAAAACAACCACATGAAGGACATTAAACCTCTCCTGTTCTGTCAGTTGATCCGGACATGCTCCAAATATCAGATCTACTCCTCAAAACTGTAGGAAACTTTAAAAAAGGGGCAGCCATTGACTAAACTTGGGCAGACAAAACACATAGTATGTCTGTTTCCCGCATATTACAGCTGCACTCACAGAGTACACACTGTTTCATACATTAAATTAGACATACTGCTTTGCAGGTCATACGCCTTCCTCAGTGTCTGTGGTGCAAAATGAGCCTTTATCTGATGATTCTGGGTCAGAATGGACAGAAAAGCTGCTTGTTTTACTGCAAAATCCAGCCTCATGTAGTAGAACAACCTGGTATTTATACTAAATTGTGAAAAAAAATGAACTTTTCCACCATTTAATTTACATTTTTTGCAAGAATTTATAGTTTTTTTATGGACTTTCCCAATTTTTGTTAAAATACAGAGGATAATTTAGTAAAATTACCCCCAAAAAATTTAATTTACATGTTAACCGTCCAAAGGCCTAAACTGTAAACAATATCCACATTCAAAACCAGTATTTTGCAAAATTACAATTATTTTACTGTATTTAAATACACAAAAACATTCCTTTAAAGATATCTGTCATTATGTGAAAGACAAAAGATGTATATTAAAGACTGAAAAATTAAATTTTGAACTGGTATTTTACAGATTTGCTTTGTTAAATTACAAATAATGTCTCGTAAAATGACAAGAAAAAATGTAATTATTTACAGCTTGACTGTAAAATAAAACCTGGACAAAACTGTAAACAATATTTACCTCTAAAATCTGTATTTTCCATTTTTAATTTAGTAATTTGCTCTTGCATAAACATCACAGTAAAATTACTAAATTTTGCTGTATTTAAAATATATGCTAAAAACATCATTATTTTACAAATATTTTGTGTTTTCTTACACTCTTGCTGCCACAGATGAGGCTTTTATTATTACAGTGTCTGCGCTGGGACACACAAAATCCTTTCCTGGCAGTACGAGTATCCAAACACTCTTTCTCATCTAAACTAATTAAGGCTAAAAGCTGCGATCAAATGTCTTCTTCCTCTTTCTGGTCTGAACTCCTCGCCAGCTTCGCTCCCACAGCTTGGTCTTAGTCAGTGATAACGTGATCCCGGCCAGACTTGACCCGATGAAATCAGAGATGTTTGAAAACAATCCCGTCAAGCTCTGCTTGGCCTCAACGGTCAAAGTCTCAGTCCTGATCCTGTCATCACAACAGGATAATCTGTTCGGGTTAGTTAGGGTACGTCTTAGCTGAGAAACCAGCTGGCTCTTTTGATCTAACTGCTGACATTTGCACATTACAAGCAGGGAAAGCAACCTACAAAAATGAAAACATGCTGTTGTCTGTTCAATGAGGCACCACACCTGAATTTGTTTTTCACTGAATATTTTTCATGGAACTGACTGAAACGGGTGAATGAATTTAGGGGTGGGATAAAATAAGTTTTAACTTCTTCCCACTCCCTTTCGAAAGTGTTGAAGTTTTTGTTTTCCTCTCATTCTCCTTATATGAGAAGCATGATGGACTATTTTAGTTGTTTTTGTGAATCATTCGTTGAATGTTATTAAATTACATGTTCAAAATAAATAAGAATCAAGAATATTTATTGTCATTGTGTTTCCACACAGTGAAATTACGATTGGTGACTCCCAGCTATAGATAAAAAATAAATAAAAAAAAAAATTATCCTGAAATATATAAATATGTAAACAGAGTTAGTGCACATGAGCAGTAGGATGGGTGATAAAGTGCAGTCCAGTGTAAGACTCAGGTCTTTATTGCACATAGTGAGTCTGTTGTGTGTGTAGGGGGGAGATGAATGGACAACTCTGGGATAAAAACTGTTTTTCAGTCTGGAGGTCAGAGTTTTTATGCTCTTTTTAAATGAAATGAAAATGAACACCTGAGCATTAACTGTGTGTGTGTGTGTGTGTGTGTGTGTGTGTGTGTGTGTGTGTCCACTAAAAGTAAAACTGCTGCCAGAGAGGACAAACGTGGATCCTAGAATAAACTCTTGACCATGACTCTGTTCACCAGAGGTAGTGAGGCTGGCTCTGGTTTATGAAACCCAGTCGTCATATGACCAGGTCAGAGAAAGGGTTTGTTGTCGGACAGAAGCAGAGGGCATGCAGGGGCTGATCACATTAGCTTTATTAGCGATAATTCCATCTGAACACTCAGAGGAGCCAAGGCCAACGACATGGACAAAATACCTCTGCAGCAAACAGAATGAAGAGCTGCATTCAGTTCAGAGAGACAGCTGGCAATAATCAGTATTCTTTAGTGTACGTGGGGCAGAACGAACTACTAACTGATCATCTATAATCCAATAAAAACTTCTACAGGCAGAGAGAACATGATAGTCGACTGTTAGCACAAGCTAGCTGCTAACTTGGCATGTTATTTGTGACAGTATCATAGAGTTTGTTCTGGCAGTGGCAGTGCAGGCCTCTCAGATATTAGAGTCATTTTGTTTGTTTGTTTTTAATGCTCATTGTAAACTGATTGTTTGTTATAAAAGGGGCAAATTACATGAATTTACTCTTCTTTCTGCTCCCTTTCATCCAGAAGTTGGAAACTTTTGTTTTTCATATTCTATTGAATATTTTTTTTCTTTTTTCAATGAATGAAATAAACAACTAACTAAGAATATCAAATTTATGTCTAGCAAACCCCAGCGACCCCTTGTAGACACGCATATTCAGAAAACATAATACCGGCCTTACTTTCCCGCCCATGGAGTAGATTAAAAACAGCACAATGGAAATTGATCAAATGATGCGTTTTTCTTTAGTAATGGGTTAGAACAGCTTCTGCTTCTGAAATAGTGGAAGGCATGACGGGGGGTGCGAGCAACTGGGAGGAAAAGTCCGTCTACGCGGAACTAATTAGCTGAACTACTGTTTTAACGTCGGCCTGTTTTTCGCAGCGCACAAACTGCGCTGGCTGTTGTCCAAGTCCATACTTGGCAAAGTTTTTTGTCCTCAGAAGGGGGGTCTGGCAGAAAAAAAATCTGAGAACCACTGGGTTAGAAGGACACATTTGGAGGCAAAATAGTTGAATTTATACAAAAAGCGCACAAGGTTTTTTCATTATTTCTATCAGAAACTGTATTTATGCAATATTTATGTAACTATTTAAACTTTGGACAGTTTCAATTTGTTCAAACAGTACCAATAGAATGAAAACCTGTATAATAAAGCTCTAAATGCAAAAAAGTTTTTTTTACTCCCGATATTAATGTAGTTTTGGCGTTCTGGTGAGAAGGTGTTTCGGTCAAATTTTAGTTATTAGTTTTAGTCAGCAATCACTACAAATATTTTAGTCTCATTTTTTATTTGGAATATTTATATTATCTAAGCATTATGAAGTTACCGATGTCACCATCTTTGTGTACAGTTACCATGGTTACAGTTGTCCATCGGCTCTGCAGCAACACAACAGACGTACCCTTTTCAGTAAATCCAGTTGAGGTTATCACTTCTCTCTCTGGCCGTCCTACTCATCTAGCATTAACATTAGCACTGACATTAGAGTCAAATGGAGCACCTCCATTCCTTCTGAAGGGAATGGCAAAGATAAATGTTGACATCATGAGTTTAGATCATAAATATATTCCTCTCAAAACCAGCAATGTCATGAGGCATTATTGAAAGAGGCGTAACACTGGTGAATGTAAGGCGGAGCTTCTGAATAACTTCAGTGCAGTTAATCGGAATAATCTACAGAACAAAATGAAGTCTGAGTGGAGGAGGAAATTTTAACTGATGAGGAAGCTGCAGTGTGACAATCCACAGATGTTGCAGGTCACTGAATAAGATGAAAATGTTGTTACTGGATCAATGCAGTGATCACAGCATCTCCACTGTTGTTTTAGACTGAAAAAAGATGAAACCTCTTAAATGCATTTTAGAGTTTTGCATTCATCTAATTTTAGTTGCAAATGAAAGTAAAATGCACCTACGAAGATGTTTTTCCAGCACAAACTAACAACAATTTACAATTTTGAATTACAATCTGATACTACACCTTTAACCCTCCTGTTGTCCTCATTTATGGGCACTAAAAAAATATTGTTTCCTTGTCTGAAAAAAATCCAAAAATTCAGCAAAAAAATTACCCAAAGTTGTGAAAATTTGCAAAACCTTCAGGAAGAAAATTCCAATAATTCCTTAAAAGTTTCCCTTAAAAGTTTTATTTTTTTTAAAAATTCCCCAAATTAGACAAGAAAATATTTTCCAAAAAATGAGTACAAATCTTCCAGAAAAAAATCCTAAAAATATCTAAAGTGATTCCATATATATCAGTAAAACTTCTAATATTTTCTTAAGAACATTCACATAAAAATCAACCAAAATCCAGTGAAATTCACTGGATTTTGGTAGATTTTTTGTGAATGTTCTTAAGAAACATTTTTAACATTTCTTTTTTTTCCACCAGAAAACATTCAAAGATTTCCCAAAAATGTTGAAAATGTGGACATCAGAAGTTTCACTGTGGAAATATATTTTATTTCCACATTTTCAGACTTTAAAACGGCTCAATTTTGGCCCGCAGGTCAACACGAGGGTTAAGTAATTTCATTTAAAATTCAAGTTTTCTGTAAGCAAAATAATTTACTCACAAACCAACAAATCTTTTCTAACAACACACCGTGAACTTAAAACCTCATTATGAACACACAGTGGCAAAACTGTGCGTAAACAGTCAGAAATTCACGTCCGTCTCACCTCATTGTCGGACTCCACCAGGACCTGGTCGTACTCGCTGAGCGCCACCAAGAACATGATGGAGGTGACGTTCTCAAAGCAGTGTATCCACTTCCTCCTCTCTGACCTCTGACCTCCTACATCCACCATCCTGATCGGAGCAAGATGGGATGGATGCCGAGAAAATCACACAAACACGGCAGAAATTACAGACTGTAAACGTCTAAAAGATGAGATAAGCATGCATTTCAATCGCTACCACAAAGACGGAACTTTTGTTAAATGTTTAGAACTACTCTGAGCGTTGATCAAATGAAACTAACCACAGAAATTTAGAACACAGATGTCCCAGCTCAAACAGGTCAATTTAATTACATGTATCACAGTAATTTTATCAGAATTTCATAACCGAGCAACAAAAGAGAAATCCTTCAGTGACTCAGAGTCAAGGACAAGCCGAGGACAGGAAAAAGAAAACGTAGCAGTGCAAAGAGGCGTTCGACTTACTCTCCTAATTATTTCATTTTCAGTTACACTCAGCTTTGTATCCGGCAGCAGCCATTCAATACATTTAGTCATAGTCGATGCAAAATCTCTATGGAGTGTAGCATAAATAAAGCCAAACATCCCATTTGCACTGACGGAAGAAACATGAAATGAGAATCTGCAGTGTGAATCACAGTGGGGACAGAGCAGCCTATCCCTAAGGTGCATCAAAATAACAGAAAAGGAAGTGGATGTGTGATACAAACAATGACACCCCCCCCCCCCCCCCCCCCCCCCCAAAAAAAAAAAAAAAAATGATGCAGGAGAATCCATGCAGGAGAAAGTATTTCTGCTTGGAAGTGAATATAAGGTGATGAATGTGAGAGACAGAAGAGGAGAACATGAAGAATGGCTGAAGGACCAAAAAGATAAAGGAAAACAATAAATACAACAAACTGGAAAATCAGGAAGAAGTGCTAAAGAGTGTGGAAAAATGTAGAAAGTTGAAATAAGGGACTGCAAAGCATGAGTTTGGACTCTGAGGCAGGAGACCTGGATCGTGGGTCAACTGTTTTTTTATTCCCTTTATTTTAATGTCTACCTCTATTACTTTTCTTCTTGAATGAATAAAACATTGTAACAGACTGAGGGACTACTGCTGCCACAAAACAACAGCAGAGGTGCAGAAAGGGCTGTTTGATGTGTCCGTTCAGATAGAATCAGTAAACCCCTACAGAATATACACTCTGAATTGAACTGAACTGACTGTACACATCAGTTTTGTGAGCCGAAGTTCTCCAGAAAATTTAAGCTAATACTAAATATCACTTCATGGCAACACAGCGAAACTTTGATCAGACAAAGGTGAACTCAGTCAGCGAGTCTGCCAGAAGAAGGGACGGCATTGATAAATGGAGTCCTCTAGAAAGCAGCCTAAAATAAAACTCCTTCACATCAGACGACCTCCTTTTTTTCCTCTAGCAAGGATGAGTGACCTACTTAGTTCCATAAGCTCTCCTATGCTGGATAAACCAAGTGAAATGACATTTCCTGTGACTTCAAAAGTGAATTAAAAGAGAAGGAAGCAAACCTAATGGAGATGTTTGTCTATGAAAGGCTTCCTTGTTGCAGCTACAGCCTGTCAACTGCAAGCAGAAGCAGCAGAGTTCCACATGTGACCGTTACTATCCACATATCGAGCTGGGGAACTTCTCATCCTGCATCAAGTGTGCTCTACGTTTAATTACAGGAATGTGATAACACATTTTCATAAATCATTAAATGAAGACACTTCAATTATCACACTCTTCCGCCATTAAAGCCGGACACGTCACATTTATTGCCACTTCATATTTATCTTGTCAGTCTCTTAGCACAAAGCTGATGTCACTGAGAGCATGCAGTGATTCACCATCAGCAGCACAAGTAGAGTGGAGCCTATCGGCTAGCTGCAGCAGAGCTGCCGGGAACCTCTTCAACACAGCCTCATTGCAAGCAGAGCTATTTCTAGCCTTGCCAAGCGTAGGAGGGGCTGACATGATGGCTCCCTATCGATTTGCACTCTTCTGTAATCGCTCTTGTTCCCTGGGTCCATCTCTATCTCCTCATCTTTTTTCAAGAGATGCAGGGAGGGAAGCAGCTCTATGCTTTGGTGGCTGGTCCTAAGACAGTCTCTGTCCCAGGGCTACAGTGACAAACCAGGAAGGACTATGATGCAAAGATACTGCCTTTACGAGCCTTTCTAAAGATGCAAACATCTCATCCTGAGAACTGTCATGAAGCATCCATTTTCTTTATTTCAATTATAAAATTAGGCTGCAGTTCAGTGATAATATAGCCCTATCATGTAATTATGACATCAGTTTTTCTGGGGCGATGCAATGAGCCCTCGTCAGCTGAGTACTGAGTTTGACTAATGGCTGGCCAAACCTTTGAGCAATCTTTCAAGCAATGACCGGTGGAAAAGTTAGAATTAGGGTTGCCTTGGGCTGATCAATGCCATTTTCAACTTTTCTTAAATTAGTACTGGCACAAAACTGAGTCAAATCTACTGTATACGCCTGTTGTCACATTTATATAATTTCCTCGCTAAATGCATCACTAGCAACCCATAATGTATTATTTTAAAATACAAAATGACCATAGTTGAGATCTGTCCTGTGCTGATATTGATATTTTAGGCCACAGACACATGAAACAGGCTGCAAAAGATTGCTGACACATGGCATTGGTATACAGGAATGCTACACTAGTTGATATCAGTTTGATTTAACACATTTGCACTCCCCTGAGGTCATTAAGCTTCACAGGAGACTTTGTCACGGTGCCCTTCTACTAGGTCAAACCCCCACAATGCTCTCTGTCTGCCAACATGCAACTGTCCACCAAGTAGTAAGAGCTATCCGGGTACTACAGCTAATCTACAATACTATAAAGTGTGTATTATCTGGGATAATGGTATTGTGCACTGGAAAATATCATATGACTGTGATTGAATTGGGGCCAAAATACCTTGATTGGGACATCTCCAGTTGTAATATTTACAATCTTAATGAAATTTTTGTCATGTTTATGGTAGTCTTACTGGTCAGACCATTCTCTAGTGCTCACACTGCGCTGTTTAGAAAGGTCTATTGGGGGAAAAAGCACCAGTACATTTTTTAAATTCATTCTAATCATCTTGGGCAGAGCGAAGAATAGGACGCTATAATGGTGTTCTGTCAAAATAGTGAAGGGAGATTCGTTTTGGTCGAACATTTGTACGCAGGGAGGCGAGCACCGTCATTAAAATTGATAATTTACTAGGAAAAATCCCAAACGCACAATTATTGCACGGTCCAAACCTTTGACAAACTTTAAATTTGTCAGCATGTAGGTTGCTGTTTAGAGGTTGTTTTTTCCTTTATAAAGATCTTAAAAACAGTAACATGAAGATAGCAGAAGGGAGGGCAAATGGAGTCTGAGATTCATGGCTACCTTAAAAGCACTCAATATGGGGAAGAGAATATATAACGCTTAGCTGACAGGCTACTCATAAAACATGCACCCAAAAAGTACATTTTTCAGTAGAGGTAATGATTTCACCAAGAGTGTAATAAAACAAGACTAAGCAGCTACGGTGAGCAAACAGACGGAGAACTAACTGCACCATAAACAGCATCAAATCTGACTGCGGTTGCTAAAAGCATAATGGAAAAAGCTCAATTACTGACCAAATTACAGTTTGTTTGGCTGAACTATGAAAAGATTCTCCAGAGCTCTTCTGTCACATTTCTGACAAAGCAGCAGCTCAGGTAACGTTTCCATTAGTACTAAACAATACTTGCCGTTACCATGGTAAAAATAAGCTGCAACTGAAATGCTGAGAAAAAAAAAAGTTTTAATAATAAATCTTTTAGAAAAACTACAGTAAATAGATTTTTGTCAACTGACTTTTAAAATATGGACAAATCATATTAGATCTACCAAACTGCTACTACTACTACTGCAGTCGGCAGGTTGGTGATTAACAGCTAATCAAATAATTGCAGCCAACAATTCAATATTACCTTATATGGCAGAAGATGTGGTACGTGCATTGCAGAAAATGTACTGCATATTAGCTGTAGTACCTGGTTGCACCACCAGATGGAGCCTTGTGCTATTTATGATGCAAAAGAGTGCAGTTTGCTTGTATTTAATATTGTACCAATCCATGGAAGCAGCCATTCGTACTACAGACAGTTTCTCATTAGCAAGCTGAGAGCATTACGGGGGTTTTAGCTAGCAACGGGCACCATGACAATGACTTCTGTCAAGGTTAATGTCTTCTGCCTAGACCTGATGTGTTAGACACAAGTCGCTGGTAACTAAGACAGCATTCCTATGATCAAGTGGCTATATAACCAAGCTGCATTGACTGGAAATGTTACCTGTCTGTAGTCAAAAATGTCTTTATCGGTCCATGGAAAAATGTCCACTCAACCCAATTTTTTTTTTATTCAGGTTTCAGTACTGGTAAAGAGAATTATTTAAACTTTGCAACCGTAACTTGCACATGGAATGGGTGACTGGGATATAATCAGACACTGGGTTTAAACGCACAAATGGGGACATAAAACATGTTGTTAAGCATGTTGACACAGATTTCAGAGGGGACAGGGCACAGACTTGGGGTTAGTCAAAGTTGTGTAGGTCTTCTTCTACCTGAAAATGATGCTTTGCAAGTCGAAAGGGTATTCTATGATCCCAGTGGTTGGGATTCGAACCCTAAGCACATCCTGTTGGGTTGGTAGATAGGACGGTTCAGCAATACGATCCAGATCACTTAGATAGCTAGAGAAAGGAAGAACAACAAAAGACAGAGAGAGGGAGGAAAGAGAAAGTGAAGCATAACAGCAGATAAAGCACACTCCCTCCAAAAGCAAGTGCACCAGTCCAGATCTAACAAAGAGGACCATTCCCAAGAGTTATGAGGAGGTTCTGTGACAGTTCACACCACAACCCCACAAGTGTTCTCTTAGAAAGTCAGCTTCATCCCTGATGGCAGCTCCCAAAGACAAAATAATCCCCAGTTTCACCTTTCGCCCCTGTCAAAGTGCTCAGTGTAGGTTTGTAAGTTGAAGAAAACCAGAAACTTTTAACTTGACTCTAAACAGATGACTTTGCACGATTACTCCCTTTTCAGCCAATCTTGACGGGGTCTACTTTCGAAGCCAGTCTTTGAGATTGTACCATCAGGGACGTGTTAAAGTGCTGAGCCCTGCCGTGCAGCACAGGGTGGGCGGAGACAGCGGCATCGACGGCTCGGCTGGCCAACTGTTGTGCAGCCGACCAACCAGTGATTTTATTTTCAGCACTTGACACCAGTACCTGAAGATTATATTCTCCAGGTCAAATGGGTACTCAATGATGCCGGTGGTGGGCACTCGAACCCGCAGCACATCCTGCTGGGTGGGCACGTACCCTGGAGACGCTATTCGTTCTAAACTGCTAAGGTAACTGCGAAGGGGGAGGGAACATATGACAGAGATGCACATGTAGACAAACAAATTGCATCAGGAGCACAAGACCACATGCAAATACCAGTACCAAGAACAGATTCAATAGATTAAAGAATATTAACCCTCTGAACATGTATTTTCTAGATGTTTTTTTGTGACTCACTGTATGCATATTTTACACTTCAATAAAAAGTTCTGCACTTCTATGAAAACAGAACAATAGCTAGAAGTACAGAATTGAAACATGTCTTCTGTGCAGTATGACAGATATAATGCTGTAAATCATAATAAATGAAAACATGAAAGTTGAATTTGATTATTTATTGTACCAAAATTTTAAATAATCTATAATCTACATATGCAACATCTGTCCACAGATGTGACCAATACTATAGATTTTTCTTTAGTATTTTTAACTTGTTTCAATACTTGACTGCATGCTGTTCTGTGTAAACACTGCCTGCAGTTCAACCCAGTTCCTGAATTTTAGTCACATGACTGTTTGTCACACTAACGGCTTCAGGGCTGCAGCAAGTGATGCAGAAGTTTTTGTTTTTACCACCATCTGGTTACTTCAAATGTTTTTTGCTAGGTAACTTAAAAGAGACATCTAGAAAAAAGTCACTTAGGCTTGGATTTGGTTACGTTTTCTGAATGAATGGCTTGTCACAGATAAGCAGAAAGTAAAAGAGAAAACAGAAAAAATATGCTGATTCTTTCTGTTTTTGCAGTTCCTGCTTCTAATAAATGGTGTTATGTTGTGGTGTAGGCAATTTCTGAAAAAGACAACATGCCTTTCCAACCTGTCAGTGGGTTTTGGGGTTCAGAGGGTTAAAATAGATTCAAACACATTTATGCATTGGCTTCAATATCTTCTCAAATCAGATTTTAAGGAGCCATGCTGGTCTGAAATGGATTAATGCAGGTTGGAATTAGCCCTGATATTATTAGCAGTCGTTTATAAACCTGACATTTCCTTTTCCCCGGTTCTCCCCATCTGCCCATACTCTCTTCCCTTCCTCTACTCAGGTGTATTTTAGCAAAGACAGAAAACAGATGAAAGAGGCCTGAGTCTGCCTCACCTCTTCCACTTCCACACTTGCAGCAAAAAAAAATTCATCATGCTAGTAGATAAACGAATCACAGACGTACTATTTGGTTGAGTCAGAGAGCTGGTACTCTCTCCTGCGATCGTATGCCTCCTGGATGCCGGGGTCGGCCCAGAGCATCTTTATCGCTCCGATGTACGGCTGATCGAATGATGAAACCTTCTCCACGTCCACCTCGCGCACCACCTGGGCATTATTCTGAGGGAATAAAAGACAAAAGAAACACACTTTTAACAACAGCATGTCACGTCATGTATGCAGAAAGCGAGTCATCACAGGTGGAATTTAGAGACTTTCAGGAAGTTAAGCAGAATATAATGTGTTTGTATTATTTCTCTTCTGTAATAAATCAGTTGTTTACACTAAATGCAGGACATACTGACTTCTGATTGTCCGCTGCCTTTCCAGAAACCATATGTGGCAACAGAAACCACAGCTAACTGGGGAAGATTATTTCAGTATACTTTATATCTAGTTTTACTGGCAGATTCATGATCTATTTGAGTTTGGTTTGCATTAGAGTAACTGGACACAGAAGTGTTAGACTGAGCAATCAAGCTCACTGATTACTGACATTTCAAAAGAGACTGAGTGGCAATTCAAACTCTCAAACTTCACCCCAAAACAATGATGACTCAAGTGACATCACTTTGTTTGTAATACTACATATTCATGAGAAAATACACAACAACTGAAAGTAGAAAAATATCTGTAGGAAGCGGGTTTTAGCAGGCGAAAAGTCAGCAACTCTGCTTCCTCAGGACTGTGTGGGTCTGGTTTGATCAGAGTTGAGCAACCAAACAAATGGCATTAGACTCTGAATCAAACTCTGCTAAATCTTGATTGGTTCAAAGCGAAAAGACAGTAAGAGGAGCCCAGAGAAACAACAGAAATATTAATGTTCTTGTAGCAACCCATTAGTCATATGAAAAAAAAATATTGAGAAAACAAGTTTTTAACTCTGGAACCCTAAGAAATGCAGGTGGGAGAGGCATGTTTTATTTTTTCAAGTGTTAAAATGACACCATTTATCATAACATCAAACTGTAAAAATAGGAATAATCACAAGATTTTTTTACTTTCCAGTGCTCCTTGAAATAAATGTGTGACCTTGGATTAAGTCAGGAACAACTAAATCTATTTTATTTAAAGGGAAATTACATAATAAGCACTTTATTCTACATGTCATATTTTAAAAATTGCCAAAATTAAACTGTTTGCTCTAATTGGATTCTGTGAAAAAACAAAAAAATTACGCACTTTTCAGCGCAATCAATAAGCCATTACTGACTCAGCTGTGATCAACGGTCATGGAACAGAAATTCAGGGAATTTTCGGCTGAACTGCAGGCTGTGTGTACACAGAGCAGATAGGAGACACACCAGCTTTCTAAAATTTGCTAACAATAAATTATCTCAGAAATTCAACTTAAGACTTATAGCTTTGTTGTTCTGCACAAAAACATTTTTGAATTGTCTCTACTTCTAGTCATGGCTGAGTGTGTTTCCACAGACGTGTAAGATTTTACACAGCAGCAAAAAACAAGCCCACAGTGAGTGAAAATGAGACAGAAACAAAACGCCTAGAAACTGCTTAACCATGTCAATAATTCACTTTAACAAACAGTTTGGAGTCATATTGTGTTATTTCAGTAGCAGCACAGCGACATATATAAAAAACACTTCAGTGCTAGCACTTGGACCCATTTTGATAACACATCACAGGAGTATATGTTTATAGTGGCGCTACACACCTTGTTCTGTTCGTACTTGTAGCCGATATTGAGGGTCTCGGTGGCCCGGATCATGGCCTGCATCGAGGTGAAGATGTTCTGGTAGACAAGTTTAGTGAAGCCCTTCTTGTCCTCATCTGTGTAGCCTGACCCATGGATTATTCTCATCTGCTTGATGAAAGTGCTCTTGCCACTCTCTCCAGTACCTGAAAGAAAGATACTGGCAGTTAGCACCCAGCTGAAAATGGGAGCTATGCATGGATACATGACACTGCTGATGCTAAAGAACTTTTTTTTTACTGTGCTTGCTTTGACTAAGGAACAAAACAGAAAGTTAGGGTAGATCACAATTCTGGCTTTCAACTATAAAACTATTCAAATCCTCATTTCAATGTACACATAGAAAAAAGACTGTAATGGAAAATCTGCTAAATGTACAGTGCAAGAAATGACCAGTAGTACAAGTATGAGAGTGATGAATGCAAACATTTATTTGAAAAGTGGGTCAAAACCATAACACCCAAACACAAGCCGTAATCCATCCACCCTTATCTAACAAATCCATTAATAATACAGTGACCGTATCATGTAACTGTTCTCCACTTGCTTTTTCACATTAATGCAGTCTGCAAATGTATTTCTGCCGTTTTAGGAGCAAACTAAGCAGTAAAACAAAACAAAAAAAAAAGACTAGTGGCTGCCAAGCATACCAGCAATGAGAGCAAAAGTAGCCGTTTTTATATAACTCATACCTCTGTGGTAATAAATTGGTCTGTCTTTGCAACAGGCTGACCCCGTCTGTCCACCTACACCCTGGTGCTGATACATGAGGCTATGAAGAAATCCGCACCATCGTGCCCCCAGGCAACGATCCAGACCTCAGTGCAAAGCCAGATTCTGTTTTCACCAACACAGGCTGGATGTCATTCTGCTGATCAAGAAGCAGGCGAGTTCTAAAAAGTCTGTGCAAGTAACTCTAGATAAGAATTTAAACAAAAAGGCCTAAAATACATGGGCAGATGTTTCTGGGCTTCATTATGGTCTGGCCCTCGTCTCTTGTCATCTCGGTTCTGGTGTCCAGAGATGTGCGATGTAACAATGCAATGTAATGATTGTTTTGGCAGCGGCTACCGCAGCGGCCCAACTGACCACACGAGGGCTGCACAGCTCCCCTCAGCTCAACAAAGAGCCGGGTACATCGAGTTCATTCCTCCAATTTTCTATCAGTCATCATGCATATGCACACACGTATAAACACGCAGAAAGGCCGAGTCATGGGCAAGAAAACAGGTTTGCAGAGAGCTATACACTTGAACTTCTCCACAAGGTTCTGCATCTTTATATGGACATGTTCTGTGAGCAAACTAACACTCCAGGCTGAGGAGACGCCAGAGTCGGGATGAAAGCATCGAGTTTTGTGTACGGTGGTCATCAGCCAAAGAGGAACATTTAAAAGACAATTCAGGTAGCAGCCGAACCCAAACTCAACCTCTAGTTTCACCGTGCAGCTCTCTCTCCAGAGTAATCCTCCTCTCTTCCACCCCCATTCTACCACCTATTTTCTTCCTCTACAACCCGGCTCCAGCTCTCCACCACTCATCGCTCCATCTCACTTCTCCCAACACTCAAGTCTGAGTCACTGCAGTTTCAGCTACTCACACTGTATTCTCTCTGGTCTCTACCTTTCACTTGTTTTCGCGCTACTTATCTCAACTACTGCAACTGACAATCGCTTTTACCATGAATCGATAGATCGATGACATTTTCTTTTAAATCAAATTAGGGCTGTTGTAAACAGTCCCCATAACCGACAACTTTGGTGTTGAAAATGCATCAATATCAACACGTATTTCCTAAACTTCAATTCATGATAGCAAATGTCTCAAAGCTTAATTGCTGCATCATGACATTAGTTGTTTTTGTCTCCAGTCATTGGTCAGCTGCAGTCAGTAAATGGAAAAGTTTCAGAAGACTGCAAAAGAAGCCTTCAAATAATCAGAGAACAAAAAGGGTGGGTGTAAACTGTGCAGTTTTGATGTCATACAACAGCAGCAATAGCACCTAAAGAGAAACACACATGAGGCTCTTTGCATCCGTTTGTTTCCCGCTTTTCTCACATGCACTTTATTTTATTAAAGCTGAATTTCCAATAAAGCTGTTGTCTTTCACATATTCTTCCATTTTTGCTTCCAGACAACAGAGCGAGTATGAAATTGTGACTAAAACACAGCTCATTAGGACTAACATGGTAACAAGAAGTCACTTCCAAGCTGCTCTTCCGCTAAAAATCACTAAAATCCTGATTGTATAAACGTAACTTCGTCTGACAAACTTGCAAGTAACAAAACAACAACCATGCAGATAATTCAGCTGCATTTACATAAAATTCAAAGCTACAAAGTTGGGGAGCAACTGCACGACAAGCAGAAAAGAAGTTGCTTTAGCTGCTTCGTGTTTGTGAAATATCCACCATGTCCATGCAGCACTTTAATATACAGACTAAACTTTTTCACTTTGAACAGGGGCTTCATAGAAAGATGGGCTTCTTTGGGACTTTCACTACAGACTTTAATAATAAACCCTGCTTTGTGCTCACTTTAATGATGCTGAATTTTCCGATTTCACTCAGTTTTGCACTTTTGTCAAGCAAACCATTGTTAATATTTCACATCAGGGCTCCAGACTGAGATCAAAATGTTGTTTTTTGAGTGGGGGAGCTGAAGTTTCAAGTGGTCGCATTGTGCTAGTGCATGATGATCATTAAGCTGTATTGGTGTCGCTCTAACCAGCAAAGACAGCTACCGTGTTAACCAGCGGTGGAAAGTAGTACTTTTAGAACTTTGTGTGGCCTTCTTCTGAAATGCGGAGTGCAGCTACATGCAATGCTCATAGAAAAGAGTGCACGTTTAAAAAAAAAAACCCAAAACGTTTTCATCTGTGACATGTCATTAAAAATCACTCACTATTCTACAGATCTCACTTAAAAATATGCCAGAAACGTTTACTTTCGTCAGATTATGCAAAAAAAAAAAAAAATCAAAGATGCTGCATTTGTTGATGCAACCAAGAAGACATTTGTGACTCAGCTGCACCTGAAAGTCATGTGATAAAAATTCTGGGATTATTCGGCTGAACTGCAGGCTGTGTTTACACAAAACAAATGGGAAACAAGGATAAAAACAAATCAGACTTTTAAGTATCATGCAGAGTCACATTTTTTTCTAGTATTAACACCAGTGGACACTTAAAAAAAACGTGGAACATGCTGATTCCAAGTTTTTTCAGTTTTTATTAAACAAACATCAAAGAAATTCAACTTTTGTTTTCTGTTAATGATTACTATATTATGCAATTTTCTTTTTTTTTTTTTTTACTTCTCTCTACTTCTAGACATGGATGTGTTGTTTCCACAGAGGTGCAAGACTTTATATTGCAGTGAAAAATGAGCGCTCAGTGAGGAAAAAAGTGACATTAACAGTAAACTAGTTCGTTTTTTGCCAGAATCTTGGCTTACGCAAAAAAATGTATTTATTGAGAAAAATGATGTTGAATTTTCCCGTTTCACTCAGTTTTGCACTTTTATCAAGCAAACCATTGTTAATATTTCACATCAGGGCTCCAGACTGAGATCAAAATGTTGTTTTTTGAGTGGGGGAGCTGAAGTTTCAAGTGGTCGCATTGTGCTAGTGCATGATGATCATTAAGCTGTATTGGTGTCGCTCTAACCAGCAAACACATCTACCGTGTTAACCAGTGGTGGAAAGTAGTACTTAGGGTTAGGGTTACTTTGTGCGGCCTTCTTCTGAAATGCGGAGTACATGCAATGCTCATAGAAAAGAGTGCATGTTGAAAAAAAAAAGTTTCCATCTGGGACAAATCTGACATTAGAAGGCCCTAATTTAACTCTCTATAAAATACTTTTTGGTCACACAGCAGCAGCTGCAGCAGTCTGCAATGTGGGGCATTTAGAGAACATCGGTAAATTGCAGTGTCTATTGGTGCGACCAAAAGTGAAAGTTGGTCACACCGGTGCTACCAGTGAAAACGTTAGTCTGGATCCCTGCATATTGTGTTGCATTACATAATGACAGTTTATCGGAATGAAATTAGCTTAAATGAAATAGAGACGTTCATTCATCAAACAAATCATTATTTGTTTAAGTCCGGTTTATCTGAGAGGAGTAATTCTAATTATTTAGTCGAAAGACAAGAGCATTAAACAAATTCGGAAAAATCGTGCCAAAATAGCTCACTTAAAGCCACAAATGTCAGTCCCGTGATTGTTCGATCCATCCAATAGTTGTCAGGATATTTTAATCTGGGCTAAAGTGGCATAACAAAACGGTGGAAGGACAGCGTTTGCCATTCATAGTGCAGTGTCTTCTAGCGCTGGGCGATATGACGATACATATCGTGGGAACGATAGAAAAGTGTCTATCGTGCCATTTCTCTTCTATCGTTTCTAACCTAATTTTATCAATTATTTCAGCAAATATATCATTAAATAGCCTGCGACGATTATATTAGTGTTTTCTTGTCACTATGCATACTCTTATACAAGTGAAAATAAAGAAGAATAAAAAAGATTTTTTGCAAAGAAACTCCGTCTTGTGGTTTTACGACATGACGCTGCTTTACGTTCTTTGATTCTCATGCGGGTTTGCGACATGCTTTATGTTACTTAACTCATGAGTGCTGAACGATGGACGAGGAACAGGTTGAAGTTTCGTGCCCGGAGTCGCAACAGACAGGGACAGCTACGCAGGCAGCCCAAGAAGAAGCACTTTTACTGAAAAGAGGAGGTACCTCTGTGATTTGGTTACATTTTGGGTTCAAGAGGTCCGACATGGAGCAGAAGACGGCCATATGCAAACTATGCTACAAGACTATTCCCGCGTTGGAGAAAAGTAAGCAGTGAAATTTTTGTCAAACTTTTCAGAGAATAACCGAAAACATACTTTATTGTGGTATATCGTGATATATATCGTTATCGTGATATAAAATAATCCATATCGTGATATATGATTTTCTCCATATCACCCAGCACTAGTGTCTTCTGCCTTTACGGTGTCCATTAGAGTAGATTTACAGTAAACTGGCAGCCTGAATCGAGGGAAAAAGTAAGTCTTGCGAGAAAAAACAAAACAAAAAACCAAGTGTGACACTGATGATGTTTTCGCCCACATTTAAACCATAACTAAAGTGGTTTATTAAATAATGTGTAATCAAGAACAGCTGGTGCTCCCAAGACAAAGCAGCCCAAACGTCTTTCGAGGGTGACGAAATTCAAGTTGGACTGAGCAGCACAGTGGAGTGTACAGTGAAGGAGTGCCCTCCAACCAGACAGGATCTTTCACTGTGGAAAGCAGGTCAGGCAACATTGGAGTTTCCCCTACAGACAGAGTACGTCTTTGAGAGAGGGACATAAATAGCAATTGTCAAGACAGAGCACTGGAGAGTTCACTTTCTCATTGACTAAAGATCTGAACAGAAGGGAGGGGTGTTGCTGGGTTGTGAGGGACAGACTGCGAAAAGGAAGAAAAATACTGAGTGTACATTTTCTCAGCTTTCCCTTTCCTTCCTCGCTGTTGCTGAGGTGACAGAGGCAACTTTGAGATTCAAAAGCACAGAACGAAAGGGCGTGGACACGTAGTAGATGTTGCACATTAGCACCGTTTAAAGTGCGAGCATTCATATAATTTTCCAAACAACCGGGCGACAGAGGGGAAGGTCTTGCAGCTTAATTCAACAGATCCCACTGTTTTGCTGCCTGACTAGAAAACCCAGCAGAAGCATTTCTCACGGACAAGCAACTGTACACTCGCTGGAGCTACTCCTGAGGGGTAATGCTAGTTCCCATGGCAACTCCTGCACTGGACTTCTAAATACATGACAGAAAACACCAGCTGATAGGCTTCAGTGTGGATCCACAGAGCCGTCAAACAGGCAACTTTTTTACAACTACATTTTTTCATCCCCACAACATCCTCAGCCAGTACCCTCCACCCTGCCTATGGGAATTCTAAAGTTATGGTGGCTACCAGTGAGGCTAATAATAAAATAAGCAACTTACTCTGCTCTTAACACTAAGCATTTTGTAATATATAGTGGAAATGCAGTTTAAAAATGACATTACACATTCAGTACTGACCAAATTTATTTTCCTTTAATGCAGCATTAACCCTCTGAACCCCAAATTCTGCCAGTGGGTGTGAAATGCAAGTTATCTGTTTTAAAATTGGCAAAATTACAGCATTTATTAGAGCCACAACCAGACAGAATTGCCAGATTTTCAACTTTTTGGAGGTTCCTGAACTACACATCAACAAATCTAAGCTTAAAATTGTGACATGTCATTAAAAATTACTCACTATTCTACAGATCTCAGTTAAAAATATGCCAGAAACGTTTGCTTTTGTCAGATTATGCAAAAAAAAAAAAAAAAAACATGTTGCATTTGTTGATGCAACCAAGAAGACATTTGTGACTCAGCTGCACCTGAAAGTCGCGTGACAAAAATTTTGGGATTATTCAGCTGAACTGCAGGCTGTGTTTACACACAACAAATGAGAAACAGGGATAAAAACAAATCAGACTTTTAAGCATCATGTAGAGTCACATTTTTTCTAGTATTAACACCAGTGGACACTTAAAAAAAACGCTGAACATGCTGATTCCAAGTTTTTTCAGTTTTTATAACACAAAGAAATTCAAATTTGTTTTCTGTTAATGATTAATATATTATGCAATTTTCTTTTTTTACTTCTCTCTACTTCTAGACCTGGTTGTGTTGCTTCCATAGAGGTGCAAGACTTTATACTGCAGTGAAAAATGAGCCCTCAAAATAAACTAGTTCCTTTTTTGACAGACTCTTGGCTCACACAAAAAAAATTATTTGTTGAGAAAATCTTCATTTAGCTTTAAAGGTTATTTTTAAATTCATTTTGGTCGTATTTTTGGTATGAAAGTTAGGTTATTAAGTAACATTTTCTGCTGTAGTTTTTCATTGATGGACTTAATACTGCTTCCATTAGAAATACTAGAAACCAAATTTAAAGATTTTCATTTAGCAAGAGTATAAATATGTAACATAGTGGATGTGTATTCAGATAAACACACGTTAACTAAATAAGCTTCACAATATTAGGGCGCTAGGATCAATACAGTCTGATTAACAAAATTTAACTGCAATTTAAAACAGTGCAATCAGCAAATTGCAACAGCAGCACTTTCGGATACACCTTATGCAGCAGATCTGACATCGGGTTTAAACTGTCAGGCCAAGGGTTTTACACAGGAAAAGCCGAGCGTGAAAATATGAGTAAACGCCCAGTAACAACCCAGTTATGACCATGAACGGCAGAAAGGTTTCACTCTTCCCTAATCATGAACCGAACAGGATATTAGTCATTCAGCTAAATAACCAATGACTCACAAAGAACAGGAAAAATAGTTGAGCCAGATGCGTTTCGTTGGGTCTGGCCAGCTGGAGGCCATTGTTTACATTTAGAGCAACACCTGAACGCAAAGTCTGGCATCGACGCCGAAAAAGTCGAAAGAAACGGACGACAGGAAGCAGGTGCAAAGCATGACAGAGTGGTGGAGAAGAGCATCCTGAGTAAATGATTCGTTAAAACTTCTTCAAGCACATCGAACAGGAAGCTACTGCAACTCAGCGTTGGGAAACACTGAAATGATGGTTGAACCGTCCAGGAACTACACTGACCCCTTTTCAGCTGAAGGAGCTTTTACAAGAAACCTTGACCAAATGAGCCTGGTTCTGAATTTTAGTTCCTGGATCACAGTTTCTGTAGTTTTTGATCATGTTGTGGTCATGCTGCCATACTGAGCATTTCATTATCGCTACATGTTGATAATGGAATATATTTAGATTAGGTGTAGCTCTCCCTTTGTCGTCTTCTAGAGTCCACTTCTGCTGGTTTACTGTATTCCTCTGTCAAGGCGAGAGCAAAGTTTTCAGTGCCGTTAGAAATGTTAAAAAACTAACAAGCTGAAAGAGTACAAACAAAAAGATACAGTGAAATTTTGGTGCAGATACGGACTAAGAGATGGATACCAGATTTTTTTTTTTTTTTAACCACATTGTAGGAAGTGTTTTGTCTGACAGCATGGTTACACAAAACTACCATGTCAAACTTAATAAAAGAACCTATTAATCTTTGGTGCAGATCCAGGACACTTAAGCAACAATAAAAATTGTGTGACAGGGCATTGGGCTTGGTTGGCCATGTGCTCTCCAAGTGCCCTTCTGGTTCATTATCATCTCTGATATTATTCAAACATTGCACAACTTAATCACATGCCCTATGAAACTAAGACGCTGTTAATCCGGTGATTAATCTTAATATTTGTGGTTCTACAGATGTGGTAGAGGCTCTCTTAGTTCCTTGAGGTTCTGCCCCTGACATTATGTCACTGAAATGCTGACTGACTCATGCTGAGTTCTACTGTATGTCTAACTTTTTCCTGCTGTCAGTGGCTGGACGATCTGGCTGACTGGTGGTGCCACTAGAACAGTTGAATCTCCATGTGTGCAGATAAAACAGCTGCTGTGGATGCAGTGACTTCGGCCTGTTTCAGAGAGGATGTGTGCGAGAGAGATAAAAATTGTTTCATATTCTTTTCCCACGTCACTGTTCTCTGTCGCAGGAACCCCCCTCCCACTGGTTTATATGTATAGCTACAAGACATCGGAGACAGGACCACAGGGGACATATAAAAGACAAGAAGATTAGTAATAGGTGGACAGAAGGAACCTTCAGCAGAAAAGGATGAAGAAAAAAACAGACGACTGTAAAGATTCACTGGCAGTTTTATCAGTAAGCAAAAGAACTGATACTGATTATAGATATTGGCATATACTGTGGCTGATGAAAAAAAATGCCCACAAGAAACATTTTTAGGGTAGATTTCTTGGAATTAGGTTCATCCCTGATTATTATTTTCATTATTCTTTATTTATTTTCTTGATTTTTTTTAATTAATCATTTGGTCTCCAAAAGAAAATATTGGCAAATATCAATCAGATGAGGTCTGACTGAACAAAACCCAGAGCTTTTCATTTTACAGACAAAGGAAACCACTAAATATTCATTTAAGAATTTGGAACTGCGCTTAATTTTGGCGATTTTTGCTTGAGGGAAATTTTCCAAAAAATAGTTTTCAACTAATAGATTTTTCTACTCATTTTAGCAGAAACTGGGATGAAACGTAGGTTCAGTTTAATGCGTGATTTTTGAAGAGAAACAACATTTTAACACTATAGGCATTGATAAGGAGGTTCTAAGTCTCATCTGTGCACATTTTGAAATACTAATAAAACCTAAAATTAAAAGAAAAACACTAAAACTTTGATTATAAAAATGCCTTCAGAAGCAGGAATTTATTGCGTTCCTCTTTAATTGTCTTTGAGGCATTTTTAACACTTCCACTTGCTAGCTATCACACAGGTTGTTTCCAATAACTTGCAGCAAGTGAGAACAAAATAACACAGCTGAGCAAATGCTTGTGAGTCTATCAAAAATTCTAAATTAATTCTTTAACTTTAACACTTTTTTTTCAGAAGCACATCTTTGGCACACCTCATTAGAAAGGGTAAAAAACCTTTTATTTGGCTTTAACTTTAAAACATACCCATCTCTAGGACTGAACACAGATATACACGGGTGTTTTTACCGAATTTGTTCACAAAAAAACATCTCTGTCCACATGAAACTGCAAAAAAGCAATCGAAGCACTGTTAAGAACATGCTAAACCAACAGGCGGACACATAAGCCATAACCTTACAGCCATGTTGGCCCATCAGAAGCCTGAAAAGCGACTGGTTCTGGTGGTCTACCAACTATGGTGCATCAAGAAAGACTGGAATCATATGTTTTTGTTGATTCTGATGCCTCTGTTCTCCAATATAATGGGAAAAAAACACAATCAATTAAGTGTAAATGAGCAAAAAGGCCAGTTAGCAAGGTTAGCATCTGCGCTACTTTGGCCACAGCACAAACTGAGCTCATGTAGACATAACAGATAACGACAAAAGCTAAAAACTTCTCAAAAGCTTAATTTTCAGTGACCTAAAGCTGCATTTGCATTGGGACAAAAGGCCAAAGTACATGACAAAAGCTACATTTGGGCCTTTGAAGATTCCTCAAAATGCATCAGATAGACTTAAAGGCAGCAGACACATACTTGACACCTGCCAGGCCATTCCTCTAACTAACCATACATGTCGTAGCATTTATAGCTACGTCTTCATCTCTTCACTTTAAAGATGGTCGGAACGACTGTCATTTCTCACATGCCTTCTTAATAAGAGGGTGACTGAGAGGAATAGGTGGGTGGGAGGGATGAGGATCCAAACGTTCTGCATTTAGATGTTAGAAATGTGTCTGCAATGAGCGAGTGGACTGCTGATCTGGATTTCTGCTGAGACAAAGGCTGAAGGAGGGACGGAGGGCAGCAGGCACAGGGTCTCTAGTCCAGTTTTGAGAAAAATTCCTGGCATACTTTTCCTTCTAAAAGGACTCGCATGCCAGTTTAATCATTCGGTCTGTTTTGGTTCCCATTCAATCAAAATGCTCGTTGTACTGGAACAGCAGTATTTCCCACTGGACAGAGGTTTTGCAGTTTGAAATCCCTCAAGTAATTGTGATCAGTCTTCAACTTCACTTCCCTCTTTCTAGTCCAAGACTCAGTTGGGAACTTGCCCACCGCTGATGTGTTGCTGTGTCAACATGCACAAGAATTTTGAAGCTTTTTGTCCTTTTAGGTATCAACCACACACACTTAAATATACAAGGGTGCGCTATTAATTAAACACTTGCAGATATGTCATTCATATAGCATTAATTTCAGTGCATGTTTCAGACTCAGTCAACAAACTGAAACTGCTGCTGCAAATTCAACACTTCAGCCTTTTTCATGACTCACTTTAATCTATTCTCTCTCTCTCCACACATCCCAGATATAAATCTCAACAATAATACACCAGAACAAGGTTTTAATGGAGTAATATACATCGGTAATAGCACGGCAGACAGGCGGTGACATGAGAAGGACTGGGCAGTCTTTCACAGGCCTGACTGCCACATAACTGCCGAAACTCTGGGTGTGTCGGCATCAGTTTGCTCAACCAACAGAGCCGCCAGACAAACAGTGCAGAACTACAAACACCTACCTGTCTTGCCTTCGTACCTCACTGTGAAACTCAATTTTTCATCTACTAGGTACAAGAGCTTAGGATCGCATGTGTACACTCCTGAAAAAAAAAAAATGGTCAGGATGGACGCTGCAGTACGGGGATGGTTGCACTGTATACACAAAGTGGACTAACGAGTCCTGCTTTTACGTCAGAGCAGAAATGGATCAATGGCTCTGTTCTGGTTACCTAGCGTTCGACTACAGATGCTCAAGAAACCTCTTCGAAGAAGTCAACAAATGAATACTTCCATATTTCTTTGAAGAAACAGGGATTTTTTTCAGATATTTATACAGCTTACACAGCACATTTCACAGCAATTCTTGGAAAATGCCACAAAGTTCAACAATAACACACATTACTCCCAAAATGACCATGAAGTCTTGAAACAGCTCCAAAAACTGTATGTTCTAACCTTCATGAGGGCAGAAATGTTTGCAAGATCACCAACTGGATTAGTAATAATTATGTTTATGCCTTAATAATTTGACAACTTAATGTACTTTGCATTTATGTGAAAGATGATCAGGCAGAGAAGGACAGTCACTGCATTTGGCAATTTAATCAGAAATATTAATTTGCTGCATTGATTTGTCAGCTAGATGCCAACCTAGCACAAGCACGACTTAAAGCTTACTTGTACAAAAAGCAGAAATGTCACATTGGAACAAAACAGCTTTTTCAGACATAAGTTAAAATGATTAAAAACAGCTACCACACTGTACTAAACCCAACAATATGCTGGATTTAATTCGTGAAAGAGGCCTAAATTGTAATAACAAACTGTCCTATTATTCTGTAAAGACAGTGAGGTATTCTACGTGTCAAAAAGAACTCCAAAAAATATAAAAATAGGGCATTTTTACCAACAAGGACGCCCACAATGAATGTAAATCTTTAGAAAATACACAGAAATAGAAGCCAATATCAGCCAAGCTGACTTGGGAATGTAAAGATGCTGTCATTACTCTTTGGTAAAAGAAATTCAGGCTAAATTAGGATTTGCTATAACACTTATTTAATTTCATCTAAAGAAAATTATTTGGCAGATACTCTGAGGATCTTTTAGTGTTTTGAGTCATTGTTTTAAGCAAAAAAATTACATTTTACATGACAAAATTGAAAGAAACTGGAGGGTTGAGGACTATTGGTTCAACAAAATAAGAAAACGAAAGATTTTACATTTGACCTGAAGAAATTGTAAATGTTAACATTTAATTGACTGTTTAATTAAAAATAATAACTAACAAATCAAAGTTGCTGCTTTAATTCATTTAATTACCAACACTTCATTTTTTTGTTTTATTTGACTGGATGGATAAAACCCAAAATATTTACTTAAAGTTAAATATGGCACAATAGAAAACAGCAAAACCTACATGGCAGGTATTGCAAATGAAGCAAATGTGCATGAGTTTTTAATATGCTAACTGAATAACCAGACAATAACTTGAATAATACCCTGGAGGACAACTATAGTTTCCAATATATTCAATATTCGATGTCCAATGACTGGAAATGCTTCTGTTTGACACACAAAAAGGCACTTCTACAGGCATATTGGGATAAGAAATAAAAACCCACAGTTCTGGCTGAGCAGTGTAACGACAATTTGTTCAGTTTTCCGCTGATAGCTGTGATGTGCAGCCAGGACAACGGCTCAAGAGGCTTTGATCCACTCTTCAATATAAACCAATTTGAATATGGTTAAAATAACTGGCAGTTAGTTGGCAGTCGCACCAGCGTGCCAGGTCTTGCTGTACGAGTCTGGCAATTTGACATCTCTGGAAAATAAGCTCACGTGGGTGATGATTAGCATTATCAACCTTGGCTGCGAGTCAGTCGGTGCTGTTAGACATACAGCTGTGGGAGGGAGCATCCAGGAAGGCATCTGCCAACTCTGCCTTCAGCGGTGCTATTATGCCTGTGAGGATACCAGAGGGCATCCCTACGATGGCCCACAATGCCACTGTATGTGCACACACACTCTCACTTAAGGGTCATTTCATCCTCTGCATGTGTGTGTGTGTGTGTGTGTGTGGGTTGTTCATCTGTACTGTCTGTAATTTTGTTATTTCCACAAAACCCAGCCGTGCCTGTCGTTACCTTGGCAGCAGCTAACAGGGATCCAAATAAATGTGGCTAGCACAGAGCTTATCTGCCCGGCTTACTGTAAGATTTACTAAGAGAAACCATAATAGGCATAGGTAGGCTTCGTACATGAGACATCCTTGGGTGTTGCCAAAAAACAAATACTCATTAACCCAGATACTACCGACCTGTTTGAGCGGGGCGCGCATTGACAGATGAAGTGTGTGCTCAGCGTGTGTGTATATATATACAGCGTCCTAATTCCCATTTCAATTATGAGTTCAGGTAAATATCCTGCGCTGCCCGGGGCCTCGGATCATTCAGGTGCACACAATGTGCTCCTGATGTTGTGGATTTGGACCTGAGCTGCACTGAACGGCACACACATACTGTTACATATATATATATATATATATATATATATATATATATATAATATTTAGCAGTCAAACCTCCAAATATTTCCCTCAGGAGTGCACAAAGAGCAAAATCTGAATATTAAACATTACGGATGAAGATCATGCTGAGGAATCATCTATAAACTGTCAACCAAGCAGGCACCAAAACTGAGCGGAACAACAAGATTTCTGCAACGTGGGATGTGCTCATTTTAATTCAAAGAAGAAGAGAAAAAAAACTCTTAGTTTTCATTCATTCACACTTGCCTGTTTTAAAACAAGGTGCCAGCCAAAGTGTGTTGAATGTGGAAATGGATGTGTTGTTTCAGCTCAGCGTTTCTGCTGCTGAACACACACACTCAAAAAAACACACTGACTTTGGAGTCAGTAGCAAGGACATTTATCTTTACTTAAATATGAACAAAAAAAAAAACACTGTAGACACAAAACTTCAGCAAGACTGGACCCCAAATTAATATATATGGTGGTAACAGAGGAGCTGACGTTGAAGAAAGAACTTTATCGTCTCCTCTCGTTGCATTTTGAGAGTTTTTTAAAATTCTGCAGAGTGTTATGTTCATAATCTGTGGATTTTTTCTTAATGTTACTTTATTCAGTTTCAACTCTGTTTTGGTATGTGGGGTGGGGCTGATGGAGGCTCTATTTCTTTGTATTTCTGCTCGATTTCTGGCTGTTGATAGCCCACTTTTGCACTGGCTGCCATGATTTCAGGTAGAACTCCCAAATGCAGTTAGATCATGATTCCCTCATAGTGTCACTGACAGTTCCTCTCTCATTAATTAACAGCACTAAAAGGCTTAATTTCAGGCACAGCAACACACACCTCCTGTAATACTGTGCTGGAAACCTTGCATTTGCCTGGTGGTTTACAATGGCAGCATTTTTTAGAAGCTGCACTGTGAATGATTTTCAATGTTTGACATTTTGACATATTATTTCATGTCAGTATGACAAAATATCACTGAGGTTGTTGGGGAAGCACAGCAATGTGATTTACTATCTCAACAATTTCTGTAACTTATGTCAGCTTGACATGGAAGGCAGCAGTCTGAGAGCAGAGATTCAAAGTTTGCATCATTATGTTGATTCAGATGTTAAGTCAGCACTGCCATCTGATATAAAATAGATTTAGAGGTGTAAACAACTGCAAACAGATGTAAATAAATGCTAAAATGTAAAATCCAAAACAAATAAAAATTAGTTTGGATGAAATGGATGATGGAAAGCTCAAAGTACTACACAGAAACAAACTCATATAAAGTAGACCTTCCTTTTCAATTAAACTGATTTTCACGTTCAAACAGCTATTTTAGGCAGATCAACAAATCAACTAAGACAAAGTTTATACACACTTTTAATTAGTTTCCTGAGTTTAAAGTTAACAAAGTAGTTCAAGGATAAAAACTAACTCTTCATTTTTTATTTTGTAGCACTTATGCAACCAACTTTCTCAGTTGTTTTTTTTTGTTTTTATATTTGTAAGGTCTTTACTGTTGTGAACTAATGCTGTATAAATAAAAATTAATTTGAAATGAGTATTTGCACATTTTTCCATTAGAAAATGTATTAATTTTGCCACCAGTCTTTTCCTGCTAGTTGTCTGATATCTCCGCTATAATAAACTAGGTACAGGTTAAAAATGAGCTTATCCACAGAACATAATGACAAAAGTAAATCTAAGTCAACTAAATGGAGACAAGCGTTTAACCAGCATCATGCAGCTCAGTTACAAGAACAAACTGTGTTTTGTTACTTAAATTTTGAGGCAGGGCTGCACAGTGGTGTAGTGGTTAGCACTTTCGCCTTGCAGTGAGAAGATCCCTGGTTCACGTCCCGGCTTTCCCGGGATCTTTCTGCATGGAGTTTGCATGTTCTCCCTGTGCATGCGTGGGTTTTCTCCGGGTACTCCGGCTTCCTCCCACAGTCCAAAAATATGCTGAGGTTAATTGATCATTCTAAATTGCCCGTAGGTGTGAATGTGAGAGTGATTGTTTGTCTCTGTATGTAGCCCTGTGACAGACTGGTGACCTGTCTAGGGTGTCCCCTGCCTTCACCTGAGTCAGCTGGGATAGACTCCAGCCCCCCCATGACCCTAGTGAGGATTAAGCGGTGTATAGATAATGGATGGATGGATGGATGGAAATTTTGAGGCAGATCTGTCACTATTACTTTTATGTGATATTTTACAGTGTGTGTGATCAAATAATATTTTTCCATTAAGGCTACAACACTATAAAATGCAAAAATATGTCAGACTGATCTACAAAAACACGCACTGCAGACTTCGTAATGACATGCGGTATGTCAAAGTACGAAAAAAACTAAAAAAGCTTCAAATTTTGTGTGTTTTGTGTCATTTTTGGTCAATGAATTAGAAGCAAAATGTGAGTGTATGGAGGTGGAGAGAGTCTGTAACTGTTACCAGTGCTGGATTATTTAACATGACATCAATATTTAATTTTTTACACACTACAGTTATCAATAATATTGGTTTATCACACCACACTTACTGACAAGACAGTCTCGGCCTTACTAAGGAGCAGCTAAAAGTTCTCTTATTAAATGCATTACTCAAGGCCTATACACTACACTACAACAGTATAATGCAATTTTGTGTTCAATACAACAACCACAACTGATGAAACTGCTTGGTGCATTATGAAAATACCTCCATAGAAGAAGAAAATTGCATTGCATGATGTTGCATGGTGTTACTACACATATTACAGGTATGTTTTTTTCCACCTATATGACTGACTTAACCTTCAGTCAACAGCAGATCCAAACTGTCTCCAGTCACTGTTTGCACACGGGAACGATGCACCATAAATTTCCCTTTTTCGTACACTATTGAACTCATGACAAGACATGCCATGACCTATTTTTCTCACCACTACAAACATACTTTTTGGTTAAATTTCAGGTTCTAAAATAATAGTTTGGTGTGTTATAATTTTTAAAAATTGTGTCACAGGAACTTGAAAATACACTGTGACGACCAAAAATTAGGTATTTTTACAGAAACTTATCAAATTCAAGATGAACGAGTAATAAACAGCAATACTACTGACACTGCTGAGGAAGCCAACTCCTCATCACAGCCCAACCGACAACTTAATTCTACATAAAAAAAGATCATTTTTAACAGACAGTCCCACAATAAAAGGTCCTATTTACTGAAAAAGGCTCACAAACTGCTGGTACAGCAGCTCCCTCACACACATTTAATTATTTGTGACTTTCATACATCCTCTGACCCTGGATCTCCCACCAGCTAACCACACCACAGAGGAAAGCTGGCCTGTTGCTGATAAACAGCTGGAATAACTGCCTCAGCTAAAAAATAAAAACGTCAGACAAAACCACCAATGCTGCTTCTAGGTAGCAGATAAGCATTTTACACTGCATCACACCAAACGTCCTAAGGCAAGAACATTGAAGTTTTGAGCTTTATATGGAATTTAGTACAGAGTAATACACTAATATGAGCGAGAGGAGAAGCTAAAGTTGGACGTTTACAGCTGAGAACTGACATATTTAGTTACATTTGCAACATTTCTGCTCAGCAATCAACAAATAACCAAAACTTGTATTTCTCTAGTCACAAAAATCTAAAATTCAACAGTAAATTTAAGGATTCACAAGCCGTTTAAGATAAAAGATTCAAGGCCTAATACAATGCAGATGCAGCCAAAAACATAATAAAAAGCTGCACTATGCGTGAAGGTCTATAAAAGGATGAAAGAGCTCCTTAATAGGTTCCAAATGAAGGGCGACAACTAGAGTGCACTAAAAACTGGCGCTGTAGTGTTCAGGTCCTCTTCACACAGGCTTAAGTAATGTGGCGGCAGACTCCCACCACAAGTTCAAGCTAAAAAAAAAAAAAAAGGCTCCTGCAATTTGTATTGTAGCATTTTTAAAGAAAAAAATTGGGGTTTGCAAGGACGGAGAGGGGGCGACTTCCAAATCCTAAAATGACTCACCATTTCACCATCTCATCTGTGAACAAGAAAAACAGGACAATGTTTCTCCGACAGCAACACATTTCTAATGAGTGTTGGACAACATGTTGGTCAACTGAAGCAGCAGATGCCTTTCTTGTGTTGCCGACCAAAACCACATGAGGAAGGTCTAAAGATTTGGAGCCTTTAATTTCACAAGTGGAGAAGTGATGCATCGATGTTATGTAAAAGTCAACCGCACTCAGGCTTCATATTACATCAAAACATCAACAGATTCCAGCAATCAGGCACATAAGAAAATATAAACGTGGGTTCTGGGAAGTTTTTCACCCTTTTCTGAAATCATGAACAACAAACAAGTAATACGCACCTGAAGCGGTTTGGTGGAAACACCATGAGCGTGCAATCATCCATTAACTAACACAAACGTGAATGAATCGCATTTCTGAATTATGAACAGTGAAGCAGTTTATACGCCCTCAGTCACACAGATCTGCAATCTGACCGGAGATCAGATAAACTTTACAACGGCTCGTTGCACTTTCTGTATCATCATACATATTTTGAAACCACCACAGCCACTTTTTTCTTTTTGTTTCCCTTCAGAGCTACAATGAATCATTGATCAACTAATAAACCCAACAACTGAAAATGAACAGGCCCCTACTCTGAGCAAACTCCTCGTTAAAGCAGCAACAACAATCATTTGCTAGTTTCATCTTTTAAAAAGGTGAAGAACTGGAGCTTTTTGCTGCCATGCATGACTGCAAATTGAATATCTTTGGTTTCTGGACTTCCAGTTGGACTAAATAAGACACTAACACAACAATGAAAGAAGTTCATGCTATCTATGCATCTTGGAGACGTGGGTTGCTTTATCTGTTCAAAACCTAGATGGATTTCTCAAACAAAGAAACTCTTCACACATCTATCTCATGAGACAGCTGCATCAGAGATGGATGATTGTGTCCAAAAGTTTCAAAAAGGCTCCCACACACATACAAACTTTTGGATTACTCAAAAAAACCAACTCCTGAACTATCCACATGACCCAATTTTTTACACCGTAGTCAACCAACGAAAATCATACCAAGCATGAAGTTCGGATTGTACCAAACTCTGCAACCAATCAATTAGTTGGGGAGAGGAAAAAAATTCTGCAGCTCATCTGTAGATTACCTAAATCGGCCACAGTGCACCGAATGCTCTCTATCCGCTGGTCTTTTTAGCATTAATGAATCATAAGTAAATGTGAAAAGCTAGTATTTGCAGTTACTTAATAACCTTAATCTGGGTATTTTATAGTGAAATGATCAGAGTCAGATCAGAGCAACATGCACCTGGCCATACATTCATATGATTTAGGAAAATAGGACTATATCTCTGTATGATCACTGAACAAGAGCTACTGAGGAATACAACACCGACAGGTTAGCCTGTAGTTTCTATATGATCTGCCATGTTGGTTGTCGAGCTGTTTACTCGACTTCTTGGCCAGTCATTTTGATCAAAATGCTGAGTTCTTTGACAAGTTGTCAGTTAGTTTGGAGCCAACTCAGACTAAATGCTCAGTAAATGTCAAATAAGTCAGAAGTAGCATTCTCCATTAGGTTGAGCAAGTTCAAAGTTGCAAAAACACTGTGGTGTTGATGGGTAGTTTGTTCTAGCTGCAGTCAAAAATGACCGATTAACCCCGGAAAGTCACTGCTGTACCAATTTTCTCCTTATGAAAGTAAAATTGGCAGTTGATGAGAGCCTTTTTCCCAAACAATCGACCTGAAGATGTAAGGAAATGTAAAATAAGACCAAAACAGCAGTCTCCAAAGCAGTTCAAAATTGGACAAACATGCTGTATTTTCAAATAAATCCTTGAAGATTATTAATGTAGCACTTTTTGTTATGAAAAAAACACCTGCGATTGACTGACTAATGAGAATTTGGACAGATGACGGCACATCGACTAACCAATCGACAGTCAATGTAAAGTCTACAGCCCTAAGCAAAGTAAACACAGTTAGAGGTCAGTTATTGAAGTGTTGTTTTGTTCTATCGTGCCTCCAGACTAGTTGCTAACATTCAATAAATCTTTCTAAAAAGCTATTCTGGTCCTAAACTATATGAAACAGAACCTGCTACAATATTTGGGAATAAAATTTTGACTTCTCCTCACGTTAGCGAAGCAAAAGCAATGACAATGTGAATTATGTTTCAGGTTCTTATACCCTGACAGTGACACAACTCATGAACAGGAGTTGTTTAAAATATGAGACAAGAAAACAGGCACTGGTAATAAGATGCTGTCTTTCAGTGTTGGATGTTGATGCAGCTATGAGTGAGAGCATCCTTAAAACCAGGAAGTGTGTGCTCAGTCACCTGTGACAAAAAAACAAACAAACAAAAAAAAAAACAGAGTCCTACCATGATGAAGTAATCTTTGGCACGATACTGAAACCCTGCCAGCTCTTGTGACGCTGATTTGAAACTAAACGAAACTAAACTTTGATGCTAATGCGGTGTCAAGTAAACAAACAGCTTCTCCTGACAGTATAATATAACGTCAAAAGGCACAATCGCTCTGCTGCTCTTCCTTAAACAGTGAAACCAGTCTGTGTACGGCACTGCAGACTCTCTGGAGAACACTCATTTCCCACAGCGGGCCACCTCAGTTAAAGGCCTTTTCTAGACCAGACACCCAGAGAGAGCTGTCTCCTTAGTAGCAGACTTAATTAAAAACCAACTCTTGTTCATCATTTAAGTCTCGTTTTACAGGCAGATGAAACGGTGGCGATGTGGAAGATTACTAAAGGAAGGATATTAATAAGAAGGAACTGCTAGCAGCTGGTTGTGAAAAGGTTTGCTTAACCAAAGTCACACTTTCTAATCTGGATAATTCAGAATAAGCCGGACTGTTTTGACTAATACTCAGATATGATCACATATCAAAGGATAATCCTAGATTTCATTCACCTTAGACAAAACTATTGATTTTACAACAGGATTACTGCTGATTCTGCTCTTATCTACACAAAACCAGATCAATTTGTGGGTTTGTGAGTCAGAAAAAGTAACATTAAACCATCAGAGCAGCTACATGCAAGTAAATGACAATCCTGTTTACTTTCTGCACAAGCTTAACACCAATCCTACAGTTAAATAACTTTTACATAAAGTCTTGTTGACAAATAGAAGAAAGGAAACACCCCCCCAAAAATGTGACACGACCTGTAATCTAATTATTAGCTGAAGAGTTGTTTCCAGACAGAAGACTATGGTAGCTTTGAGGAAACAGTAGAAATCACACAGAAAGAAATTTGAGTTTTTCAGTCACAAAAAACTGATTGTAAGCTTGCTTAAATTCCTGTGTCAATGGCTACTCTCAGTTAACCCACAGTTAGACTGGAAACACCATCTGAATTCTGATTTGCATTTCACATCGCATGTAAATCCTGCGGCGATCTGGGTAATGTGGCGTGAGCCGTTGTGGCTGTGGCGTTTTGCATGTGAAACCTGCACAACACAAACACACCGATAACTTTTAAATCTCAGGTACAGTTAAAGTGACTGAAGTCGAGGCAAAGAGTGCCAAACGCTGATTGGGAACTTCATTTTCTAAAGAGGTGTGGACGCTACAAGACAATGTAGAATGAAGCCATGCAGAATACTGATCGCAAGAGAAGCAATGCTTTGATGTTTTATGCATGTCTTCACACAACATACGATTGTACACACCCACATCTATAACAAATGCAGCTTTTTTGGGAATACTGAATCTTAGAAATGTGTGTGAGCATCACACGGACTAATAAATGGAAGAAAAGACAATATTTTCTCTGCTTAAAGGGTCCAATTTGAAAGGATTTTGACTTTTTAAAAACATGTTCTGCTATTGAAACTCTCTAAAGACCTGGTAAAGACAAAAACTGCCTATTTTAGGTACAAACTGAGTGATTTCTGAACAGATTCTCATTTTTTTCATTGTAGATTTCTAATTATATGTAGAAACAACACAGATTTTAGCATCATATTGCTAACAATCTTGATGTAAATAACAAATAATATTGCCTGCAAAAAAAGTAGTAAAACAACCTAAATAAATTAGATTTTTATTGTCTCCCTACATTTGACGTGGACATTCTATGTTGTAGCGGCATGTTTTTTTTTTTTTTTTTTTAAAACTTCGGGGAAAAGCATCAGATGTATGACCAAGATGAGTTTTTTGACAGGATTTTTGACTTTTTTCTTAAGATATTCCATTATGAAAGCTTTCTAAACATTTAGTAAAGGCAAAAAAAGTCTTTCTGGAGACAAAATCTGTATTATCTGAGTAATTTGTGGTCGGATGTCAATATTTTTTTTTGCCTTACAGGTCTATAACCATGTGTAGTAGCACCAACAGACTAAACTGCCAAACCCCTGATGTGAGCAATATATAATATTGCCTCCCTGATAATGAGATAACTGATACAAATATCAGGTTTTTAATGTCCCCTTGTATTTGATGTGGATTCCTTATGTAGCCGTTGCATGTAATATTCTAAAATTCATGCTGGAAATACAGCTGTGGACATTGAAACATAGACTTAGAAGAAAGAAAAGCATAAGGAGTAAGATCACTATCATTTTTCACACTTTTTTGTGCCTTAAAAGCCCAGTTTGGCACTATTTTTTTCACAGCATACTTTACTATGAAGCTTTCTGAACAAATTGACTTTTTTTGGTGCACAAAATCTAAATTATCAGAGCAAAGAAATTCTAATTATGTAAAGTAGTACCACAGACTATAAGCACCATACTGTCAAAATTATGATGCACTGCTGTGATTTATAAACAGTAGTACTCCTTAAATCCATTTTTATTGTCCCCCTCCGTGTAATGTTGATCCTTTATGCTGCAGTGGGACTAAATTTTTTAAACTTATCTTGGAAAGAAAGTCTAAACATTGAAATACAGACTTAGAAGAAAGAAAACACACAAGGCAGATAAACCATGGCAGGCTATTGTCTACCATGAGGTGTAGTTTGGGGTTTAATCAGCCCTGCTACATCTGTAGAAACAGCTGGATTGGTCATGGCACACAGAACAGGTAGAAAAACGCAGAAACATCATGCACCTGGACGGCTTTTTGGGGGGCACCACACCTGTTGTGGAGCAGACTCACCTAGCAGAAGCAGCTTCAGCTCCCTCCTCGCATCTCTCTTGTCTCGCCGCAGTTGCTTCTCGATCTCAGCGTTGATTCGTTTGGACTCCTTCGCCTCCTCGCTCAGGCAACAAGCCATCATGGAGTCTAAAGTCATCACCGCATGAGCTGAACAAGCCCGTCAGACAAGGGGCGCCGGGCTACACCTTCACTCAGGAGTCCTCAGGTGGAACCAACGTGCTCTCGACAAGTTCTATGCAGACACCTGGTGCAGAATCTGGCCTCAGCGTTAAATGTTTAACAGCTCAGTCAAAGTCTCAGGTGGACCTTCAGGCTACACAACATCTGCAATGCAACACAAACCTCTTACATGACGCCCGACAAAAGGTGCGAATAACCGACGTGCACTTCCCAGAGGAGCTGCTGTTAGTTTGGATAGCTTGTTGAGCTAGATGCTGCTAACCGAGCTAACGTGAAAGTTAATGATTTTGGGAATGCGCTGACGCTATTCAATCCCTCCCTGCTGGCTTGGCCTCGTGAAAAATTTACACCAAACTACCAACTTGGGTGCCAAAAACGGGGGGACACAGCTGGCTGCCACGGCCACATCTGTACAACCCTCGGCCGGAGTCCGAGCCTAGCCGCCCCGAGACCGACACCGCAAGTTACGCCCGCGCAGTGACAATGAGCCCCCACCCCCCCGGTCCGACTGTCCATCCAGAGAGGCAGCCTCCGTGTCTCCGGTTCTTCGACGAACCGCAAGCCCCGTGACAACCCGGTGAAAGCGGGCAGCAGGTATCCCTTCGCAGAGGCAGACCAGGAGAGCTAAACGGGCAGGCTAACCCTCAGCTAGCTCGGTTAGCTCAGCGAGCCATCCCTGGAATTGCGGTTAAAACTCCGGCAGCGCGAACCCACACAGAACCTTCATTGCACCGAGCGAACGTTCTCCAGCTGACCCCGCCGACACCGAACCCCCGGGACGTCTTACTGACACTCAAATGGACCGCTGTCGTCCGTGCATTTTGTGGGTCCTGGTATTTTTTCCTGGTCTCCTCGTCACCCACTCCTCAGCCCCGGTGTGGCGCTGCTGCTGCCGCTGCTGACGACACTCGGGATGCGGTTGATTGACAGGCGGGAGGGCGAGTCGGAGGAAAGTGTGTGGGCGTTTGAGGCGGGCCTTTCCCGCATGGCGAATTTCCCGAGTTTGCTTGAGAGGCGGCCGTCCGTCCCTCCTGGAGGCGTGTCGGCCACAGAGCTGACGTCAGACCGGAGGGACGACGCCCATCTGCTGTCAAAGAGCTGCTCTCCCACCGAGCTGCTGGTCTCTGCTGCCCGGCACAGGTGTCTGCAGAACTGTCACAGGTTCACGGGGGGAAATATCCAAACACCTGGCCGCAAGCAGTGCAAATAAACGGACTATTGTATCTTGAGACAGACTTGCACTGTTAGACTCTTTTTGAACAGTTTTTTAAAAACAGATTTTCCCTGTAGCTAACAAAAAAATTTTTTAAAAAAATCATTTATACCAAAGCACCACATTCTCAACACTACATGGGTAATAACGTTATTTTTTAGGTAGATAGATAGATAGATAGATAGATAGATAGATAGATAGATAGATAGATAGATAGATAGATAGATAGATAGATAGATAGATAGATAGATAGATAGATAGATAGATAGATAGATAGATAGATAGATAGATAGATAGATGCAATTGTGCTCAATGAAGAAATAGCAATAAGGTGGTATTTACAGAAATGTGCAAGAAATTGTTAGTATTTACAATCCAATAAAGTATTATAAGAGTACAGAAGCAATAAAATAGAGTATTACAGAGTAAATACTTGTAATTGAATGTTTCTTTCCTTCATCAAACCAAAGCCACGTCTCATCTGACCACACGATCGGTCTCTGTAGTTTTCTTCCAGTTTTATTCTTTGCCCAGATGAGCTTTTGTGCGTCTTCCTTCCTCTTCATCACGATGCTCTTGGTGCTGATTCTTGGATTCTTCTTGGCCTCCACCGTTCTTGCCAGTACAGGTGTCACTTTTGACCCCCCTAGCTCGACCTCTGAGATTTTTCACAGTGTGGAACTCCTTGTACTTTCTGATGATGCCTTGGGCACCAACACCTGAAAACTTGGATATGACTTTACAACCTTTCCCCGTTTTGTTCTTTCACAATGCACAGCTCTCTCTCTCGGTGATTCAGTGACAGATTCTAAAAACAAGTTCGCTAAGCTCTTCGGTTGCAGCCATGACTTGGAATTTACTTGCAACAGACTAGAGACCGCATCTGATGTTTTCATTTTTAACCCTCCTGTTGTCCTCATTTACCGGCACCAAAAAATATTGTTTCCTTGTGTAAAAAAAATCCAAAAATTCTTCAAAGAAATTCCTCAAATTTATAAAAAATTTGCAAAACCTTCACGAAGAAAATTCCAATAATTCCTTAAAAGTTTCCCTTAAAAATTTTATTTAAAAAAAAATTAAAAATTCGGCAACAAAATTCTTGTAAATATTTTCAAAAAATGAGTAAAAATCTTCCCAAAAAAGTTCTAAAAATATCTAAAGTGATTCCATGTGTATCAGTAAAATTTCTAATATTTTCTCAAGAGCATTCACATATAAATCAACCAAAATCCAGCAATTTTACTGATATATATGGAATCACTTAAGAAACATTTTTAACATTTCTTTTTTTCCCACCAAAAAATGTTCAAAGATTTCCCAAAAATGTTGAAAATGTGGACATCAGAAATTTCACTGTGAAAATATTTTTTTCCCCACATTTTCAAACTTCAAAACGGGTCAATTTTGACCTGCAGGACGACATGAGGGTTAAGTGCATTACTAGATAATGGCAGAAATGATGAGGACCATTTGGAATCAAAGAAGCTGCATTTTCTCAAATATCAGGGAAAAAAATGCAGCTTATTTCAAGGAGTATGGATAATTTTGGATATAGTAGTAAAAATGCTAAAAACAAGGAGAAATATTGAAAAATTCATTAATACCATCTTGTTTGTGTCATTTTCAGCCAAAAAAAACCCCAACAACAAATTAAAATTTGGCATGTGGCATGAATGGATAATTTTTAGGACTTAACTGTGCATTGAGTGGCATCAATCCATAAAAAAATAATATATCACTCATATTCTGTGTAGCGAGTGTTTTTACATTCGATGCCCTAATTATATTTAGCTGATGAAATGTCTGTACTTTTGAGGAGCACTTTGAATTTTACAGTGTTGTGCTCAAGTAAAAGAGTGCTCCTTCTACCATTTTCTGCAGCAAAGTGATAAAACATTTAATGCACAAAAGGCACCAAAACTAGCACAACATGCCCCACTAAACATTTAAATCTATACACGTTTGCACACATTTGCAAAAAACACATGTCAACAAAAAAAAAAAAACAAGCAGCATTGAGGAAACTGTCAATATTTGAGGTGACTTTTGTTCCTGCGGTTATGGGTGACAGGATAAGTAAAGTGTCTTTTTACAAACAGGAAGTCTCACATGTACTTGGGTTATGGTGATGTGACACATTTGATACAACCACAAGTCAGATAAATTGTGGATCAGTTACACGTTTATTTTTCCAGATGAAGATCTAGCACTGAAATGCAGCAAATAAACATATTTGTGCAAGAGTCTGGTTTTGTAAATACTTGTGTATCTCCTCATGAAATAGATGCTAGAAGGAACTGTTTTAAAAATAATTAATTATGCATTAAAAGCACAATTTCACAATTGTTTTTCTTTATGCATATGGCCTGAATCATGAAACACCAACTGTGTAAATCCATATTATTCTGCTTTTCTTTTCTTTTCTTTATTTAAAAGATTTTATTTTTGTAAAATGGCTGCTTTCTCTTATTTTACAGTTGTTAGCTACCATAATATTAGCTTTTTTCAGTTTTTTTGTGGTTGTGTTGTTTAGTGTTTTTTTTTTTTTTTTTTAACCTTAAACATTAAGTACTACAAGAACTCGGAATTCACAAGGATGTTTGAGAGGATTAGGTGATTCAGCAGGTAGCTTTGTATTATCCTTAGAGTTTGATCGGCCGTCTCAGACGCTTTTCAAATATTTCTGTTCTTCCTGCAAGTAATATGTTGTATTTACACGATTTGTGTGGATGTTCAAAGTTGCACCGGAAATCTACATTAACCCTCCTGTTGTCTTCATTTACGGGCAACAAAATATTGTTCCCTTGCCTGAAAAAAATTCAAAAATTCAGCAAAAAAAAAAAAAAATCCCCACATTTATTAAAAATGTGCAAAATCTTCAGGGAGAAAATTTCAAAAATTCCTTAAAAATTTCCCTTAAAAGTTTTATTTAAAAAAATCCCCAAATTTGGCAAGAAATAAAAATTTTAAAAAATAAAAAAATAAAAATTGTGAATATTTTCAAAAATGAATAAAAATCTTCCAGAAAAAATCCTAAAAATATCTAAAGTGATTCCATATATATGTCAATAAAAGTTCGAATATTTTCATTCAGAGAAAAAAGATCAGCCAAAATTCAGCAAATTTCGCTGGATTTTGGTTGATTTTTTTCTGAATATTCTTAAAGAATCGTTTTTTTTTAACATTTCTTTTTTCCACCAAAAAATGCTCAAAAACTTCCCAAAATGTTGAAAATGTGGAAGTTTTCACTGTGAAAATATAGTGAAATAGTGAAACTTCTGATGTCCACATTTTCAACATTTTTGGGAAATCTCTGGACATTTTTTGGTGGAAAAAAAGAAATGTTAAAAAAAGGTTTCTTAAGAACCTTCAGAAAAAAAAATCAACCAAATCCAGCAAATTTCATTGGATTTTGGTTGTGTTGTTCAAAAATTTCCCCAAAAATGTTGAAAATGTGGAAGTTTTCACTGTGAAAATATTTTTTTCCGCACATATTTTCAAACATTAAAATGGGTCAGTTTTGTGCTATATGTGCTATATGTTCCTCTGAAATGATGTGAGATACAATCATATAGTATCAGACAACGTAAATGATAATGTTAAAGCTTGATTTCATATGTGGAAATTTATTTATCTTTGTAATAGAGTTGAGTCACTCCATTTCAGCTCATCAAATATTTGGATCATCTTTGTTTTGCCTGAAATTCTTATAGCATAGTATATGGATATTTATAAAAATGCTCGTGAAATTTTAAATTGATCTATCGAGTACTTCTCAAGATAAATTTTTTCCCAAAAAAAAGTCCTTTCAACCCACTTTCAACACATTTTCTCCCACATTCAAATTTGAGGCTGTTTGAACGACAACACCTCAGGAACTATTAAAGATAAAAACCTGAAATTTTCACTGTTATTTCTCATCATGTCATTGATCCAAAATCTGTTCAATATCAGACAAATTGACCAAATAATCTCTGATAATGGGTGAGCTGAAATATGAAGAAAACTGAAGCCATCATGAAAGTCTTTCAGCAGACATTAATAAAAAAAAAAGTAATACTGAAAGTCAACTACTGATATTTTCTGAACCACATGTAGCTGCATGACACAATAACACAAAACAAAGCTTATAGAATCATTTTTAGTGTAAAACAGTTGGTCACAAACATGATTCATTTATGTTTTGAACACTGATATAACTGATTCAACAGGTCAAAATGGTTCTTAAAATAAAAATAAGAAAATATATATTTTTAATATCACCATATTTAAGATAGGCAGAAGGGTCCTGATGTTTTTGTGAAAGTTAAAATGTGTGTGTTTGAAATTATAGTTTCCACTGATAAATTCAACCAAACCCATAGAGAAACTCCACCGGCAGCGTTTCGACGTGCAGTCAAAGGTTTATTCCTCTTTATTTAATTAATCTCTGAGGTTATATCAGAGGCTATATGTTTGTAAAGTCCTACCTGCCATCACATTCCTGCTGCAATGATAAAATAATAAAAGTGTGACGAAACGTTTCAGTGCGAATAAAATGTTGTTGAGCCAAGTGGCATCTTGTGGACGTGTGAGGTAATGCAAGAGTGAAATGAAGTTTAAAAAAACAACTAGCAAAAGGAACAGAAAAGAAATACTCTCTGCATTAGACCTGTTTTCCTTCTTATTTCTATTTTCATCAGAAATGTTTAACCTGATTATCTGTAATCCTAATTTGATAGAAGGAACCATCCCAAGTGAAAAGCATGATCACAATGATCACATTCAAACCTTTATTCACACACATTTACTGTATAAACACTGCAAAAACTCAAAACCTTACCAAGTATATTTGTCTTATTTTTAGTCAAAATGTCTTGCTTGATTTAAGATAAATTCACTTAACAAGAGACATTTTGGCAGATGGAGGGACTTGTTTTAAGACAACGCATCTTAAATATCTTGTGAAGTCAAACAATCTTGAAACGATCTTGTTTTGAGTTGAATTTTACAAGAAAACTCAAAATAAGTTTAACTCTCGTGTCGTCCTGCAGGTCAAATTAACCCGTTTTAAAGTCTGAAAATGTGGGAAAAATATATATTTTCACAGTGAAACTTCTGAAATCTTTGAACATTTTTGGGTGAAAAAAAGAAATGTTTAAAAAGTTTAAGAACATTCAGGATTTTGGTTGATTTTTTGTGAATGTTCTTAAAGAAAATATTAGAAATTTTACTGATATATATGGAATCACTTTAGATATTTTTAGGAATTTTTTTTAGAAGATTTTTACTCATTTTTTGAAAATATTACAAGAATTTTCTTGCCAAATTTGGGGGATTTTTTAAAAAAAATAAAACCTTTAAGGGAAATGTTTAAGGAATTATTGGAATTTTCTTCCTGAAGGTTTTGCAAATTTTCAGAAATTTGGGGAATTTTTTGCTGATTTTTTGGATTTTTTTCAGACAAGGAAACAATGTTTTTTGGTGCCCGTAAATTAAGACAGCAGGAGGGTTAATACATCTCAAATTAGGAGGTTACATGAAGGCGAAAATCTATTTTTGAGTGAAAAACTACTATTTTTTCTTAAAGCATATCTGGCTTATTTTAAGACACCTAAGCTTGACAATCCTGGTAAAATAGAGCTTAAAATAAGTTTTCCCAGCTAATTTTAAGATATTTTAAGATATCAATATTCTAACTATCATATCTTATTTCAAGAAATCTTACCAAGACATTTTCACTTCTTCTATTGGCAGATATTTTCAATTCAATTCAATTCATTTTTATTTATATAGCGCCAATTACAGTCAAATTGTCTCAAGACGCTTTACAGAACCCATATGCCTGAACCCCCAGAGCAGCCCTAAGGAGACAGTGGCAGGAAAACACCCTTTTAACAGGGAAAAAAAACCTTGAGCAGAACCCGGCTCTAATGTGGGGGGACCATCTGCTGCTGGCTGGGTGGGTTGAGAGGGACAGAAGAGGTAGACAGGTAGAGATAGAGGGGTAGAGGTAGAGGGGAAGAGATAGAGGGGTAGAGATAGAGGTAGAGATAGAGAGGTGGGGGGGGGACACAAGGACCATAAAACACACAGTATAATACATGCATGATAAGACAGATGATACATGCAAAGTACAACTAACATGGAAACCAATTATAGTTTACTGCTATGGTGTACGGCTCTGACATTAAATATACTACATATATAGCTGGTGGTAAATTCAAAAATATGTAGATGAGCAAATCAAGTATAGTGAGGGTGATGCAGAGTAGATCGGTGGAAATGGGCAGCTGGAGGTGGTAGAACAACCACAGATCTGAAGCATCCAGCTCTGGGACCAGGGACACTCAGAGAAAGGACACAGAAAGAAACAGAGTGAATGTAATGCAATAATGGTATATATATTAAATATAAAGGTAGATAGAGAAGGGCTCAGTGCATCCAGAGAGGTTCCCCAGCAGCCTAGGCCTATAGCAGCAGAACTAGGGGCAAACTAAAGGGACGTCAAGAGGGGAAGTCAGTTGTGCAAATGAAAACACCAGCTCACCCCGTCAGGGTCCCCCAGTCAGCCATAACTATAAGCTTTGTCAAAAAGGAAGGTTTTAAGCCTGGTCTTAAAATTAGAGAGGGTGTCCGCCTCCCGAACCCAAACTGGGAGCTGGTTCCACAGGAGAGGAGCTGATAACTGAAGGCTCTGCCTCACATTCTACTTTTAGAGATTCTAGGAACAACAAGTAAGCCTGCAGTCTGAGAGCGAAGAGTTCTGCTAGGATAATATGGTACTATCAGGTCTTTAAGATATGATGGAGATTGGTTGTTAAGAGCCTTATATGTCAGGAGAAGGATTTTGAATTCTATTCTAGATTTAACAAGAAGCCAATGAAGAGAAACCAATATAGGAGAAATATGATCTCTCTTGCTAACTCCCGTCAGTACTCTGGCTGCAGCGTTTTGGATCAGCTGTAGATGTTTCAGAGAGCTATTGGGACAACCTGATAATAAGGAATTACAGTAGTCAAGCCTAGAAGTAACAAATGCATGGACTAGTTTTTCTGCATCACTCAGACAGGATGTTCCTGATTTTCACAATATTTCTCAGGTGGAAAAAGGAAGTCCTACAGATTTGTTTTATGTGTGAGTTAAAGTACATGTCCTGGTCAAAGATAACACCAAGGTTCCTCACAGTAGTACTGGAGGCCAATGTAATGCCATCCAGAGTAACTATATGCTTTGAAAGCAGTTCTCTAAGATGTTTGGGACCAAATACAATTACTTCAGTCTTGTCTGAATTTAGTAGTAAGAAATTACAGGTCATCCAGGTCTTTATGTCCTCAAGACAATCTTGCAGTCTAGCTAGCTGATTAGTTTCATTTGGCTTCATAGATAAATACAATTGAGTGTCGTCAGCATAACAATGGAAATTAATACAGTGCTTACTAATAATATTGCCTAAGGGAAGCATGTATAATGTGAACAGTATTGGTCCTAAGACAGAACCCTGAGGAACTCCATGATTAACCCTAGTATGCTCAGAAGAGTCATTGTTGACATGCACAAACTGGAACCTGTCTGATAAGTAGGATTTAAACCAGTCCAGTGCTGTCCCTTTAATGCCAATAGAATGTTCTAGTCGCTGTAATAAAAGTTTGTGGTCGATTGTATCGAATGCTGCACTAAGGTCCAATAAAATAAGTATAGAGACCAGTCCATTATCTGACGCTATGAGAAGGTCATTAGTAACTTTCACCAGAGCTGTTTCTGTGCTATGATGCACTCTGAAGCCTGACTGAAACTCTTCAAACAAGCTATTCCTTTGTAAATGTTCACATAATTGATTTGCAACTGTTCTTTCCAGAATTTTGGAGAGAAATGGGAGGTTGGAAATTCATCTATAGTTGGTTAAAACATCGGGATCTAGAGTGGGCTTTTTAAGTAAAGGTTTGATTATAGCAACCTTAAAAGCCTGTGGTACATAACCTGTTACTAGAGAGAGATTAATCAGATCTAACATTGAGGAATTAATTAAAGGTAAAGCCTCCTTGAACAGTCTAGTTGGGATAGGATCTAAAAGACATGTTGATGGTTTGGATGTAGAAACTATTGAAATGAGTTCAGAGAGATGTATGGGAGTGAAAAATTCTAAATATCCATCTGGTCCTACAGCCAATTCTAAAGTATCTGTACTCGATGACACATCTGTGACATTTGCAGGAAGGGCCATATTAAATTTTTCTCTAATCGTAATAATTTTATTTGTAAAGAAGCTCATGAAGTCATTACTGCTCAAAGCTAAAGGAATACAAGGTTCAACAGAGCTCTGACTCTTTGTCAGCCTGGCTACAGTGCTGAAGAGAAACCTGGGGTTGTTCTTGTTTTCCTCTATTAAAGATGAATAATATGTTGTCCTGGCATTACGAAGAGCTTTTATATAAATTACTAGACTATTTTTCCAAGCTACATAAACTTCCTCTAAATCAGTGGAATACCACTTCCTTTCCAGCTTTCGGGACGCCTGCTTTAAAGTCCACAGCTGGGAATTCTACCAAGGAGCAGGTCCTCTCTGAGATAGAACTTTCTTTTTTACAGGTGCAACACTATCAAGTGCTGTACGCAGTGAGGCTGCAGCATTATTAACAATATAATCCACTTCTGTGGGGGTAAAATTATAATATTTCCCATCCATTATATCAGTAAGTGGTGCTGAACTAAATAGAGAGGGTATTATTTCCTTAAATTTAGTCACCGAATTGTCAGACAGACATCTACTGTAATGATATTTATTCTTAACTCCTATACAATCTATTGTTGTAAATTGAAATGTTATCATAAAATTGTCAGAAAGAAGAGGGTTCTGGGGAAATACTGTTAACTGTTTGATTTCTATGCCATAAGTCAGAACGAGGTCAAGGGTATGATTAAAACTATGAGTTGGTTTATTTACATGTTGAGAAAACCCAATTGAGTCTAATATTGAATTAAAAGCAGTCGTAAGGCTGTCACTGTCCACGTCAACATGAATGTTAAAGTCACCCACAATAATGACTTTATCTGAGCTGAGCACTAAATCAGATAAAAAGTCTGAGAATTGAGATAAAAACTCAGAGTAAGGAGCAGGAGGACGATATACAACAACAAATAAAACTGGTTTCTGAGCTTTTAAATCTGGATGAGAGAGACTGAGAGTAAGACTTTCAAATGAACTGTAACTAGGTTTAGGTCTCTGGTTCATTTTTAAGCTAGAGAGGTAAATTGCTGCCACTCCTCCTCCTCGGCCTGTGATTGGAGGAACATGACAGTTAGTATGACTAGTAGGAGTTGATTCATTTAGACTAACATATTCTTCCTGCTGCAACCAGGTCTCAGTCAAACAGAACAAATCAATCTGGTTATCAGTTATCAAATCATTTACTAACAGAGATTTAGATGAGAGAGATCTAATATTTAACAGACCACATTTAATTGTCCTGTTTCTTCGCTCAGTTGAAATAGTGCTATTAATTTTAATTAGATTTTTATGGTTACTGTGTCTTTTGTTTATTTTTGAATTGTTTAATTTATTGAATTTTGGTGGTCGGGGGACAGACACAGTCTCACTAAAGCTAACTGAATTCCTGGAGGGTGACAGCTGAGAGGAAACTGCAGAGAGGTGTGGAAGACTACAACTCTGCATCCTGGTCTGAACTCTGGGTTGTCATGCTTTAGGAGTTCTAATAAAATCAGCCATATTCCTAGATATGAGAGTTGCACCAGCCAAAGTGGGATGGATGCCGTCTCTCCTAATCAGACCAGGTTTTCCCCAGAAAGAGCTCCAATTGTCTATAAAGCCAACGTCGTTTGCAGTACACCACGTAGACACCCAGCGGCGAAACGATGCCATACGGCTAAACATATCATCGCTTGTCAGATCAGGCAGGGGTCCAGAGAAAACTACGGAGTCCGACATGGTTTCGGCAAAATTAGTAATTAGTAAGTTAAAATTAGTGTGGCATCACAGATGCCACACTAATTTTGGTGACCTCCGATTGGAGTAACCGGGTGTCATTACCGCCAACATGAATAACAATCTTACTGTATTTACGATTATCTTTAGCCAGCAGTTTCAAATTTGCTTCTATGTCGCCCGCTCTGGCCCCTGGGAGGCATTTTACTATGGTCGCTGGTGTCGCTAGCTTCACGTTTCTGACTACGGAGCTGCCAATGATCAGAGTTGGTTTCTCAGCGGGTGTGTCGTTGAGTGGGGAAAAACGATTAGAAACGTGAAGCGGTTTGTGGTGTGCCGGGACAGCAGGCTTGAGTTTAGGACTATGTTTCCTATGAACTGTCACCCAGCTACCCTGACTTCCCGGCTGCTCGGGAGCTGCTAGGGGACGGCTAGCAGAAGCTACACTAGCAGCTATACTATTGTCAAGTCCACCTCTCTTTCCCTCCAAAGGACGCAAGGACAACTCAATTTAAATTTCCAACTCAAACTTTATTTTCCTTCTAGTTGGTTGGTCAGAGTATTTCAATAGGTTGTAAACCTTTAAAGACAGAGAAACAACGTTCATACCATCAAACACAGAACCAGAAAGTTGACATATTAGTCACTTAACCATTTAAATCAACCAATCATACAGTGCAGTTAACATAAACTTGGCCATATAAAGAAACATTTCAAATCACCAAAAAAGCAAATAAACATTTCACCAACCATTGGCGTCTTTGAACTGAATTCATGAGTGGACTTGGATCTTCTTTGTTCTTCCCTCGTGTCTCTCTTCTGAAGATTGTTTGCCAGACTGGCTGAGCTTCACCCAGTCCTTCCCAGGTGCTCTAAATCAGGGCTCACTGATAAGGTGTCAAGCACCAGGTGTCAGGTCCCTCCTTGCTGCTACCAGTGCATTCTGGGAAGTGTAGGTTTTAGGTCCCATGTCTTCAGATTCAGCTCAACAACTATTGCGGTCCGCACCAGCTAAGGGGGCCTGGCTAACAGCTAGCGGGGTGTTTTCCATGGTGCGGAGCCGCGCTTCCAATTCAGAGAGCCTCGCCTCCAAAGCTACAAAGAGACTGCATTTATTACAGGTATCGTTATCACTAAAGGAGGCAGAGGAGTAACTAAACATGTGACACACTGAGCAGGAAAGAGAAGGAGAGGAAGAGGGAGAAGCCATGCTAACTGCTAAGTGCTAGGCTAGCAGACAGAGATAACAGATTAACTTAGAATTAAGTACTAAGAAGGTGCTTGAAGAAAACGAGTGTATGTTACGATTCAAATATTACCGTTACACACAGATTTAATGAATATCAAATTAGATGGAGTGTATACAGTCACAGAACACAACACAGCACTACAACAGGAAGTGACGCAATACGCTCACCGTAACGTCAGACGTCAGCAGGAAGAGTAGGATAGATTCACTTATTTCATGATAAAAGTTCCTTGAAATAAGTTTTTTTTCCCCTTGTTTTGAGAGGAGCATTTTTTCCAGTGAACAGGTGGAATAATAACGCAGGGTGTGGCTGCCCTAGGTTCAACTGAACATTTTAACAATTAAAATAATTACACAATTAATAATAATAAAATAAATAGACAATAAAATGTACTCCTATTAGATTTCATTTGGATTAAAGTTCACTAAAGTGACTGATAATTTCTTGCAGTTTTCAGATCTGATCTCCTGGAGCTCAGATACCAACGTCCTGAGAGGATGAAACTGGTCAGATGTCAACAGATGGGTGTTTGGAATGATCAATATGATCAGGAGAATCTTCAGGCATGACTCACGACATCTCAGCCCGACCTGCCTGCTCACATCTCGCTGGGTTCAGGCTAAAAGCCTCCACCTGCTATCAGGACGCCGACTTTATTCACTGAGTCAACAGAAACTACTCGGTAGTTTTAAACAGCCTTCATAGACATTATGCATCAATATTTTAGTTCTGCATGGATTCTTCTTGCTTTTCATAACACCATTTATAGCTTTTCAAGTGTCTGTGTTCCTTTTAATTCCTACTGTTTTCAGTTATAGCTTCCTTTATGCTTCTATAGCAAAAAAAAAAGTTACTATATAGATATAACACATAAATACTTTAGTTTTGCATGGATTTTTCTTGCTTTTCTTTGCACCATTACTAGTTTTTCAAGTGTCTGTGTCCCTTTAAATTCCTATTGTTTCAACAGATTTTCAGTTTTGGCTTCTTTTATTCTTCTATAGCAACACATGACTTCACTATATAGATACTACACATAAAAATTGTAATTTTGCTTGAAGTTTTCTTGCTTTTCTTAGCACCCTTTCTTTCTTTTTATCCCTTATAATTTTCAGTCTTTTCAGGTGTCATTGTTTCAACAGATTTTCAGTGTTAGCTTCTTTTACACTTCTATAATGCCATGGCCAGCAGCAGTGTTCTCTCCTCCTCCAGCTCTATTGCTCCTCCTCTAGCTCTATTCTTTCCCTCTCTCGCTCTCTCTCTCTCACTCTCAGGTGCGCGCTGGCACAGATGGCTGCTGCAGGTGTGTGTAATCATTGATTGGTGGATTGTGTGCAGGTGGGAGTCAAGCAATCAAGCTACTCCTGCTCCTTCTTATAATGAGACGCCAGTCTGCTTTGGACATGGGACTGTGAACAATGAATAGTTAATGCTTTGTGCCACAGTTCTTATGCTTTCAGTAATCCTGTTCTCTTTGTTTAGTTTTGACTCCTGCCTGCTTCTGCTGGGTTTTCTCTGCCACCAATTCATCTGGGATCCTCCTAAGAAACACCTGCTGCCGGCCGAACCCAGCCATCTCAGATGCCAAAACCCTCTGGCAGACCATCACCTCGAGGGAGCCTGGACGCCTTGTTGCCATTCCTCCACTCCAGCTGCTCCACTGCTGGTTTATACACCTGTGGAAAAGATCCACTTACCTGGACTGGTCGAGCATGGCCTTCCTCCTCACTCTGAACTCTGTCCCTCTGAAGAAGTCAGTTAAGTCTCTGTTCCCAAACATTACCAGATGTCAGTAAACCTATGTTAGTATTTACAGTTGTTCGTTTGCGCGTATCCTGTAGTTTTCTCTGCTTTAAGACCTAGTGTAGTGTAAATAATTCTGGTTCTGGGGTTAGTCTTTCTGGATTACTGCTAGTATTCTGTTATTTTAGTTCTTTATTATTATTATTTGGGATTACTGCTTTGGTGTTACCAAATCTGAGTTTTTATAGTTTTGTTTTTGTTATAGTTCTGCCAGTCCACTACAGGGGCTCTTTTGTTCTGTAGCATCAAGCTAGTTATACTTCCGGTTCTGTTTCTTAGTTTCCAGCATTTGAAATTATTTGTTGTTCTGTAAATAAAGCATTCTAAAACTTTCTTTGTGTCTGTAATCTCTTCCCTGCGCTTGAGCCTCTGCACTCACTGTAACATAACAATACCTGAATTCCTTATGCATAAATATGTGTGGATTTTTCTTGCGTTTTCCTTTGTTTCTTTTTTCTCTTAGCATTTCTATTTTTTTTTTCAGTTGTCTGTATGTTGTAGTGGTTCAACTAAAATACACTTGTACACCCTACAAAGGTCCTATGTTGAAACATAAAACCTTGTTAGCAAATATAAAACTAAATATTTTGACCATGCCACACAACAAGGCAGAGAATACAATGGTATGATAATCAACACAAATCATTTATTAGAGAAGCCAGTCCGGGTTTTCATTAGTCCCCTTTGTACACAGTTGGGACCGTCAAACTCAAATAGTCACCCAGAACACGCTGGAGGGATTATATATCTCGTCTGGCCTGGGAACGCCTCGACATCCCCCAGGAAGAGCTGGAAAGCGTCGCTGGGGGGAGGGACATCTGGAATGACCTGCTTCATTTGCTGCATCCACGACCCGGCCCTGGATAAGAGGAAGAATATGGATGGATGGATAGAACATTCACAAAAAAATCTACCAAAATCCAGCAAAACTTGCTGGATTTTGGCAACTCAGGACTCGCACTTAGAAGCAAGGATGAGAGGGAGACTTTTGGAAATGTTGCAAGAAAACAGCAATGTCTGTACAACCAAGGCTGGATGCACGGGTTTGCTGAAACATAATATATTTTTGACAGATGAAGTTCCAATAAAACAGAAACCTTACTGCCTCTGTCCACAAAAACAAAAGGTATTAAAGGACTTTCTGGATGAAATGTTGGCAAACGGTGTGATAGAGCCATCCTCCTCAGCATGGGCCTCACCAGTGGTAATTGTCCCCAGGAAGACAGGGAAACCTAGATTCTGTGTAGATTACAGGAAACCGAGCGCTAAAACTCATACAGATGCCTATCCCATTCCGACCATCCAGGAAATATTGGAATCCTTGGCAGGAGCCACAGTGTTCTCTGCCCTGGACCTGAACAGCGGATACTGGCAGGTAGAAATGGATCCTGATTCCCGAGCACAGACAGCCTTCATTTGCCCATATGGTCTTTTCCAGTTCAAAGTAATGCCTTTTGGTTTGAAAAATGCCCCTGCCACTTTCCAAAGGCTTATGGACATGGTACTGGGAAAGCTGAAGGGATGCATGTGCTTTGTGTACCTGGATGACATTATTATATATTCTCACTCATGGGACCAGCATTTCAGGGATGTCCAAGACGTTATGGATAAGCTCAGGCAGGCGGGTCTAACTGTGAACATGAAGAAAAGTAAATTCTTCCGTTCCTCTCTTATCTTCCTCGGACAGGTTTCATCCAAGGGTGTTCAGGTGGACTCGGAGAAAACTCTGGCCGTTCAAAACTTCCCAGTGCCCACCTACAGGAAGTCCCTTGAGCGTTTCCTGGGCATGGCTGGCTGGTACCACCATTTTGTGCCGAACTTCTCCCAGATTGCAGAACCTCACAATGCCCTGAAAAGGAAGAGAGTGAAATTCTTTTGGTCATCTGAATGCTAATCAGCATTTGAAACTCTGAAAAAGTACCTGGTACATCCTCCTATTCTGGAACATCCAAACTTCAATCTGCCATTTTTAGTGTACACGGATGCCAGTGAGGTTGGCCTGGGTGCTGTACTGGTTCAGCGTTCAGAACATGGTCGTGAAGGAATTCTGGCCTATGGCAGTCGTAGTTTAAATCCAGCCAAAAAGAGCTACTCTGCCACAGAGCTGGAATGTCTGGCAGTAGTATGGGCTGTGGAGAAATGACGCGTGTACCTGGAGGGATGCCTCTTTACTGTAGTGACAGATCACTCCTCACTCCTGTGGGTATTCAGAACCACCAAGCCAAGTATGCGACTGATCACTAAGTGGTCACTAAGACTCCAGGAATTCACCTTCACTGTGGAGTACAGGAAAGGGAAATATAACACGGTCTCAGACACTTTGTCTAGGGCCCCATGTGATAATGGAGCATCCACTTACGTCTACGCCACCAGGGGGCGGTGCACCTACATGCCCGCTCCTGCCTGCTGCCTGGGTGGCATAGCACCCGACCCCGATTTCCTGCCTGGTGGGTGGTGGGCCCACCGGGCAGCGACCCCGTGTTACTTTTTCGGGCTGTGCCCGACCGAGCCCCACGGGGCCCCAAGACTCGGCCACCAGGTGCTCTCTGACGAGCTCCCCCCCGAGACCTGGCTCCAGGGAGAGGCCCCGGTTTCCCTGGTCCGGGCGAGGTAGCGGCTTTCTTCTTGGGTGTTGTCATCAGGGTTTTCTGAATCGCTCTTCGTCTGGTCCCTCCCCCAGGACCAGTTTGCCTTAGGAGACCCTACCAGGGGCTGTTGCCCCGGACAACATGGCTCCCAGGATCACAGGGACACTCAAACCCCTCCACCGTGATAAGGTGGTGATTCATCAGGGGGAGAATGCTCTAAAGAAACATTTTTAACATTTCTGTTTTTTCACCAAAAAACATTCAAAGATTTCCCAAAAATGTTGAAAATGTGGACATCAGAAGTTTCACTGTGAAAATACATTTTTTTCCCACATTTTCCAACTTTAAAACGGGTCAGTTTTGACCAGCAGGACGACACGAGGGTTAATGGTTATTTCCATTATTTATTAACTATTTGGCCATGAAACATCAGAAAATAGTGAGAAATGTTCATCACAGTTTTCCAAATCTCATGCTGGCTTCTTGTAATATGATGTTCTGTCTGAACAACAGTCCAGAACTGTTTGAGTCTGCAAATATGATAATGTCTCCAAAAGTCTTGTATGGTTGTTGTAAACTGGACTATGTGGCTTCTAATAGAAAGTCACAGAAATTTTTAGTGCACAGTTGCAGGTCATTTGCTCCAAAACTCTCTAAAATGTGGAGGTAAATCTGAATCAGGGTGCCATTTAAATGTCTTCTGCTCGACATAAAACAATAAAATCTGTGTTTGTACAGTTGTATGTGAATGCTCAGTCTTGCTGAACAACACTTTCCATGAGTTAACCAGCTGCTCGGAGTGACGCCGACATGAAAGAAGCTGCCTATGGCGCTGCATCGTCTCCACAGTGTCACAGAGTCTGATGGCTGCCGACAGATTAATCATTGATCGCTCCACAGAGGCAACAGAAAGTGACAGAGTCTGTTTTACTGCTGCTGCATGTGTTCATCAGAAAATACAGGCGATCAAACAGGACGTACGGGCTGGTTATACAGCATGTTGTAGGTTTTATAGATGAGGATCCAGCTCTGGCAGCAGTCTTCCTGGAAATGGAACATGAGGCCGATATTTTCTCCTTACTGTCAGTCCACACCCAACTCTTCAGGATTCACCAACACCTGATCTACTGAAACCTGTTTACTTTGCGTGTGGTGTCTTTTTCATTTTGACAACACATCTTTGATTAACCCTCCTGTTGTCCTCATTTACAGGCACCAAAAAATATTGTTTCCGTGTTTGAAAAAAATCCAAAAATTCGGCAAAAAAATTCCCCAAATTTCTGAAAATTTGCAAAACCTTCAGGAAGAAAATTACAATAATTCCTTCAAAGTTTTCCTTAAAACATCAGAAGTTTCACTGTGAAAATACATTTTTTTCCACATTTTCAAACTTCAAAATGGGTCAACTTTGACCCGCAGGACGACACGAGGGTTAAATAAGTGAGAGGACAATAAAAAAGACAGAAAAAGGCTAAAATATTTGTTCACAGAATACACGTGTGTTGTAAATTCATTTTAATTGCTAAAAATATGGCTACTCTAAGAAATAAATCAGCAAAATAACAGAGAAAATACTGGCAGCTCATTAAACTGACTTTATCATGTAATTAATAAACAGAAATTAAGTGTGTCATAGTAAGAACCAGTAACTTGACATCTTCTGTATTTCAATGGTGACCCTACTGAAAAAAAACCCAAGACAAAACAAAATCTCAGAAAGAAGATTTATAATTTTTGTTCTTGTATCTATAATAAAAAAAAACAGATATAAAAAATACATATAATTTACCAACATCAAATAGTAAAAAAAAAAAAAAAAAAACTGGTAATTTTCCTGTTGTTTTATTGGTAAATCAATAAATAAAAGTTGACATTTGCTATTTTTAATGGCATAAAAAGTACAAAAAGTGAAAATGTTAAATAAATCTACAAAATAACATCTCCTTACACAGACTTTTTGAGATAAATAATATGTGTATAGTGAAAAATAAGACATTTTCTGTTATTTGATCATATATCTACAGTAAAAATCAAAAAATGTTGAATAAATCCTTCAAAAATAACATACCAGAAGCATATTACGCAGCCTTTGTCCTCTTTTAGTTTTTTCTTATTTTTTTATTCATAGTTCACCTACTGTAAATAAAAGAACATTTAAAAATCATTTTCCATGACTAAAACCTTTTTAAAAAAGTATCTTGTATGTCTTCACATTCTCATGAAAATATTGAAGCAAGATTTTGAAAAAAATGTCTAAACTTTTCCCAATTCCATTTTTAATTTATCACATTTTCTCTGAACATTACAAATAATCAAAGACATGATAGTGATTGCATCAACTGATAATATAATTTAAAAATGGAAATCAACAAACATATACCTGTAAATTGCTGTGGACTGTACATATACTACTACTGCTATAGTACTACTACTAAAAATTCTTTTAATACTGGAAAATGAAAGAACAGTATAGCATCTATCAGCACTGTTTTTGTGTGTACGCAGCTGAATGTGACTTTTGTTTTTGTTTTGTTTTTTTATCCCTTATTAATCCCAAGAGGAGATATTCTGATTTCCGCATATTCCCCCAATTGGGGGGTCAGAGCGCAGGGTCAGCCACGGTACAGCGCCCCCTAGAGCAGGAAGGGTTAAGGGCCTCGCTCAGGGGCCAAACAGTGGCCACATCAGGGTTTGAACCTCTGGCCTTCTGATCAGTTTCAGTGACACACTTAAAATGACAAACACATATTCTTTTGAAGAGTTTTTACAGTAAGAATTAAAAACAAATCTTGAACAAAACTTGTTTTGTTACACTACTTACAGATCCTCTCAAATATCAACCACACAAGACAAAAAACCACTTCAAATACATCAGTTGGCCCTAATTAGACTTAAAAATCACCTCTATTTCCATTCCACACATACAATATGAGGTATATTAGATGTTTACTCTCTCACTCTACTGTACAACGCTCAGTGGACCCTCCACACACACCTCTCCTGCTCTTTCACCTCACCTTGCTGCCATGGCGACGCAGGGCTCAGGTGATCTCAATATCTGAAAGCAGGAAGGCCTCGACAAACCGGTTCTGCTGGCCGAGACACAAAAGATTGACATCCATAGAGCAGCCGAGGAGAAGGAGTGACTAAATACCTCCTCATCTGCTCAGAAAAAAACAAAAATCCCTCTGATATTAGCGAGTCCTTCAGGGATTTATGGTGTTTGTAGAACTCTGGGTGTGTTCTTGTGTGCTGCGGAATATCAACATCACATGAAGCAGGATTAGTGTGTGTAATTTAGCCGTCACAGTATTTGTTTTAGTATTATATTCTCATAAAAAGATGAATGTTTTGAGATGAATATGAATAATAATGACAAGAATAAAGTCTCCAAAACGACACAGCATGAATCTGTTTAAAGAAGGAGGCAGGAAGCTGGAAAATTTAATCACAAAATTAAAAATAATTCGATTAAAAGTGTGAGTCTGTGATTTCACTGCAGCTCACCTGAAACAAGAAGCAGCAGAGACTCGAAATTTTATCCTCACAGATTCACTCCACAGTTAAACCACACGGAGTGAAACACAGGCAGCTTCCGGTTCAGGCTTTTCAAAGTTAGGCTGCTTTCTGTTTCATAAAGAGCAAAGAATACTAGTTTCAGAGATCCAGATTTAAGATTAATTTAAAGTTTACAGTGCCACCACCAACTGAAGAATCGTTTTAGTTAGGTGGTGCTTCTTCACAAACTTCACGTGTTTCTAGAGGATTTTTATTTTAATTTGAATTATTTGGTTCGGTGGCAGGTAGAAACATGAACATAGAGCAGGAAATAATGATTATTGTCATTACTGTTCAATCATTCTGTCTCTAAAACATGAGAAAACAGTGAGAAATTTCCCAAATCCCAACTTTGTGTCCTGTAACATGATGTTCTGCCTGATCAAAAGCCCAGATTCCAGAATATCAGGTGTGTTTTTTTTTGGAAGTGGTCCAGAAATGCTTCCTTTTTCATTTCATTTCATTTCATTTCATTTCATTTCATTTTATTTCATTTCATTTTATTTTATTTTATTTTATTTTATTTTATTTTATTTTATTTTATTTTATTTTATTTTGGTATTAGGGTTAGGGTTATGGTCAGGATTATGTTATTTTATTATATTTGATTTTATTGTATTTTAAAGTTATTCGGGGCACCTTTTATGGTACTGAAAGAATTGTTTTTGATGGTTCTTCATGGAACTTTTGGGGGTTATTTAACAACAGTTAAAAAAAAAAGTGGTTCTTAAAAGGATCTCCAGCTAAAAGTTGAACTTCATCCTCCTCTTTTTCAGGTATCACTTGAGGATTTGGTTTGGTTTTGTTTGTTTTTGCGTACTTATTTTCTCTTTTGCCTTTATGATACTGTGGCATGTCTGGATTAAATCAGATAAATACAATTACTAACAAGATGACTAAAATTACTGTAAAGAGCCAACCTTGGTTCCAGTTAGTACCCTTATTGTTCAGAGTGTCTGTTTTTCACAAATAATCCAAACCTGGAGACAAAATTTTACAATTTAAACCCAAATTTTTGCATCCATCTTCTCATTATTTCTCTGTTTTCTTTCTTTCTTTCATGTGGCTCTGAATGATGCCAGTAAAGAAGCAAACTGCATGTTTATTTTTCACAAACAATAAAATAAATAATATCAAACAAGCCTGAGGTGACGTATTATTTCATTAAATTTTCCTTTAATGCATGCATCGGTTCTGCAGCTCTTATAGTGATGTTTACTGTCATGTATGAAGCAGCTGTAAGACTCGTGGCCTTATTATTTACTCTGGATAAAATAATAAAGGCGCGGTTGGTATCGGTGATGAATCACATACTGTGGGCTGAAAACTGTTGCAGGTCTTTATGGATTTGACTTCTTAAGCCAGTTGCACCTTTAATCACAGTATAATCAGAGATGTCGCAGCAAAACCAGAGCTGTTGATAACCACACGAATAAAAGTACTATACTGACAGTGGTAAATGAGTTTTAAATGCCAGGGGGCTGAAATTATTAGTTTGATAAAAATGGGAAGTGATTTGTCAACTCCTTGTTTCATTTTTAGAATGGTTTTAATCCACATTAGACAGAAAAAATCCTGATGATCTTGGTATCAAAATGATCCTTTCATTGTCTTTAAGTTTTTCTGACCACCCACCTATCACACATACTGATATGAGCCTTGAAAGTTTACCAGAAATGCACCTTTTAAAGGTTTTATCTGATAAATAATCACAAATCAGAAAGCACATCCAGGATACCAGTGCTTGTTTCAATGACTCTGTGTCATAGACGTCAAACTCTGATACATCCCTTAACTTTGATGTTGATCTTGTGTTTAGATTTTGTAAAATTGGTTTAGTTGTAATTTTTAACAGAGTTTAAATGTGTGTATTAGACTTCAAAAATACAAAAAAATAATAAAATTGCAAAAGCTATTCATTTACATGTTAAAAAAAATAAGCAAAACCCCCAGAACAACAACAAAAACAGGCCAAAACTGTAATGTCTACATGAAAAGTCTTTATTGTTATAAATGGTTTTAAAACTGTATTTAAATCAGCAAAAATATGATTATCTTACAGATTTTTATCATTATTAAAAAAATATACACTACCAGTCAAAAGTTATAGAACACCCCAGTTTTCCAGTTTTTTATTGGAATTTATGCATGTTAATGTCTCATTGTTCTCTGAAATGAAAGCATAGAACAAATAATTAAAAGAATTTTTAAAAATCTATTTGGAAACCAAAAGGTATTCTAAATGTTTAAATCATCAAAGTAGCACCTTTGGCAGATATAACAGCTGAACACACTCATTCTTTCCACAATGAAAGTCAAACTTCTTCAGAAAGTTCTTCCAGCTCTGCAGCAGAGGTTCCCATAGATGTGTGGTTCTTGAACGTTCTTTGCTTTCATTCTTCTGTCCAGTTCATCCAAACCAGCTCCATGGGGTTTAAGTCTGGAGACTGTGCTGCCACTCCATGTTCTCAACCATCTGGTTCTTTGTTCCTAAGGTGGTTCTGGCAGAGCTTGGACTGATGTTCTGGATCATTATCTGCTGTAGGATGAACCCCTGACCAACTAGAACATACCAGAGGGTTCTGCATGGAGCTGCAGAATGCTGTGGTAGCCGTTTAGGTTCAGGGTTCCTCTCACTCTGTACAAGAACCGACCCTGGATCCAGCAGAACATCCCCAGACCATCATACTTCCTCCTCCATGTTGGACAGTTGATGTTCCACACTGAGGAACCATCCTGTCTCCTACTGGACGGCTACAAAAATCCTGCTGATGAACCACAGATTTCAAATGTTGATCCATCAGCCCATGATACCTTCTCACAGTCTTCAGTGGTCCATTGGTGGTGTTTCATGGTCCAGGAAGCCTCTTTTTCTGATTCTGACATCTAACAACGGCTTTCTGCTGCAGCTCCACCTGTCAAACCTGCAGCTCCAAGTCTTCTCTTCACAGTTAAACTGAGACTTCTTCCTACCACCACTATGAAGCTGATTGAAGCTGTTGACTGTCAGAAACTTGTCTTCTGGTTCTGTTGTGGCTTTGGTTCTTCCAGACCTCTTCCTGTCAGAGTTTCCTCCAGTTTCTGAGCCTTTTGATAGTGAAGAAAACTGGACTCGCTGACACCTTGACTTTCTTCGTAATTTTTCCTGTGGGAAAGACCTCCATGTTTAAGTGTTCTGATGGTCTGTCTCTCTTCTATTGTTCATTGCCTTTTCCTCTCCATTTTTATAGCAACACGCTACTTGCTGCAGTACAATACTGTTCAAATAATGCTCTGGAGGGTCTGGTGCCACGGTGTGTTCTAACACTACTTTTATGCAGACAGAGGGGCTTGGAAGGAATCTAGAAAAGTGGGGACACCTGTAGGATTTGGTAGCTCCAACTTTCAAGGCTTGATCATCCTCCATTCCTGCAGAACAGCTTTAAGTTGTTAACCCATTTCTGTTCCCTGAAAAAGGCCTTTTTGTATCATTCTGAAATATACATTACTTTTCAGTTTTGAGCAACCTTACCTTATTTTAACCTCTGGCAGTTCAACATTTACCTCTGTGCTTTTTTTAGTTATTCATTGGACTTGAACAACTTGAATTTCAGTGAAAAAATGCAAATATTGGGGCGTTCTAAAACTTTTGACAGTGTATATAAGGACAATATGCATCATCAGTAATTGTAGATTTTTACATAAAGCTGACCCCAGTGCAAACTTTATGCTTTTATTTTCCAGACAGAAGCGCCTCACTTCCGGCGCGGCTGCGGTTTTTGCCGCTGTCTTGCCGCGGCGGCGCCCTGAGCGCATTCCAGATGCGGGGAGCTGTGAGCGGATCACGGACACATTCCTGAGTAGGCGGTGGACTTTCCCGAGCGGCAGGTTGGTTCGCGTGAGCTGGAAGTCTGCTTAAAGTGCGCCTCGGTGTGCGCTAATGACGCTGTTCATGCGCTCCGGAGACAGTAGCTGGTAGTGGCCCGCAGGTGTGGAGGAGGATCCGGGAACCGGAGCAGGAACATGGACCGAGCAGAGCAGCCAGAGGTACCTGCTGGTCCCCGGAGAGTCTGACAGCGAGATCGGAGGTGAGAACTGATTTCTGTTTCTGTCCTTTTGTGTCCACTCAGCAGCAGAGCTGTGCCAAACAGTGCGTAATTGTGCCAAAACAGTGCGTAATTGTGCCAAAACAGTGCGTAACTGTGCCAAAATATAACCAAACTTGATGTTTTTATGCAGGAGGAACAGATTTAAACGACAAATTCAACCCTTAAATTAAGTTCGACACATTTGGGACATACTACAAGAAAAAAAATCACAGTATCTCTTCCCAGATAAACAGCTGTTACTCAGGATTTCAAATTTATTGAGTATTTCACTGGGAAACACTAGTTTCACGCTTCACAATTAGGTTTGTGATTCATCCACAGTAATATTTTGTGAAAATTTCTGCTGTTGGGTATTTTTTTTGACACTTTGAGGCCTATACACACAGTCTGATGAGCAATTTGTGAGCGTTTCTTGCACTTTTTTCTTCACTATTAGCTCATTTTACACAATCATGAAAAAACGATATCCGGATAATAAACAGACTGCACTTTAATAGTCTTTTGTTAAAGTATTTCACTGGTGAAAACAAGTTTCATGTTTCAAAATGAGCTTTATGGTTCACTGCTTGTGAAATTACTGCAGCTTAGTTTTTAAATGTCGCTTTTAAACACTTTGAGTCCCACAAACACAGTCCATCTAGCAGTTTTTGAGCATTTCTTAGCCATTTTTACTCACTGTAGGCCCATTTTTCACAGTCAGATGGCACCTTAATATACTCTCCTTGAAGTATTTCACTGGTGAAAAAATAAAACAAAACAAAAACAGTTTTATGTTTCAAAATGAGGTTTGTGATTCACCTTTAGTTATATTTTGTGAAATTTCTGCTGTGGAGTGTTTAAATGTCAGTTTTGAATACTTTAAGGCCCACAAACACAGTTAAATTTGCAATTTTTGAGCATTTTTTTTTGCACATTTTTCCTCACCGTTGGCTCATTTTTCAGGTTTTACTTTGAAATGACATTTTATTGAAGTATTTCACTGGTTAAAAACAAGTTTCATGCTTCAAAATGAGATTGGCAATTCACATGCAGTAATATTTTGTGACATTTCTGCTGTTGAGTTTTTAAATGTCACTTTTCAGCGCTTTAATGCCCATAAATACAATCTGATGAGCAGTTTTAGACTCTTTCTTGAATATTTTTCCTTACTGTAAACCCATTTTTCACAGCCATGAAGAATCAGTATCTCTTCCCAGATAAATCACTGTTACTCAGGATTTTATTTTGAAATTGCATCTTATTGAAGTATTTCACTGAAAAAACTAGTTTCACTCTTCACATTTAGGTTTGCAACTGCTATTGAGTTTTTAAAAGTCACTTTGAGGTCCCAAAAACACAATTGGAAGGATGATTTTAGCCTCATTTTACACTTCAGAAATCCTGCAATTCTATGGAAACATTTAAAAGTTTAGCTTCCACTCGCTAAAAGTGACTGGATTATTTTTAACGCATCAAAATGACTTGAGTTCAATGTTTAAGGTTATATTTGAATAAATACATCCCATTTGTTTACGTTATATTGATAAAATTCATCCATAAACATGCTAATTACAGTCTAATTTCCAAATATAAATAAATATATTAGACATGATCAACACATGCAGCCTGAAAATCAGAAACAGTACTTTAATTCTGCCTGTAATGGAAATATCAAACCTGACTGCACTATAAACTGCAAACATTTCTTTGGTCTTAGTGTGCCTTCTACCACAAACTAATGTATATTTGCACATTATGACTGTTTGATCCAGATTAATGCAGGTGGAGACGAAGATATTTATTCATTGATCTGTTACAGACATGTGAGAATACCGTAACGGCCAAAAAAATAAAAATAATCACACAAAATTTTTAAGAAAGAAACCAAAAACCTTTAAAGAATGTCTGAAAATGAGCACGATGAAGTTTGGTACATGAACTTCTATCTGCTAACATGTCAGTCTATCTCATATCTTACTGCTTCCTATTTGTTATACATCTTTAGAAAACTCATATTTCTATTTCTCACTTTTCTTTCTACGTTTTTATGAAATTGTTTTATAGCTGTACTCATTTTTTACCCTTGTCACCCAGACCTTATATAATAAATAGTAATTTTTTTTGGCACAACACCGGAGCTTTTGGCACAAATTACTCACTTAATTAAACAAACTGAAGACTGTTGGCTGCATACTGAGCTGTAAAACTATGAAACACTGTTTAACCCTCCTGTTGTTCTCATTTACGGGCACCAAAAAATATTGTTTCCTTGTCTGAAAAAAATCCAAAGAAATCAGCAAAAAAAATTCCCCAAATTTATGAAAATTTGCAAAACCTTCAGGAAGAAAATGCCAATAATTCCTTAAAAGTTTCCCTTAAAATTTTTATTTTAAAAAAATCCCCGAAATTTGACAAGAAAATTCTTCCAAAAAAAAAGTCCTAAAAATATCTAGTGATTCCATATATATCAGTAAAACTTGTAATATTTTCTTTAAGAACATTCACAAAAATATCAACCAAAATCCAGCAAAATTCGCTGGATTTTGGTTGATTTTTTTTATGAATGTTCTTAAGAAACATTTTTAACATTTCTTTTTTTCCACCAAAAAATGTTCAAAAATTTCCCAAAAATGTTGAAAATGCGGACATCAGAAGTTTCACTGCGAAAATATATTTTTTTTCCACATTTTCAAACTTTAAAACAGGTCAATTTGACCCACAGGACGACATGAGGGTTAAAGTTAACACCTGATGTGTCAGAATAAATTCCAACAGGCCTACTATGAAGTAAATCCTAATCAGATAGATTCTCGGTGAGTTTCCTGTCGGTCCAGATCACAGCTGATTGTCCGTCTACAGTCTGATTCCAGAGTTTTTCAGCGATGGCCGGCTGCTGGCTGTGGTGTCGACGCACATGTGTGTGCTGCCTGTCGGAGGAGGACAAGACGACCATCAGCGTGCACAAAGAGATCGAGGACATCCTGAGGCGTGAGAGGAAGAAAAAGAGGCGGGAGATTAAAATCCTGCTGCTGGGTCAGTACCTGCACATCACACTGCTGCACAGGGAAGCTACGGAGCAAATAAAACCGATCAGATAGACATTAGGCGACACCTAAAATCTGACAAGACAGTAGCAGGAACACCTAGTATTCAGATGCAAACTGCCCGGCCTGTTTGGTGGCCTGCAGACAGCTTACAGAACTATGTGAAGCATGTGTCACCAGATGAGTATGTGAAGAATGGTCCAGAGTGGGATCGGTTTGACCTCAAAACTGCAGATCACAGACCTAAAGGCCTGTTTAACAGCTGGTTAGACTACTTGGCAGCGCTTTGCTCTTATTGTTTTGTCATTTCCTTCATTTATTCTGTCATTCCACCTCAATTTACCACATTTTTAAACAAGAAAAGCACTCAGAGAGCCCAGTACTCTGCTAAGGCTGTTCAGACGTATCATTTCCGACGGCTGAAATCTTGAAAAAAAAACGTGGCAGAAATCACAACAACATAGAATGTGTCCAATTAGTATAGATGTATCCACAAACTAAATGACCTGCGCTGAGCATAGGCGTGTGTTCTGCACGTGTACATTATGTAGGGGTACTGAATCACGTGACCTAAATATGTAGTGGGCGTCTGGAATTGATGGAACTCGGAAACACCCCCACAATTTAATCAGTTGTTCCTTGGATCATTTCCAATGAATAAATCCCGATTAGTCTGCAAAGGTGAGTAGAATCGTAATCATGTGATCGTCAGCAGGCAGCTGAGGTAGTGTTCATTTGTAGTCATAGCTACAGTGCCACTATCTTGCAATGATACAGAAATCTTTAACTAATCCGTGGATCCAGACTATGAGCTGCATCACTGACAAAATCTAATCAGGTGGTCCTTGAGTCATTTCTAATCTTTCCTGAAAATTTCATCCCAATCCATCAGTCCATTTTTGAGTAATGTTGCACACAGACAGACGGACAGACGGACAAATGTACGCTGATTGTCACATAAAAAAGTGCACACCTGATCATCTCATATTTACTAGATTTTTTCTCTGCATTTGTATGTTGTTACACATGTGTCATCAGTGACAGTTTTGATATTCAAAATTCTTAAAAAATGTCAATTTTTGCACTATTTTCTTCGTAGCAATCTGTGGAGCAATGTTTAAAGTGCTATAACTTGAGAAATAATGTAGTTAGAGTCCAGACATATTACAGTTTCATTGATATGTACACCTGGTCTTTAATGGTACAACCCTGCTGTGATGGACTAATACAATCCAGTTATATGATGGTGCAAATTTGGTCAAAAAATGTCAAAGTTTCTGTCTACTCCAATATTCCACCAGTGATTAAACCTTTATTTTTCATCCTAATAGTGTGTACTAGATTTCAAACATGCAAAAAAAATTCTAAAATCACAAAAAAGTAATAATTTAGATGTGGAAAAAGGAAACAAACAAACCAAAACTATGGAATAAGGTTGCAACTATGAATTTTTATTCATTGTTTAATAATCTATTGAATATTTCATGTTTTTGGTCCAAGACTGAAAGATATTTAAGTTACAACAAAGTAACGCAAAGAAAAAAGACAAGCTAATTTCCACTTTTTAAAAGATGGTACATTACTTAAACATTCAAAAATTCAGCAGTAGTGCAGCTGATTTGTTTCCTTTTGGCAACTAATCAGTTCCTTGCAGTGTTTTATTGTTTTATTGTGGAAAAACCCCGGTTGTAAATTCAGCTGAAACATTAGAGGAAGTGTTTCACAAAATAAATGTCACATAGTGACTCCACGTTCAGTCCGTTTTCAGTAGACTAAATACAGATGAGTTGTTTCAGGTTTGGAGAGGAAATCCTGCAACGATGCACAGCTCCAGTAAACAATAATATTGAATTATTGCTGTTCTTATTTCCTGTGTCGCTGCATGGAGTTATAGAAAATTACTGTCAGTCTGCGGGAACAGGACTGTCACACTGGAAAAAAATGACCCTCTCAAAACAAGAACTTGTACCTTGAAATAAGTCAAAAATCTGCCAATAGAACAAGTGAAAAATGGCTTGGTAAGATTTCTGGAAATAAGATATGATATTTAGAATCTTGAGATCTTAAAATTATCTGGGAAAACTTATTTTAAGCTCTATTTTACCAGGATTGTCAAGCTTAGGTGTCTTAAAATAAGCCGCACATGCTAAAAAAATAGCAGTTTTTCACTCAAAAACAGATTTTTGCTTTCATGTAATCTTCTAATTTGAGATGTATTAACCCTCCTGCTGTCCTCATTTACAGGCACCAAAATCATTTCCTTGTCTGAAAAAAATCCAAAAAAATCAGCAAAAAAATCCCCCAAATTTCTAAAAATTTGCAAAACATTTAGGAAGAAAATTCCAGTAATTCTTTAAAAATTTCCCTTAAAGGTTTTATTATTATTTTTTTTTAAATCCCCCAAATTTGGCAAGAAATTCTTGTAAATATTTTCAAAAATGAGTTAACATCTTCCAAAAAAAATCCTAAAAATATCTAACGTGATTCCATATATATCAGTAAAACTTCTAATATTTTCTTTAAGAACATTCACAAAAAAAAAAATCAACCAAAATGCAGTGGATTTCACTTAAACTTTTGTCTTGGTTCATTGTAGTTGTCAAATGAACATCCACAGGAATGCTAACATCTCAGGTATCGCAGCAGATAATCAACACTTTCCCTGTCAGTGGTTTTAATGTTGTGGCAGATCACTCAACTTTTTCCTCTTTTGTTTCATCTCCGGCAGAAGCATTTCCCCTCCGTTGACTCTGAAACTGAAGCGCTCAGACAGTCTCAGAGCTCCATCCAGTCGAACAGGATCTGTCAGTTTCTTTGTTCTTGTGCTACGGTTTACCGAATTGCCTTTAAGGGCTTCAAGCTTTTCATCTATATAACAACATAAGTAGCTGAGAAAGGATGCTGTAGCTTCCTGATCCTCTTCGCTAATCACTGAAAGGAATTATTTAGCAGCTCAGTGGAAACAGTTTATTCTGCTGACAGCCGTGGATGTACACTGCAAAAACTCAAAATCCTAGCAAGTCTATTTGTCTTATTTTTAGTCAAAATGTCTCATCCCACTTGATTTAAGATAAATTCATTTAACAAAAGACATTTCAGCAGATGGAGGGACTTGTTTAAAGACAATGCATCTTAAATATCTTGTTAAGTCAAACAATCTTGAAATTATCTTGTTTTGAGTTGAATTTTACAAGAAATTTCGAAATAAGTTTAACCCTTGTGTCGTCCTGTGGGGTAAAATTGACCCATTTTAAATTTTGAAAATGTGGGAAAAATATATTTTCACAGTGAAACTTCTGATGTCCACATTTTCAACATTTTTTGGAAATCTTTGAACATTTTTTGGTGGAAAAAAAGAAATGTTAAAAATGTTTCTTAAGGACATTCACAAATAAATCAACCAAAACCCAACGAATTTCACTGGATTTTGGTTGATTTTTATGTGAATGTTCTTCAGAAAATATTAAAAGTTTTACTGATATATATGGAATCACTTTAGATATTTTTAGGATTTTTTTTGGAAGATTTTTACTCATTTTTTGAAAATATTTACAAGAATTTTCTTGCCAAATTTGGGGGAATTTTTTTTTAAAAATAAAACTTTTAAGGGAAACTTTTAAAGAATTATTGGAATTTTCTTCCTGAAGGTTTTGCAAATTTTCAGAAATTTGGGGAATATTTTTGCTGATTTTTTGGATTTTTTTCAGACAAGGAAACAATATTTTTTGGTGCCCATAAATGAAGACAACAGGAGGGTTAATACATCTCAAATTAGGAGGTTACATGAAAGCAAAAATCAATTTTTGAGTGAAATCCTGCAATTTTTTTTTAGCATATGTGGCTCATTTTAAGACACCTAAGCTTGACAATCCTGGTAAAATACAGCTTAAAATAAGTTTTCCCAGCTAATTTTAAGATCTCAATATTCAAAATATCATATCTTATTTCAAGAAATCTTACCAAGCCATTTTCACTTGTTCTGTTGGCAGCTTTTTTCATTTATTTCAAGGTAAAAGTTCCTTGAAATAAGTTTTTTTTCTTGTTTTGAGAGGAGCATTTTTCCCAGTGTAGGCGTTTGGTTTTTGGGTCATCCATCCTGTTAAGTTCATTTCTCAGGAACAGTAATGATGTTCCTTGGTCACTTTGACCCGGGGCATGTTTAATTATCAAAAAAATCCCAATAAACATTTTTTCTGTCTCATTATTAGCTCCATTAGTAACCATTTCAATCAATATTTAGTGCAGTGGTGTTATTTACGTCTCACAGATCGAGGTTCAATGAGGATTATTCAGTCATTTTTCATTAAAATGCACGTTAAAACTTTATCTCATGCACATTGGAAAGGCCTACATATAAAATACAGTAGTTTTACATGAAATTGATTTTTTTTTTTTTTTTTTAATTTACATTTTGAATTTTTTTCTTTTTATGGAGTGATGTTGATGTGATGAACAGAAGAAGTGTCTTGTGTTAATTACAAGACACTTCTGTTCAGGGTGGGTTTGCAAATACATGACAAGAGCCATTTTAATTTAATATGTTGTGAACACTTACTAAGCCAAGCAGAAGTTTCATACCGAAAAAAAGACTTAACAATTTTCTAAAGATTTTTTCACTTTACAATGGGTCAGTTTGACCCACAACATAACAGGAGGGTTCATCCCATTCTGGAAAACACTTGGAGGGAATTTCCTTCAATTTGGCACCAACACCAGCTAGGACTCAAGGAAGAAGAGATTAGATTTTGGTGGTTAAAATCAAAAGTCACCATGACCCAGAAAACACATTTTTGGCCACAGCTCAAGACCACACAAATGTCCACTAGAATAAAATGAGCAGATGACACCTTCCTTCCCAAAGGTCACTGTGGGACAAATAGACTTGGTAAGATTTTGAGTTTTTGCAGTGCGATTACCTGGTCCTTGTGTCGGACAAACGTAGACCGACCGTCACATAACTGTGCCACATTCCATGGTGGAGTAATTATAATTAAAGTAAAATAAGAAAACAGTAAGACTTAATAATGCTAATGATTCTGAAGTAGTAAAACAGTCGTTTTTTGTCACTTTTCTGTTTTATAAACCTCTAATTCAGTTCACTTAACTCAACTTTCTTGTCTTTGGACTGGAAGAAACCCAAATAGAAGAAGGGTGGACATGAACAACGAAAGGAGAAAAACTGACTGATACTTTATTATTTCTCCCCTTGGTTTCTCAGGAACCGGCGAGAGCGGGAAAACCACCTTCATCCGACAGATGAGGATCATCCACGGCAAAGGTTTCTCCCCGGAGGAGAGGATGACCTTCGCCAAATGCATCTTCCAGAACATCTTCACTGCCATCAAGGCCCTGACAGGAGCCATGAGGATGCTCAGGATCCCCTATTCCAATGCCGAGAACGAGGTAGACGCACAAATCCACCAGCAGAACCTCACCTGATCACACATGACACTCATTCATGAACAGATCAGATTTGTGGGATTACAGTCAAACCCAGCAGAGACAGAGCTCTATAAATATCTGAACCATCTTTCACCATCAACACACACAGGATGAATCTTTGAGCCAAGCAAAACAAAAAATACCCAATAAAAGCTGTAAGGATGGTACATAATGTTGGATATAATGAGCACACTAATATGTTGTTTGCTAAAGCAAATACTTTGAAATGTATTGATTTAGTTAAATTTAACTGCAAACTGACTGTTGACTGTGCAAAGCAAAGAACAAGTTACCTCCTGATAACAGATGTCAACCGTTGAGAAGCAACACTGGAAACTAGGAATTAAGAGGAAATTTTAAAAGCTGTTTAGCTCCTAGCAGCATGAAGAGAAGAATCAGTTTAACTTACTGAATGGTCTGCATGATCATCTCAAAATGAGCAGTAAAAAAAATGTCAAAAAGTCCTTTATCTTTGTCCTTTTGTATAAATGTAGATGGATAAATTGGTGTACATTTATTTTAAAAGATGTTCACGTTTATTATTGTTGTTATTGTTGTTATTATTTGGAAATGGTATTTTGAAGAATCATGAAGAATAGATTTACAATCATTTGTGTAAAGAGAAGTTTTGACTTCTTTGATCGAAAGTTATTTATTGTTGTTTTCTTTCTTTTTTTGAAATGTTCAAAATAAACTTTCAAAAATGAATTTAAAAAAAGTTAAATTTCATCCTACTTCGTTTTCGGACATTATTTTAGGTTTTGGATTAGATTCGGTCGTTTTGTTCTTGTGGCATGTCTGAAATAAATAAATTTTAAAAAGCCACATAGAGGAGGACTAATCACACAGAGAACTTTCTTCTATTTTAACTTTTTAATAATTGTAGCAATAAACTCTCACCGTCTCTCGCTGCCCTGCAGGTCTACGCCAACTGGCTGCAGGACGTGAACACAGTGCAGGTCACTCAGCTGGATCGAGGATACGTCGACGCCATCCGCCGCCTCTGGGCCGATTCGGGGATCCGGGTGTGTTATAGCCGCCGCTGCGAGTACCAGCTGCTGGACTCCACAGAGTAGTGAGTACCGCCGCTTCACCACACCTTCATCAGACTCTGTCACATGATTAAACATCACAACGCAGGAATCAATGTGTAAATCTAAAAAAATTTATCTAATTAATTACAGGCTTTGTAATTAATTAATCACAATTAATCACATTGTCAAAAAGTAATATTTGACACAATAAGTAATTATTTTCAATTCAAATAAATTTTGGTTGACAGTTGAATCAATGAACAGACATATACGTGTTTATAATTTAAAATTTATAAAATTAATACAATTTTAAAATGGGACATATAGAAAAAAAAGCGATTTGGATGATTTAAAGCCTGGATTTAGTTTGTTTTTTTCCACTGTATGGCACATAACAAAAGCATACGAAGTTCAAGGAGCTTCAAAAAATTGAAAATCCACAGATTCATTCTGTTTTCATAGTCTCTGGGTCGATAAATGGTGTCATTTTGATGGTTGTTTTCATTTTTTATTTATAAACAAAAACATTTTTTCGTAAACTAAACGTTTCTAATTAAGTTATTAAAAGGCAGATATTTTTGTGGTTTAACTTATTACTCCGTCGAAGCTCCGCCTCTTTGGCAGAGTAAAAACTTAAACCACAAAAATGTTAGTTTCATTTCTATTTATCTGCATTTTTCATCTGTCTGCTACATTCACATATTACTGCAAACTCATATGCAGTTATAGTGATTATATTCAACATTTTATGACTTTTTGTAAACTAAAGCACTTTCAGTGTCTTCTAAAGTGGTCTATTATGGGATGGCTACACTGTTAGCAGGACTGTCATAGCTAACGTTAGCTCTGGTGCTAACAGCAACATGTTTTACATTGAGGTGATCAGAAAACTCGTTGTTGCACAATTTGCAAACAACCTTTTATCCAAGCTGCCATCAGGAAGATTTTTAAAAGAAAACTTTCCTCCCAACAAGCTCAATGTGTTCTCACCTTCCTTCTCTGTTCACCAAACCTCCTTCCACGTTGACATCACTCCTGTGTATCTTCTTCACTGCAGACCATAGACCGTATGCTGCAGACAGACTTTAGGTTCATTAGCGCCACCTACTGGGCTGGAGTGTTTATCAGTGTTACCGGTGTGCCACAAATAAGGGAACTGAGAAAGGTGTGATTAAATGCATTAATTTATTTAACGCATTATTTTTGTTGTAATTAATTAATCGAAACTAACGCGTTAAAGTCCCAGCCCTACTAAATATCCATGAAAAAAAGAAGGAAATGCACCTTAAAAAGCAGAAATGTTTTATATTTACTTAGTGACTCCACAGAATATAACAGAATCCACTTATTTCCTCACTTGTTGGTGCCTATAAAGCTGTTTAAAAAGTTTTCTCCTTTTAGTGATTTTCAATTACTGTCAATTTTATCTGAATTTTTGACAAGAATTTACCCCCAAAAAGACTCTTTCATGTCAAAGTGAAAATAGATTTCAACACAGTAATGTCAATATTGTCAATTTGGTTCAAGCAAATGATTTAGGTGAGACATTTCGAATAAAGTGAGTACAGTAGTACAGATATGGATTTCTCACATGGCTTTCAAAGTTGCCAACAGGTACACTGCGGATATTTTAGAATATTGTGTGACTGTCAGAATGATGTTTCACTTAGGTTTTTAAACTTTTAGCCTTGTGTTAATCTGACCTTAACCAGCATTCAGGTTTTTTGTCTTCATCTGAGTTGTCAGAAAGGGAAAAACTCCACTGCCAAAGCTTCCCTGACTACCATTTACACAACACAAGACAAACATCTCTTCACCGGTTAGGGTCTTATTTCTCGTACACGAAGCGGATGGATGAAGGAGTGAGGAGGACTCTGGTCATCAACTGTCCAGCTCATTTCTGGTCCTCAGGCCCGCTGGATCGCAGATGTTTTCTGCCTCACACATTTGTTAACGCAAGATAATAAAAAGAAAACTCCTTTGTTGAAATTGATGTGTTTGACGGAGAACATTCCTAAACTTGCATCGTATTTTGTCCTTTAGCTTGAAGTAGTGAATAAGTGGCTGGCTTTACAGACAATAAAAAAAACGTTGTTTGGATGTTTTCAAGTTCTAAAGTAAGGAATGCATTTTGTAGTAATCACACAAGTCATGGGAAAATGTTAATTTGTCACGTGTAGTTTTCTTTCAGGCATATGGGTTCTGTAACGCATCTTGAGACAATCTAAACTGTAATTGGTGCTATATAAATAAAATTGAATTGAACTGAAAAATCCACAGATTATTTCAGTTTTTACTGTTCCTGGTTCTGATAAATGATGCAGTTTTGAAAACTTTTTTTAAAAAGATGCCTTTCACACCCCAGTTTTTTGGGGGGGCATCACTGGGTGAAATTTCCACATAAACCTCAAAAGAGTTCTTAATTCAAGTGGTCTGAGGAAAAAATAGGCTTCTGCAAATCCCCTGCACAGAAATGAGTCCTGTTCAAACCATGAGTTAATGAAGGAGTGTACACTGGAAAAAATGCTCCTCTCAAAACAAGAATAAAAAAAACTTATTTCAAGGAACTTTTACCTTGAAATAAGTGAAAAAAATCTGCCAAAAGAACAAGTGAAAAAAGTCTTGGTAAGATTTCTTGAAATAAGATATGATTATTAGAATACTGAGATCTTAAAATTAGCTGGGAAAACTTATTTTAAGCTCTATTTTACCAGGATTGTCAAGCTTAGGTGTCTTAAAACAAGCCGGACATGCTAAAAATTCATTTACAGGCACCAAAAATATTGTTTCCTTGTCTGAAAAAAATCCAAAAATTCAGCCAAAAAATTCCCCAAATTTCTGAAAATTTGCAAAACCTTCAGGAAGAAAATTCCAATAATTCCTTAAAAGTTTCCCTTAAAAGTTTTATTTTTAAAAATGCCCCAAATTTGGCAAGAAAATTCTTGTAAATATTTTCAAAAATGAGTAAAAATCTTCCAAAAAAATCCTAAAAATATCTAAAGTGATTCCATATATATCAGTAAAACTTCTGATATTTTCTTTAAGAACATTCACAAAAAAAATCTACCAAAATCCAGCGAATTTCGCTTGATTTTGGTTGATTTTTAAGTGAATGTTCTTAAGAAACATTTTTAACATTTCTTTTTTTCCACCAAAAAATGTTCAAAGATTTCCCAAAAATGTTGAAAATGTGGACATCAGAAGTTTCACTGTGAAAATAGATTTTTTTCCCACATTTTCAAACTTTAAAACGAGTTAATTTTGACCCGCAGGACGACACGAGGGTTAAACTTATTTGGGTTTTCTTGTAAAATTCAACTCAAAACAAGATAATTTCAAGATTGTTTGACTTAACAAGATATTTAAGATGCATTGTCTTAAAACAAGTCCCTCCATCTGCTGTAATGTCTCTTGTTAGGTGAATTTATCCTAAATCGAGTGGGATGAGACATTTTGACTAAAAATAAGACAAATAGACTTGTTAAGATTTAGAGTTTTTGCAGTGTATGAGGAAATAAAGCAACTAAAATGATCAAAATCCTTATAAGTCACAGCAGAAAGTTACCCTCTGGCTGTATTTTTTGTGTTTTTAATCAAGCTGAGCAGATTTCAGTAGGTGTGAGCCTCAGAGTGTCTCAGATGTCACAGAACAAAGCCTCGACCTGCTCCTCTTTTCTCTCCTTTCTATCTCCGTTCTGTTGTGTTTACTCGGCAGCTTGATCGCAGCGCTGCGATAAGAGACAGCCGGTCAACGTTAGCTAATGACGGCTTGTATCAACACCAGGCTGACTTCTGCACACAGTGTGGCCTCGTCCTTCTGCCCTCGTCTAGTTTTAATCACAGTTTGTTTTTTTATCATCGCTTATTCATCACACATCTTCAGTTTGTTCTCCTCGGTCCAGGCTGGTTGTAAAGCAAACAGAGGCAATATGTTTTACTGGAGGTTTCCTGGAGCGTCAGAAGCAGACTTTATCATAGTAAAACTTTCTCTGTTTTGCAGCTACATGAATAACCTGGATCGGATCTCTGCTCAGGACTACATCCCCACAGAACAGGACGTGCTGCGGGTTCGATTCCCCACCACGGGCATCCACGACTACTCCTTCACCATCAAGACCATCACGCTAAGGTGGCTCATCCTTAAATTTCCAGCCTCTTGCAGGGACAAAATCCAATACCGACACTATTCACTGCGCCGGGAAAACAAATACTATTGACTGTGGTGGCGGCCTTTGTCCTGTCACACCTGTTTAGACGCAGCAGGATCAGATTTCTGGTTGAATCAGTGCAGAGCTCCTGCTGGGAGGAGAGGTGACGCTCTGTGGGTTTTATCCTGAACATGTGGACGAGGCTCAGACTGCAGACAGAGATCCAAAGTTCACTTATATAAGAGGGATGCTGTGTTCCCAAATGAAACGACACCTGCTTTTAAAACAACCAGGAGAGAAGAAAGAATAAATCTAAACCATCAAATGGCAAAATAAAGCATCTGATAATTATTTAGCAATGAATGCCCCATCCAAATTAATATATTTCTAGTTTTTTATTCAAAAAGGAGGGAAATATTTGCACGCTGATCATGTTTTTTCTTAACCCTGCTGTTGTCCTCATTTACAGTCACCAAAAATATTGTTTCCTTGTCAGAAAATAAATTTTAAAAAATTCTGCCAAAATATTCCCCAAATTTCTGAATATTTGCAAAACCTTCAGGAAGAAAATTCCAAAAAGTTTCCCTTAAAAGTTTTATTTTTAAAAAAATCCCTCAAATTTGACAAGAAAATTCTTGTAAATATTTTCAAAAAATGAGTAAAAATCTTCCAAAAAAAATCCTAAAAATATCTAAAATGATTCCATATATATCAGTAAACCTTCTAATATTTTGTTTAAGAACATTCACAAAAAATCTAACAAAATCCAGTGAAATTCGTTGGATTTTGGTAGGTTTTTTTTGTGAATGTTGTTAAGAAACATTTTTAACATTTCTTTTTTCCACCAAAAAATTTTCAAAAATTTCCCAAAAATGTTGAAAATGTGGACATCAGAAGTTTCACTGTGAAAGTTTATTTTTTTCCCACATTTACAAACTTTAAAACGAGTCAATTTTGACCTGCAGGACGACATGAGGGTTAATTCCCATTGAGTTTTAGAGACAGTGAAAGAGGTTTTTATGAGAGTTTCACTTTAGAAAAGTGACGTGTTGCATCTATGGGAGACTTTGCACCAATCATCCTCTATGAAAACCATGTAAATAGAACCGAATTTCTTTATTGCCATGGCAATATATATAACAAACAACATATGTATAACAAAAAATATTCTGCAATCCTGTCAGTGCATTTATACAGTCAGACATTTTAAAAAGTACAATAAGTAATGTGCAAATATGTGTATACACTACCGTTCAAAAGTTTGGGGTCACCCAGACAATTCCATGTTTTCTATGAAAACTCCCACTTTTATCCATGTGCTAACATAACTGCACAAGGGTTTTCTAATCATCAATGAGCCTTTCAACACCATTAGCTAACACAATGTAGCATTAGAACACAGGAGTGATGGTTGCTGGAAATGTTCCTCTGTACCTCTATGGAGATATTCCATTAAAAATCAGTTGTTTCCAGCTAGAATAGTCATTTACCACATTAACAATGTCTACACTGGATTTATCATTCATTTAATGTTATCTTCATTGGGAAAAAAAGCTTTTCTTTCAAAAATAAGGACTTTTCTAATTGAGCGCAAACTTTTGAACTGTAGTGTACATTTTGATACCAGGTACTGTGTAATCGTGTATAATCATACATAATATAATCATGTATACATATACATATATATATAACATCTGGTAGGAAAAAAATGGAATGTACAAGTACATTATGTGTGTCAATATCACATCACACATGTAGGAAGCATTTTGACTTTTATTTTTGATGTTTTGGGCTCTCCAGCTCACCAAATTTCACAAATGATTGTATAAATGAAGTTTTTAGTATTGTGTCTTGCATACAGCTCAAAGAACACACACTAAAATAAACATAACATAAAACATAAGCAGTGAAAACCAATTCCATTTCATTAATTAGCATCTGAGCTGTGTCTTCGCTAATTTGGACTAAAGGCGGCTTTCAAATCTATCAAACATATTAAAAAATGTAGTTAAAAGGTTGAGTTAAAAAACAGAGTTATTCTTTTGTCTTATGTATTCTTCCATCTCAGTCATTCGGGACCTTCTCTGATTTGCTTTAAACTTTTTTTAAAATCATAAATCCTTGATATTTAAAATGGTATCTGTGAAATTTTAGCTTAATACGAACATTTAAAAATCTATCTTGGAAAATTTTACATATATTAAACCAAAATTTTACAGATATGTTTATTTATGTCTATAGTTTATGATAAAGATTTTTCAGGCAAATCGGAGACGGTCGAGTAGAAATGTAATGATTTGAGATGGAATGACCCAGATATTTAATGCCACTAAAATTTTGTAAAACATTGATTCATTATTTTATTTGTTAAACAATGAAAGGTTTCAAGTCATAGGTTCATATTTACTTAGTGTTCTAAACACAAAGGCATGACATAGAGCTTATTTTAATGCAAACTGTCTTGTTTATACAATCTCAGGTGGCAAAATAATTAACCCTCGTGTCGTTCTGTCCAGTTTGAAAATGTAGAAAAAAATATATATTTTCACAGTGAAACTTCTGATGTTCACATTTTCAACATTTTTGGGAAATCTTTGAACATTTTTGATGGAAAAAAAGAAATGTTAAAAATGTTTCTTAAGGACATTCACAAATAAATCAACCAAAACCCAACGAATTTCACTGGATTTTGGTTGATTTTTATGTGAATGTTCTTCAGAAAATATTAGAAGTTTTACTGATATATATGGAATCACTTTAGATATTTTTAGGATTTTTTGGAAGACTTTTACTCATTTTTTGAAAATATTTACAAGAATTTTCTTGCCCAATTTGGGGGATTTTTTTAAAAAATAAAACTTTAAAGGGAAACTTTTAAGGAATTATTGGAATTTTCTTCCTGAAGGTTTTGCAAATTTTCAGAAATTTGGGGGATTTTTTTGCTGAATTTTTGGATTTTTTTCACACAAGGAGACCATATTTTTTGGTGCCTGTAAATGAGGACAACAGGAGGGTTAATAATGCTATAGGCTCATAATATTAATGTTTATTATTATAATAGGTCAAGTTCCATTATTTATAATGCTGTGGGTCTCAGCTACATTATCATATTAGTTAGGTTATTCTTTCTATGTAATAACACTGTAGATTCTCAGTTTTAATATGTTTCAGAATCAGATGACATAAAAGTAGTATTTTATATCACTTTGTAGGATTTTAATCTTCATATGTAAACTCGTCAGGTAGAATCACAGCAAAAATACCACTACAAGGTCTTAACCACAAATATCTAAACCGTGTCGGTCGATAAAAGCCAATCATATTCTTTATTAAATTTAATGTGCTGTATGAAAAATAGTAACTTAAATGGCTTGTACAGTTGGAATAAGTTAATTCTAATCAGGTTTAGATACTACAGTGCAATAATTTCTATGTTTTTGTGAATAATTACCTGCTAAGGACTTCAGAGAAACAGTAAAAAGCGAGTTTACCGTCACATTGAGTCTTTACATTTGATTGGTGAACATTGTTGTCTTTTATTCCACTGTTTCAGTCACGTTGTCTGTCATTTCTGTTCCTAATAGTGTTTTAACTCTCAAATGGTGCCATGCAGTGGTTTAAAAAAGCACCACAGTTTCATCCCTTTGCTTCTGTACTCTTTTCTTAAAATTTGAAACCTTAGTCTATGACAAGATTGAAGATTTTCTTTGTAAAACCAGAGAAATTAAAGTAAAAAGTTACTAAATAGTCAGTTTCCAGGCTTTTGAGGCTTTTTAACCAGACTTAAAGACATCAAAATTAATATCCATAAACCAAACCCCCCCCCCCCAAAAACTATGACAAAAAGCTTTGAAATTCAGTTTTGATTTGAGTGTGTTTCCTCCTATACCAAATGAATCCTGTAGAAATCATATAACTGCCACAGTCACAACGTATAAACAGTGTGCAAGTCCTTTACTGTTCATCCAACTTGGCTGTTAACAAGCTTCAATCAAATGTAAAGTAAAACACCAGATATTGTGTGTAAATTCTCACACATTTCTTCTCTATGTGGTTTCTTAAACTGTAAACGCATTACAATCCCCAGCTGTTGGGATCATCTTTAAAGGGGAATGTCATCCTAAATTGTTCCAGATTGATACCACGGGGATGAAAATGTTTACTTTGAGGAATAATTGAAGTTCTTTTCTAACTTTTGCCTCCCTCCTCTGGTCTCTGGCAGGATTGTGGACGTCGGCGGTCAGAAGTCGGAGCGTCGGAAATGGATCCACTGCTTTGAAAACGTCACGTCGCTCATCTTCCTGGCTTCGCTCAGCGAGTACGACCAGGTTCTAGAGGAGAGAGAGACCATCGTAAGAACCCTAATGTCATTAAAGAGTCTTCTTAGTCTGATGCTGCAGGAGGTGGACAAAATAATAGCAACATAGTTTACTATCTGGTCTAGGCTCCTTTTACAATTCAAAGGCTTTTATTAATAGTCATATTAAACAAGTTATCAGTGCATTGCCTTGATTAACATGTTTACAGAATACATTTATTCAGATTCACTCATGACTCAAATGCACTCAGACGTAGGTAGATCAGAGGTGCATTTAATTTCATTATTATGAATTCTATACTTGTCTCCTCTATGCTCTGTGTAAACACTGACTGCAGTTCAGCCGAGAAATCCTGAAACTTGAATTATGTGGCTGTTAATCACAGCTTAGCCATTAACAGTTTCTTAGTTGTGTGAGGAGCACCTGTTTTTGTTTTTACTCATGCAAACAGTTTATTTTTGGTCATATTTTTAAATAAAACACGTAGAGTAAACAGATTTTAATGGAACATGATTTAATCTTTAAGGAACTAACACATGATTAGTTCAAGGACTACTGGAGGTTAAAAGTCTGATGATTCTGATTTTACAGTTTCAGGCTGTGATAAATGGCATGTTTGGATGATTTTTTTTAATTTTAAGAGTTTTAGGGTTCACAAATGTTGTTGTTTTAGTGTTGTTAGATGTTTTATTTTGTATTTATTTCTGTTGTACTGTAATGTTCTCTATGTAAGCATGTTATTGCCACATCTGTTCTGTGAGCTACATGTTGTAAAGCTGCTCTTTTGCTTCAGTTTCATGAATTAATCAGATGTTTTGAATGTAAAATCCAAATATGTTGGAGTACAACCACTGAAACTTACTGGAAAAGTATAAAACAGCATAAATCTCTGTCTGTCTTTGTATTTGTATGTCTAACTGTGTTCCTACATTGTCTGTCATGTCATGGTTCTACCAGCAGGTTTCAGTCTTGTACCAGAAAGCTTCTCTGTTCTCTCTCCTCTCTCCTTCTTCCTCTTCTTCCTCCCACTAAGCTGTTTATCTCTCTCAGACACTTTTAGCTCAGCAGCACATTCATTAACCTCCACTGTGGTCTGTGAGCTCCAGACCTCCTGAAAACTTCCCTCCCGACTGCTTCCAAAACTCCTCGCCGCCTTTTAACCGAAACCTAAACTTTCCTTTCTTCATGTCCAAATCATTTCTTTTAAAAACTCATTCCTGCAGCTCTTTTATCTACAATAAAATCTCCTCTTCTGATTTGGAGCTGAAGCTCAGAGAGCTTCTGCTTCCAGGAATAACATCCGACTCTTGTTTGTTCCTCAGAACCGAATGCAGGAGAGTCTGGCTCTGTTCTTCACCACCATCCATTCCCCCTGGTTCCGCAACACCTCCATCATCCTCTTCCTCAACAAGACTGACATCCTGGCTGACAAGATCCAAACCTCCGACCTGCAGAAATACTTCCCCAGTTTCACAGGTTAGCTCCTTTTAATGTGTTCATTTAGAGAAAACTTACACTGAGCAAATGTTTGATGATCCAAATTAGTGGTGAAACATTTAGCTGATTAAAAAAAAAGAGCTGTTACGATGTTACTCGTTCTGTTGTCTAACAGCAGAAATAGAAAATCTGTGAATGAGAACATCTTCGTTGGGCTTTTGAGGAGCCTGCTGAAAAAAACAACCAAAAATCCACTGAATTTCAGTGGATTTTGGTTGATTTTTATGTGAATGTTCTTAAAGAAAATATCAGAAGTTTTACTGATATATATGTAATCACTTTAGATATTTTTAGGATTTTTTTTGAAGATTTTTACAAATTTTCAGAAAATATTTACAAGAATTTTCATCCAAATTTGGGGGATTTTTTTAAAATAAAACTTTTAAGGGAAACTTTGAAGGAATTATTGGAATTTTCTTCCTGAAGGTTTTGTAAATTTTCAGAAATTTGGGGAATTTTTTTGCTGATTTTTGGGGGTTTTTTTCAGACATGGAAACAATATATTTGGTACCTGTAAATGAGGACAACAGGAGGGTTAAATCACCCACTTTTACAGACCTGCTTTTATGTGAAGTGTGCCCTGTTTATTTTATATGTTCTCTCTTGCTTTATTTTAGTCTTAGCAGCCTAGTTCTTTGGTGTGACATCGCCTTTAATTCTCTAATTTTTAGATTTTTTCTTTCTAACTTACAATCTTCAGCCTAGTTGCTTTGTTTGATATGCGTGCTACAAGAATGCTGTTCTTACGGGGGCTATATAAATGAAGTATTATTATTATTATTATAAAAATAACTAATTAAATTTAAATTTCTTTGATTATTTATTTTTGCAAAATCACCATGTATAACGTTTCCCGAAGTCCCCCCAGATGTTACCAAAGCTTGACAAAAAGCTAATTTTACATACTGTAGATATTTCACTACTTAATTTTTTCTACTAGTTTCCATGCTTGCCTCCTCTATGCTTTGTGTAAACACTGCCTGCAGTTCAACTGAAAAGTCTCGAAATTTTTGCCACATGACTGTTTGTTGCAGCTGAGTCTGACATAGCTTCTGAACTGTGCAAAGGAGTGCAGAATTTTTAGTCTTTTAAAGAATCTAGTTAGTGTAAAGGGTTTATTTCTGCCCAATTTTTAAATGATAGAATTGTAGAATGAACACATTTTGAAAAAGAATATCACAATTTTAGGCTTATATTTAGATAATATTACTGACAGAAAGGCTTGTCACAGAGAAGTAGTCTAAGAGCTGTTGGAAAGTTGAAAATAAGACATTTTTTTTCTGTTTTTACAGTTTCTGTCTCTGATAAATGGTGTAATTTTGACGATTTTTAAAAAATAACATGGCTTTCAAACCCCGCTGGCAGATCGTGTGGTTCAGAGGGTTAAATATCTTTGTCAGTTCAACAAAACAGCCTCAGATGTGTCACTAAGAGGCGCTGAGACTTTTTGATGGACATTTATATTACGTCTGACACTAAACAGCTTCAACAATGAATTAAAGGAATTATGAACTTAATTAATCGTGAATAATTATTAGTTGTGCCTCTTATTTGGACAGCCGGCTCCTGCTGTCTTTTTGTAATAATGTTTTGATGCTTCTCATCCTGCAAACTGGATATTTTCACTGCTTCAGCGACGTCCTGATGGCTTGACGGCGGTAGTTATCAAGTAATAACTAGGTAGCAATTATTGTAATAGAAAACATTCTAAAAAAAAACGACTGTCATCATGTTTTCATTCAATTTGCACTTGTGAGCTGCAGCTGCTGTTTATCCAGTTAAATAACATCAGCTGGGAAATTATAAAGGAGCAGTTTATTCAACATGATGAGACTGCTTCATGCAGGATTATTAAAGTAAGTGCACAAATCCTGAATGTTCAATTTGCTGCTTTAACCCTCCTGTTGTCCTGCAGATCAAATTGACCCGTTTAGAGTTTGAAAATGTGGGAAAAAATATATTTTCACAGTGAAAACTTCCACATTTTCAACATTTTTGGGAAACATTTTTTGGTGGAAAAAAAGAAATGTTAAAAAAATGTTTCTTAAGAACATTCAGAAAAAAATCTACCAAAATCCAGCAAATTTCATTGGATTTTGGTAGATTTTTTTTGTGAATGTTCTTAAAGAAAATATTTGAGCTTTTACTGATAAATATGTAATGATTTTAGATATTTTTAGGGGGGGGTTTTGGAAGATTTTTAGTCATTTTTAAAAAATATTTAAAAATTTTTTTTTAAATTTTTTTTTTTTCAGACGAAGGAACAATAATTTTTCCTACCCATAAATGAAGACAACAGGAGGGTTAAGTCTCTAAAGTCACTTAGAATGATTTTTTAAGCCTGATGATTAAAAATAACATTTCCTGGTCACTATTGGTCATTTTATTCAACTGAAACTCATGTTTTGGTGTTTTTTTTGTCCACTTCCATCTCCTAACAGGTAAGAGGCAGGACCCCGAGGACGCCAAAAACTACATTCGAAAGTTGTACGAGCTGCAGGCCATAAATCACGAAAAAAGAGAGGAGTCGAAAACTTTATATCCGCACTTCACCTGTGCCACCGACACCAGCAACATCCGACGAGTTTTCCAAGACATCAAAGACACGGTGCTGCTCAAGTCGCTCAGGGACTACGGAGTCATCTGAACTTTCACTGAGTATTTTAAAAGACAGCGGAGGAAAACTGTGCTCTTTGTCTCCGTCTGGACTGTTTATTTGTATGAGTCGAGGCTTGGATTAAGGCCAACATGTGACAATCAGACCAGCAGCCCTTTTTTAATACTTCTGTCCTCCTCCTCCTCCTCATCTTTTAATGAAGATGAAAAAACAGTTTCTTTTCCTCTCGCCTCTACCACCACCTCTGCTCTTCAAAGCATGGGGATGTTTAGGGAGTAATCACCCTCATTTCTCCCCCCTCCTCCTCCACCACATTCTGATCATTTTGCTTTTTCTGGATGTACAGGTGTTTGGGACACACAGTGACCGAAGTGCTCCGTAATTGAGGCTCGCAGAGATGCTATGAAGCGCTGGAGTAATGACTTTTACAAGTGGAGACAAGGGTCACATATCGGAGCTTCACCGCCAGTCACACGGGTTTAAAATGCTTCAGGTGTTTCCATTCAGGAGCTCAGAAACACTGTCTGTGACAACAACCAATGACAGCAACCAGAGGGAAGAATGTGGGGATCAAAACTGACATTAAGAAACAATGCAAATTGTATCCAACATTACAAAAGAAAAACTGTGCAAAAACTTCAATGCAAAAATGCATCTTAAAAAAGCATTTCCTATTTCAGTGACAGAAGCTTTGGACAAATATTGACCGGACTGTCAATAATGAATACTGTTTAAGGAGGTTATCCTTCACATTGTGAATTTATTGGCACCACAGAAATCCTACCCAGGAATTTACAGCCCCAATTCCATCCAAATCTGACCATATACAGCACCTAACCTTTGTTCTAAGCCTGCAGTGCACTGGAAAAAATGCCCCTCTCAAAACAAGAAAAAAAAATTATTTCAAGGAACTTTTACCTTGAAATAAGTGAAAAAATCTGCAAATAGAACAAGTGAAAAATGGCTTGGTGAGATTTCTTGAAATAAGTTATGATATTTAGAATCTTGAGATCTTAAAATTAGCTGGGAAAACTTATGTTAAGCTCTATTTTACCAGGATTGTCAAGCTTAGGTGTCTTAAAATAAGCCAGACATGCAAAAAAAAAAGCAGTTTTTCACAGAAAAATAGATTTTTGCTTTCATGTAACCTCCTAATTTGAGATGTATTAAACTTGTTGTGAGTTTTCTTGTAAAATTCAACTCAAAACAAGATCATTTCAAGATTATTTGATTTAACAAGATATTTAAGATGCATTGTCTTAAAACAAGCCCCTCCATCTGCTGAAATGTCTCTTGTTAAGTGAATTTCTCTTAAATCAAGTGGGATGAGACATTTTGACTAAAAATAAGACAAATGGACTTGGTAAGATTTAGAGTTTTTGCAGTGTGATTGAAGCCTGTGGATTAACTTACTATGCACAATGCAACAACACAAAATACAGAAAGGCTCATTCAACAGCATGCATTTAAAAAAAATTCCTCTTGTTTTTTGTTTAAAGCCAAAGCAGCTATTATAAGTTGGAAAATGTAATATAAGAGTAAAAACTACTCCTGAATCCGTCGCTGTCAACATGCCAGACTCCCCATTGATTCCAGTTATCTCACTCCATCATATTATCTGCATTCAGCTCATCTGTTCTGCACCAAATCTCTCCGTTAACGTGCAGAAAATCTGTGCAGCTGCCACTTGTTTGAGACATGCAACTCCCCGCATTACATGTTAGGGGGAAAAATACAGGCTTTGTGTTCAGAAACTGGAGAGAACACAACAGGAGAGTGGATCTCTGTTGAAGTTGGAAATTGTTGCACAGTTGGTGAGACACAATCAGAATGAACCGACGATAGGAATTTAAGCTCATTTTTCTCCACTTATTAACTTATTTTTCCTCTCTAACTAATGAAATGTCAACTTTTTAGTCAAACGTAAATTAAAGATCATAATTTATCAGGAGGATGCGTCTGTTTTAGACTCTGAATCCTGAGCTCTGCTGTTTTTATGATGTTTAACAAGTCTGCCTTATTAATATGATGTCCAGAGTTTGTTTCTGCTTCCCGCAAGTGTCGAAAAAATGAGTTAAAGACTAAAAATAAGACAAATAGACTTGGTAGGATTTTGAGTTTTTGTAGTGTTTAAGTAATAATACTCACCAAAAATGAATGTATTCTGGGATGTAAACAGGGATGTAAACAAGTTCAATTTGTTGCTTCCGGTTGTTTGTAGGAGTTTTTCCTTTGAGTTTATTAAAATTGAAAACCTGCAGCATCAAACAGCAGCAGGATCAGTGGAACAACAGCGCCGGTAACTTCATTTAAACTGTCTTCATCTCAGACATCTCCATCAGGAACATGAAGCTCCATCACTGCTGCCGGGATATTTTTTTATTCTACTGTTGGTAAAGTTGTTGTTAAATTATCATCACACATAACAGAATTTTCAGTGTTTAGGAAATCAGAAATACACAAAGCTATGAGTCATTTTGGTCACATTGATACGCCTGCTGGTAGTTCAGTTCCAGTGTTTTATTTATTAGTGCATTTTCATGAACTATGCATCACTTGATATCTCCGTTCCTGTGGCGTCTTAATGTAGCTGTGAGGAACATGAACAGAAAACCGACCGATGTCTGAATGAATTTAACAGATTAATAAACCAGTAAAGTTACGGAACTCATGTCTGATAAGGGTTTAAAACTGTCTGATTTCAGGGGCTGCAGGATTTATTTAACTCTAAATCATGCAAAAATAAGTCAGAAAGAAAAACAATCAACCTTAAATTGTGTGTGATATGTCCCCTATAAATGTTTAGTTTCATAAATACAACTAATCACTGTAGCTATCTTTCTTTTTTAAACTCTAAAAGTTCAGTTCCTGTAAAGCAGTACAGCCAACAGGAAGTACTTGAAGATCTGTCTTTATTTATTATTCCCATCAGCTAAATACCATAAATAAGTGAAGATAAATACCATATATTCGATAGCAGCTTTAAAAGGTCACACGTCAAAAAAAGGGAGAGTTGTTTTCCTGTGAGGAAACGACTCTAAATTAAAGATGGTGGAGGAACATTTTAAAAAAACTCAACAGATGATGTGCTCTGCTGAGTAAAGGGTAAAGGATATTAAAGTGAGGCGGCAGTGAGAACTGGGAAGGAGTTTTATCATACTGAACCAAAGTTCTGCCCCCTTGTGAGTCCTTCTGACTGGAAGACGTCTTTGAAATGAACTCCTCTTGACATGGTTCCATTAACTCTACATCAACTGCTGCGTTCAATGTGGTAGCTTTAGTTTTAAACCCTTCAGACACAAACGTGTAGTTTTACTGATGACTACTACTTCTGATTGATTTGTAACTGCTGTATTTTTAATTATTTTTGACCAACTGCACATAAACTGCGACTGTGGAGAGTTTGTTTTCTAGTGAGCTGCTGTTCTTCACTGGGAAACCTCCTGTCCAGCAGTGACAGTGAGTTATTCTGTGTAGACTTGGGTGGAGGAAACACTTTTGTTTTTTCTAGTTAATATTAAAAGCAAACTTTTGAACACACTCCCCTCTGCTTGTTTTTTGTTGGTCTGTTTGGCAGATGTTTGGCTTGACAGAGTCTCTGTCGGTTTTCTGTCACCACAATAAATGAGGTCTCACAGGCGGCAATCACAAACTGGCTGCAGATAAAACGCTGCAGGATTTGCATTGAATGACACACAGACGCTGGACTCATTTCCATAAAACAGAATGTGTTTGTCCGAGGTGCAGAAATTCCTCCAGGAGAACAGATGTCGCATTGCAAAGGATGAAATTTAGACCCCATTTTTGGTCTGAAAATGCACATTTGACAGTTGATAGCTGCTTAAGCTGTCTTACTCCTTGTGGTTCCTCATTAGTGAGCAACAAATCACTTCTCTGCAGGATATTCAGTCACATTTGACTCTGAGCGCAACACGATGCATGTTTAGAGGGCAAATATCGAAGCCCAACCCTGAGGAATGTTGCTGTGATGCTCACAAATGAACATATCACACTCAAATGATTCCACACAACCAGACAGGCTGTCAGAGCAGCGATCCGGCCGACTGTCAGTTTGATCCACGTCATTTGTCAAGTGTGTGTGAGAGAGAGGCAGCGAGGTGTGTATGTGTTTATGCATTGGTGCATGTAAGAGTGTCAGCATGTGTGCAGATGTGTGCAGATGTGTGTGCAGATGTGTGCAGATGTGTGTGCATGTAAACATCCCAGACTGTGACACATCCATCCTCCTTTCTGTCTGTTGGCAGCGCAGCGTTTCATTAATAATTCCATCCAGTGTTTGCATCAACAACAGCTTTTTGGGCACACGTTATTTTTAAAATCTGACATTGTAGACACAGCTTTGAAAATGATTACTGGACCACTGTGATTAATGTTTTCTGCCTCTTTCTTTGTGGTTCTTGATGGAGTCGGTCTATGTTTTTTTTAAGGTTGGGATATATGATGTTTGCTGATTGAAAACTCTATCGCTGCATCTTTCTTCATTAAAGATGGCTGTACTCTCATCATAAGATAAGACAGCGTTTCAGTGGATAGTGCAAAAATGTAGTGACAGTCCAAAAAATTGAAATCAATACAAAATAAGTTTAATCCTCGTGTCGTCCTGCGGGTCAAATTGACCCATTTTCCAGTTTAAAAATGTGGGGAAAAAAACATATTTTCACAGTGAAAACTTCCACATTTTCAACATTTTTGGGAAATCTTTGAACATTTTTTAGTGGAAAAAAGAAATATTTAAAAGAAATGATTCTTTAAGAACATTCAGAAAAAATGGGAAACTTTTAAGAAATTCTTGAAATTTTCTTCCTGAAGATTTTGGAGTGTTTTTTTTTTTTGTTAGCTTGTTTTTTTTTTTTAAATAAATTTGGGGAATTTTTTTTGCTGAATTTTGGATTTTTTTCAGATGAAGGAACAATATTTTTTTCTGCCCATAAATGAGGACAGCAGGGGGGTTAAGTACTGTTGATATTATACAGATTCCTCTATATGTAAATGTACAGATATTGCACCGATTCCATAAAATGTGGAAAGTAACAAAATCGCAAAGGATTATTTTATGCTGGAGTACTTTAAAAAGTTCTCACCAGAAAACATCACAGAAGAAAGATTGTTTTTGCATTATTATCTACATTTAACTTTAATGGACTTGGTCCACGATGTTCAAGCTTCGGTATCCCTTTGTGGACGAAGGCCACATCTTGAGCCTCTAGATTCTCCTCAGCAGCATGCATGACCTCTTCTTCACTCTGAAAATGGCAACCATGTAAGTGAGGTTTCAGTCTGGGAAACAGATAGAAGTCAGACAGAGCAGGTCAGGGGATGAAGATGTATTAGCCCTCCTGTTGTCCTCATTTATGGGCAGCAAAAAATATTGTTCCTTCGTCTGAAAAAAATCAAAAAATTCAGCAAAAAAATTCCCCAAAAAATCTTCAGGAAGAAAATTCTAAAAATTCCTTAAAAGTTTCTCTTAAAAGTTTTGTTTAAAAAAAAAATCCCCAAACTTGGCAAGAAATAAAAAATTTTTTAAATTAAAAAATAAAAATTGTAAATATTTTCAAAAAACAAATACAAATCTTCCAAAAAAAATCCTAAAAATATCTACAGTGACTCCATATATATATATCAGTAAAACTTTTAGTTTCTTTAAAAACATTCACATAAAATCAACCAAAATCCAGTGAAATTCGCTGGACTTTGGTTGATTTTTTTGTGAATGTTCTTAAGAAACATTTTTAACATTTCTTTTTTTCCACCAAAAAATGTTCAAAGATTCCCCAAAAATGTTGAAAATGTGGACATCAGAAGTTTCATTGTGAACTTTTTTTTCTCACATTTTCAAACTTTAAAACGGGTCAGTTTGACCCGCAGGACGACACGAGGGTTAAAGTTTTGTTGATCCAACTAACACAAAGAAAGGCCGGATATGTGAAACTTGCTTTGTGGTGCAGCCTCAGACTGCAGTTCAGATTTGAAAATATATTACATTTATTGGAGGAAACCATCACGATCAGCTGACAGAAGGAACCACTTTGGGTCAGAAACAGCTCTTGCACGGCTGCAATTTAAAATTCCTTCAGGACTTTGTGTGCAAGTCTCCCTAAATCTGCCTCCAGGTGGGATGCTGGGCCTGTTTGCTGATGATCTGGGATGTGTTCATGTAAATGTCAGATGACATACTCCCTTAGTTATCTCTGCTGCTGATCCATCCCTGCATCTCAGCTGACGACGGCTCAGAGGTCCAGCAGCTTCCAGCCTCCAGATGATCCTCTGAGCAGAAGCAGAGCTGACATGTGTGGTCGCTGGTTTGCCCGTGGGCTTTTTAAAACCTATTTTGCTGCCTGGTTTGTTGCTATGGGCTGCTTGTTACTGATAAGAGCCGGTCAAAGCTTTTTCCACCAGTGTTCCTCAAAGTAGAAGCCCACCTGCTGTGCACTTCTCAAACATATGTCCCACATATACAGAGAAGCTTGCGCTGCTGCAATCACAGAAATAAGAGATTAAAAACAGCTGCGATAATGTAAACACCTGCAGAACACAAAGCAGAGTGAAACGTGCAGCGTTTACAGGAGGTGAAGCTTCAGCTGTGTGCTGATGGTGGAAGCTGTGGTTTGTCAGGTTGACCGAGCTGCACCGCTGCATGCTGTTGTTGTGGAGCTGCCCCTGTTCCTTTACACTGTGGCCAGAAAGATGCTCTTTTCAAAGCCGTTGTGGCATAAATGTAAAAAGAAGAGAAAGACGGGGGGAAAGGTGGTTATCAGCAGAAGAAATGAATCAATTTGCCAGCGTGAATCATCACTTGATGTCCCAAAAACAGCTCCAGCATTTGCAGCAGCAGCAGCAGCAGCAGCAGCAGCAGCAGCTTTCCTTTGTAGGTTGCTTCTCCCTCGCTGTGTGCAGCTTCACACACATTTCTCAGCTCATCTCAATCAATAAATCCTGCAAGAGCCTGACCCGGAGTAAAGGAGGCTCTGAGTGTCGGTCAGAACTAAAAACCATTAACAAGACGTTTCTACTCACTAGTGGAAACCAAGGCGATAATTCTGTGTATCTTTCTTTATCACTGTTAGTTTTATGGGATTACTGTTTGGTCACTTTTGTTGTTGCAGATCGTAGATTGAGACAACTGAGCATTTAGAACAGCTGAAACATCAGACGCTTAAATCTGAACAATCATCAATGCATCTGCAATATTCCTTTTCACTATAGTTTGTGCAATTTTAGTTTTAAGTGTTTCAGTATCATGTAACGTTTAAGTTTCATGTGAAGTATTTCAGTTTCATGTTCAGTATGTGTAATACTTCTACTTTATGTGCAACAGTTCAGCATTGTCCAGTTTTTATTTTTATGTCCAATAGTTCAGTTTCATGTGTAAGATTTCTTCATCATGTGTAATATTTAGATTTTATGTACAATATTTCAATTTCATGTCCAGTATTTTAGTTTAATTTGCAATATTTGAGTTTGATGTGTGATATTTCAGCTTCATCTGCAGTAGATGTGCTTTATTTCCTAATCATATGTAATATTATAATTTCATGTGCAATATTTATTTGTCATGTGCATTATTTTGTACAATGTGTAATGTTCCAGTTTCATTTGCAATATTCCTTTATTATGTGTAATATTTAGATTTTTTGTCCAATATTTCATTTTCATGTACAGTAGTTTTGTTTCATTCACAATATTTAAACTCTGTGTGCAATATTTGAGTTTGATATGCAATATTTGAACTTCATGCAAAATATTTCAGTTTCAGTTACAATATTTTTATATAGTCCAATACTCAACATCATTTGCAATGTTTTGCATCAATTTGCAGTATTTGTTGATCATGTGTAATATTTCAACTGCTTGTCCAGTTTTGCCTAATCATGTGTAATACAGGAGGTCCTCGGTTTACGGCGTCCTCGACTTATGGCATTTCGTCGGAACTGGTTACGTGGAACTAGTTTGCAAGCGGAGCGGATGAATACGTCGTCACGCAGTGAGCAGAGTGGATGAATACTGTATGTACAGTCGTCACGCGGCGCTTTAAGACAGCTTTGTTTACATTTGCTGCCACATTGGATTATGCTACATTCGCTAACTTCATTATGGCTTCTTAGCGTAAGTCAGACTTAGTTTACATTTTAGCCGGTATTTTCCTACCGAGTTGTCTTTCAGTGTGAGCTAATGACTGTTTTCTTTACTTTAGTTGTACAAATATGTAAACTGATCGATATCGTGATGCATGTAACAGCTTTGTTTACATTTCCACTGGAGTTCCAACTTATGGTGAAAATCGACTTATGTCACACCATAGGAACAGAACTCTTATGTAAGTCGAGGAACCCCTGTATTGCAGTTTCATATGCCATATTTTTGTCATGTGCAATAATTCTTCATCATGTGCGTATTTTTTTTATCATGAGTCATTTTCCAGTTTCATGTACAATATTCCTTTATTATGTGTAATATTTAGATTTTGTGTGCAATATTTCATTTGCATGTATAGTATTTTAGTATCATTTGCCATATTTCTTCATCATGGGCAATATTTCAATTTCAGTCACAATATTTTTATGTCATGTTCAGTATTCACCGTCATTATAATATTTAAGTTCAGTTTGCAGTATTTCTTTATCATGTGTAATGATTCAACTTCATGTGCAATATTTAATAATCATGTCTACTATGTCTTAATTTCTTGTTCAGTATTTCAGTACCACGTGTAATATTTTACTTTCACTTGCAGTATTTAATTTACATGTGCAATATTTCAGTTTTATTTGCTATATTTCCTAATCAAGTGTAAAATTTCAGTTTCATGAGCAATATTTCAAATTAATTTGCAGTGTTTGTCGTGCAAGATTTTAATTTCATGTATAATATTTCAGTTTCACTCAGTCCTCATTCACTACTTCAGTATCACTGCCATTGTTCTAAATCATAAACTCTTATCTTATCGTTACAGCTGCAGAAACTGAAGGGACAAGAAAAATGATGGCAGTGCTGATATTACTGATAAAAAAAAGACAAACAGACTAAATAAGAGGAGGAATATAAAAACTGTCCGTTCTGGAGTGTCCTGCTCTCAGAAACACCTGGACCACGACGCTTCTTAATGAGTTTTTGAGAAACTGCTGCAGGCCTTTGGTTTATTAATGTGGAGGAGTGAGCAACACAAAATGTTCCCAATTAAAATGAAGACAAATTGCAGCAGCGGGTCCCTGTTGTGGCTCTACTTCTGTATGTGTCTCTAAATCCTTGCCAGACAGACAGACAGACCATTAAGCTCTGAAGCCTGCTGTGGTCCTGCAGCTCAGCATCCATCTGTAGCGTAACCTCCAGGACGTCCACTGGAGACGCAGCTCATCAGGAGAATCCACTGGTTTATGGTGCTTCTCAAAAATGTGCTGCATCATAAAAACTTCTCAACTTTCTCATGTTTAACTTGCAGTGTAATAAATAGCTGTAAAAACACAGCCAGCAGTGTACAGTTATGGTTAAAAAAATGGTAAAAATGTGAATCTCTGCTGTTGTTCTGATAAAAAATCATCAACAGAAGGCCACTGTGGAAAAATGGCATCAAAATTAAGGCAGGTTAAGTTAAAAGTAAAAATTTAGTGAAATATTTGGTCTTTGCTTCCTAAAATATATTTAATACATTTTTCATATGTTGCTGCTTTTAAAGAAATGCAACCTGCCTTATCCTTCAGTGTTTCAGGTGTTCATGCATTTTTAAATGTTAAACAGAGTCGGCAGATCTTAAATATGTATCATAAACAATAAATAAACTTTTTATGGGGTATGTAAATTTACAGTTTTTACATTTTAGAAGAAGAAATTGTTGTAATTTAAAGGCAGCTAGAGTTAATATTAATTACAGTGGAAACACTATGTAAATACAGAATATTACTGATGTATTAGAATTACTGGTGTATTTTCAATGATATAGTGCTGGAATCAATTATATGGTAATTTATTAAGTAAATCACAACTGTAACACGGTAAAAAAAAAAAAACAATAAAACACCTGCCTAAAAAAATTACAGGACAGTTTGTGGCAATGTTTGAAGGAGGAAATCCTACACCCATTTTATTTAGAGAACCTTAATTAAACTGATTCGGTTCCATTCTAGACAACAATACGATCAATGTATGTAGGCTGCTGCTGTGATTCTGAATAGGAAAAGAAACTAAATAAACAAAAAGCAGAACCCAACCAAAAATGATCTCAGTCAGTGAATCAAGCTTGAAGATGAAGACACACTATACCAAGATAGAAATATACAAAGCGTGTGCTCTGAACAAAAATACCATTTGGAAAATATTGGATACAGAGAGTTTGATGTTGCCTGTACTTCAGAAAAAAATCTGTGGTCGCATAGATGCCATAGAGCCAGTCAGGTCTTTCTTTCTCTTGATTTCCAAAGGAATAAAACCAGCCATCCATTCAGAATTCCAGCTGGAAAATTGTGATATCATGCTTGGAAGATGGGGATGTTATTCCAAAGAGCGTTGGTTGGAATGAATCAGCTTACACTGTGGAAAAGGTCATGACTTGTGGGGTGCAAAGGGGATGTATTGTGTATATTTTTTTCCATTTTTCAGAGTTTGGTCTCAGTTTATTTAGCTTCAGACATCCCTCTGCTCAGAAATGTTCCTGAGGTGTTCCCAGGCCAGATGTAATCTCTTCGGTGGATGTGAAAAATAATTCTAATTTTACACGAGTCCTCTCCTGTTAACTTCCTTGTGACCTCCCAAATTCATCTGTGGTGTTTTAGATGATATTTGACGTCATTTTTATCACAGAAACTCTGTTGTGATTATCTGATATTTAACTTATCAAACTGTAATCACTCTGGTACCAGTTGGTTCCCAACAGATCAAACATTTCTGATGTATTTTCGTAAAAAGGGAACAACAGAGTTTTGTTCTGCTGCTGTGATATCTTCGTCCATCAGAGCAGCCTTTTGTGTCTTTTCCTTCCTCTTTTCTTTGTGGCTCAGCGTGGTGTCACTCTGATGGCTTCATCTAATGGAACATGAATCAGAGAGAGCGATCATCTGCTCTTTCCTCCCTACAGCATCACACACACACATTTATCAATTATGTACATAGAAATGCAGCTTCAGTCCGTCTCACCTCCTCTTTCCATGGAAATACTTACAGCAAAGTTCCCAAAAGTTTTTTTTTCCAGTCAGCCAGACGCTCAATGAGCTGTTTACCCCGTTATCGTCTCTGACCGCCGACACCAAATCAAATGGAAAAGCACACACACATATATATGAGTGGCCTGAGGGGGAGACACTGGAAAGATACGAGATCCACATCTGCTCAGCAGCTTGCAGCTTCTAAATGGAGAGTTTGTGCTTCTGTGGCCGGCTGCTGCCCCCGAGGGAACGTTGTCTGGTCGGGTTTAGAGGAGCAGCTCAGTCTGTAAAAGGCTTTATAAGCTCTGAGTTCTAGTAATCTGGAGGAGCAACCAGGTTAGTCTGGAGTGATGCTGGAGGAGGGAAGGAGCATTTGAAAATGCGTGTTTATCACACTGCAAAAACTCTAAATCCTACCAAGTCTATTTGTCTTAGTTTTAGTCAAAATGTCTCATCCCACTTGATTTAAGATAAATTCACTCAACAAGTGACATTTCAGCAGATGGAGGGACTTGTTTTAAGACAATGAATCTTAAATTTCTTGGTAAGTCAAAAAATCTTGAGATTATCTTGTTTTGAGTTGAATTTTACAAGAAAACTTGTCCTGTCGTCCTGCAGGTCAAACTGACCCGTTTTAAAGTTTGAAAATGTGGGGAAAAAAATATTTTGACAGTGAAATTTCTGATGTCCACATTTTCAAAATTTTGGGGAAATTTTTGAACATTTTTGGTGAAAAAAACAAATGTTAAAAATATTTCTTAAGAGCATTCACAAAAAAAAATCAGACAATACTCATTTTTAAAAATTAGCCACCATTTAGATGTTATTTTTACAGTTACAGCTGAAAATTAGCAATGATTTTCCTGAAAACAGTGTGTGGACGATTTCATGAGAGTAGCCGTTTAGAAAAGGAGAAAAATACGACTTCAGCTGCCTGTAGTGGAATAATTATCCACAAGGGGCAGAATACATGGATCAAGTTATACACAACAGGTATTTAATGAAACTAATTATCATATTGATGAGATAGAGGTCTTAGAAACTCATGTATCAAATATGATGCAAATGGTTATGCAGGTTTAATATAAATCCTAATAAAACCCACCAACCGATGTGGTTAAGAAGTCGGCCTTTGGTCTCAGAAGTAACTGTGAGCAGGAACCTTGGTAGCTCTGTTGACACACAACTGAAGCTCATCAAACTGTAAAGCAGATAAACAGTGTTTGCTCTTCGTTCATTATTTACTCAATCCAAGGATTCACCTGCTGTTCCTGGTTACAGTTGCTAAGTTATCGTTACTTCTTACCGTTCAGGAGAATCATTTAGTCAGCTGATTACATGAAACTATTGTAATTATTGCTGGCGTTCCCTCAGCGTGAAGCGACCTTTCAGCTTCTCAGGCATACAAATCAGTTTTCATACTGCAGTGTCATGAAGTGAAATTAGGAAATGTGTGGCTGCTTAAGAACTTGATATTTGAAAAAGATGCACTTGCACAGAAGGCTTTGAATTAGAATAGCAGTAAACCAACTCTAAACTAGCAATAATTCCATGAAAAATCAGTCAGTTCCTCCTGTCTGACCTCCTCAGGATCAGCTGATTCATTTTATATACAGCAGCTTTAATATATTTTTTGAAGCCTTGCAAAGTTTTACCTTCATATGATAAAGATTTTTACAGTTACAGGTCCTTGAAGTTGAAACTTAGGTTTTAGTACAGAAGATAAACACTAGAATTTTTTAAGGATGAAAAACACATTTGAGTTCTGTTAGAAATTGCAACGGAATCAGTTTCACATTCATTCAAGATGTCACAATGTAAAGTCAAACTCTCAGTTTTATTCTCTTTTTGTTTCTATTTCTATTTTTTCTTCTATAACCAGCTTTGAGCATCAATATTATGATATATGTTACAGTTTTAACAGCAAAACCGCAGCAGTTTAATGTCTCTGACAGAGAGTCATTGGAGCAATCATTAGTACCCTGGATGTGTTTGTTTTCTGATAGTTCTCTGGATGAAGCCTTTTTAAAAAGTGCATTTTGAGTCAACTTTAGGCTCATATCAGCACATGTGATAGGTGGTTAGAACAAATGAAAAGTCTCATTTTCACCAACACTGCCATTCTAAAGTTTGGGGTGTTGTGTTCAATGTTATCTACATTGAAAATTTTAATTTCCCCCGGGATTAATAAAGTCTGTCTGTCTGTCTGTCTGTCTGTCTGTCTGTCTGTCTGTCTGTCTGTCTGTCTGTCTGTCTGTCTGTCTGTCTGTCTGTCTGTCTCCAAACTTTCCAACGGTTGTGTACATTTTGATACCAGATGATGATTTCTTTCTTGTTGAAACTATTTTCTAATACAGAGATATTTGGAAAATAATACAAATTAAAAAGTCCAAAATTGTGTCCCTTCATTATGTATTTTGAGAAATTTTAAGTCTGAAAATATTCATAGTAGGAAGGTAAAACTTTACGTCTTCATCAGATATGCTAAAATTGTTGTATATAAAAATTTGCTGGTGGGAACCTTTTCCAGATATTAAGAATGTATACATGCATGTGTTCTTGTGCAGTATATTAGGACTTAAAATGAACACGTCTGTGTGAGAGCTGCTGTATGTGAGTGACTGAACGGATCTGTGGAGAAATGAAGCCTCTCCTCATGTGGAGCTGCTCAGGCTCCTGAAACGTGATAGAAGTAATTACAGCGTTCAGCCGTGCATGTAGAAAACGCTGATAACACCTTTGCTCTGAGAGCTCATCAACAATGATTCTGCCTGTCTGTCCCGGACAATTACAGGCTGCGTAGAATGTGACTCCTCTTGAGTGAAGACTTAATGTAAAAAAAAACAAAAAAAACTAAGTGTAGCTCTTCACAGACGTCTACTGTACCCTGGCATGCATGCTTTACCTGCATAAATAGAAGAAATAATACATTTTACACAGAAACAGCAGCCAGTACCTCGACATTTTCACATTTTACTTTTACCGTAATGCTTCAGTTCCACTATTTTCATAAATTAATTACTCCTCAAAGCTTAACAAGTCTGTAATTACTCATAATGTTGCATGCAGACAGTTTGCAATCTCTCTGTAGATACATGGCATCACACTCATTTCTAGTAATTAGCGCAAATTAAGCCACAGCCACGGGGCTTTTAGCTGATGTTCTTTTCTAAAAGTCGATTAGGTTTAAATTCTTTTATTACCAACCTCAAAAGCACCCAGTGCAGCAACAGCAGGATCTGTTTTTTTAATACTCTGGGGGTCCAGTGGTCACGTATTTCCTGATAAGAATGATCAGGCTGCTCTTTGTGTCCGCAGTAGATAGCTGTTCGTCTGGTGCTTTAATTCGGAGTATTTTTTATTAGTGACGCTTATCACAGTTGCACAACTTCTGGCATTCAAAGTAGCAGCGTTATTTTTTCCTTTCTTTTCCCAGCTCCCAGGGAAAACCTGTCAACTTAAAAACGAAAAGCCTAATAGTTCTGGGAAAGTCACTAATTCGATTGAAAAATAAAAAAATAAAAATTATAAATATTTTCAAAAAATTAATAAAAATCTTGAGAAAAAAATCTTAAAAATATCTAAATTGATTACATATTTATCAGTAAAACTTCTAATATTTTCTTTATGAACATTCTTTAAGAACAATCGAGTGAATTTTGCTGGATTTTGGTTGATTTTTTTCCGAATGTTCTTAAAGAAACATTATTTTTTTAACATTTCTTTTTTCCACCAAAAAAATGTTCAAAGATTTCCCAAAAATGTTGAAAATGTGGAAGTTTTCACTGTGAAAATTTTTTTTCCCCCACATTTTCAAACTTTGAAATGGGTCAATTTGACCCGCAGGACAACATGAGGGTTAAACTTAGCAAGACATTAAACAAGCACTTTTTGTCTGAAGTTATAGTTTTGGCCTTTATTGTATAGGACAGTGTAGAGAGACAGGAAACGTGTACTGTAGAAGAGTGGAGGACTGACATGCAGTAAATGGCCATGGGCTGGGTATTTATGGGTCGTCCAATCAGCCAGCTGAGCTATCGTTTTTAAAACAAGCACCTTTTAAAAAGCTTTTTTTTTTCTTGTAATCGTATATTGTTAAATTTGGATACAAACACATGGAAGGTGTCTGAAGTTTAAAAGGCAGCATCTTACAGTTTTTCTCAGTGGCTTTGGTTCATTTCTCAGATCAGAATTGAAATTCTCCAAACTACTTGTTCAATCTTCAAATCATCGTGTCACTTGTTCTCATCAAAAAGCAGTTTCTCATTTCTCTGAACCAGCTGTAAATGCTTTGGTTCATCCATGAAATGATTCTGTCCAGTTCTCTGCTGTTTCCTCCATTATCAGCTGCTTCTGTCCTGTTGATCTAAATGTATTCTAATGGGTCTCTGTTGAATATTCTCACCTCCCACAACATTTAGGCATCAGTTCTTTAAACAAGTTGTCAGAATATATCAGGATGTTTCTATATATTTCCATTAGAGTTTTTCTAAATCTGTCCTGAATTGGTAAATTGCTCCCAGGTGAATCTTGACTTTCTCTAACGAAGGGAAATGTGTGAAGGGTTCAGGTTTTCTGAAATCACTCAAAGACACAGGAGAAGATATGCATGATGTGGATGAGAATTTGTGTCCCAACAGACAGGAACGTCAGGAGGTGTAGGAAGACTGAACTGGAATTCCTACAGCTGCATGGACAGTTTTCCCTCAGGAGATTGTCCTCTGTTCACATTTCTACTGTAGATTTTTCCTTTCTGTATCACAATGATGTGGTCTGTCAATAAATTACAGCACAAACAGTCAAAGCCTAAATGTGAATCTTGTCCAGTCTCTTGGAATCAATCTCCCACATGCACTAAGGAGGAACTTACAGTTTACAATAACTGTCATCAGAACTTTATCCATAGTTTAATCAGAGCATCCCTCCAGAGAACAGTTAGAATGACAACATGACAGTCAGCAATTTGACTGTCTGATCCACACCATGACACCAGGACTGGTCATTCTGATCCACTGACATGTTCACTGACACAGATTTACCTTTGAGAGATGAACTAAGGATTTGGAGCCAGATACTGGCTTTTGCAGGTAATCCGTGGTGTTTTACTATTTGTAAGAATTGTTTTGAGAAATGACCTTCCTGTTCTGCAAATGTGGAGGATAATTGGAGAAATGAATCAAAGCAACTGAGAAAAACTGTAATACTATATAAACATGTGAAGGCCTTTGCTGTGTCAAACATGTTTTCCAACTTTTCTGAAAAAAGTCACACAGTGGAAATGTGTGCTTCAGTGATTTCACCTGAGCTGCGACATCTACCTCTAACCATGACCGCTTCCAACCGCAATCAGCTCCAACTGCTGCACAAGCAATGCATCACTTTCCTCAAATTCAGTTAAATTCAAAAGGAAGCTTTGGATTGTGTAAACAGTGTGTGTCCAGGTTATTTACTGTCCCTCAGCTTGTAGCATGTTGATATGTGTTGGACAGTAAGATAAGTGCTGTTTCCTTCTCCTTGGAGCATTTTTCATTTTGAAGGGTCATTCGCCTCTTTGGAATCTGGAATTACGGAGTTTAACTTGTGAAAGTAGATGCTCCATATTCCACACAAGGTTTTATTTTGTAGGAAGAGGTGAATCTCCACCTGTCACCCTGTAAAAGGAAGCAGAAATTCATGTTTTTTTGAAGAACAGCGTGAAATCTGAGTTAGTCTGTATAATATTCTAAGATTTTTATGAGACTGTCGTATCGCTACGTGTTCACTTCTTGTCCGATTATTGCAAAAAATGTCTTGGAACTGCTGATGTTAGACCATAAAAGCAAACACAGGTTGGCCTAAGATGTACACTCTAAAAAGTAATGTTTCGACTGAACACAAAAGTAACAATCTGCATCCATTTTGTTTGAGTTCTGATAACTTTTAATGAAATAATATTTAACCAACATACTGCACTGAGTTAAAGGACCTAGTTTTCCCTCTATAATCAAGAGTGCACTGCAAATGCTGTGCACACCCTGCCCTTGAAAGTAATCAGTCACCACAGCACAAAATAACAGTGATACTGTAAGTCTGGTGTAATTGTCTGGTGTAAGACTGGTGTAGTCTACATTCTTAATCACCACTTGCTATATAATTCGCTGTGTAAACACATTTTTCCATCTAGTAGAGAAATAAATTTTTATGCGTTATTAACTTGATTACAATAATTATGAACACAAGTTTTAAGTTGCTCTAATCTGAATTTCTGACTTCAAAGTGTAGAAAAACTTAGTTAAAAAAGCCAATTTCATTTATTTATCTCAACTTGAATTTAGTTTAAAATCAACTAATGCAGAAATTTTTGTTTAAATGGCAACATTATTATGTTAACTCAACTCACTGAATTAATGTTTGCAACCAAAAAAAGTTCATCTAAATCAGGAAATTATAATTAAATTAAATGGTGTGAATGAATTCAGTTGAATTAATTTTTACACTGTAGGCAAGTTGCTATGATGGAGTTTTGTATTAATTTGGACAAAATTAAGTGCTTTTCTTGTCACACAAACAAGTAAATTAATTGAATCTGTCAAGTTTATTTCATGAGCGGAAACCTCGTCCGACACAAAACTCTTCGTATCTGGACGATTCACACAAGTTACCCAAACTCAAGTTTCAAAACTGACTAAAAATGTCAAATTATTCTCAGCCTGGTTTAAAGAAGCCAAACTGTGAAGCTTTCCTAGTTGTTCCCTCAAGTTACACAACATGCCGAGACCTTACAGAAAAAAAACCTGCACTTTGATGACTTTATTAATCCCTGGAGGGAAATTAAATTGTTACAGCAGCATAGATATCCAATAAATGGGGTAAATGATAAGACGACACAGAATATTAGGGTATAAAATGAAGGTAAAATAAAGTAAAATAAAATAGAATGAAATAAAATAAAATAAGATAAAATAAAATGTAATTAAATCAAATTAGATTAAAAAATTAAATTAAATTAAATTAAAAATAAAATTTAATAAAGTGAAAACATTAATATCTGAAATATAATATAGAAAAAAATCAAGAGTATATAAGAGTGATAGCATTTTTTTTTTGTTTAGAGTATACAAAAATGTGAAAATGAGAATGTTCTTGGATATGCATATGAAATGACTTTCTCAGATATGAAATGAAATGAGCAACAGGTTGTGTGTTATGTGTGTTTTGTGTTATTTCTAGCCCCAGCATGCGACCTTGTTTTTAGCCTCCAAGCTGCTGAGAAGATGTAGGAGTTCTGCAGTTTGTTGCTGAGGAGAGGAACACTGGAAAAAATGCCCCTCTCAAAACAAGGAAAAAAACGTACTTTAAGGAACTTCTACCAATAAAACAAGTGAAAAATGGCTTGGTCAGATTTCTAGAAATAAGATATGATATTTAGAATCTTGAGATCTTTAAATTAGCTGAGAAAACTTATTTTAAGCTCTATTTTACCAGGATTGTCAAGCTTAGGTGTCTTAAAATAAGCCAGACGCTAAAAAAATTAATAAAAAAAGAAGCAGTGTTTCACTCAAAAATAGATTTTTGCTTTCATGTAACGTCCTAATTTGAGATGTATTAACCCTCCCTTTGGCACAAATTACTCACTTAATTAAACAAACTGAAGACTGTTGGCTGCATACTGAGCTGTAAAAGTATGAAACACTGTTTAACCCTCCTGTTGTTCTCATTTACAGGCACCAAAAAATATTGTTTCCTTGTCTGAAAAAAATCCAAAAATTCAACAAAAAAACTCCCCAAATTTCTGAAAATTTGCAAAACCTTCAGAAAGAAAATTCCAATAATTCCTTAAAAGTTTCCCTTAAAAGTTTTATTTTCAAAAATCCCCCAATTTTGGCAAGAAAATTCTTGTAAATATTTTCAAAAAATGAGTAAAAATCTTCCGAAAAAAATCCTAAAAATATCTAAAGTGATTACATATATATCAGTAAAACTTCTAATATAATTTTGCTGGATTTTGGTTGATTTTTTGTGAATATTCTTAAAGAAACACTTTTTTTAACATTTCTTTTTTTCACCAAAAAATGTTCAAAAATTTCCCAAAAATGTTGAAAATGTGGACATCAGAAGTTTCACTGTGAAAATATATTTTTTTCCACATTTTCGAACTTTAAAACGGGTCAATTTGACCCGCAGGACGACATGAGGGTTAAACTTATTTTGAGTTTTCTTGTAAATTTCAACTCAAAACAAGATAATTTCAAGATTGTTCCACTGAGCAAGATATTTAAGATGCATTGTCTTAAAACAAGTCCCTCCATCTGCTGAAATGTGACTTGTTAAGTGAATTTAAATTTAAATCAAGTGGGATGAGACATTTGACTAAGAATAAGACCAATAGACTTGGTGAGATTTTGAGTTTTTGCAGTGAATGGCAATCACTGAGACAGATGGTGTGTTTTCAGTGGCCGATGTTTCTACCAGAGCATCCACCAACCTATTAGCCGGAAAGAGCCCGAGAGCCACAAACTTTGGATCCCCGGGTGACGATGTTCCTGAGGATTGTGTTATTGCACTGAGCTGAGGCACCGTGTTTGACTCCAAGTGCAGCAGCAGGAAATAAAGACGTCTGCTGGATGTGCACCAGCAGCATCAGGGAAGCAGAGCTGAGGGTTTTATTGTTTAATGAGCACCAGCTGGCCACAGCGTTTAATACTGTGATAATGTTCCAGTTTGACTTCTTTCTGCTTTCTTTGTTTCCTCAGATTCCAGTCGGATTTTGTCATTTCACCCTTGGAAAATTCAGCTGAAGACAACTCGTACACAACTTGTAATTTTGCACGTATAATAATATGTAGCTTTCTGTCCAGTTTTTGTCGTCTTACGAATATGTCACCATTTTAACATGTCAAAATAGCAAAAACCGAAACCTTGGCTTGCTGCATACCAGATTTTACTGATGTTACAGGCCTCAAAAGTTGGTGTAATGCCAACTAAAGACTGTGTTTTAGTAGGAAATATGAATATATCCATGTATATATACACTTACAGATACTTTCTAGGGTCCCCAATTCCAACATCTTTTGAAAACTGCACTTTTTTCCATTTTCAAGTTCCAATATTTAACAGTCTGGCCTCTGTTGGAGCCATTCAGTCATATTTTTCTGCTGGAACCAATTTCATCTGTGTCCTCACCAAATGTCTCGGCTATGAGGGTTGTATTTGTGGAGATATTGAAACTGAAATATGGATGTTCTTTTTTTTAATTTTAAATAGAGAATTTTCCAGGTTTGAACAAACATGAAATTCTGACTATTCACCCAAAATGTTTTAGTTTTTGGCTCCAATGAACACATTTATGCAGAGAATCTCAAACCTGCCCTATAGGTCCAATTAACAGGTTGACTGAAGGGAAAATTAGGTCTTTAACCCTTCGATGCACGAGTGATTGGACCCTACACTCTTCCATAAGTATAAGAATCAGTGTGTTTTTATGCCATTTTTTTTTGTCATTTTGGTGAAGAATAATACTTTGTTTTATCGTTTGTATTATATTTTTGTCTACATGAGAATGATTTCATGTTTGAAATATGCTGATTTTTCACTTTATAACAGATTTGAACATTTTGATCATTGAAAAAGAAGAATATCACACAGAACAGCAGTAGAAGAATGTCAACATCCATTCTGTCGACATTTTTCTGCTTAGTTCCTCCAGCTGTTGCTGCTCTTCGTCCCTCCAAGTCTGTGTCCTTCATCACCTCCTGTATGACATTATCAGTGATAAAGAGCTTGGGGCAGTAATACAGATATTACACTTTCTTTAAAAGTATAAAAGGTAACTTAAAAATGTAAATGCAATGATATCAAAAACATGCAGGAATAACTGGAATATGAAAGGATACATTACAAAGATATTGCAAGAAAACAGACCTCAACAGGTAATTTTTGAACCACTTATGCATGTTTGTTTTATTCATCTTACAAATAAAGGCTATGATGCAAATTCCAGGTGGTAAAATTTGAATTCTCTTCAAGTAACAGCTGTGTTTGCATGCTTTTGCACACACAGTATCAGTTTGTCTTCATAACTTACAAAGGAAATGACTCATACTAACCATATAGATCTCTGCACAGAAGCTGTGGTGAAATTATCGGCCTCGTATCACCAGTTATTTTCCTGGTCCTGAGGGCGGACTCCTAATCTTAGCTGCACGATGGCCTTCAGAATAATAAGTCGCACCCACACACCGCCTTTGTTCTGCTTCTTTGTCTGGGTCCACCGCCGCAGGAGGAAATGGGGATAATGGCGCTTTGGACTGGTGTGACTTCAGCAGTCAGAGCAGTGCAGAGCGCTAAATGATGCGTCATTACAGCGATTCCATAATGGCGTTCTAATTGGGCCCAGGCGGCACGACGGCAGCCTTTCATGTCAATCATTTCTCTTTCTGGCACTCTCCGTCCTTTCCTGGGTTTCACTACCTGCTCATCTCCCTCCCAGTTTTCCATCTTTTTAGTCTGTTTTTGTCACCCTCCCTCTCTCTGTCTTTTATCTTCTCCTCTTTTTCTGCCTGCAAGAATGAGGAAGATGGAGGACAATGAAGGTGTTTCTCATTGCAGGAGAGGCAGGGGAACTATTGTGTTGGTAATCAATCACAGAATCTGCAGCTGGAAATTCCCCTGGCAAAGTGAAGAAAGGATTAGTAGGAGGTTAGAATATGTGCACAAAGACAAAGGTTTGCAAAGGTTCATTTGGACTGGCCACCTACACAGAGTGATGCATGCACTGTCTGGGGTGAGTCAAAGGCGGGAAAAAAAACAGCTCTGGATTACATAAACACCTCTTAGCACTGAATCAAACTTTTGTCTGCTGTGTGTCAGTGAGGAGAAGAGTTTGGAAAAGAGAAGCATATAGATTTTAAACCATACGATGTATTGGAAATCACTGATGACACACAGGTTTCTCTTTTGTGCAGAAGAGTATTTTCATGGTCACAAAATGTAGTAAAAGGTTTTAAGATATATGAAATCAAAATGAAAATGATATTGTTAGCTAAGCAGTGGAGAGAGCTTTCTGCTTCATGCCTTTTATCAGCTGTTTAAATAAAGAAACAAGAAAAGCACTCAGAGCGCGCAGTATTCCACCAAGGCTGTTCAGTCAGATCATTTCCAACAGCTGAAATCTTGAAAAAAATCGTGGCAGAGATCACGGCAACATAGAATGTGGTCATTTAAAATAGATGTACCCACAAACACAATGACCTGCTCTGAGCACAGACGTGTGTTCTGCATGTGTACGTTATGTACGGATACAGAATCACGTGACCTAAATATGTAGCAGGTGGTGGGAATTGATGGGACTCAGAAACACCCCCACAATTTAATCAGCTGTTCCTTGGATCATTTCTGACTGATAAGTCCTGATAAGTCCTCAGCGGTGGATTTTTAATAGGATCGCTATCATGTGATCGTCAGCAGGCAGCTGACGTAGCGTTCACTTGTTGTCATGGTTACAGTGACACCGTGTCGCTATCTGGCAATGATACAGAAATTTTTAACAAATCTGTGGATCCAGACTATAAGCTGCATCACTGCCAAAATGTAATGACTTTGTCCTTGTGTCATTTCTGAGCTTCCCTGAAAATTTCATCCAAATCCATTTATCCGTTTTTGAGTAACGTTGCTCGCAGACAGACAGACAGACAGACAGACAGACAGACAGACAGACAGACCAACGCAGATCGTCACAAAACTCCACTGAGACTTCGCCTCCATGGCTGAGTAATCAGTGTTTATTGGAAAGGTGGTGTTGTTTTTCAGAAATGGAGGATGTGTAGATGTTGAAGAAAACGTCCGTTGACATCGACTTGCTTGCCTAAAATTAAGTTTATTACAAAGAAGACCAGGATCGATCAGGCGCTATGGATACCCGGAAGCATTCTCAGCTGATATGAATAATTCAGCTTGAAACACAGAGATAGCTCACTATATAGGTTTGTGGATGAGAACTTAACATACGGTTTCCGTCAGTACTGGGACCAAACTGTCCAAACACAGGTGCACCAGTTGCATCAGTTCCCATGCACCTCTCTTCCATACACATTCCTAAAACTTAGATCACGATCCCAGATTTACTGTAGACAAAACATATATCTCATGTCAGATACTAATACCTGCAGTATGACATGATGTTTATATGTACAATATCCTCTACAGATTCCTGGACAATTGTTAGTACATTACTAATTCCTTATAGAGTTCGTATTTATCTATCATGTTTTTGTATTTTATCTTTTATTGCTCTTATGGAGTGTTTTATTTTGGAAATTTTTGTGTGATTGGTGTTTATTTTATTTCTTTTTTTTTTTAAACTTATTTATTTTATTTGACTCCAAGAGAGCCTTGCACAAGAATCCTTATGTGCCTAGAATGTCTGTTTGAGCACAAATGGAAAAAAAAAAAATCTTGAATCAATAGGAAATGTTTTAGAGACATTGAACAACATGGTTAAGTATTGTATTCAGTTACAATTTCACTATTCTCCTTATCATCTAATATTTTAAAAAACTGAATTTTGGGGGATTCAGTGTGTTTGACAAAGGTTTTTTTTGGTTTTTATATGAATAAAGTAATTAAAGTAGGGATGCTAGCTGCAATAAAACTGGACCTGAAAGTGGAAATTAAAAGTAGAAAATGGATGGATGGCTATATATCTGAAATTACAAAATGTGATGCAGTTAGAAGTCAAATTACATCCCGAGTCCTTTATGTGAGAGACAGCTATTAGAGGACATGGGCCATTTAGATGTCTGCGCTGCTTCTGCCTCTCATTACACTGACAAAGAAAAAGTTGCTGCACCTAATTTAAAAGCTCTAACTGTGTTTTCAGACCTCACCAGCTCAGACTTGAATGTTCTGTCTGGTTGAAGTTGGCTAATGTGAGGACATTCCCTCATCCTCAAGTCAAACAAAGTTTACTGATGTTGTCAAATACTGCAGTTCTACACAAAAATGACAAGATCACACATGTGCAAGGATTAGACAACACAAGACACCAAGATTCAGTTTTTAAAAAGTCCAAAGCAATGATACAACATTTTAAATGAGAAGATACCAGCATCCAGTTGGTTGGTTTATAATATGTCCAATATCAGCTCTATGACTGTCTGAAACTGGCTCTGACATGCTTTTCTAATCATTTAGCATCAATCAGGAAGGGTTTTGGAATGAAATAGCCATTTTAGCATTCGTGTTAGAGTTTAATTACTTGCATGCAAATGTTTCTCCAGAACTATTTTTCTGATACTGTTTTGAGGGGACGTCATCGCTGCATCCTTTACATACACCCAATACAATTGTGATTGGTTTAAAGAAATCAACACAAACCAGGTGTTTTTCCTCATATAATCAAATAAATAAGTGCAAACAGATCATTCTGTGCTGCAGAATGGACTTTTGGGACTCTGGCATCTTTTCTATCTTCACCAGAGTCAAAATAACTGTTGGACTTTATGTCATATAAGACAGTTTGTCGTCGTTTATCAATCCTGACCTCAACCATGAGGCTAATTCTGCAGATCCACTGTTTGCTTTCAACTAGATGTCCCAAAAACTACGCAGCTAGGATTATATCTTGATTTATTGTTGACTTCCTTGGCGATGTAGTAACTAAACAGAGTGTTACAACCAATCCGGGTACAGAGAAGCAACTTTAAACCAGCTGCTTTTAGTTCAGCAACTTATTTATTGCTTTTTTTAGCTTTATTGTCAGGGAAAAAAAGGTAAAATTAGAAAGAAAAAGATGTTGCGAGATGAACAGAACACATAGAATCCAAAGACAGCTAGTGTTCTAACTTGCTAAGTAAAAAACAAAACAAAAGACTGGAAGACATGGCAGAGACACTCCTACTCTGAGTGTCTCTAACAAAGAAGATCTGATGAAGCGTTTGCAGGTGGGTGAAAAATAGTTTAGCCTGGACCAGTTTTCACCCAGAGTGTCAATGCACCAAAGAAATGAGTCACCACACTCTTAACCCTCCTGTTGTCCTCATTTACGGGCACCAAAAAATATTGTTCCTTCGTCTGAAAAAAATTCAAAAATTCAACTAAAAAATTCCCCAATTTCTGAAAATTTGCAAAACCTTCAGGAACACAATTCCAATATTTCCTTAAAAGTTTCCCTTAAAAGTTTTGTTTTAAAAAAAATCCCCCAAATTTGGCAAGAAAATTCTTGTAAATATTTTCAAAAAATAAATAAAAATCTTTAAAAAAATCCTAAAAATATCTAAAGTGATTCGATATATATCAGTGGAACTTCTGATATTTTCTTTAAGAACATTCACAAAAAAAAAACAAAATCCAGCAAAATTCACTGGATTTTGGTTGATTTTTATCTGAATGTTCTTAAGAAACATTTTTAACATTTCTTTTTTCCATCAAAAAATGTTCAAAGATTTCCCAAAAGTGTTGAAAATGTGGACATCAGAAGTTTCACTGTGGAAATATATTTTTTTCCACATTTTCAAACTTTAAACCAGGTCAAACACAAGGGTTAAGAAAAATTAATACAGCAGTTTGCATCAGCCTTTTTAAGTCTTGGAAAGTTCAAATGAAATTCAACCAACAAACTATAATGAATTCAGAGGATTCGCTTTTCTACCACAATCAGTGGTACTTTTAATTAACTGTCTTAGATGGTTCAGTCATGGAAAGACAGAACAGACAACTTGAATTTCTGAAATTCAAGGTGAAGAAAAATGAAGCCAATTTCATTAAGCGTCCTCAACCTGAATTTAGTTTAAATGCAGGAATTACAGTTTGCACACAATATTAAGCTGCAGATTATTTCCTTTGCAACCATGCACTTAAAGTAGTGGGAACAAACACCTTGAATTTCTTTTTGTGTACAGGTTTCACACAAATTTGCTTTCTTGTCTAGAGTCGGAGGAGAAAATCAATACCACTCAGATATCGGTCGATCAGACATGAAGCCATGTCTGCACAGAAAGATTAAAATTCACCTACGAGTGTCTCTGAAGCTCCCTAATTAACACATTACAGCATATTTGTCAGATTCACACACACAAAAAAATGTAAAAATGACAACCTCTGGTATTACAGGACATTGTGTGCTTGACGTTTTCCACAATCGTCAGTGCCGTGCCATGTCTCCCTACTGTCAGTGGTGGGAGTGTGTGTGTGTGTGTGTGTGTGTGTGTGTGTGTGTGTGTGTGTGTGTGTGTGTGTGTGTGTGTGTGTGTACTTCTGCAGTTGTGTGCATATATGTATATATGGAGGGATGGGTTTTCTTGTTTTTAATGTTTTTAATGTTGTAAAGCACTTTGCGCTGCATTTTTTAACTGTATGAAAAGTGCTCTATAAATAAAGTTTGATTGATTGATTGATTGACTGTTCCTAACTTTCTTGAAACAGTGATTTGCCAGACTGTCCACAAATGGTTATTTTTAACAGCCATTATCAGTCTTTGTGCTAACCTGAGCTAATTACCAGTTGCTTAAAGAGCCCATGTTCTGCACATTTACAGGTTGATGATTTTTTGGATCTACTAAAATATTTTTATGTGCTTTCATGTAAAAAAAAAAATAGAAGAACACAATATTTGTTTGCACAGGGCTAAGAGAAGCCATTAACAAGAGATGATTTACAAAAAACCCCCAACCAGCGGATTCATGGAATGCAACGTTGCTAGCAAGTGTGTCAGAATTACACAGAAAACACAACAGAGCCTCAGACATGAACTGCCCACAATAAATCACAGGGATTTGGTGCACTAATTGCTGCAGTTTGATTGGTGCACAGAAGTGGGCAACGTTCCAATCAGTCAATTCGGAGGAGGAGCAGTCAGGAAAACATCTGAAAATCTGCAAACAAAACCAAGAACATGAGCAGAAAAACACACAAAACTCCACAAATGGCTTCAGCAAAGGTGTCATACTGTCTGTCTATTACAGCATTTTATCAATTGTGAATGAGCTCAATCATAAGGAAAGACAATAAGGTGAAAGAAATGAGCTCTGGCTGCAGTCTGCTGTCAATAATGGCTTGATTTCCAACACATCATTTCTCAGCAGGCGTCACTGTAGAAGCGTCATGCCGGTTTGTGGAGCTCAGTCTGACAGCGGCATGCGAGAACACAAACACAACACAAACAGCAGCAAGGACCAACAACAACCAAGCTGTGAAGCAATTTAGAGAACGCAAAGAGAACGAACAAATTAAAGCAATGTGAAAGTTACGGCATTTTAAAAAAATCATTGTAAAAGCAAATGGCTACGTAGAGGAATCACGTTCTTTGCATCTATACTGACGCCCAGCAGTGATTTCAGGGATTACACCTGCACATTACTTCAGAAGTGCTTTGAAGTTAAACCGCTGGAAGTTGGCAACAAATGTGTTTTTTAGGGGTTTACTCTTAAAATGACTCTTTAAAGGTCTCTTGTGGCGAAAAAAAACTTTTTCATTGTGTTTTGTGGTTAAAAACTTTGAGGTATAAAGCCAACATGATCAGATATGAAGACATTTACTGTTCTACAAGCCCCCCAGCAACTGGATAGATTCTCAGCCTTACAAGTCCCTAAGAATTTCACTGGATTTACATGTTACTGAGGAAATTCTGAAGCAAAACACACCAAATGTTCTGCTGTTGGCTGCAAGAGTGAACACAACAGTCTTCAAGCACTCCCAGCATTTGAGGAACTGAACACTCAGTGGATTACTTTTATTACTGATGACAATGCCGCCACAACAATAGAGAAATTCTTATCAGGTTTGTGTGGCTAATGTTACAATTAGCTTTGATGCTATGCTCACAGGTCAGAGCTTTGGAGAAACTGTAAAGCTGATGGATATTCAGAGATGATGGACATTTTAATTTGAAAGCAGAAACCAAGCATTGAGCGGGTTACTGTGTTTTCATGTCATCTGTTGTGCTTCAGTTTAAGCTAAACTCAGCTCGTGTTTCTATTAGCTTCTTTCCTGCTCTCTGTGCTCACTACATTTTAATAGAGTTGAGTTCTCAATAAAGCTGTTGTCATTAATATATTTTTCAGTTTTTATTGTCAGACAATAGAACGAGTATGAAATAGTGACTGAAACACACCCCATTAAGACTACAGATTAACCCACAGTCACTTTTCATTTCCAAGTCGCAGCTGTGAACCACTAAACTAATTTTACAACTACAAACTCACCAAACACAAGTTAAAAATAATGGCTGTTCTGCCAAGTAAGTGATATATCCACGTTAAATGATCCCTCAGAAAGAGAGAGCATTCTGTGCTGTCAATCATATGTTCAGAAAGTTTTCTTCCTGAAGGGGGCGGGGGCAGCAGTAGCAGCTCAGCTCAATTTTAAAAAGACAGACACTGAAAAAGTTAAAACAGGGCTAAAACCAGGAGTTCTACATGAGTTTGTGGGATTTTGAGCTGAAAATTTGAAAGATACATTCAAGGGATGTGTTAGAGTTGTATTATTTAGCTGAAAATGCTCAAAATATTGGATCTTTAAATCTAAAATTATTCAGACTCACAGGGGGGAAGTGGGGTACATTTGTCTGCTAATAAAAATGCAACATTCAATATGTTATTGTGTTATTAAATACAGCATAAAGATCTGCAGTGTAAAATGCAAAAAAATTACATTTGTATTAGTTTGCATTATTTGTCGTTTGGCTTGTCTCAGTGGAAGTAGTTCTGGGACATTTTGACAACCTTTTTTTTAATTTGAGAAACTACCCTGTTGTACAACTGTTTACTTATTTTAAATATACTAGTACAAGTTTCAGAATTTCAAATGATTATGTTGATGCAGGAAATGAAAACTTAATAAGTCATCATCGTGACTTTAGAAGTTTGTACAATAGTTTGGACTTCTGTAAAGATAATGTGTCTCAGGGAGCATTTACATTCAAACTTTTCTGAATTAATCGTCTGCAGAAGTTTACCATGAATAAGTCCTTTTGTAATACATAAACAACCTGTGATACTCCCTCTTGATGCCCCCTATAAAAATAAAAAGGTTTGATGATCGCTGCTTTACAGGGAAACATTTCATTCAGTGATTCAGTGGTTCTCTGCTCAGCAGTGCGGTGCAGGGTGGCAGATAAGGGTATAATTACAGAGATAGATGAATATAAAGGTGTAATTACCTCCAGAGAAAGTTCACTGTTACTGAGCACCACCAAAGTGTGGGTATGTGTGGCTGAATTAAAGGGTTGTGACAGAGGGGCTGTAACCTGTATGCACTGGTGTACGCGCACAGCTGGGCAGCAGATTTACATATTCTACACTAATGGATGTTTGATTAGACGAGGTGGAGGAGTCTGACCTTTGCTTTTTGTGTGAGAACTGCAATGACTGATGTAAACACACAATCAAACGCTATGCAGTTCAAGCTAATTGTTCTGTGTGATCGTATTTTATATATATATAAACGCCACAGGAAAGCAATAAAGGATGGAGAATCTTCGTGAGTCTAGAGTTCAGTCAGAGGCTGAGCTGGAAACGTGTTCAGTATGTATATTGGTGCCTAACAAAAGCTAATGTGTGTACAGTTTGGAAAAAGCGGTCAAATTAATACAAAAACCAAGAAAGAAAAATGGAACTCCTATCTAAACACCTTTCAGTTTGAAAAGAAGCATTCTAGCTATTTCTTTTTGCCTCCAGTCTTCCACCTTAACCAACCTAACTAACCCCAACTCGATTCATTCTTAATACAGACAAGACAGATTAATAACAGTTCTCTAATCTCACACAAGAAAAGCGAGTAATGTGTTCCTTTGAGAAGTATGCCTCAGTAAACACAAGCCCAATGTTATAGAGTGGCATCACTCCACTTCATGGACATGCTAATTCCATGCCATAACCAGCAGAAAACATGCATTAAGAGACAAGATGAGTAAAGACAGACAGAAAAGTGATGTTGGGAGGAACGCTGAGATTTCTGATGAGTGGGGGGATAAAGGAGGGTGGGTATTTAAATGCGCTCTCGACCTTTCACAACAAGACATTATAGAGCACTTACCAGCGCCAAACACCACCGTAATAACATTTTCCAGGCAGCTCTGGCCTGCAGGGATGCGTTCGTTGCCTTGATGTCTATTTGAGTGTATTTTCTGTGAACTCAACATAACGGACATTATAACAGCTCCAGCTATAGAGGCTGACTGACGTTATCCTCATCTTGGAAACAGCATGTTTTCTGTGCAATGCCAAGTGATGCATCTCAACCGATATATTTGTCGTCCCATATCGTAATATCACAGCTATGTTGGTGTCATGTATAGGTTAACTTATAACTATGTGCCAGTTGAATTAGGCCATTTGAAGAAGAATTTATAAAAAAGACTTTCATGTCAAAGGGAAAACAGATTTTTTACAAAATTATGTTGATTAATCTTTACAAGTCTTTCAGGGCCTGCTGCCAAGAAGCATCACGATGCTGCCAAGAAGCATCACGATGCTGCCACCACCATGTTTCAGATGATGATGCTGCCACCACCATGCTTCGCATGATGATGCTGCCACCACCATGCTGCACATGATGATGCTGCCACCACCATGCTGCATATGATTATGCTGCCACCACCATGCTTCTCAAGACGATGCTGCCACCACCATGCTTCACATGATGATGCTGCCACCACCGTGCTTCACATCATGATGCTGCCACCACCATGCTTCACACCATGATGCTGCCACCACCATGCTTCACATCATGCTGCCACCACCATGCTGCATATGATGATGCTGCCACCACCATGCTTCACATCATGATGCTGCCACCACCATGCTTCTCAAGACGATGCTGCCACCACCATGCTGCATATGATGATGCTGCCACCACCATGCTTCACATCATGATGCTGTCACCACCATGCTTCACATGATGATGCTGCCACCACCATGCTTCACGTCATGATGCTGCTACCACCATGCTTCACATCATGATGCTGCCACCACCATGCTTCACATCATGATGCTGTCACCACCATGCTTCACATGATGATGCTGCCACCACCGTGCTTCACATCATGATGCTGCCACCACCATGCTTCACATCATGATGCTGTCACCACCGTGCTTCACATCATGATGCTGCCACCACCATGCTTCACATCATGATGCTGTCACCACCATGCTTCACATCATGATGCTGCCACCACCCTGCTTCACACCATGATGCTGCCACCACCATGCTTCACATCATGATGCTGCCACCACCATGCCTCATGGTGAGGATAGTGTGTTTGTGATGTTCTTGTGTGGTAAATACATGGGCCAGATGTGGCCATTGAACAGGTTGGAGGGGTCTGGCACCACATAGTCCCTAGAGCACCTCCTCTTTTTGCATTCTTCATATCGGATGGAAATAAAGTAGCGTTGGTTCAGCACATCTATCAAAGGTCTGTAGGTGTGAAGCAGGAAGCCCTCCACAATAAGGATGGAGTCTCCTCTTCCTTGTGGTTGGACTTTGGGTTCTTAACAGTGTGTTCTCCAGCCATGTGTAGATCGTTACTCATCATGGCGTCCAGAGCAGTAATGACATCGTATTGCTTAAAGCCATCTTCACCAACTTCAATCTGTTCTTGGGGCTTGAATAAGTCATCCTGATGGACCACACGGCAGTTGGGCAGAAAAAGCTCAATTTTAGTGTCATCAGACTAAAGTATTAATTAATTTCAGAGTCTCCTAAATGCCCTCTGGTGAACTCTGTATCTATCACTGTTTAGATTTAATGAACTTTTCTCAACAGTGTCTTTCTCTTTGCCACTCTCACAGTAAGCTTTGACTGGTGAAGAACGGACAGTTTGTGCATGTACAGTCCCTCCCATCTCAGCTGCTGAAGCTTATAACTCCTTCAGAGGAGTCATAGTTGTCTTGCTGGCCTCCCTCACTAGTCTCTTTCTTGCTCGGTCACTCAGATGTTGAGGACGACCTGTTCTAAGCAGACATTCAGAGACTTGAAGATGACCTTGTATCCATCTCCTGCCTTATGCTTTTCAATAGCATTTTTATAGAGTTGCTTGAAGTATTTTTGTCTTTATGGTGTCGTTATAGAGAGAAAAAGACATTTTCTTTTTATATGTAGTCATAGAAAAGCAGGTAAAGGGAAAGCTTCCAACAGGGGTAAACAATTTCTATAGGCACAATGTCTGATATGATATACTTTTTTAAAAGCTCCCAAAAAGGATGTTTTATGTAGTTTAGAAGTGGAATCATCACAGAATTTGTCCATCAAAGGAGCTCAGACTCCACTGTTCACAGTACTCTCAGTGCTGTCTGCAGCACATGTAGCAGAGAAAGCATCACAGCTGAGCAGACGGTGGTTCGGAGTCCGGCTGGGTGTTGACGGTAATTTACTGACCAGTTTGCGACATGCATTGCTGGAAGGTTAATAAACAATGAGCCCAACCTTTTCCCTCAATGAAATTCCAGCGCATTGTTTGTGTAGATAAGAACTTTGAAGTGAGAGTTTTTTAAATCTCTAAAAATCGATAAAAAGTACTGAAAAGTATCTTCACATTATTGCACACATATTTCACAATTCATCTCATTATTATGCTCATAAAACAACTCGACTCGACTTTCTCACCGTGTGTCCTCTCAGGCTTCCTCGGCGCTGCCAGCCAAACTAACAATGACACATTTTAATTAACTGAGCGTAACCTGAGTCCTCGGCTGATAAACTATGACATCGTGGATCCTCTTAATTTTACAAGAGTTGGATAATGAGCTTCTGGTCATGTTTCTGCTGCCACTGAATATCAAGTGTTTTTGGTGGTACAGCTGTCAACTCGTCTGCAGACTGAATCTCTCTGCAGCAACAAGAGAAATCCTGGCCTGAGTTCAAATGAACCCAGGCATATGTACACGGAGACAGAAATGAGACTGAAAACTCAGAAGCAGAGGCACTGCAGGCTAAAATGTAATCCCTAAAGTCAATGAGCAACTGAAGCAGTATCTCACTATCTTATATATTATTTTCTCTTTAACTTTGCCAGAGGCAGATGAGTTCATCTGACAGCAGAGCATCAGATACACTCCTCTGTTTCCTGTGCAGCTCCATATCAGCACCATAACAAACCTCTGTAGGCCAGTTAAGGCAGATATCATGACTCTGATTTGATCACTGAGCTTTAATGTGACAAGAGGAGACACATGTCAAAGCACATCCATGAGTAAAATCCATTTTTTAGATTAGATTCATATTTTAAACTCTGAAACCATCCATCCATTATCTATACATCGCTTAGTCCTCATTAGGGTCGTTGAGGGGCTGGAGTCTATCTCAGGTGACTTAGAGTGAAGGCAGGGTTCACCTGGACAGGTCACCAGTCTGTCACAGGGCTACATACAGAGACAAACAATCACACTCACATCCACACTTACGGACAATTTAGAGTTACCAATTAACCTCAGCATGTTTTTGGACTGTGGGAGGAAGCTGGAGAACCTGGAGGAAACCCACGCATGCACAGGGAGAACATGCAAACTCCATGCCCAGGCAAGGATGCAAATCAGGGATCTTCTAGCTGCAAGGCGATAGCGCTAACCACCAATCCACTGTGCAGCCCATCTCTGAGACCTTACTACTAATTTAAAATGTGATATTATATTTTTCAGAAGTGTTTTTGTTGTGGATGCCAAATAGTTTTTTTTTCTAGTGTTGTCCTCTTCGTTACCTCTCGGTCCTGGGGGGATGTGATATTTAAGAAGCTGATGATACTGGGGAATGGGCAATTTCAGCCGAGCAGCTGATTCCACCGCTTGATAAGTTTTACCGTCACCAAAACACTGCAACCACTGCAGCTGTCGGGTTCTGAAAAGTTGTGGACCGAGAACCTCAGCTGGGAGAAATTTCCCAGCAGAGGGAAGCTTTGATTATCAATCTCAACAGTGTTTGTCCTCAGCTTGTACTCTTGTGAGTCATCATTCTCACACATAAATGTCATTAAAACTAAGAGTAAAGTTTTGCGGAGGTGACCAACACTATTATTAAAGAGTCAGATGGTGCCAGAGAAGTGTTTCTCATATATTTATTTGCTGTTGCTGTTCACCACAATATCAATATTCATACTATTTTTTTTATTTTTTTGTCATTTGGAATGGGTTAAATCATTCGAAAACAAATGATTGTTGTGGGCTTCTCTCCCCAGAGAGTTAACCCCAATAACTTAGTCTATCAGCGCTTAACACAGCAAGACTCAACTCTGTTTTACCTTTCCAGATTCGTCGATACTAACTTTTCCAGGCAGACATCTGCCTCAGTCAAGCTGCTAAATAGCCTTTATGTAGCCAGTAATAGGAAGAGGCAAAGATACACCGTTGTAGCGCAACATAAATCAGGCTTTTATTTCCCTTTTCTGGGGCAGGAAATAGGTGCACAACAACTGGATAACCATTACCCTACAATTTGGGCCTTTATACACACTATGGCTGATTACTGTACTTCTGCCAGCATGAACTTTATAGTCGCTGCAGCTATGTGATGGTAACAGTTTGTCACACAAAGACGACAGAGACAGAGCCGCTCACTAAGCAGAACTGCCAATTCCAATTAAACTTTTTAATTTGTGTTTTACAGGTTAATTAATTAGAGAATTGGAATCTCAAGGTGATGGATTAAATTAGCAACATTAATGGAGGCAGCAGGTAAGCAGGTCTTTCCAGATGTTTCTCTCCCCAGCAACATTTTTCAATTCCTCCTGGAGGATCTAGAGGCATTCCCAGGCCAGATGAGATATATAATGCCACCAACAAGTTCTGAGTCAACCCAGCAAAAAGTCAAAGGAAGTCACTACTGGCTACCTTTTTTAATCATATATAATGAAAGTCTTCAGTTCCATGAGCTCCAAGCTTGTGGCCTCTCTGGCTCATATAAATCCTAGTATATGTCTTGATAATGGAAGCCTCTTTGTGGCTCCTGTGCAGGTCTCCCAAGGCTTGCTAGTCTACAGCCACGTTAGTCTTTTGTCAACTCTGTCTCCAGAATTTCCTGGTAGAGGTTGCTGCCAGGGGTCTAAAAACACCCCAAACTTTCTCTTCCACCATCTCCATCTAAACAACACACTTTGGGCAGCAGGCTTCGAGTGCTGACAGAGTTTATGATAAAATATAATATATGGATGCCGGTGCAGGTTCCCTACCCCTCAGTCTGCACCTTGGAGTTTTCCTTGCTTTATTTTATATGTATGAAGGAGAGATCATTCTTTTATCTTGATCTGTATTGGTGTGTATAACTTAATCTTTCTGATCCTTCAGAAGCCATTTCAAAATGCTGCTTTTCTAAGTTCCACTGGGGGATAACTGTAAAAGGAAGTGTTCGATATTTTGGGAAATATTCTTAGAGAGTTGCATGACTGTGGTTTTTTGTGTGCTTCACTATTTCTTAGAACTGCTCAACTATATACTCATAAACAAACTGTCAGCAGTATCCATCTGTCAGTTGCAATATAAGAAAGTGCATGTCCCAAAATGTTGAACTACTTTTTTTGTTTTCATGCACAACATCTAATTATAGGTGGATGATAACAACACATATGGATATGATCCTAAATTATGTGGCAACAAGGCCGATGTTATTAATACAAATACTACTACATACAGCTAATTATCAAATTGATGGAAGATTATTTATATGATGTGATGAGACAGATCTTTTTTTAAATGTATTTTATTGAATCAATACTTAGCCTGGATTAAAGCCGCCCTCTAGATTTTGGTTCTAAATAAAAAAATTCATTTGGTGACATTATTATTTATTACTATTATGTTATGGTTAATATTTTATTGTGTCGTTATTCTTTTTTGAATTGCGTCGCTGAAAACCAACACTTTCCCGGTCTCCTCCTCACAGCCAGCAGCAGCTGCTCCACACCAGAATGACATTAGGCTTTTAGAGATAACAAGGTTTCGCCTGCTCTCCTTCATCATCGGAGGTATAATTAGACAGGTAATGGAGAGAAGAGCAGCTCGGAGCCGATCCTTCTTAATCAAGAGAGCCATAACAATGCAAATACTGACCCTTTGTTGACTTGGATGCCTAAAAGACTGACATCATTTTAATGTTCAAAGTGGGAGAGAGACACCAGAGCCCAGCAGAGCCTGTGAATTCGGATGATGTTATGCACTTGTTAATTCAGAGGGGGAGGAAAGTTATGAGCGGCTCCGGATGAATAAAATGGGTAATAAAACTGGGAATGATGAAGCCTCAGCCTCCTTCCCTCCACCTCCTTCCATCAAAGAGCACCGACTATCTGCCTTGTCCATTGTCCTCTTCTCTCCATCTTCCCCTTTCATTTTCCTCCACACTGACTCCACCTTCATCTTTTCCTACCTTTGTGCTCCTCCTCCCCCCCTCATCCCTGTCAGTCTCCCTCTTATCAGCCAGCCAGTGAAGCATGTGGAAGCTGTCTGCAGAAGACAACAGCGGGGAAGCGCAGGGCCGTGAAATATGGGAAACCGAGACTTCAGAGACTAGAGAGCCGAAGCTGACTGACTGAATTTAGAGCTTCAGGCTGTAATAAAGAGGAATCTTTAGACTTAACCCTGGTGTCGTCCTGCAGATCAAATTGAACTGCAAGACGAAGTTTGAAAACGTGGAAAAAATATATTTTCCCAGTGAACACTTTTACATTTTCAACATTTTTGGGAAATTTTTGAACATTTTTTGGTGCAAAAAAAGAAATGCTAAAAAAAATGTTTCTTTAAGAACATTTAAAAAAAAAAAAAATCAACCAAAATCCAGCAAATTTCGCTGGATTTTGGTTGATTTTTTTCTGAATGTGCTTAAAGAAAATATTAGAACTTTTACTGATATATATGGAATCACTTTAGATATTTTTTAGGATTTTTGTTGGAACATTTTTATTCATTTTTTGAAAATATTTACTTTTTTAAATTTCTTGCCAAATTTGGGGATTTAAAAAAAAACTTTTAAGGGAAACTTTTAAGGAATTTCGGGATTTTTCTTCCTGAAGATTTTGCAAATTTTTTATAAATTTGGGGAATTTTTTGCTGAGTTTTTAAATTTTTTTCAGACAAGCAAACAATTTTTTTGGTGCCTGTAAATGAAGACAACAGGAAGGTTAAGGTGTTAGGACGGATGCTGCAACCTGAACTCTGAGACAGTGAATTTGTTTTAAAACTCAGAGAAAGAAAAGTGAGCTATAAAGCCAGTGTGAATAAATAAATCAAGGTGATGCTGTATGAAGCTGGGGATATTTCACTGAAAACAATAAAACACTGTTGATGAATGTATGTAATCAGAGTCGGAGCACTTTGCATGATTAAAAAAACCAGCTTGTTCACGTGCAACAAGACATTTAAAAGACATTAATTAAATCTTTACAATCAGTGCAAATGAACAATCAACACAGTTCATAACTGTGCTAATCTGGGGCTATAAATTTGAAGGACTTGTACACAGACAGGCGGGAGACACCACAGAAGAAGATTAGCTTATTAAAAAGGTTAAATATGGAACCCAGGACTCAAAGTCAAATAAAAGATACAATATTATGTTTGTACAGGAACAGAACTATTTTTAGGTTTAGGGATTATTTGAACTGAATTTATCGGTGTGCTTGCACTATTAATTTAGATTTAGTGCATTATTACTTAATGCTTTTGTCGTTGCCCCGTTGTTGTTATTTACTCTGCCACTACTACACTAAAAGTAGCTTCAATACAAGTGCTTTGCAAATTTGTCATATAAATAAATATACTTAAGTAGTTTGATTTATAGTTAATTCATTCATAGTTGATACAACACAGTCCAAAACAGACTTATTTTCTATGTCTCATCTATGACTGTTTTACATTAATCCCAATGACAGGTACACACAAGATTAAGTCGACAGTATTTAGACTTTTAAAAAGCTTAACTTTAATAGTTCTGTGCAATTTGAATTGTCCACTACCTAAAGTGCAAATCCCAGTTGCACATGGCCAAGTGTTAGAACTGTTTGAGTAGCAGGTCACTTGCCATTGTTACTATCAAAAAATGTTTTTTCCCCCACAAGCCAATAAGATGTTAGAAATAACTCCTTCCACTTCATAACTGCAGGTGCCTTTAAAAATGAGTAGGTAATGCATGTGAAGAGTTCTTCTGGGTGTCTAAGCTTTTGGGAATAAAAGTGGTGTTTATTTTTGACACAGTGTTAAGTGCAGTTGGAGCAGTTCTAACACTTGGACTGGTGTGAAACTCTCCTGGCTGAATCAACAGTGTAAAAAAATAATAAAAACAACTGCTGATGAAAAATGTGTGATGCTTCTGTGTGAAACCTGAAGGAAAAACAGCTGAACATCAAACTTTTCATTGGCCTTCTAAAACTAAAACTATCTTTTATAGGAACTGAAAAATACATTACGTAGAGATGCAAATTTGAAATTATTTCTTTAACTGACATTCAGTCACATGATCAATGATCAATTAATCCTTAAAATAAATGAAATACAGTGGATGTTTTCCCATATGCTGATGGAACAGTTTATATCAACTGAAAAATTGACTCCATTACAGTAGGAATCAGAAGAACGGAGAAGGTGAACAATTCAATTTAATTTTATTTATATAGTGCAAATTCACATTTTTAAAAAAATGTTATTATCCCTTATTAATCCCACAAGGAGAAATTCAGATCTTTTCGCATATCCCCCCCAACATATGTCATCTCAGCCCTTAGCATAGTAAGAGACAGACCTTAGGAAATCAGTTCCTCCAGGAATTTGCGATGTTGCCATTGCCCGAATTCACGCAAATTCAACCAATCTCCACGAATTCTGCGTGACCTTGCAACTTTGTCCAGTCACCATGGCTTTTCCGCAATTTTGGCCCGCCTCCCATCAGTTCCACCAATCATAGCAGTCCCCAGCGCTAACGTAATGCACGTACGTCACAGAATTCACTTCCTTGTTTTTGGTTTGAAGATGCAGACATGTCCCATTCTAATGTCTCTCATTTACCAGCAAAAATTACTGCTGAAGACTGTGCAAAACAATTAATTCCCTGATGTTCTTCACCAAAGCGGAAGTAAACTGTTTTACACACGTGCAATATTGTGGTGGAATACAAAAAAAAAAAATCCTCCATTGATAAACGCTTCTGTACCACGAAACATATCAGGAGAACGGCTGAAACTAGCAGACCACAGACCAGACAGATCACCGTGATGGAAACTGTTGCATCCAGATCTGTTGGAGCTCTGAAAGAATGAAGGTAAATTAGATTAATTATTCCACCAAGGAACACGGTGGAGTTATGTGACGATCGGCGTATGTGAATCATTCCTCTGTCAGCAACATCACTCAAAAACGGACTAAAGGATTTGGGTGAAATTTTCAGGGAAGGTCAGAAATGATACAAGGACCAAGTGATTAGATTTTGGCAGTGATGCGGCTTAAAGTCTGGATCCATGGATTTGTTAAGTATTTCCCATTGAGATAGCGGCACGGCGTCTGATAACAGCACGGTAACCATGGCAACAAGTGACCGCTACCTCAGCGGCCTGCTGACGATCACATCATTGCGATCCTACTACAAATTCACCGCTATAGACGTATCGGAAATGATACAAGGAACAACTGATTAAATTGTGGGGGTGTTTCTGAGTCCCATCAATTCCCGCCGCCCGCTACATATTTAGGTCACGTGATTCGGTATGTATATACATGCATAACACACACCTGTGCTCAGGTAATGAACAGTCTTGGTGGAGTACTGCTGTCTCTGGGTGCTTTTCTTGTTAATTGATGTGACAAGCCGTGAGCGTGTGTGTGTGAACACGTGTGTGTGCCAGGATGTGAAATTAACTTTTTAAGATATGTCCAAAAGTGATTCATTTAATAGTAAATTATCATTTAGTGCCTTAAATCTACCAACCACTTCATGTTCAACAGTATCTGTCTGCTGCTAATTTCCACCATAGTAGGCCAGCTTGTGTAAATGGGTTGGAGCGTTAAAGAATTAGTTTCAGAATAAATATTATAAATTACCATGTTGAAACATGTTCTAAAAGCTGAAAAAATGCAAACAATTAGCAATTGTCACTGTCTCCCGCAATTACATCGCAACAAATAAGCTGAAAACATCGCAACATACATTGCAATTTTTCAGAAAAGCAGCCATGAGTTCAGGCATTTTCAGCCGCAACAATCTGGAAAACCGCCCTGAAATCCTGGAGGGACTGGGAAATCTAAACAGAACAGAAAACCCAACAATTCAGAGTTGCTTTGGATTCCGTTTGAGTGACAGTGGGAAGGAACAACAACAACAACAACAAAAAAAAAACTCCAGACAGAACCAGGCTCAGGGAAGGCAGCCATCTGCCTTGATTGGTTGGGGTGAGAGTGGGGATAAACACAAGGTTATCTAGTTTTATAAATAAATGATATAATGACTTTAAAATTATGACCCAATCATTGACATGCAAAATCCAAAGTATTAAACACAGCCAATGAGCTGCAGTCTTCCAAGCATTTGAAAATCGTAATTTAGCATCAGCACAGGACTCATGCAGCTAGCCAAACTGGACAGGCCAGCCACCAAACACCTTTTTCACAACTTGGGCTCCGTTGTTCATCAACACAACTGCCACAGTTAGCAGTTAGACAGCAAGGAGGTGCACTTGTTTTATGCTAAATTTATGGGCGGTCAGCAAACACACCTGTAACTCCATCTCAATAAACAGTAGCTTCTTTTCCACTGAATAAACAGCTAGTGTTCATGAATACTGTAGTATTTTGAGTCATTGACCACAAACTGACTCCCACTTAACAACACTGTTCACATTTATCACAAAAGTATAGAAAGGACGGTGTACGTATGAGAATGCACCAACATGCAAATGGTTCCTAATGTTACTGAGAATAATTAGAAACCACGACAGACGCTTTTGTCCACCTGCATTTACTCTCCTTCCATTAACAAATTATTTTTGGAGCGGTCTTCATGTTTTATTAATCAGGTTCTGCTAAATGGTGTCGTTATTATGTTTAGCTGTAAGCTTGACGTGGCGTTACCATGGCAACAGTCAACAGTGAGCAAACGGGAGTATGATGTCATTTCAACACAATACAGATACCCTCCAGCCATGACCCACCATGAGATAGAGGGTGTGTGTGTGTGTGTGTGTGCACGTGTGTGTGTGTGTGTGCACGTGTGTGTGTATTGTGCGTGCGTGTGTGTGTGTGTGTGTGTGTGTGTGTGTGTGTGTGTGTGTGCGTGTGCGTGTGTATTGTGTGTGCGTGCGTGTGTATTGTGCGTGCGTGCGTGTGTGTGTTTCTGAGGTGAAATTAAAGAGGAGACTAGAAGAAGAGATAGAGGGATAAACAGCAAAAAGAGGAAGGATAAGGTTGAGGAAGCAGAGAGATAAAGCTCCCTGTGGGAGAAACAGGCGCTGTGGTTTTGGACCTGCAGAGAGACGACATTAGATTCTAATGAAAAATTTGGCTGCGGGTTTACAGGGTATCTGCAGACAGATCATTTCTCTGGCAACAGAGCAACACTGATGTACTCAGGGCATTTTGTTTTTAACTCATAAGCTACCTGTTGCTGTTTTAAAGCAGATTAAAACCAGATTGGGATCCTCACTGTCCCACAGTGTTTACTCAGTGGGACAGTTGTTAGGTTTCCCTCTTTTATTCTGTAAGGTCATGATCTTTTGTCTTGATGTAAAGTGCATTAAAATGGCATATGCTGTTGTTTAGCACTATGTATTCTTCTTTAAAAAACTGAATTGAATATATGTTATATGAACCATGGGACATGCCTTAGAAGAGTAATCCTGTATATGTGTTCTGGAGGCTCATCTGGGATCAAATTAACCATTCAAGGAAGATAAGTTTAGTGTTTGAAGTAGTTTGGTTTTATCTGGTTCGTGTTGCTTCTGCTCTTGTGAAAATGGAGGTTTGTCCAATAGGAATATAAGGAGTTAGAAGGCAAAAGAGCAAGAAAGACTGGCCAACTGTGTCCACACTTTATCCATTATTGTTGCCTGTTTTTACCTGTTCTTTGGATTTTAACTGCAGTTTTTTTATTTACTGGAATGGTATGTAAATGCCACATAATGTGCCCCTTTTCAGCAAACTACTAAAAGGCTCACGTTCCCAGAAGGTGTTTTCGGTTCAAAATATAGTTTGTTTTTTTTTAACCATGACTGCATATCACCTTGTTATAGTCCTGTTCTGAGCTGCTTGTTTCAGAACAGTAGTTGTAATTGCAGTTGAGCTGCTGTTGTCCACGCCCCCTTCAGGAAGAAGACTCTCTGTCGTTGACAGCAAGGTGAAAACAGCTGACTGCACAGAGGTAGATGTATGTAATATGGAGATATCGCAATATTTACGGCACAGCGGTTGTTTTTACTCATCTAGTTTGGCGAGATTGTCAGATGATGCTAAGGTTATAAAATCAGTAGTTTAGTGAAGAATGGCAGCTTGGAAATGGCTTTGAAGTGTGTGCTGCTTTGCGTATTTACGTAACAGACTGCATTTCAGTCACCTTTTTATACTTAAAAATGTGTACACGAGAACAGCTTTATTAGGATTTCAGCTGTATTAAAATGCAGTATATGTGAGCACAGAGAGCAGGAGAGAAGCAAACAGTGTTTGTCTGAAGGTCTCCACCATATCTGAATGTCTAGCAGTTTTACAGTTTACAGCATTCTGACCAGTGAGCATTCATTCAAAGCTAATGTTAACATGAGAAACATTAGCGCCGCCTTTAAGGAATTCCCCATTGTTGTGATGACACAAAAATAGTAAAAAACACTCGGTGTTCAGTTCCTCAGCTGCTGGGAGCACATGAAGACTGTTGAGTTCCTTCTTCCAGCCAACAGCAGAACATTTGGTTTGCTCTGGGAATAAATGCATTCATATCTCAACAGCATTTACTTTAAACCCTTAGGTTTCTAACAAGCACAAAACACGACAAAAATGGATTTTTACCATATGGAACCTCTAATGAATAACTATTACCTTTTGCTATTTTAAATAGAACCTGATTGTCCTGTATATTTGATTTGTATGTTTCTAAAGGTTCTATGTAGCCATTACCATTATTATTTATTACATTTTTACAAGTTGAAAAGAGTTCTCGACACACATTATTTTGATAATTGAACTAAAACGCTTCTGTCTCGTCCCCAAAATGGTTTGTTTGGGGTCAAGTTGAGGTGCTGAACAAATCTTGATTGCAGAGTTGATTCTATTGTTACAAAGCTGTGGCAGCAACAAATGCCGTTGGAGCTCCAATTCCCCGTTCTGTCACTGAGATCAAGCCTTGGTTCACTTGCAACTAATGTCTACATGGACCGACATCAACTCCACTGTTAGGGAGCCATGAGCTGCATTTCCCCTCAAGGTCACATCGGATAAAACTACTGACTAACCTAATCCCCACCCACAAAAGGAGAGAATGAAGAATGAAGCGTGGTATTGGGCAAGAAGCCAGAAGGTCAGACTGAACAAACATCAAAGTAGGAAACTGCCCAGAAACTTTGCCATGATTGTGACAAGTTGAAAAAAAACAATCACAAAGGTTCAAGCATTTTCACTCTGTGGAAACAAAGGTTGAATGAAAAAGTTGCTCACATGGCAGCTGGATGGTAAATAAATCTGTCTTTTCATGGCTCCTTTTTAAACTTACATCCACAAATAAGGGCAATGAGTGGAGTATAGATGTCGATGATGGAGATAAACTCTAGCAAGAAAAATGGACAATGACTGATATTACATGTACGTTTTGGGAAGCATTCTTCATTGAAAAACCCCACAAAATTCTGTTTTCAATGGTTGTTTTACAAAATTTCAAGTACTGGAGCAGCAAGTGTGAACCAAACACAGTGAGGACAAATTAAGCAACTCAAAGAACCCCATAATTGGCCTTTCCCTTTCCATTGTGGTGTTGAATTTGACAGTTTCAACCACAATGTCAACTTCGAGAGCACCAAAACACCAACTAATACAGTAATTACTGGACTTAACTCCAGGTCTGTGAGCACTTAGGAAATAGACCAATGTAGGTTGTTTTTTTTTTTTTGTTTTTTTTAGCTTATACTGTGAATTTTACGTTGATGATAACACTTGAGATGAAGACTACTCCTGGTTGAGGCAACTCTGTCACCACAGAATGATGTTCCTCTATATCTAAACTGTATTCTCAATTACGCTTTGAAGGGAATGTAAACTCATTTTGAAATAAATGTAATTTGTGAGTTGTTGTATTGGGAGAGGAGCCCAATCTGAGCAGAGAATAGATAAAACAGAGATCAGACTTTCACTGAGAACCCTTGACTTTTTGTCTCATGGTGGACAAGAAGCCATCAGTTTCAGAAATAAGTTTTTTTTTTCTTGTTTATTTTTTCACTCACTTTCTGGTTAGGTTTAAGCATCAAAACTACGTTTAGGAAGTATCTTGCTCTGTTTGGCTTAGTTAAGGTTATTCATCAAAAATTACCCAATTAAGGTTAGAAAAAACGCGACAGTTTGGGCTTTGGAGATTGCTTTGGAGAAAAATGTCTGCTAACTGTAGAATTGTAGACTTTGTCGTCAAAGCGATAAAACCTCCTTCTGTCCTCTTGGCTGAGGTTTGTCTGATATTTTATGTTCGACATGTGGGCTCACACGGGTCTTTTATTTTTTTCTGTCCTGAGAGTTTCTGCTTTGGCACTCCAGGTATTCACCGTACATCAAACATACCACGGAAGTCACAAATATATTAAGACCTTTATTCTCGGCAGACACTGCAGAGCTTCTGGCAGACGGTAAACAGACTGAAGTATGTCGTCCTGTTTTGCACTCTGAAATCTGCAGACACCACAGACCTTTATGGGTTCAGTGAGTGAATGACCTTTATTTACACTGAGCTTTTTATACTACAAGGTGACTAGAAGTTGAGATGGTTCAGTAAATTCACATGATTTGATTTAAGTAATTTACATGGTTTGTTATTTTTGGCAATACACCAATAAATAGGCTAAAAAAAGATGAGAATAAAACTGGTTTCCCCTTTAAAATATCTATATGTGCATTTGTCTTTTAAATAACTAAACACATTAGCTATTCTTATTACCTCATCCACTGTCATCAAAACTCTTAAATTCTCACTTTTTTTTCAAAATACTGAAGGTCTAACTGAAATAGAACTTCTCTGGAGTGTCTCTAATGTCTCTTAGACTTAGGAGGAACTTTTAAGAATGTGAATTGCTGAAGAAGGAAATGTCAGAACAGGCAAATTCAGCAAATGGCAGAAAAAAGCTATAAAAATAACCAAGACCGTGCTTTCCTAATGGCACATCAATGTGACAGGAGGGCTTTAAGGACAGCGTATCTCATGAAATTATCTGAAATGTCAAGAAACTGAAAGCCAGAGATAATATTAGGAATAAAGTTCTCACTTAATTGCACAAATACAGATCAATAGTCAAGCAGCCTGTGGAAACAGACGCTTTATTAACATATAATGATACATTTAAGTAGCGCTTTAGGCTTAAATATCAACACCACAATTTGATGTTTTCTCATTTTGGCATTTTAGAAAACAGAAGGAGGAACAATGGGTGAATAAGACGATAAAACAGACCAATTAAGATTCATTAAAAGTGAAGGCAGCAGTATGAAGTAAAGACCTGTTGAGCCACAAGGGTTTTATCTGAAATGCTGAGACACAATTTGGTAAAGTACTCTCATTTTGGAGACATGAATTAGCTTTGCAAGGTTGCCACAAAGAGTGAAAGTGGAATGCAAGAGGAACAAAAATTAAAAACCCACACTGAAGAGAACCTCATTATCTGCATTGCTAAGCTGCTAAAGTGTTTTTGGCTTATCTTTCTTAATGGCACTTGTAATTCTTGGAGGCTCCTGCAGCATTACGAGCTTATTATTATGTATCGCCATGAAACATTTGAAAAAACTCTGCAGCTGTGCAATGTGTTGTGGCTGCTAAGGCAGAGTAAAAGTGACAGATTTATTAAGCCAGGTTGCAAAGGAAATCTATAGTCCCTTGTCTGTCTGCTTTAGAGGAGCCCATGGCCCTGAGCTCTGCAGACAGAAAACAAACCGAATCTAAAGCTAATCCTCTCATAGCTCTCCTAAATCTGCAGCCGATGAGCAGATGAGGCTGCAGGAGAGATGAGTAAAGGAAGAAATAGGATATAAGATATAAATCACTGTGGAAATAGTGGCGTTGGTACAGTTTATAGATCTCAAAACATTGGTCTTAAAGGAGTAATTCACTTTCTGGTGAAGAGTTTGGTGAGATGGAGAAATTTGGACAGTTTGATTCCTTCAGAGCTGCTTCTGATACCGATTCAAGGACCAATCAAGGACCACTATTTGGGAAATGATATGCATCTGTAATAAAAATGTAAATCTTGGGGTCAGATTTTAGAATGACAAATGTCTAAACACTCCAGCTTCAATGAAATTCCTTTTACCATTTCCCATATATTTGAACTAAAAGAGAATTTCTCATTTATTCTTCAGTGTTGATAAGAAATTATTACCTGACCTGCAACTTATCAGATCGTGCTGCAGACAGAACATTGTTCAAGACCGCAGAGTGACGACAAACAGAAAGGAAACTGAAGATGAGCCAAATTAGCATGTTTTTAAACAAATTAAATTTAGCGAGAATTGGTCAAAACTTCCCTAAACAATGAAAACAATCAGAAAACTGCTAAATATCAGCTCCACTAATCGACCAGGCCGAAAAGAAGTCAAAACCTAATGAGATCGCTGCTGCCATCATGGGTTTCTGTTAAATATGAAGATTTAGCCAGCTGCAGGTTAGCTTAGCTTAGCAAAGATACTGGAAATGCATTATCAAGCAGTAGTCCCACATAGAAACCCTGGTGAAACTGATTAAACTAGGGCAGCACACAGTGGATCTCCATGTGTATAGAGCACTAAGTGCATGTGAAATGAGGCAAATTAACTCTAACACATCATGCTGCAATGCTTTTTGCTGTTTGATTCAAAAAGAAAATGCACCTCATTTTCCATGACTAATCTGCAAGAGAAGTCCGTCTGTTAGAGCATCACTTACTCTGATTTATGGGTTCCTGGATACCATGAGTTTTTATTTAAACAGTTTGTTGACATGCAGACTCCACATGTGCACAGCGTAATGGACAAGAAACAGCAGAGAAAAACTGGAAAAGGCCATTTGGTTGCATAAAGAGGCATCAGTTGTTTGGAAATGTTTTGGCTGCAGAAAAGAAGCCGTTGACCAAATTGTGTGGTGTAGTTGCTGGGAGTAAACAAGGGAACAAGACTTATTTTTGACCATTTAAATTGGCACCACAGAGCTGTATGATGAGCACAAAGTCTAATCTAAATGCAGTCTAAACCAAATGCTATTTCAGATGCTTTGCCAGTGTTACACAATGTGAGAAATGGCAGAGAGAATCTCTGATGCAAAAATTTTACACCTCGAAAGACCAATTAACACAGCTGCAAAGAGGGTTTTAAAAGCGTGATCTGGTTGCTTGACTAGTGATATGTAACGCCATCACACACATATTTCTCTCAAGTTGCTTTCCGGAGCTGATACAAGTGAAAAATTCTGCAGCTACAGTGAAACTGTGGCAGCCGGATGGAGTCCTACGTCGGTGTAACAATCCACTTTATTAATGAGGACAAGTCACTGCTTGCAAACAGAATTTTTCATGCATGATCATACAAGTGAGAAGACGGCAGCAGCGATGAAAGATGCTGCAGAGCTTTTGCCAAGAATTGGATCTTGTTGTTGCACTACAAAAACTCTAAATCTTACCAAGTCTATTTGTCTTATTTGTAGTCAAAATGTCTCATCCCACTTGATTTAAGATAAATTCACTTAACAAGAGACATTTCAGCAGATGGAGGGACTTGTTTTAAGACAATGCATCTTAAATATCTTGTTAAGTCAAACAATCTGGAAATTATCTTGTTTTGAGTTGAATTTTACAAGAAAACTCAAAATAAGTTTAACCCTTGTGTCGTCCTGCAGGTCAAATTGACCTGTTTTAAACTTTGAAAAGGTGGGAAAAAAAGCAATATATTTTCACAGTGAAACTTCTGATGTCCACATTTTCAACATTTTTGGGAAATCTTTGAACATTGTTTGGTGGAAAAAAGACATGTTAAAAATGTTTAAGAACAGTCACAAAAAATCAACCAAAATCCAGCGAATTTCACTGGATTTTGGTTGATTTTTATGTGAATGTTCTTAAAGAAAATATTAGAAGTTTTACTGATATATATGGAATCACTTTAGATATTTTTAGGATTTTTTTTGGAAGATTTTTACTCATTGTTTTGAAAATATTATCAAGAATTTTCTTGCCAAATTTGGGGGATTTAAAAAAAAAAAAAAAAAAACCTTTTGAGGGAAACTTTTAAGGAATTATTGGAATTTTGTTCCTGAAGGTTTTGCAAATTTTCTGAAATTTGGGGAATTTGTTTGCTGAATATTTGGATTTTTTCAGACAAGGAAACAATATTTTTTGGTGCCCGTAAATGAAGACAACAGGAGGGTTAATACATCTAAAATTAGGAGGTTACCTGAAAGCAAAAATCTACTTTTGAGTGAAAAACTGCAATTTTTTTAGCATGTCTGGCTTATTTTAAGACACTTAAGCTTGACAATCCTGTAAAATAGAGCTTAAGATAAATTCTCCCAGCTAATTTTGAGATCTCAATATTTTAAATATCATATCTTATTTCTAGAAATCTTACCAAGTCATTTTTCACTTGTTCTATTGGCAGATTGTTTCACTTATTTCAAGGTAAAAGTTCCTTGAAATAAGTTTTTTTCCTTGTTTTGAGAAGAGCATTTTTCCAGTGTGGTAAATTAAACAAGATTCAAGATCAAAATTCAAGAGTTTTTATTTGTCACATGCTCATACAGTATATGCAGTGAAATGCAAAGTGACTGTTGGCAAGGCTGTGCAATAACAATAAGAAACTATAAAAAAACGGGACAAATCTTAAAAAAAAAAAACAGTAGAAAATTGAAAAACTTGACTGAGATATTTTACTTAACAACCTGTCCTGGAATCTAAGAACAGTTTTAAGTTTAATAAAGGTTATTTTTCAAGCTATTTATTGTTAAAGGCACACTAATTTCTAACTTATGGGTTTAGGAATGATGAAGGATACAGATTGTCAGAGTTTGAGATGTCAGGACTGATAAATTGTGGCATAAATGTAAAATTGTAATCGCTTCTTGAAGGTAACGATTGTACAAAATCACCCCAGCCACTCTGACAGTATTAATTCTTTTCGATATGCATTTATTCGAGTTATCCGGTGGTTTACAAAATATCGCAGTATGAGTTTTTTTCTAGTATTGTGCAGCTCTAGACTAAACAAACAATAAGACGACAAACTTGAACACAGAACATGTTTCCTCCCGTTTCAAGTCTTTCTGCTGCATTCATGGGAGTGGTAAATAACATTTCGCAAAATGTGTTTTTCTCGCTTCGCAGTCCACAATGCTCAACATGGAAAGACTGTTGGATCCAGCGTGTTCTGGGAGAACAGATGAACCCAGAATGTGCAGCCATTTGTCTCTGCGTGTGTTCGTGACATTTCGTGGACATTGAAATGCTGCGCCGGCCTTTTGTCAGTTAGCGCCAAACCACGTTCTTCACATGCTGTCGAGGGAGTAATTAGGTTCCCTGCTACTCCTCGTCATCTCTGTGCTCCTTTTTCTCCTTCAGGTTAATTTCATGCTGCCTGGTGTGATGACAAACTAACTGCAGCAGACAATTAAACCATTCGAGAATAACAGCCGAAGCTCGGAATCAGCACTGCCTAATTGCTAAGACCTCGAACTGATGGCCGGTCCATCAAAACAATAGATGCAGTCATCGCATCAAACAGAAAATGGTGTCGGGCTGCCGTAATAAAAAAAACAAACTGAAATTAGACAGCGAGCTGAGACCATTGCTATCATCACAATCGCATTCAATTCTCAGATGCAGCTGGAGGTCTGATTCCTATCTGAGCCTCTCACAGCTCTGTGACCAATCGATACGTTTAAGCCTCTCTGCCTTCAGCAAACGAATGCACTCGGAGCAAGAGGGCTGCTCATTTTCCTGCTCAGAGTCATGAAATCTCCCCAGCTGGGCGTTAATAGGGTGGAGTGGCTGGACTGTCTGTACACCAGGACCCAGTTTATTATGGACAAGCTGCCATTAAAACCTCCAACCATTCAGATCATTTTAAGTTGCCTTTAATCACTCGTGGCAGCAAGAAAATGTGCAAACTTTCTGTTATTGCAAATGTGTTTGGCAAATATGAAACACTGGTATTCATTTGTAGTGATGTTTCTGGATACACAGTGAATGAGTCGGTTTCCAGTATTCACTCTTTATTCAGTTCTGGTGCTGGCTGCTACCAACAGCTGAGGAATAATACTACTGTTTTTTAGGGGATTTTCACTGAATGCATGTCAGGGTGGGTGTCAAATACAGACACTAGTCAGAAAACAAACAAACTGGTACAAATGGTAAGAAAAGTCCAGACGATTTTTAACACAAAATACACACTACCGTTCAAAAGTTTGGGCTCACTTAGAAACATCTTTATTTTTGAAAGAAAAGCATTTTTTTTCAATGAAGATAACATTAAATGAATGATAAATCCAGTGTAGACACTGTTAATGTGTTAAATGACTATTGTAGCTGGAAACAGCTGATTTTTAATGGAATATCTCCATAGAGGTACAGAGGAACATTTCCAGCAACCATCACTCCTGTGTTCTAATGCTACATTGTGTTAGCTAATGGTGTTGAAAGACTAACTGATGATTAGAAAACCCTTGTGCAGTTATGTTAGCACATGGATAAAAGTGGGAGTTTTCATGGGAAACATGAAATTGTGTGGGTGACCCCAAATTTTTGAGCGGTAGTGTATATAGGGAGCTGGCAAAGAGCAACCACAAATATCCAAGAGTCAACTAAAGCAAAATAACTGCAGCACAAAAAGTAAAGTAACACATCTTGGATTATGAAAATTAAATGCACGAGCTAGAATTAGACAAGGAACATGAAGGACAACCAGGAAGGTCTACATGAGGGAAGCCAACAGGAGACTAACCGAGCAAAGAAAAGTGTATTTATACCCTGAGAACTGATAAAGGAGACAAGACACAGCTGACTCAGGAGTAGCAGGTGAAACTAAAGAGGCCAAGCAAAAGAGGAGGGAAAAACAGACAAAGGGTGGAAGTAAAAACACAAGCAACACATGAGGAAAGGCGATATCAAAATAAAACAGGAAAGGGGGCATGAAAGGGAATCCCAGGAGATGCAGAAAAGGAAGACTAAACTAAAAACCAGAACCCATAAACAATGACAGTGCAGCCCTCTGCAGCAACCAAAGGCACAAATGACTTAGAGTGGAACTAAATAATTATTATAGGATCTTGATATTTGCATAATTTCTTGCTACATAATTTGTGAGCAAACTTGTAAATTCTGCACTTTCTGTGCTCAAAGTGATTAAATTGGACGTCTGTACATCCATACACAGTCGAATGGGAGAGCTTTTTTTTTTTAAATGTGCATAATAAAAACAGTCTTGCAAGTAGTGCAGGTCTTTAACCCTCGTGTCGTCCTGCAGGTCAAATTGACCCATTATAAAGTTTGAAAATGTGGAGAAAAAAAATATATTTTCACAGTGAAACTACTGATGTCCACATTTTCAACATTTTTGGGAAATTTTTGAACATTTTTTGTGAAAAAATAGAAATGTTAAAAATGTTTAAGAACATTCACAGAAAAATCAACCAAAATCCAGCAAAATTCGCTAGATTTTTTTGTGAATGTTCTTAAAGAAAATATTAGAAGTTTTACTGATATGTCTGTAATAACTTTAGATATTTTTACTTATTTTTGGAAGATTTTTACTCATTTTTTGAAAATATTTACACGAATTTCTTGCCAAATTTGGGGTTTTTTTTAAAAGAAAATTTTTAAGGGAAACTTTTAAGGAATTATTGGAAATTTATCTCCCTGATAGTTTTGCAAATTATCAGAAATTTGGGGAATTTTTTTGCTGAATTTTTGGATTTTAGATAGGAAACAATATTTTTTTTTGGTGCCCGTAAATGAAGACAACAGGAGGGTTAATTTTTTTTTTTTTTTTTACTGTTTTGCACATGTAGCCTTAAAAATATATTACATTTCAGTCTTTTGGCATAGTTTTATGCATAAAATTTGGTTTACGTTTAGCAAATAACGTGTAATTCAACATCATTTCAAAGAACTCTTGGGTTTATTTTGTTGTTTCTCATTTGTTAACACAACAAATTTAAGTTCCATGTCTAAATTCTGAGAAGCAGTTTATGCACTATGTACAGACAGGCTTGGAATAGCTAAATAACAACTCTTTAATTTTATTGTTGCCTTCTGATGATGGCATGAACAATATTAACAAGAAGAGAATACTGGGGAGATGATGCAGCTTTGCCACACTTTAAAGTGCCAGATCCAAAGCAAGAATGTGTTATTTTGTTAAATGCCTTTTGCCTCGACTCCCCTCTCCTCATGTTTCTTGCCTCCTCTGCTCATATCTCTGGTGGTAGAGACTAAGAGAGAGGAAAGGAATCGAGGATGAAGAAACCGAGAAATTTGATGAGTTTAGAGTCTCTGCTCATGTGTGCTGATTGATCCCACTTTCTGTCTTTGTCTTGTTTCCCGCCTCTGTGATTTCCTGATTGTTTCCACCTGTTACCAGTTACCCCTCTCTCCCCAGTGTGTTTCTCCCTCTGTCTTTGTCAGGTTTTATTTACCTGTGAATGTTGTTCTCTGTGTGCCTTTTTTTGCTGGCTTTTGGTCACAATTTGTACTCTTTCTTGCTGTCTGTGGCTTTGTACACATTATGACAGATATTTTTCTAGATGAGTAGCATCTTCCTCTGTTTTACAAAACAAATCTGTCAGCACAACACTTGATTTTGCAAAATACTCCGCACAAGAGACATGTGAACACTCTAACAAGCATGTCACGCCAGTCTACATCAATGATGCATAAAATACCAAAGAAAACTGTCATTTCAGATGGTGGAACAAGTCTTGTTTGCAGGAAAGAGGTGCAGCAAGTTAAGAACTAAACCACCAACTGCTTGAACATAAAGCAGAGTTTTAAAAAATCTTTAAGCTTTTGAATTAATATTAATTTTAATGACCTAAAATGTTGTTTGGATGAAAAGCCCAACAAGTCCTCCAAGCTTTACAAGGAATTCTAATCCGCTGCTGCTCATCAGTTAACGAACCAATAGGCATCCAGCTCTAACTCTCTATAACTCCGCCCCCTCTCCGCTTCCAGATGAATTATTCAGAATGAGCAGATGCCTGACAGTCCACCAGGCTTATTTACTTTCAAAAGCATCTTCTACTAACTCTAAAATGTCTCAGCCACGAGCAAAACACACCAAATGTTCTGCTGTTGGCTGCAAGAGTGAACACAAGAGTCCTCACGCACTCCCAGCATCTGAGAAACTGAAAAACTAGTGGATCTAGTGAACAAGAATGAAACAGTGACTGAAATACAGCCCATTAAGACTACATGCTAACCAGCAGTCACTTCACAGACATTTTGAAGGTGCAGCTAAAATTCAGATGTTATAACCTCAACATGTCATCAACTCAAACACGACTTAAAGAGAACGTCTGCACTATGAATTCAGAGATATCTGCATGTCAAATGATCGCTCACAGAGAAAGTTAGGAGTGAAACAAAGTCAAATGCTGTGGTCAACTATTTTTCATATTGCTCTCAACAATTACAAAGAGTTTTCTTCCTGAAGGGGGCGGGGCCAGCAGCCGGTGAGCTGTATTTAAAGCTACAAAGACTGAAACAGCTCAGTTAGAACAGGATTAAAATCAGACTTTATATAGTGAAGTGAACCCTCTGTGAAATTTGGAGCTGAAATTCATGATTTAGTTTTTTTGTTGTGCACTTTATATCCCAGGCTGCTGCTATGGACACTGAATAACAACTCAACTGCTAGTTTTGCAAAAATGTTGTCTTAGGGATGTGTGTGTGTGTGTGTGTGTGTGTGGGCGGTGTGACTACAGCAGTGTTGGTGTCTCTTTCCGTTACTGGATCCTGGAGAAACACTCATCTTGCCTGCACTACTGTTGTATGTACAGCAAAATGACAATAAATCTTGATTTGATTTATTCACATACTTTCCTCCACAACTTCAAAATCATGATGGGCATTTTTTCACCATTTTATGGTCTAATAATTCTACATGGACACTGCTATATTTTGAAGTAAATACAGCAGATTACATCTGTACAACAAGTTTCTACAGTTTCTATTCAATTTCAGTTCAATTAAACTTTATTTATATAGCGCCATTTACAATTCAGATTGTCTCAAGATGCTTTACAGAACCCATATGCCTGAACCCCCAGAGCAGCCCTAAGGAGACAGTGGCACAAAAAAAAAAAAACTTTTAACAGGAAGAAACTGGAGCAGAAGCCGGCTCATATGGGAGACCCATCTGCTGCTGGCCGGTGGGTTGGGAGGGACAGAAGAGGTAGACTAGGAGGGGAAGGGATGGGAGGAGAGGGGGGTGGGGGACAAGGAAACGTATAACACACACTGGGATACATGTATGATCAGATAGATGATACACACAAAGTACAAGCTAGCATTGAAACTGATTATAGTTTACTGTTGTGGTGTACGGCTCTGGCATTAAATATACTACATATATAGCTGGTAGTAACATTCAAACAGTAACTAGATGAGCAAATCAAGTATAGTGAGGGTGATGCAGAGTAGACTGGTGGAAATGGGCAGCTGGAAGCAGTGGGCTGGAGGAAGGTCAGCAGCAGCAGCATCCCACAGATGGAGATTAGGCCAGCTGGTGGGAGAACCACCACAGATCTGAAGCATCCAGCTCTGGGATCAGGGACACTCGGAGAAAGGACACAGGGAGAAACAGAGTGAATGCAGAGTTTCTACATTTTCATTCAGGCAAAGCAAGGCAAGTTTATTTATATAGCACAATTCATACACAAGGCAATTCAAAGTGCTTTATAATAGCAAAGGAAGTAATTACAACGGTGATTCAAAAGGTAGACATTAAAAGCATGCATTAAAATCAAAGAAATAAACCATAATTTAAGCAATAAAATCAACCTGAAATTTTATCACAATAAAAACAAAGAAATTAAAACCAAGATAAAGAGATAAAATGAAGTGACTTTAAATGTAACAGGGCAGTGCTGGTATTAAGACAGTCATTACTCAAAGGGAACAGTAAAGAGATAAGTCTTTAACCTTGATTTAAAGGAGCTGAGAATTTCAGTTTTCTGTAAATTAGTTCCAGATATGTGGAGCATAAAAAGTGAAAGCTGCTTCTCCCTTTTTGGTTCTGACTCTGGGGACAGAGAGCAGACTTGTACCAGCGATCTGGATGGTTCATCTGGTAAAAGGAGGTCACTGATATACTTGGGCTCTAAACTATTCAGAGCTTTATAAACTATCCATCCATCCATTATCTATACACCGCTTAATCCTCACTAGGGTCATGGGGGGCTGGAGTCTATCCCAGCTGACTCAGGTGAAGGCAGGGGACACCCTAGACAGGTCACCAGTCTGTCACAGGGCCACATATAGAGACAAACAATCACTCTCACATTCACACCTACGGGCAATTTAGAATAATCAATTAACCTCAGCATATTTTTGGACTGTGGGAGGAAGCCAGAGTACCCGGAGAAAACCCACGCATGCACAGGGAGAACATGCAAACTCCATGCAGAAAGATCCCGGGAAAGCCGGGACGCGAACCAGGGATCTTCTAGCTGCAAGGTGAAAGTGCTAACCACTACACCACTGTGCAGCCCCTTTATAAACTAACACAAGTATTTTAAAGTCCATCCTCTGAGAGACCGGAAGCCAGTGCAAAGACCTCCAAACTGGAGCGATGTGATCGACTTTTTCAGTCTTGGTGAGGACTCTAGCAGCAGCACTCTGATCAGATGCAGATGCTTTAGAGACTTTTTAGTCAGACCTGTAAAGACGAAAGCAGATGCTTTTGTCCAAAGCGACCGCACATCAACACAACGCAAGCAAGGATCTAGTCAGGACAGAATACAACAGCCCATTCATTTCATAGGATTTGGATCAGACATATATTTTTGTAATTTTCCCAATTTTTAATAGACTCTTTACGTTATAAGTCTATTTTTAAAATATCTGACTTGATGTACTTTATATACTTATAGTGTTTTGTGGTCTGAGTAAATGCTGCATTTTGTTCCATACGCAGGGAGATGCATGATGATACACATTTCAGAAAAACTGTCATATAAAGTCAACTGTTGAGTTACTATTGATGAAATAATAATTTTCAGCTGCAGCCACAGAATGAGCAGCCTTTCTAGTCTAAGCAACACCGGTAACAGAGCACAGACATAATAAATGAGACATCAGTTTGTCTCTTTCTCACACATACATTCACAGTGAGGAAAATTTAGTTCCCAAGCTGCATCTGATGGATCCTGTTTTCCCATTTCTCTCAACAGAATGTTTTTGAAACGAAGAAGCTTTTAATTTGTACAAATCGAAATCAAAATGTGCAAATACAAATGTTTTCTCAGCAGTACCCATACACAGAAAAATTACACTCAACATTTAAATTCAGTGCAAAATAAAGATCAAAACTGTGCATAAAGTTGGCTGCAAATGTCTTTATTTGATGAACAGAAACAGAAGAAAACACCAGCGCAAGTGTTTTCTGCTCTGGAACTTTGAAAGCAAAAATGAATCAATAAAGTGCTGTCCACCTTAATCTCTGTTCACCCAGTGATTATTATCAGATGTAACAGGCTCAAGTTGCGCTGCTTCAAGGGAAAAAAAAGAGAAACTTCCTCCACTCCCTGTGAAGTTACCGTGACATGCAGTCTTTAGGAACACCCACGCCACACTGAATGTAACTGACTCCCACTGACTGAAACCACAATGAATATGGAGGAGAGATTTTCCTTTCAGCCTCTTGACAGGTACCCATTGTGCAACTTGAAAAAAGCTCTGGTTTAAAAACGTCTCTTCGGAAAACCTATAGGTGACGTCACGGTAGTTACACCTGAAGAACATCTAGAGGGCAAAGCTCTTAAAGCGAGCACAGAAAGATCCAGACATGATGCAAGACAGACGCTCTACTGTGCTCATGTGACTCTGCACAATGTCAAGGAAAATTAGCCGGAAATTTGCAAAGATTGCCTTGAAAATGATATTTTTGCCATCAGGAAATTGCCGGTGATGTTTCTAATCCTTCTATTAGAGGAAAAAATCAACCGTGGTGGTGTTTCAGTAGCAGCACGGTAAAGCCTGGTTGGATTTACTGGGGATTCAGACTAAAACCACAGGAATGTGTTGTAGGTGAGGGTGTGCCGTTTTTGGTGCAGGCGTGACAAGTTTGAGGAACAGATTAAAGTGTTTAGAGGTATATCTGACAGCAAAACACTGCAAAACGTCATGGTTTTTCAAACTATTGTCTCTTTCATCACAATGTTCTTCAGGCAAATTGTAGAAATGGAGCGTTTATGTTCACATAATCCAGCAGGAGCCTGCAGTGACATATACTGAACCACAATAGAAATGCAGCATGTAATACTTTATAGAATTCTATCCATTCTTTTACACATAATACATATTTGTTAATCAGCATAATTCTTTTATCTAGTGATGTCATAAAGAAATGAGGTTTCATGGTACATAGAAAAGGGAGTTCCAAAACTGCATTCTGAAACTCTCATACAACTAAAGCCATACTATATTACTACTTCTTACTACTACTACTACTTACAATACCTAAACAATTAATTATTCAATTACATTTCCTTTTACTCAAAACATGGCTAAGCTCAATACTAGGCTAATGTTTACTTTTAAAATAAAAACAAAGCATAACACCCAAGAGATTTAAACACACATTTTTTTGGAACTAGTACACAGAAAAACTCAATCTTTCACTACTTTAAGACAAGTTTTTGAGCTTTTGACACAAACAGGAGCTGGGAAATATGAAATAGTGTTTAAATGAAGCTAGCGCTAAAACGATTACAGTACTATCAAAGCACATGGCTGAGCGCTAAGAGCTAAAAATATCACACAGCTCTCAAATGTACCATTTTAATATATTTTGCTATGTGGAACTTTTTACTTACCAAATAAAGATGGATGGCGGTGAACGAAAAGAGGAGATGGATTCACAGATGTCGCAGCAGTCGAGATGAAAAAGGTGCCTTCTCCTCCTGCTCCTTGACTGTACTGCACATGCGCCAGTACGGAAAGCGTGTTGGGACATTTTTTATTCCCTTAAAGGGCTAGTAGATTCGAAGTGAGCTGGTTATGTTGGTTTAAAACTGCTGTATTTATTTATAATTATTTGATCTCTTTCAGTTTCCATGAACAGCATCTTGCTGGTCCAGATGCTGAAGATGGAGCTGCTGATGTTCTGTCTGTGGCTGCCATTTCCACACCCTCAGACTTTTGTGGAGCATTTTGATAACTTTTGATCACCCATGCCTGCTGTACATCCTGGCCAAATTTAAGCTTCTCGGGGTTACCCTATTTTAATTTATAGCTTTAGAAAATGTCCAGAAATGACCCAAAATCTTTCAAAGTATGACACATAATTAAAAATGGCGGACTTCCTGTTGTGTTTTGGGCATGAGTGTCAATTACATTTTTGTGGGTCTTGATGAGTTACATATGCCCACCAAATTTCATAGCTCTAGGTGACACATACTGGCCATAGTTCGGCGCTTGGACCTAATTAAGCCTTAATTTTCCTTCTAAAACAAAATTATTAGTGAATTTTAGCTCCCTGCAAATTGTATCTGTTTGGGAATTTCTCGTTGAGTATAAAAGGAAAGACCTCTTCAACAATATTATAATAAATGTCTGATTCAAGAGTCTCACGGGATCACATATAAATAGGATAATGGTATTTCTATGTTTTTATGGTGGGTTGAAGTGGAAGCACAGAGTTTAAAAGATAATGTTGGACAGCTGGATTTCTCCTTTTGGTTCTTGAAAGTGTTTCAGCTCTTCATCTCTTGCGATAAAAACAAACCTGGAAATAAGACGAGGTTTCATGTAAATGTAACCGGTCTGGGCCAGCTCTCTGACCCTGTCTCTGCGTTGTGTGTGTGAGGAATGATGACGGCAGAGGACCACGTCATTGCAACCAACCCATTTATTTTCTAGTAAAAGTGAAATGCGTGTTAGATACCGCAATGATGCGGTCTCTCACTAGCTGCTCTACTCCCATACTCCCATAAACATTGAGATAGAACAATGAAAATAGTTAACAATATACACAAAAGACAAAAAAGCAGCGGGAGCTCACATACCTAGTAAAAATAAAATGCATGTTAGATACAGCAACGATGTGGTCTCTCGCTAGCCGCTCTGAAAAGGAGATAAAAAAAGTTCTCACTACACCACTGTACCCTACTAAAAATAACTATATAAAACTCAGACAATAGACAAAAACACTGTATATAGAAACGATAAAGCAGATTTTAAGCCACATTCTAATGTTATTTTCTGAATCTGAACCAAAAAAAAAGAATTGATGCACAATAATAATGATAAAAAGGACAAACGAAAATTAAATAGCAATGTAAACAAAAACAAGGGGGGGTTTGGGATGAAATTAATAATTTGTTTAACACACCTGTTACATAAACACCTGCTACCTCACAAGTGAACACGTGCTCCTGATATGAGCTGGAAGAAACTCCCATCTGCCAACAGACTAGTGGGTGTTTGTTTACCTTGATGGCGACTGCGCCCTTCTTATAACAACATGAAACCAAGGAGGAGACCGGAGATACATAACAACCAGGAAACGTTTGGCGAATGTCTCAACTGGTTTGTTCAGCCTTTGTCTCTGTGTCACACTGGGCTTGACAAACAGACACAAACAACTATCACCACGGAACTCTTTATTTCTGTCCTCCTGAGTGCTTGCGGTGGTCTTTATTCTGCAGCAAAGATGATGTTTTCTGGGCTGTAGTTATGTCCCTTCTCATGATTATGTCACACGTTATCAGCTGCAGATGATGGATGTATAGCAGATTTTCTGAAGCATCTATTCACCGCTGCTACCTCAATCAGAGCCTTTGTTGTGATAATTACGCTCACGACATCCGGGCTTTGCATCATCATCACCGGGCCTCGTTTAGTTACAACAGCTCATCATCTTTTCTTGGCTCTCTTCAGCCGAGAACAAACACATATCAGTGCTGAGGTCATGAGGTGCTGCCTTTTTAAACATCACTGTCATTACCGGATGCTGCAGTTTGCCCCGTTTATAGCATTTATGTTGTATTTAACTGATGATGGCAGTAATTTATTGTAGCTCTAACTATGTGTGTACTATTTGCATTATATTTTTGTAGACACAAGAATGATTTCATATTTGAAGCATGCTTGTTTTTTGCTTTATGACAGATTTCGAACCTTTTGATGATAAAGAAGAACATTACACAGAACAGCAATAGAAGAATGTCAGCATCTTTTCCTCCAGCTGTTGCTGCTCTCTGTACCTCCAAGTCTGTGCACTGCATCACCTCTTGTATGATATTATCGGTGACAAAGAGCTTGGGCTAGTAATAGAAGTAATAATTTGCCTTTATTTGTCACAAGTGCATTAGAATTTCTTTAGAAGTATAAAGGTAACTTTAAAAATTAAATGGAATGATATCAAAAACATGTTTCTTGAGGAATAACTGGAATATGAAATGACAAAAACTTTTCATTACAAAGATATTGAAGGAGAACGACCTCACCGGGTCATTTTGAACCCATTTATACATCTATGGATGAAAGAGGTGAGGGGTACACACTATATATACAATATAAATAAGAGAAACAGAACACAAAGATACTAAGAAAAGAAACTGAAGAGTATTTACATGAAAGAATTTCTCTTGGGTGTTTTGCACATGACAGTTGGGTAACTGTCATTATGTGAGTGTGTATGTGGTCTGTTGGGAACAGTGCTGATTATAAAGTCTGATGCCAACAAGAAGAAAGGACCTGCGATATCGCTCCTTCACACACCTAGGGTGATGCAGTCTAGATTCAATACCTTTATCACAAACACAATTATGCATAGGATAATATGTGCAGTGAAATGCACTTGTTCCAGACCGAAACAATAAGAATAAAAGCACACAAGAAATATATATATATATATATATATATATATATATATATATATATATATATATATATATATATATATATATATAGATAGATAGATAGATAGATAGATATAGATATATATGAATATATACAGATAGAAATTAGCAAAATAAATATATAAATCTAAGTGAAATAGTGCAAATAATATATATACAAGGTGAAAGTGAATGGATGTTGAACAGAGGTTGCAGGTTGATTGTCTATCTGAGTCTGTTGTTTCAGGTTTGGCAGGTGAACAGCCTGTGGGAAGAAGCTCCTCCTCATCCTCTCTGCGTTTGCCTTCAGGCAGTGCTAATGCCGCCCTGGTGGCAGCAGAGAGAACAGTCTGTGGATGGGGTGGGTGGGCTCACTAGCAATCTTCTTGGCCTTTAACCTGCAGCGTCTGTTGGAAATGTCCTGCAGGTTGGAGAGGGTGGTTCTGATGGTTCTCAGCCGAGCGAACCACCCTCCTCAGGGCCAAAAAGTCCTGCTGGGTGCTGCTGCCCATCCAGGTGGTGATACTCAAAGTCAGAACACTCAATGGTGCAAATGTAGAAGTTCCTGAGCACCTTGAGAGGCAGCTTAAAGTCCCTCAGGCGTCTGAGGTGATAGAGACGCTGTGGAGCGTTCTTCAGCAGGGGTTGATGTCACAGGACCACATCAGGGCCTGGTGATATTAACACCCAGGTACTTGAAGCTCTCCACTCTCTCCACCTCTGTCCCACTGATCCTGAGTGGGTGGTATGTCTACCCACTCAGTCTGTCTTAGTCTTGCTGACATTCAGGAGGAGGCTGTTGTCTCTGCACCAGTCCTCCAGGTGGTCGATCTCCATCATCAGTCTGTCACTGACGGAGCTGCCCAGTGCCCTCAGAGTGTCGCACATGGAGTGGGAGTCACTGTCCAGTAGGGACGGTGTTTCTCCCACCACCTGCACTGGGTCTAGAGACAGGAAACATGTGGAGAAGAGTGGGGAGAAAGACATGCAGTAAATGGCCATGGGTCAGACTCGAACCCATGGCCGCTGTGTCTGGACTGTTGCCTGTTTATGTGTCACCCGCTCAATCTGTTGAGCTACAGGGGAGTCCAGAGCTGGCCAGATCAAGTTTCCTCCTGTCAACAGCTGAGATGCTGCTGCCCCAACAGACCACTCCATAGAAGAGGGTTGATGCCACCACAGGGTTATAAAACGTCCTCAGGGGCGCCCCCTGCCCCCCCAAAAGACTTCAGTCTCCTTAGCAGATAGAGTCTGCTCCAACTCTTCCTGTAAAGTGCACTAGTGTGGTCTGACCAGTCCAGTTATTGTTCAGGTGAACACCCAGGTACTTGTATGAGTCCACTGTCTGAATGTCCATGCCCTGGATGTTCACTGATGTTGGAGGTGTGTGACTGCACCTGTGGAAGTCCACCATCAATCTAAACCATAGTAATGACAAGCCTAAAAAAATGCAGACTAAGGTTTCTAGAGTTTCAGGAGCCAGTGAACTAAGAAACCAATCTTTTCAACCTACGTGGAGGGTGAAGAAAGAGGCAGAAACTTCACTGATCTGCATATTCTAGAAAAAGCAACAGTCTAGAGTTACATCTGAACCATGCTAAGGCAGGAAGTGATTATTTACTAAGTACTGATACACAGAGAGGAGTTTCTCTCTATGTCACAGTCTCTTATTTTCTGTTTCTGAACAGATTGTTCACAGACTGGTTCGACTAACGTCCATCCTTCTCTAAACTAACCTGCACTGCCTCATTCAGCCGCACAGAACAGTGGCAGAACCAAGAGTTAACAGCATGTTTCCTAGCAATGTATGTGGACAGAGTAGAGCGGTGTGGAATCGGGGGGAAAAAAGGCTGTCCTCGAGTGCACCCTAAGAATGAATATCTTTGTACTACTGACAGGCGCTCCACTGTGATCACACTGTGCCGCTGACAGCAAAACTAGATGTGCATTACATTCAGCAGGAAGCATGAAGTTTCCTGGTGCGCCTGCAGCCGACTACTCCGCAATAACAGGTGATTTTAGCATTTGAACAATGACAGATTATTTAAAGTATAGTATCTGCGCACTGTTTTTCTACTTTAATAAAGGTGATGTTCTCTTTCCATCACTGCTCAATTACACAAATGACACGAAATATGAGAATTTCTATTCAGTCGATTTCTACTCAAAATCACAAAAGCCATGTTTATTTAAAGAGCACAAATTACAAAGCTTCGCAGCCTGCTTCTGTTTCCTGTCTGTAAAAATTAGGATTACATCACAAACTATTGAAACAAAACACGTGTATATTACGTGCTGCCTTTGCAGTATTTCCTGATGCATTCTCACCATGTTGCAGCTTCCACAGAGTGGGCCATAAGGTTCCATACATAGGAAAAATAAATGTTTTATGTTGGACAACGGGGCTGCACAGTGGTGTAGTGGTTAGCACTTTCGCCTTGCAGCTAGAAGATCCCTGGTTCACGTCCCGGCTTTCCCGGGATCTTTCTGCATGGAGTTTGCATGTTCTCCCTGTGCATGCGTGGGTTTTCTCCGGGTACTCCGGCTTCCTCCCACAGTCCAAAAACATGCTGAGGTTAATTGATCATTCTAAATTGCCCGTAGGTGTGAATGTGAGAGTGATTGTTTGTCTCTGTATGTAGCCCTGTGACAGACTGGTGACCTGTCTAGGGTGTCCCCTGCCTTCACCTGAGTCAGCTGGGATAGACTCCAGCCCCCCCATGACCCTAGTGAGGATTAAGCGGTGTATAGATAATGGATGGATGGATGTTGGACAACCGTTTTTATCTTTAATGTGCTCTATGATTACTATTGTTTCAAAAGCACATATTAATACGCGTTTTCCACTGTTGATGAACTTGTATTAGCACAGTTGAAGTTCTGCTTGTGATGGTGTTGGTGATACGTTCCTGGAGATGATTTATGTCTCGTATCTTCACCTGATACACCATGGCCTTCAAGTGCCCCCAAAGACAGCATCAAACGCATCTTCTAGGGTATCTGAAACATGAAAAATAGACATTACACATTTTCCTATGTATGGAAACTTATGGCCCACCCTGTATAACATAAAACATGATAATAATTGCAAAGGAGCCTTTCAGTTCACATGATAAAAGACTGCCGTGCAACATTTCCAGAAAGCCACTTCAGCTTTTAAGAAAACATCTTACATTTGCATAAAAAAACCCTGTAATCAAAAATCTTTTAAAGAAGAAACATCGCTATGTCTCTTGGTGCATTTTGTAAAACCCAGCTATCGTCTGAATGTAAACTGTGTTAATAAGCACCCTCCAGAGTCTCCATGAAAACCTTCTCTACAGGAGCTTTCGTGTCAATTTAAAAACCTTCCTTTACTTTGCTCATTAGAAGAGGTGACAGGCAGAATCACGGGCACCACTCTGACATTTCCTGCTACACACAACGAGTAATTAACGAGGCAATATTGGAAAAAATATAAAATAATTAGGTGTTTGCTCATATATTAATGCAGCAGCTCGTTTCATTCAACATGGCTTTAGTTTGTCTTGTTTGTCTGCCTTGAATAACAACAAGTTAAAACTTAGAGTTAAGGGCTTACTTCAACTTTAACTCCCACTCACCTGTTGATACTGTAGATATTGCTGCAACTAGCACTGATTCTGGGGAAGATAATTAAATGCTAACAGTAATATTGATGTGTAATTTATCAGGGATGAAGATGCACAACAGAAACCTTTGTATCGTGAGTCAGTTTGAAACAAACCCGAGAAAAGAGGTGACAGACGCCACTTTTCTCTACTACTTGGAGCAATTGAGAGCTTTTGTAAGAGTGAAAAAGAGAAATTCATAAAGCCTTGGGATGAAAAAGGGATTAGCAGGACTGTAGTAAATTAATAAATCAGCAATTCATGACATGAGTCATGAGTGGAAAATGAAAGAAACAATGACAGACATTTAAAAAGAAATGGTGCTGGGCAATAATTCATGCAGGGATGAAACTTTGTTTAACCAAACAAAAGAGAAGATGGATGGAAATGAAATATTTCAACATTTTTAACAACCTCTCAGTTGCGTTTCTTTAACAGGTTGAATCACTCAGGAGTCAAGTCAAAGAAATGAGATGTTATGAAAGAATCAGAGGCTGAATTTTCGCAATATGAGACAGAGAAAGATCAGATTGAAAGAAGACGGAGGCAACACAACATTTTAACGAAACCTCAACAAAGTGCTGTACAAAAAATATTCCCTTACCAAAACAAATTACAAAAAATTCAGGGCTTTTAAAATTTCTAAACAGTGCAGACACACATGTTTACATAATAATTCAGTTTTTCATTGTTTCTCTTTTGTAGTCGTTTACGGTGTGATGTGATATTAATTTGGATTTTGTAAATACAAAGTAAAACACAACAGGCAGAGATGCAGCTTTCACTGAGGACGCAGAGCTCAGATTTTATCTGTAATTTTAAATGACACATATTGATCATTACACATGTGTGCTCAAAGTATCATTACTTCTGTCAATTTTCAAGACAATGAAGAATTATACAAATGAACATAAATAAGGGTACAACAGTAACACAAAATTCACAGTTTGGTATAAAACTTGTTGAAATGACACAAGGACCAAGTGATTAAATTCTGGCAGTGATGCAGTTTATAGTCTGGATCCACAGGTTTGTTAAAGATTTCTGTATCACTGCCAGATAGCGTCATGGCGTCACTGTAACCATGACAACAAGTGAACGCTACGTCAGCTGCCTGCTGACGATCACATGACTGCAATCCTACTACAAATCCACCTCTGTGGACTTATCGAGACTTATCCGTCGGAAACCATACAAGGAACAACTGATTATAAATTGTGGGGATGTTTCTGAGTCCCATCAGTTCCCGCCACCCGCTACATATTTAGACCATGTGATTCAGTATCCATACATAACGTACACATGCAGAACACTTGCCTGTGCTCAACGCAAGGTAATTTTTTTATGAAAGATTTAATCCGTCGGAAATGACACAAAGACTGAGCAGCCTTGGCGGAGTACTGCCCTCTACGTGCTTTTCTTTTTCACATATGCAACATTTGGCCACATATATGCTACTGTTCAAAGGTTTGGGGTCACTTAGAAATGTCCTTATTTTTGAAAGAAAAGCATTTCAATGTAGATCACACTGAATGAATCAGAAATACACTAGACATTGTTAATGTGGTAAATGACCATTCTAGCTGGAAACAGCTGATTTTTAATGGAATATCTCCATAGGGGTACAGAGGAACATTTCCAGCAACCATCACTCCTGTGTTCTAATGCTACATTGTGTTAACTAATTGTGTTGTTGTCAATGTCTTGACTGTATTTTCTACTCATTTTGCAACTCATTTGATGAGTAAAAGTGAGTTTTCATGGAAAACATGAAATTGTCTGGGTGACCCTAAACTCTTGAACGGTAGTGTATCATGTTGCATATTGTGCTCATGCATTTTAGGCTTTTCAGGTGTCATTTTGCAGCATTTAACACGACGAAGACTCTTTTTACTGTCAGCAAGTCTCTAAATGTTGTCTTAGATCTGCTTAGATCACAGTAAAATTACATTTATGCATTATGTTGGTAGAAGCAGCTCCGCCTGGAACTTAGATTTGTCCCAGATTTAGTCATTTTTTAAAAAATAAACTAAAAACAGTGCTTTTAAATAACCATCTTTTCAAAACGTCTGGTCTAAACTGTCTGTACTTTTATTAAACTGCAGTTTTGCTCACTTCATTTTAACAAATTTTTTTTGGTTGTATGCTTTCTCTTATACATGTGTTTTTTTTCTTACCTTTTGTCTTTTTCCACTGCTTTAGTCACTTTCAACTATAAAATTTGTTTTCACTGTGTTATGCCTTAGTTTGTGTCCTGTGCTGGTTTGTCTGTATGTCTTGTTCTGTTCCTGTTTGCTCTCCAGCTAATGATTGTCTTGATCATTAACACCTGTGAGAAGATGAATTGAGTATTTCAGCAACTCCTCACTTTGCTTTTAGTCCCTCTGGCTTCCTGCTTCCAAACATTAACCCTTTTTCTTCATCTCTGCGTATTGTTTCGTCTTTTATCAATTATTCAGATTTTTGTTTGCATTAAAACTGAGGTTAGGTCTCTCACTATTGTGCAACCTTTGTTTTCCATGTTTTTACCTTGATTGCAAAGCACGTTGAAAAACCTCTGTAGGAAAAGGTGCTCGCTTAAGGTTAGGATTAAGGTCAGGTGTGAAATGTCACACAAAATGCAAAAAAATGGTTTGTGTTAACATGTAAAGTGACTTAATCCACATGCATTTTCATGATACCAGAAAGCAGATGTGGTTCAGCTAGAAATTAGCAGAGATTAAAAAGAATAAAAGCTGGACCTTTCTTTTTGTCCTGAGGACCCGGTTGGATTTAAACTCACCAGAGTTTGTGTAAATCTAAAAATCCCCCTCACTCTTGAGTTTTATCCCTCTCCTCATCCCTCTCTTGCAGCACGTCGATCTGACGCCTGTTCATTTGAAAGCTAATTCTCTTTGATTTTATGGAAGCAGTGTGTTGATAAAGCTGTGGGATAACGCAGCGAATCGCTCCGCCATCCTGCTCTTTCCCTGCATCTCTAATTAAGATCCTGGTGCTGCAGCACTAATGTTAATTCACAGGTGTCTGCTGCCTGCCAGTCGCCATGGCAACCTCAAGGTATGCCATCTAATCAGGAACACACACACACGCACGATTTTTTATTCTCCTCCTATCAGGACTGATTAAACTGGACAACAAACAATCCTCAGCGTGGCGTGGGCAACCTGCTGCTGATTTCTCCTCTGCAGGAAATTGAGGCCATTTGGTAAAAGTCAGATCTTAAAGTGCATTCTGGATTGTAAACAAAGCGCAAAGGTTTGTTCATGAAAGAGCAGTAAAGCCCCTTAGCATCCCAACTCCGCTGGCAGATCAACATAAATGTGAGCGTTAATGCTCAGGCTCAGGATGACCAGCTATTCACTGCTTAAAAACCCGCTCATGTTAGAGCAGCCAGCGCACCGTTGTGGGAGTACAGGGTTGATTCATGTCAAGTCTGCAGTTCATCTCAGCACAACATCCCTCTATTCATCACTCAGAAGTCTGCAGTCTTTATGAAGTTTTCATCTCTCTGAGTTGAGTTTCATTAATTCTGTGTATAACAACCAAAGCATGGCCCTGAATCAAACCCTACATCTCGAGGTTGTCGCAGTATTCGTTTTCAATCTGCTCAGTACACTTTGAGACTCGCTGTTCAGTACACTCTGTGATCAGAACAATTACTCTGAAGTCTGCCTACAGTGCTCACACTGCTGGAACAGGGCTGGCTTTGAAAGCTCAACAAACACTGTGCAGTTGTGATTAATCTTTTTCACATTATAATTGATCTTCCTGCATGACCAGAACCTGCACCCTTTAATTAATTTACTGTACATAGGACGAGTGGTAAAGCAACTTAGCATTTACACTACTGTACATGTTTTTTCAGTGATTTATGAAATTTGTTGTAGATATTTATAGTTTTCCTTGAAAATGTAAATGCAGCATTCTGGATCAAACAATTTTTGTGTTGTCTAAGCATCACACAACATTCGTTGAAGTGTATTTCTGACCCTGGCAGTGAATGAGGACATCTAAAAGAGCTTTTGTGCTGATTGGACACTTTGGTCTGTACCTCGGTTTTTATCTCTCAACATTCTAGGCAGTCAAATGTGCACAAAGAGTCTCTTTAATCTTAGCTTATGAAGAAATGCAGCTATGCACCAAAAAGCGACACTATTAAAGCCACCATGTTTCCTAGCAGAACTTTAGTCTTCTTCACATAGTGTATGCTGCTACAATCTCCACCCCAGGTAAACAACACACCTCGCTGTGTACAAGATGGAAAAGGAAACACATTGCATAAATATTCAAATCCTTCATAGTGACTAAAATAGAAGTTTTTAGCCATCAGACTAAACGCTAAAAAAATCTTCTCCCAAGTGACAGTTCTCTTGCAGACTGTGTGAAGTTGTCCTCTGGGATTTCCCTATACTTTACTTCATTAAATTTACCCTCTGTCTTTACAAGTCTTCCAGTGCCTGCTGCTGAGAAGCATCCACACAGCATAATGCTTCCACCACCGTGCTTTACAATGGGGATGTTTATGAGGATGTGCAGTCTTTGATGTCCACCAAACATACCAGCAAGACAATGACCCAAAGCATTCTGCCAAATTTGCACTAAAATGATTTAAAAACAACAATATGAATAAGTCTATATTGTCAGTTACACTGTAAAAAAAAAATCCTAAAAAATAGTGAAATGACTGGAAGCAACCAAAAACCATAAAAATAAAATTTTGTAGTTTATGGTTATTAAAACTATGTTTGATAGACACCAGACACTGCACATCATCACAAACACACCATCCCCAGTGGAAAGCATGGTGGTGGCAGCATCATGATGTGAAGCATGGTGGTGGCAGCATCATGATGTGAAGCACGGTGGTGGCAGCATCATGATGTGAAGTATGGTAGTGGCAGCATCATGATGTGAAGCATGGTGGTGGCAGTATCATGATGTGAAGCATGGTGGTGGCAGCATGATGTGAAGCATGGTGGTGGCAGTATCATGACGTGAAGCATGGTGGTGGCAGTATCATGATGTGAAGCATGGTGGTGGCAGTATCATGATGTGAAGCATGGTGGTGGCAGTATCATGATGTGAAGTATGGTGGTGGCAGCATCATGATGTGAAGCATGGTGGTGGCAGTATCATGATGTGAAATATGGTGGTGGCAGCATGATGTGAAGCATGGTGGTGGCAGCATCATGATGTGAAGCACGGTGGTGGCAGCATCATGATGTGAAGCACGGTGGTGGCAGCATCATGATGTGAAGCACGGTGGTGGCAGCATCATGATGTGAAGCACGGTGGTGGCAGCGTGATGTGAAGCATGGTGGTGGCAGCATCATGATGTGAAGCATGGTGGTGGCAGCATCATGATGTGAAGCACGGTGGTGGCAGCATGATGTGAAGCATGGTGGTGGCAGCATCATGATGTGAAGCATGGTGGTGGCAGCATCACGATGTGAAAACAAATCTTACTAAGCCATTTTTCACTTGTTCTACTGGCAGATTTATTCACTTATTTCAAGGTAAAAGTTCCTTGAAAGAAGTTTTTGTTTTTGTTTTTACTTTGTAATGGCAGAGCCTTTTTATGGAAATTCCTGTTCAAAAAGCAAATCGCTAACCAGTGTTGGAAAAACAATAAACCTTCCAATTGCGTATGTGATATTTTCACTTGTGAAGCCGTTGAAGGTCTACAGGGAGACGTGCAGTGAAAGGTTGAGGGTGAGAACAAGAGTTTCAAACTGGTCATGTGCTTTTGTTGATAAGGACATCATGTCAGGATGCTGTCACTCTGATGGAAGAGATGAATAATTTGTCGCTTTGTGAGAGAACAAACGGTACAGTACTTCCCTCAGTATCACCGTAATAGGACGAGACTAGGGAGGAAAATAGCTGTCACCTTGTCTGCTGGGTGTTGATGACTAGTAAATGCAACCGCTTTCATTTCCTTTCATGCACTTTATTGTCTCTTCTTTGGAAAAAAGGGAAGCTGTGACAGCTCTACTTTCCTAATGAAAATCAATATGTGTGTCACAGAGGTGGGCATTTCCTGTCTTTTATTTCCCAGTGACAAATAAAGGAGGACACATGCGTCCATTGTTTTCCATCATTGCATCTCTTCCATCACTACCACATCGTTTTGCTAAATAAAGGAAGCTTAGTGAAGGAGGGTCGCAATAAATATTGACTGTATTTTCAATAAAAGCTGCTTGATATTTTATTGCAGAGATGTGGCTGATTTAATAGGATCGTTTTATGAGACAACACTTCAAAAATAAACAGCAAACATCTTATTTAATCAAGAATGTAATCATTAAACAGTAGCTTATCCTTACTATGTTCAGATTCTATCATATAATTATGCTACAAAGGTCAAGCTTTTACGAGAAACGAGTTTCTCCAAGTAGCTTTCTCTTCAGCAACACTTACCACTCGATGTTCAAAAAAAGAAATGACCTTAGTTTCCCCCTCACCTGTGGCAAATATCCCCCGGGTTGCCATGGTAACACTGACACGGTGGGTTTGGTTTGACGGTCTGGACGGCTTCAGTTTTCACCCTGACAGAGTTGAGAGCCGCGGCGTTTCTTGTGATCACGGTGGTTGAGGGTCACGGGTCACCCGGCTCGTGGGTTCTGGTCACCAGGAGTGAACGCCGTCGGGGGTAACTAGAGGACGGGTGCAACAAAGGAGCAGCAGCTGATCATTAATGGTTCCTGCTGCCAGATGAGGAACACAGCTCCACATGGATACTCAGCGCTAGTCTCTCAGTGCGTTTATCTCATTTATACGTCCGACTGGTGTTGACAGATTAAACCAACCATCCTTTATCCCGGCCTCAGACTACAGGAGTGCCACAATTCAACTCTCAAAAATGGTTCTTCAGAAGACTTCGAAGCACCATCACAACTGAAGAACCATTTTACTGAGGGGATAGTTCTCCCCTAACACAGCTTCATCACTATTTTATCTCTGAAACTCTTTTTTCTGTACAGACCGTATTTTGCACAGTTCCTGTAAACTTAGTATTTGCTACCTTAGTATGTGCACTACCGTTCAGAAGTTTGGAGTCACATAGAAATGTCACTATTTTTGAAAGAAAAGCAGTGTTTTTCAATGACGATAACAATAAATTAATCAGAAATACATTGTAGACATTGTTAATGTGGTAAATGACTATTGTAGCTGGAAACGGCTGATTTTTAATGGAATATCTCCATAGGGGTACAGAGGAACATTTCCAGCAACCATCACTCCTGTGTTCTAATGCTACATTGTGTTAGCTAATGCAGTTATGTTAGCACTAGGACCTGGACTTTAACGCGTTAATTGCGATTAATTAATTACAGAAAAATTTAATTGCACCTTTCGCAGTTCCCTCATTTCTGCCACACCGATAACCCTGATGAACACTCCAGCCCAGTAGGTGGCGCAAATGAACCTAAAGTCTGTTTGCCAGCCCAGAAAAATGCACAGGAGCCTACAAGAAAGTTTTAGTGAAGAATGAAGGAAGACGAGACACATTGAGCTTGTTGGGCAGAGCTTTTCCTTTTAAAAAGCTTCCTGATGGCAGCTCGGATAAAAGCCTGGTTGTATGCAAATTGTGCAACAATGAGTTTTCTGATCACTTCAGTGTAAAACATGTTGCCGTTAGCACCAGAGCTAACATTAGCTATGACAGTCCTGCTATTGGCTAACGGTGTAGCTATCCCATAATATACCACTTTAGAAGACACTGAAAGTGCTTGAGTTTACAAAAAGTCTTAAAATGTTGAATCGCTATAATGTCACTTTGAGTTTATCTTGATCTGTGAATGTAGCAGACAGATGAAAAATAAACAGATATACAAATGAAACATAAAAAATGGAGTAATAACAAACAACAAAAATGTCTGTCTTTTAATAAATTAATTATAAACTCTTAGTTTATAAAATATATTTTTAAAAAAAATAAAAATGTATGTTCCTAAAAAAGAACAATCAAAATGACATCATTTATCAGACCCAGAAATGATGAAAACATAACAAATCTAGGAATTTTCACCATTTCGAAGGTCCTTGAACTACTTATGCTTATGTTGTGTTCCATACAGCGGGAAAACTGAACCAGATCTAGGCTTTAAATCATTAAAATCACTTTTTTCTACATGTCCCATTTTAAAATTTTATAAATCTTATAAATTTTTAAATTATTTTAAATTATAAACACATAACCATCTATTCATTGATTCGTCTGTCAACCAAAATTTATTTGAATTGAAAAACTTTACTTATTGCATCAACTATTGCTATTTGACAAAAATGTGATTAATCGCAATTAATTAATTACAAAGCCTCTAATTATTTAGATACAGTTTTTAATCACTAGTTAGCACATGAATAAAAGTGTGAGTTTTCATGGAAAACATGAAATTGCCTGGGTGACCCCAAATTTTTGAACGGTAGTGCATGAGTGATAAAAAGTGCATCCTCTAAACAACTCAATTATAGTACTATATAGAAACACTGCAAACCAAGCATAGGAGCTTCAGTACAAGTCAACTGCTTACTTTGACAGATGCCGTCTTAAACCTCCTGAAGTGCTTGTAGACTCATTAGGCCCTTCATAATAATATATAACATGTTTGATATTTAGGAGAGAACAGCAATGGTAAACGCTGTAGCCCTGGAGGCTAATAGTAGCTAACATACACACTTTATCCCTCCTGTTGTCTTCATTTACGGGCCCCTAAAAATATTGTTTCCTTGTCTGAAAAAATCCAAAACTCAGCAAAAAGATTCCCCAAATTTCTAAAATTTTGCAAAACCTTCAAGAAGAAAATTCCAATAATTCCTTAAAAATGTCCCTTAAAATTTTTATTTTTAAAAAAATCCCCCAAATTTGGCAAGAAAATCCTTGTAAATATTTTGAAAAAATTAGTAAAAATTTCCCAAAAATTTGAAAAATATCTAAAGTGATTACATATATATCAGTAAAACTTCTAATATTTTCTTTAAGAACATTCACCAAAAAATTCAAACATTCAATTGATTTTTTTGTGAATGTTCTTAAGAAACATTTTTAACATTTCCTGTTTTCCACCAAAAAATGTTTAAAAAATTTCCCAAAAATGTTGAAAATGTGGACATCAGAAGTTTCACTGTGAAAATATATATTTTTTCCACATTTTCAAACTTTAAAACGGGTCAATTTGACCTACAGGATGACACGAGGGTTAAAGGTTGATTCAAATTAATATTAATATCGCATTTCATCAAAATGTGTATTTACATGTATGCTCTTGAAGAGGCTGCAAGAGAAGTCCCGTTGATTTCTACTGAAGATACGATTACCATGACCTGGATGAATCTACACAGACACATTGCAAACAAAGAATTTTATTGCACTTCTTTATTGCTGCATATGACAATGAAACCTCTGAGTCGTTGTTTGCTTCATGTGGTTCCATAAAGTATAGAAGGTTCTTCATTTTAATTTGAGTCATTTGTTTTGGTGACAGGTAATAACAGGAAATATGAGCCATAAATTGTTTCCCAATGTCATCAAAAAATGGTTCCTTTAGAAAGAAATTAACTCAATATGATGAAAATCTATTTTTATTGTGTTCTGTGGTTGTAATAAACTTGGAGATGTATAGTAAAATGTGTTAAGATATGAAGCCCTTTACCTGTGCTGTTTTTATGTGTTTTCATGATACCTGTTGTGCTTCAATGCGACCTAAACTCTTTTTCTGTTGTCCAACAATAGATTGAGTATGAAACAGTGACTGAAATGCGGCTCGTGTTGACCAACATTCACTTCACGGACATTTTCTCTGAACCACTAAACTGATGAACGTATAAATGCAACATCATAAGACACACATGAGTTAAAAACAAAGACTTTGGTTGAATTCAAAGATCTCTGTCAGATAATCAGGGAAAGAGAAAGGTAAAAGCAATAAAAAGTCCTGGTGTCACACACTCATTCACATCTGTACCAGCTGCTGTTTGGTTTTTTTAGGACTAAAACAGTGAAATGAACAATCTTTGCAGTATTTTGTGCTGAAAAACGTAAATACACAATTTGACGACATGGGATATTAACATGAATTTGCTGAAAAGTGGAACCATATGGGACCTTTAATGTCTATATGCTAGCTGTCGTTAGCCGCAAGGGCTACATTGTTTAACGCTGCTTTGTAGTCCTAAATATCAGACATGTTTTATATTATTAGGAAGCACTTGAGGAAGTTTACACAGCATCTGTAAACCTTTCTTATTGAAAGAATCAGGGCTGGACATTGGTTCAGACTATCCTCCTCCTCTGATTGTCAGGAGATGTGAAATAAAATGAGCTGGTACCCACTGCTGCTGTATTTGTCAAGCTTTGACATTTAATGTCACACACATAAAAATATTTAGGTTTTTGGAATTAAACAAAAGCAGAAATTCAACTGGAAAACATGTACTTTGTCTCTGGATCACATTCAGCTGATTCTTCCTTCCAGCTGTCACAAAATGAGAACCCTGTATTTAGCATGTTGTATGGTTACATACAGCATATAATTGGGGGCTAAATTTACAGATCTCCTACAAAAGCACTCTCACCCTGATTTCCATGTGAAATACTCGATTTTAAAGGAACAGCAGTGGGTAGTGCTTGGGAGTTCTTGTATGTAACACAGCATTTAAATACTCAAACAAACCAAAAACAGTGTGAGATTTGCATCTAAACGTTGTTATAAAAGGCTTTTTTAAAAGTATGTTAGTAGAAAGTGATGCAAATATATATCAGACCATTTTGAAAGTTCACTGCAAGAAAAGCACAGGTGTCTAAAAGCACATTAGTGATGCTTCTGTTGTATTAAGTTTCCCCTGTGGACGTGCTGCTCCTTCGATTTGTGCTAAGCCTCCGGAGCTCCACAGCTCCACAGCTCCACTGACCTGACGTGTCTAGTTACGGTTGCTAAGCTGTAATTCCACAATCAATGTTTAGTAGAGGCCACTGAAGAAGACGGACTGGCCACATACCTCTGAACACACAGCTAATCAAGACAACCCAGTGCTGCACTACAGACACACCACATATTATAGTTATTATTTAGAGGTTAAGCAGGTTTAATGACGGTAAAGGTGGTGGGCGATGTAAAGACAGTTCACAGTTGACAACCTGCCAGCTGTGTGCTGTCATGTCTAAAAGGAACAACATCTGCTGAGATGCAGGCCAAGCAAGGTGAGCTTTAACCCTCGTGTCGTCCTGCAGGTCAACATTGACCCGGTTTAAAGTTTGAAAATGTGGAAAAAATATATATTTTCACAGTGAAACTTCTGATGTCCACATTTTCAACATTTTTGGGAAATCTTTGAACATTTTTTTTTGTTGGAAAAGAAGAAATGCTAAAAATGTTTCTTAAGAACATTCACAAAAAATCAACCACAATCCAACAAATTTCCCTGGATTTTGGTTGATTTTTTCCTGAATGTTCTTAAAGAAAATATTAGAACTTTTACTGATATATATGTAATCACTTTAGATATTTTTAAGATTTTTTTGGAAGATTTTTATTCATTTTTTGAAAATATTTGCAATTTTTATTTTTTTTTTAGTTTTTATTTCTTGCCAAATTTGGGGATTTAAAAAGAATGTTAAGGGAAACTTTAAAGAAATTTTTAGATTTTTTTTTCCATAAGATTTTGCAAATATTTATAAATTTGGGGAATTTTTTTGCAGAATTTTTGGATTTTTTTCAGATGAAGGAACAATATTTTTTGCTGCCCATAAATGAGGACAACAGGAGGGTTAAAGATTTCATCCATCAGAAATGACACAGCGACTGAGCAGCCTTGGTGGAGTACTGCTCTCTAAGTGCTTTTCTTGTTACTCCTGTGATTGCTTCAAACATTTGCATTTTTGTGGACAGTGATATAAGGCTTTATCGTATACAGTTATGCCCAAAAATGGGAGTTGCATCCCAAGTTTCCAGGTGAGGTTGAGAACTTTTTGAAGTACCCTTGTAGATTAATTTTGGTTTTATTTCAGTAAATAAGGTGCATGGAGAAACAGTACAAAGCCACATTTTGCTGCTTCTGCCACCTGATGTTTTATGGACGGACGTATAGTCTTGGAGAAACGGCAGCCAGCTCCAAGCTTTTCCTTTCCTAACAGTGATATCAGGTTTACAATTATTCCCAAGAATGGGAGGTTATGCCCCTTGTTTCAGGGTGAGGTTGAGAACTTCTTCAAGTAGCCTTGTATCCTTCATTATAGCATGCTGGAAAAGTTGTTATACCCTGATTTTGGTTGACACCCTGAATGACAAACACAAGACAGACTGAAGAACTGAAGAAGGATCTCTTGAAGATTAGTCATGGAAAATGAGAAAGATGGGATTTTTCCTTTTGTTGCAAAAAAAAAAAAGAAATGTAATTACTTCACATTGCACTCCCTGCACTTGCACATCATGAAACAACATAGGTCTGTTCAGTCTTTGAGGCAGAGAACAGCATATATTAATATTGTTAGTTACACCTGTATCACAGTGCAACAGGTCTATTTACCTGCTCACAAACAGCTCGTATACAGCAGAGCATTCTTTTGCAACAAAACACCACTGATTTATGTAGACAGTTGCAGTACCACTTAAAGTACTCTGGATTATAAATGCACACACTGAGACCACTTTGAGCATTTAATTAGATATTTGACTAAATGTGTGTGTGAGGGTTCATACAGAAGGAAAAAAAACACAGTGTACTACAATTATACCGGGAAGGGATTTCAGCAGCAGCACTCAACCCCCCCACCCTCATCTCATTCCTTCATTCAGAGAGCACTCTCCTCTGCAGTTGCCATAGTAATCCCAAAGCCAATAACAGCCCTAAACCTTTCCTCCCTCAAGTCAAGGAGGCCGGGGATGAAAATCGGCCCAATCAGATTTGCCCCCGACAGTATAGGCTTTCACTGCTGCCACCAATGTGACACCCAGAACCCTGCACCCAGAACCCTCCATTGTATTCCTGCCATCCGTTACTCAGAGGAAGACAGTATTAGAAATCAATTTACAAGCTGAGAGAGACGAGAGACAGTGGCAGATGAAGGATATTGGAAAACACTTCCTCTCCTGTCACAGTGAGCAGGTGTGTACAGTAGCAGCAGCTCATGTGCAGCTGGCAGAGGAAATCTAAGTATTTCTTCAAGTGGGTGATGAATTAGAGAGCGAGGAGAGACGATGAAGGTTTCTGGGCTGGTTTGGTGGCACTCTGAATAATGAACAGTGGAAATCAAAGTTGCTTGAGGTAACTCAGTAGATGAAAGAGGAGGTGGATGAAAAGGTGCTTCTGGTTCTCCATCAGTGGGTGTGTTTCTGTGAGTTTGTCCAGAAGAAACTCAACAAGTGAATGAATTCATCGGTTTCTGTCTCACAGGATCAGATTTGACTTCATAAAGCATGCTGCCAACACTCTAACCTGTTGCATTTCTTGCTTTTTAAAAGCTGCAACCTGCAATTTTAAAGCAGTAATAGTTCCTTTTTTGCAGTTACACTAATTAGTTATGCAGTCTCAAATCATTAGGGATCTTTTGCTCAACCATTTCTGACTTACTTGAAACCTTTTAATCATAAACTATGGATATTTAAAATGGTATCTGAAATTTTACATTGATATATTGACTATACTCATTGATATGAATTCAATAAGTATAACGGGTAAGGTGACGCTGCTTCTCTGACCTTTAAAGGGGGTCTGAAAATGAAAAATATGCCCCATATATTAAAAAGAAAAAAAAAGCAATCTTAGTTTTATTTGGGGAACCATTTTTAAACTCCAGAACTCTACTTGGATAAGACTATCTACCATTATTTACATTTTTGTGGTACAACTTGTCATACCTGCTCAATCAGTTCTTAAAGTTCAAGAAAAATAACTTAATTTTTATTTAAGTTTCCTTCTGTATTATTGTGACATGTGGTTCAAACGATAATCACAAGTTGACTTTTGCATTATCAGTGTTTTGTCACAGCCACAGCTTAAGGCAGTGGGTTGTGGTAGTGCTTCCTGCTCCCTCTCTCTCTCTCTCTCTCTCTCTCTCTCTCTCTCTCCCAGGTGTGTTCATGGTGTTAATTTAATATTTTGTATGTTGAATTATTACAATTTGCATTCTGTACTTAATATTAATTGTTTTTTTTATGCTTTGCATAACATGGGTTTTAGTCTGGGGATTTCTGTTCAGGATTAGTTGGCGTTTAAGCTGGGTTAGTGCTTGTATTTTTGTTATTCTCCTACCTTGGTAATGCCATACGTGGGTTAACCGTAGTTTTTCTCATACTTGTGTAGTTTTCCTCCGTACCACTAGATGGTTTCTGGTTTTCTTGGTTTAATTAGTTTCTGAGTTAAAGTTCTATTTCCGGTTCCTGTATGTCCTTCTCGTTGTAAATGAAGCATTGTTAAAATGTCTTTTGACTGCAGTCTCATTTCCTGCTCCTGAGCCTTTTTGTACCTTCCATAACATGTTTTTGTTAATGTGAGCTCAAAGATGGAACTTTTCCTGCCAAGTTCACTTTTTTTCCTTATTTAAACTAACCCATAATTAGAGCCTATTTGAGCTACTTGTCCCATATTGCAAACCCTGAATAAACAACATGATGATGACAAATAACAGTGACAATTCCAGGCTTCTTTTTTTAATAGTTCCTGAGGTATTGTCGTCCAAACGGCATCAAATATCCACGAGCAGGGGAAAAAAATGCTGAAAATGAATTGACGGGCAATTTTTAAACAATTTGTCTCTTGGAAAGCATTTGATATGTGAGCTAAAATTTGACAAATGTCCATATTTGTTAAGCTTTTGGGTGAATCAAAGACGGTCAAGCAGAAGTTGTTGTATAAAAATGTGATTTGAGATGAACCAGCCCCTGCATTAATAAGAACATAATACTTCAAAAGCGCTTTCAATACACTCAAAGATGCTTTACAAAATAGACAGAATTAAAGTAGCCAGTGCATTTAACTAAGGGTAGGAATAGTTATTTACTTTTCCAGTTTCATGGAAACCTCACCATAAGTTGCTATTTACAGCTAGCCAGTAGGAAGAAGGTTTTGTGTCCACTGTCATCTTAGAAATATGCTGTCATTCTTTTTCTTTGACAGTGAAAGACATGTTGGATAAATTTCTTCTCTCCACATTGTAATAGAATAAATCTACCAAAAACCCTAAAAAGTCATTATTTGTAAGTCATGACAGCATTTCCACAACCGTAATCTCTTGACTTTTCCTTTACAGCCAGCATGATAATGTTTGCATGTATCCACAACAGTAAAACTAAAAACCTTAAAATTGCTCCTTAAATGAATGAACGTAAAGACGGCAGAATTTTTCACGGAGCCGATCACTACTGTGAGTTTTATGTGGGTTTATCACAACAGGCGACCACTTTCACTTGCCCATCTTCTATCAATATAAAAATATCGATCAGTGTAGTTTTTTTTAAAAAGAGAAATAAGCATGCAGAGTAATAGAAATGTGATTCCTGCTGTGTTTGACAGTTCTGGTCTGTTCCTGCCTCCCGCATACTTTATTTTTACATTGAGCTCCAAGACCGACTCCTCCCTTAAAATCCATGACTTCCTCCTAGAACTAATGGAGACGATGCAGTGTTTTTACCCTTCCAGGTTTAGACAGCATGGAGGAGCTGACTAGTTTAATATTCTGTATATGTGGATGCTGTTACTGCTAATTCAGGGAAGAGGAGAGACATGAGCGGAGGAGGAGGAAGCCGGGAGGCTCTGCTGGATATGGGATTTGAGGTGGGAGGACGTCATTGACAGGACTTGGGGTTTGTTCGAGGGAACAGAAGTGTCATATTACTGAGGTGAGGGAAGGAGGGAATATTAGGTGGTGAAGATGCCCTGATGACTGAAAATACTGAGAACTTAAGTCAGAGGGAAGCCTGGAGGCTCGTGGATATTTTTATCACCTCAGTCATCACTCAGGATCCGCAGATGAAATGTGTGTCCGGTTATCCCAATGGAAAACCACAAACTATGGAGGCTGGTCTAGAATTAAGGGTTTCACACCATAAACAAAGAAGGTTTTTATTGATCAGGACCCTCCACTCATTCCACACCAGGTAATTCTACTGCCATTCATCCATTTTTACAACTTTTTAAGGGTTGGGTCATTGTGGCAGCAGCTGGTTCTTCCAGACACCTCTCTTCCCAGCAACGTTTTGTAGCTTCTCCTGGTGGATCTCAAGGGGTTCTTGAGTCAGATGAGATATGTAATCCCTCTAGTCTGCTCTGGATCTATGCTGGTTTCTTTTCCCAATTGCACAGAAATCCTCCAAAGGAAGTTGCCTAAGGTCAGATGTTGAACCACCTCAGCTGGCTCTTTAGTTGAAAAGGAGCAGCGACTCACCTCACAGCTCCTGTCTGTCACTCTAAAGGTACTCATCCACTGAATCCATTATTTCTATTCATTGTCTATGTTTCTATGTTGTCTATTTTCAGGAACATTTTTCTATTAGCTGTTCTCATAGTAAGAGTCAAAGTTTCCACATGAGCTGCCATGTTGGTATACTTTGAAATCCAGGAGCATTTGAGTGAAGCGTTTGAAGGAGGGTAAAGTTTGCATTGGATTCCACACCCACCAATCATTTGTCGTGATGCTGGAAAGCTGTAAAATCATAAGCATCCAATGTTGGGAAGCAGCACAACCTCTTACATCTAAGAACACCTCTGTAAATACATACCATAAGACTGAGACCAGCTACAAGACAGAGGAAACACAATTTTATTCTTTCAGGCACTACCCAGAACTCATGACTATTGCTAAGAGTTGGAACAAACACAGAGTGGTAAATTGTGAGTTTCGCCTTCTGGATGAGCTCATACCTAACTCCAACAGTCTGGTAAAACGCCCACATTATTTCTGACGCTGCACCAATCCATCTGTCCATCTTCGGTCCAACTTCCTGTCACTTGTCAACAGGACGTTGAGATACCTAAACTCCCATAGTTTTAGCGGGATCAGACTTGGAGGTTCTGACTCTTGCGGCCTTGCAAAACCAAAAAAACCCCCAGGTTCCTAAACCGGACACGGTCTTCACCTCGGCTGCACCTTGATCTTCTCCACGAATAGCAAGACTGGACACAAGAGGCAACCCTGTCCAACACTGGAAACATCTTTGACTTTGCGCCAAGATTCTAAAATCTCTCATTTTTGCATTACTTTGTTTTTAACTGGCATATATATCATCTGAAGACATCATCAATAACAACAAAACCAGGGATTTCATTGAAGTTCGCCTTTAATTAAAGTTTGTCACACAGATTTACACAGTAACCAATGGTTGTAGCATCACAGTATAAAAGTGTCTACCTGCACAGTTCAGAAAACACAACAAGAACAGCAACTGCACTTCCACTGTTCATCTACATCTGGAGAGAAATCAAAGAATTCAGTGTCAAGTAATGGACCGGCACTTTTCAGCTTCATTTTTCAGAGTGAACCTGTCAAGACAGGAAGACTTGAGAAACATCAGCATATGTACAATATAATTTAAAAAACAGGTCTTAACAAATAGAAAGTGACTAAAGTAAATGTCAATAAAACACAACATCCAACAGACTGCTTCTCTCACACATGAAGATATCGATGTTCTTCTCACTTCAAACGCTATCAGTCAGGCCTCTCTGCTCTGGATCTAATTAAACAGCGATTGAGTGCAGAAATATACGGATTGATTTCCACCACAGCAGCTGCCTGGATAATGGGAAAGTTAATTCTGGTAAGTTAATTCTGGTAATTGGTCTATAGATCAAATAAAGGTTAACATTCAAATCAAACACACTGTGTATATTCACAGTTCTCAGAGTTCGAATCTTGGTCACTTTTATTGTATCAAACACTAACAACAGGTAGAAAAAACGTGTCTAACAGTTACGTTATGATACCAAAACACCATTTAAAAGAAGGGTTGACATTTTTGCACGTAACTCCTGTTAATGTCAAACTAATCCATTAAAACTGAACCTCGGTCATCATTTAAAAATGGTGCTTCTGTACAAACTCCATCGTGAAATGTCGACTATACAGAGGATCAACCTTTTGCTTTATTTTTTTAGGTCACAACATGCTATTTTTTGGCAACATCAGGCATTTCAGTTCAATATTACCTTTCAGATTTGACTCTGTCTGACAGTTTTGAGACTATTAGCCATCTAGCAAGGTGACTGTATTTTTGCAGCTGCTTTTAGACTTGTTTTTGTCTTTTCTGATCATTTTAAACAAACAGCAAGGGGCAAAAGACAGGAGACTTTCAACTGTTAGCAACTGGGCTTATGAGGAATCATCACCCCTAGTTTCCAATAGAATCTAGATCATAGAAAGGCAATAACAAATAATCATTCCATGAAAAACCCCAGAGTCTGCTGATTTATATTTATTAATGTAACTTTAGTAAATTTAATCAAGGCATGCAAATTTTACCTCAATGCTATGAACACTGTCAGAGCTTTTCCAACATTTTGAGCCTTATAACTTCATAAGTACAGCAGTACTGTTTCAACACATAAAATATCTTTACATCCACTACAGGTGTCCTAATGTGAAAACTAAATCTGGTTTCTTGTTTCCTTTTTTTATATCACCAATTTATATTATTGAATATATGTCATAGTTTGAACAGTAAAACTGCAGCAGTTTAATGTCGATGTCATAGAAACAATCATTGGTACCCTGGAGGTGTTTTCTAATAGTTCACCAGAGAAAACTTTAAAAAGTGCATTTCCAGTCAACTTTCAGGGCTCATATCAGCATTTGTGATAAATGTTTGGTCAGAGCAAGTTATAATCTATGAAAGGTGTCATGGTTGTCTACATTCTGATACCAGGATTGCCCTCTAGACATTATTCCTTACAAGCCTAATACAGGCGTATTTTAACCCACCTTTATGAACTCTGAGGGCCTATAAAAATATTCATAGATTGAAGGTAAAGTTTAGCATGGTTTCATTAAATATACTAAAGTTAGTCTTACATAAAAATCTGCTGATTCTGAAGAGTTCAGATGGGAACTTTTTTTCAGATTTGGTTGCTTTCATGAGGAAGACCCCAAAATTATTAAACTGATTCAACAAATCCTTTTGTTACTGCAGTAGAGTGATGCAACCATTTACTCGTAATGAAACCGTTCAGCGAGATTTGACCTTATTAAATATCTCTCTGTGGGTTTTGGTGAGCTTGTTAAAAAGAAAAAAATTCAAGAAACATTTAAAAACTTTCAGCTACAAGAGATTTTTACTGATAAAGTTCTGTCTAGGCTCATTTTTACACCTGTGAAGAGGCCACGGTCCGACTGAGGACAGCATTATCTGTGTTGCTTTTCGTTTTTAACCTGCACTTGAATTGCAAAACAAACAGTTATAAAATCAGGACGCAATCAAACAGTCTTCACAACACATCTCCCAGAGAAACTTCTGCAGCAAATCCTCACCTAGAATCACAAACTGCACAAAAGAACCCACTTAAATTTAGTTACTGACACCACTGAAGTACTTTGACCATGCAAGAAGAAACGACTCAGTAACAATTCAGGAAGTTTGAATAAAATCTACAACGAGCAGGCACTGTCAGAAACAAACCAAGCATCAGTGTCACTGTGTGTGAAGTATACAGAGCACATCAACAGCGCTGCTACAAGTGAGCTACAAACACCAGGTGAGAGTTAAATCCTTTGGCACAGCGTGTAAGAAAACCTCAGTAATTTGCATCGCTCTGATCTCTCCGACTTCTTTTCTGTCTGAAGTCGATCTCCCGTCTGAAGCACTTGAGGCTGTAATTCCTCCTAATTCCTCAGGACGGCGGAGGAGAGAGACAAAGAACATAATGTTGTTTTCCTCGACATCCTTGGTTAAACATAATCGTCTGTCATCAGCACGTCTCACTCGCTGGTGCATAATTGGCTGACAAATGTAGAAACTACTACATGTGCTTTTATGTACAGTCATTTCAAACCACTCAGATGCATTTTCTTTTCTTTTACAAAATACTACATAGAAAATTAACAACCCTGGACAAAATCATGCCAATCAGAACATACATTCTGTGTCTCACACACACAGTAAGGCTTTAGGGTTTCATAAAACTTTGAGCATGTCATGCAAACACCAGTGACATGTTCAGGTCATGCAACTGGTTCCCACTATGACACCAGTCAGCTCTAATCTCCTCTTATAGACATTTAACACATTTACATGCAAGCAGTACTTTGCTAGCAGAGTCATTGCATCTCAGATCATCTCTGCTCAACCGTCTCTCATTTGCCTGAGCTTTTCAGAGCATAAAATGTGGCTATATATCCTTAATATATCAGCTATTTTGAGAATTATTTTGAAATTCCAGAACTTTCTGTCCTTACTGCTCTATCAGGTAACTTTTTAGGTAATTTTTGTGACCAAGAATTTTGTATTAACAAATATTGTACAAGTTTTTTTGACATGCAGCTAAGTATGGTTCAGAAAATATCACTGGTTGACTTCTGCTTTATTAATTTTTTGGTTAATATACGCTCAAAGATGGGGTTTTTTGTGATGGCTTCAATATTACTTTTCATTTTTCAGCTCAACCATAATGACAGATTTTTTTGAGCTACTTGTCCAATCTTGCAGATTCTAAATGAATGACATGATAACAGAGAAAATTTCAAGCTTTTAACTGTAATAGTTCCTGAAATATTGTTGCTAAAACAGACTCAAATTTCAATGCACAAAACACATGCTAATTTTGGGTTGATGGGCAATTTTGAAAAGAAAAAATCTCGGAAAGTACTTGAAATGTCTAAAAGTCTACATTTTCAGAGATATCATTTTAAATATTCATAGTTTATAATTTGAAACAAAAGTTTAAAGCAAATTTTAGATGGTCGAGCAGAAGGTGTCTGATGATTTTTAGATGAAATAACCCCAATACAGAGTAAGGCAAGAGCCTGGTTGCATAAATTGACAGTTAAATTGAATTATCATCGAAATAAAAGGGATTTTTAACAACCTTATTTCTTGTCCTGTTGCTAACAAAAATAAACCAAAAAGAAGTTAAAGCAGCAGTTGGGGCACAATGTTTTGTGTACAGCTCACTTCTTTAAAAAAGATACACTTCAGCCAAAAAAAAGAGAGACATTTGTACATTTTAAAACTGATCTAAATCTAGATCTGTGCAGATTATGGTTAAGTAACAAATGTTTTTGTAGTGATACAGGGTGGAAAGGAATTTTAAATGTCACAGGACCACCTGTAATGCATTGTTGCTGTTGGGAATCTGCACAAAAACCAGTCTGACGAGATTTAATCACGTCAGCAGGCTGCAGCCAGAGCGTCCACGATGCTCCTCGAAGACATTTCATCCATCAAAATTAACGTGTGTGTCAAATGATTGAATGTATGACTGTTCTCATCTATACTGCCCACATTTTATAACCTTGCTGCTCCACGTTCATTAACTCTGGGCCGGGTTTCATACCATTACAGACATAACCGGCGGCTATTAAAGATATTAAAAATCCCAAATGTACCTCGCACTGCATAAAATCTCATCAAGTCATTTCTGGTTATAACTGAGTTCTAGAAACTAGTTTTGTGTGAAGAAATCTGCACGTGCACTATGAATATTTGTTTGCAGGGATGTTTAAAGATCATCCTAGAAATATAAATGTTGCACTGCAAACAATACAGATAAAAAAAACTTGAAAAAAGCTGATTTGCACTAGAAATGTTTCTTACTATACACACGTTTGTGGCAGAAAAGTGAAATTTAAAGCTACCCTGTGGACGTTTTGACCACTAGTAGTGCTACTGAGCAATGTTTTATGATGTTTTGTTTATAATAAGTGTCCAAATTCACATTTTGCTGGTGATTTCATTCAACAAACATAATAAGAAGCATCAATAAAGATGTTCGGGGATTAACAGAGTGGATTTTGGTGACTGAGAGAACTCCACAGGGCAGCTTTAAGCACAAAATCAAAGGCAAGAAACTTATTTTGTAGTATGTATGTGCTCTCATGGTGGCTGCAGCCTTGATTAATCATATTCTATTTGTATTTCTGATGTGCATCCTAATGTGGCTGCTCCGTTTGTCCCTCGCTATCCCTCTGCAGGAGGCGGAACGTGGCGACTTGGATCAAAGGGTCATTTGCACATCAGGACACAGAGCCACTTCAAAGCTGATTCACAAAAGCATCTCTGAGCCCGACACGGTGCAGACGATGCAGAATCATCACCGCCGCTGCAGATTTCTGTCGCAGTACGATAATAAAACGGCGGCACGTGGCAGTGCAGACGAGGACTCAGAAACAGGCCGATGCACAGGTGTCGTCCCACCTTTGAACCAGACCCGGCTTTCATCTGTCAAATTCATCTGTTGCTGCAGAGCCCAGCTTGGTTTAATGAGCTTTCATTATTGGGAGACAGAACCAGGCGAACGTTGACCACCGTAAATCCTTCATCTGTCTGTCAGGAGATGCTTTTTTTTCAGATCCAAGATTAAAACTCTTCCTTCTATGAATTGGTTTAACTTCTTGGAAACACTTAATTTTCTCTCCCTTTATCTTCATATTCACTTATTTTGGTGACTGGAATAAAGAACAGATTGTATAGAAACCAGTGCAAACATGTAATTTAAGTTTCAGTCTGAATCCTCCATTTTTGCCTCCTCTGATCTCCAGCTCCTCCGGTTTTAAAGCCCCGACAGCAGCTTGGTCAGAGGCACTTCTCGCTCCCCCAGCAGAGTGTCCCTCTTCAGGCTGGTGCCTTTGTTCACCACCTTGAACTTCACCGAGAGCTTCTTCACCTGAGTCGAGCTGATCGAGTCGAAGAAGAAGTCCTCGTTGAAGACGGGGTTGCGGCTGTTCTTGATGATGTTGCTCCGTTGCTTCTGCAGCTTTCCGGGGTTCAGGTAGACGGACACGCAGCAGTTGATGCTCTTGATGTCGAAGTGTTTGTCGTACAGACTTTCCGCTGCCAGAACACGGATGAGGAGGCGGGAAGTGCCGGAGTCGTAGTTGACGCTGATCCGAACCGTCCCTCCCTTGTGCAGGTTGATGGTATGCTCCCGATGGAGACCGTGGTCGGACGCTCCGGCGCCGCCGTGAAGGGACGGGACGTGGAGCCGCCGCTGAACGTTGGGGCTCGGTTCGGCCGAGCTGCACTCGTCGGTGGAGAGGGAACTGTGGCGGGCGAACGTCCGCTTGGCTTTCACCACTTTGGCTTGAGTCTCGTGGGTGAAGATCTTGAGCAGGGATGCAGATCGAGACAGCAGAGGAGAGCTGAAGGGAGACGACTCGGCTGACGAGCAGGTGTCGCTTTCTCCACCGCTGAAGTATCGATACGGGTTCATGTGGGAGGTGTTGAAGTCGGCCGGGTTCAGGTGGTTTCCGCCGTCGCTGCTTTTGCCTCCGGTCTTCCTCTGAGCGTTCGGAGAAGTGATGGGGCTGGTGTGTTCACAGTGGAACAGCGACTCTTTGCGGCGAGTGTGGGGGCTTTCCTTCAACGTTGCAAAGCCGTAAGACGTCTGGGTCTTGGGGACGTACGGCAGGGACATGGCCGTCTGCGACTGGGGGTCTGCGTTGGTGTCTCCAGCCACAACATCATCAGCACTCTCTATCTGTATGATGTGGCGGTTTGCAGCTCTCAGCAAGTTCTTAGTGTCTCCTGCAAGCTTGGCCACAAGCCTCGGGCTTCTGGGGCTTCTGGGGCTTCTGGGGCTGCTGATCTTCTTGCCGCTGCCGATGGTTTGCTCGGAGGTGGACGGCTGCAGCCCCTGTTTGGGCTTCACGTTGGGGATCTCAGGTTCCGGGGGGCAGCTGACCAGCTTCGGAGGGATGAAAAAGTCTGGGATCTTGTCTGGAGTGAGGACATTGCTGTAGGCGACACCTTTCTTGTCCCCGTTGTCTCCTTGTCGCAGCACACTGGTCTCCACCGACCCACGGATCTTATCCAGAACCCACATGGTCCCACCAGACAGTGGGGGGCGTGGAGGAGGTGCAGTCAGGTGTGTCTGCAATTAATAACACACATGGGTGGGGAGGAGGGTGAATGATCAGAGAGTCGCTCCACAGGGAGAGGATAAAAATAACCCGAGTGCTGTAGTGCTGGAGCGCAGCCTGTCATTAAACCACAAGCATTTACAGGATTAAGACTGAGTAAAACGGAAACAGCACATTTCTAGGAAGCTGAATCTGACCTTAACTTTTAGAGATATTGACTGAAGAGCAAAATCTCTCAGTGGATCGAAGCACTTCAGCTTCAAAAAGGATTTTTTTAAAGAACTCCGGTTTATTTTAACACATCTCAAAAGGCAACAAAGAGAATCTTGGAAACAAATCAACCAGAATTCAACTATACTGAACTTTTATGTCAAGTTAAACAGAACGGCTAGTTTTTTAACAGCTGGGGATAGATTAACAACAAATAATGTCTAGTTCTTTTTTGTTATTCAGTTCTTAATATGAACATATCTTCATGTTCAGCTCTTATCTTGAATTTAAAGTCAACATTTTTAATTTTTACCATATTTATGAGCTACATCTTCCAAAAAAAGAACAGCTTATGTGCATTTTATCAGATTTTATTATAGCTTTTCACGGTAAAACATACAGAAAAACATTTTAACTGACTTTTAGTTTTTCTAAGGTTGTTTCTAACGTTAATTCATATTTTATTATCTTTCTGTTTGCTAAGGAAATGTGAACTGAATTTTAAGCGTAAAAGTTGAATCCAGTTCAACAGGTGCCTGAATGTTTCCTCCTGTTGCGCACAAGTCCGTTTCCAAAACGTCTATAATTCAACTGGAGCTGAAATCTGGGAACAGCACACTGCTCCTGTGTGTGTAGAAATTCATCAGTAATGATAAAATACTTACATGTGTACAGAAAAAGACGCTGTGGTCCCGTTGCGCTCCTCCACATTCACCTCCTCGCTGCGCTCTGCGTCCTCAGACCGTCTCCGCTCCGGAGCTCCAGTCGTGCGTTTTATAGACGCCACGGAGCCGCCGCGGACCAATAAGATCAAACTGTTCGTGTTTCCCAGCAGAACCAGTTAGAAACACACCGGTTTGCATCTGAGAAGAATCTTCCAGGTCGGTTTGTCGTGATGCAGCAATTATTTACGGTGAATGTTGCTTGAAAATGGTTGTTTAATGGGAACATTTCAGCTGATTTAAACGTGCTAGAATCAAGTTAAGTCGAGTTATCGTTATTTATACAATCCAAACATCACATTTAAAGAACAGCTGTTGCACCAAAGTGATTTCCAAAAGAACAAGAACAAGACTGGAGTTTCTACTTCCGGTTCACATATGAAGGTTAAGATCAAACAGCGTTATTTAAGGTGTAGATCAGGCTGATTCATTTACATATTGAGGATTAAAACTCAACAGTTATTTTATGAAGTACTACTTTACCTGCTTAGAATAACAACACATAATAAAGCCAAGACCCTACAGTGTTATAAATTATGTAAATCAATATGAATAATTTATAGCTGAAGATTTGAACCTGAAAAAAAAAAAGAAAAAGAAAATCCAACAAATCCAAAGAATCCCTGGATCAAATGTGTGCAAGTCTGTATTATTTATCTTTTCTTTGTTATGCTTCATATTGTTTTTCATTTTTATTCTATTTATTATCATCATTATTGTTGTTTTTAGGAATGTATTTTATTTTAAAATTACACTATGAAAAAAATTAAAATTCATCATAATAAATGGTGAAAATCCAGCAGCAAGAGTGCCAGGAAAAAAAGGTGGAATACTGTAATGTCAAAAACTGCAGAAGAAATGGTGAAAATAACAAACAGCTGTTAAATATAAATATCTTGGACTGATTTAAACACAGTAAAGCTTCTATTTTAGACTTGCATATGATGACAGAACAAATTACTATTTGGAAAAAAAAATGTAGATGTGGACATGTGTGCAAATACTGTTATTGTCTTTTAAAAACTATTCTGTGATTTTACTTGATGTCATCTGTAATTTAACAAAATAAGTAAAATATAAGAAAACAGTTTAAAAAATGAATTTTTCAGTCCCAAACATGCATAATTTTTCTTTAAAATAACTGCAGATATCTGTAAAATAGTGATATTTTATGCTGATTTCAAGACAGTAAAAAGAGTGAAATTTTCTAGCAAAATGATAAAAGAGAATCAATTAGCATTTGTAAAATAAAAAAAAAGATTTTTGATATGCACATTTGGGTCTCTTTTTTGTTTTGTTTTTACCATCAACATGCAAACTGATACATTTTTATCTGAGATATTATTACTATTATTAGATATTTTCTGTTTTGTGATTAACAAAACTGGAAAAATCGCTAAAACAGCAATAAATTGTTTAAATAAAATCACAGTAAAAACCTGTTTTTGCAGTGTAGTTTTCCACCCCATTGCATCTTTATCTTTCTCTGTCAACACTCGTTCATCATTCAGGCCGGTCAGGTTTGTGTTTCTGCAGCACTGAGCTTTTGTGTGCATGTAAATCATTTTATTTCTCTATGAGACCAGGAAAAGCACAAGCAGCTGAGCAGACAAAGCAGCGTGGAGCCGCTGCACCTGTGTGGTCCGGTTCACTTCATAGCAGCCTTTTTTTTGGTTTTGTTTTTTTATTATCTGTCCTCTTGTTCTGTCCGTGTGTCTTCGGGTTTAAACCGACTGATTGGTTTCCCTGGAAATTTTGCTATGGCAACAAATACATTTGTCTAAAATAGGACGGGCCCCACTGACTTCATTGATCTGCAGGACAAAAAGCACACGTTCTTTGCTCCGAATGTCTGGTTTCATGTCAAGTGCTGTGGACGGAGAGGTTGTGTCGCTGCTTTGGTAAGATCGCAGGCAGGAGCTCAGAAATGTGCAGGTTTTAGCTGCCTGGTGACGCCGACAGCAGCCTCTCAAACATGCAGGTAACTAACGCTTGCTGTGAACAGACCTGGAAGAGGAGTCAGCTCTGCTCATCTCCACCTCACTCACAGGGAAATGATTGCTGTCGGCCATCTCGCCACATCTAATTGGAAGCTCGCATGGCAAAACAGCAACAAATGAGCTGCTGGGTTTTGGTTAAATTTGAATTCCAGCCTCTGTTAAAGCCCATGAAAGTGTATTAGTGTCACTTCTTTAGAATTTCTCAGCAATAAAGTTAGAATTAAGGCCTCACGGTTTCTTACGTCTCTCTTGACTTGATTTTTAGGATGTAAAATGTCATCACTTCATACTTTTTAGACCCTTTTTAGGGCGTCGCTGCTTCTAAAAGCTGCATTAGTCAGTTTATATATGTCCACAGCTGCATTTATCTGGTCCATGAAGAGGTTTTGCAGTTATATTCATGTTTTTGCAGTATTTTACCTGCTCTGTGCCCCATGTTATAACCAATCCAGTTCTTTTTACTGGTTCAAATAGCTTTAAAGGACCAGTTTAACGCTCATAATGCATGTTTCCACTTGCTAAAAAGTGAATGAAGCCCCTATATCAAAACAATGTTACTTAATGCATCAAAATGATGTCATTTCATTAATGAGGATGCTATTTTAAAGAATACAGCCTACAGGAACACTGCATATGTTCTATAGTATATCCTAATTATGTCTAGTTAACATTATTAACAACATTTCTTTGGTCACAATTATACAAGTAATGTTTGAGTTTCGCAAAGCCATGTGTATTTACATGTTATAACTGACTGATCCACACAAAAGACAGTTGAAGAGGAATATAAATCATGGTCTCAGTGTTTTACACCATCAAACAACAGCGTATTACTTTATGGAGCACTTTCCTCTCCGAATGCAGATTTATTTTGTGGTTCTCTGAGTTTCAGATGGAGGAAGTAGGAAGCAGAGCCTTCAGCTCTCAGGCTCCTCTGCTGTGGAATCAGCTTCCAGTTTGGGCTCAGGAGGCAGAAACTACCACTTTTAATATGAAGTTTAACTCTCCTGTTGTCTTCATTTACAGGCACCAACAACTATTGTTTGTTTGTCTGAAAAAAAATCCAAAAATTCAGCAAAAAAATTCCTCAAATTTCTGAAAATTTGCAAAACCTTCAGGAAGAAAATTCCAATAATTCCTTAAAAGTTTCCCTTAAAAGTTTTATTTTAAAAAATCCCCCAAATTTTTGCAAGAAAATTCTTGTAAATTTTTTCAAAAAATTAATAAATAGCTTAAAAAAAATCCTAAAAATATCTAAAGTGATTCCATATATATCAGTAAAACTTCTAATATTTTCTTTAAGAACATTCAGAAAAAAATCAACCAAAATCCAGTGAAATTTGCTGGATTTTGGTTGATTTTTTTTGTGAATGTTCTTAAACATTTTTTTTAACATTTCTTTTTTTCCACCAAAAAATGTTAAAAAAATTTCCCAAAAATGTTGAAAATGTGGACATCAGAAGTTTCACTGTGAAAATGTTTTTTTTTCTCCACATTTTCAAACTTTAAAAAGAGTCAATTTGACCCGCAGGACGACACAAGGGTTAAAACATTTCTCTTTGATGAAGGCAATAGTTCAGCTGACTCAGGTGACCCTAAATCGTCCGTACAGTTATAAGCCAACATTGCATGTCACCATCTTAGTGTCTTCTCTCTTCTGTAGTTTCTGTTTTGTCCTCTCTGCTGAGGTGTCTGGATCTGGAGCTGCATGTTTGTGTCCTCAGAAGTGTCCATTTTCTATCCGGCCCTCTCTCTGCTTCACCCTCACCCCAACAGGTCCAGGCAGACGGTCGCCCTCCCTGAGCCTGCTTCTGCCGGACGTTTCTTCCTGGTAAAGGAGCTAGTGAAACTTTGGATTTCTTAGGTTTCTCCCTACATTATTTTTCAGTCTTTAGTAAAGTGCATCTCTTTAGTAGAGTATTATAAACTTTAAAAAGTTGGTGGCGTTTAGTTGAAAGTCACTGGATCCACAGAGATATTAAAACATCTGTACCAAATAATAGACTACTGAATATTTTAGAAACTAATTCACAAATAACTGTGAACTTTGTAGTGGAAGCGGGGCCTGTGGATTCTTTTTACAGCATACAGCCACAACTTTAACCCCTTGATGCCTGAATTTATTTACAATTTAATTTTTTTTTTTAACTTTTGTGTGTTTTTGCTTTCCAGCTGATGCTAAAATAAGTGGAGACTGTTAGTGTGTCTACTACACATAGAACAGGTATATAATAATTAGGTCCCACTCCGACCGGTCCTACCAGAAACCAGTGCTTGCAAAAGGTTCCGAGGTACGTATTGAATATGCACAAACCAGCACTGGATGAATGGATACGCTATCTCTGCTGCAGTCTGAATGAAAGTGGTATGATGCGAATTTGCGACAATGGGCATGAAGGGGTTAAAACCACTTGCCTAATATTTAATATTGTGTATGTGGCCTTGTGTCACCAAAACACCTTCTGCACCAGTTGGGCCTGCATCAGCGAGGACACACATCAGGACGCTGTGGCTTGTAAACCATGGAGATAATTACACATCTTGGCTTCAGAGCTTCTTCCTCACGTCGTTGTCTGATGTAATCAACCTGTGAAGAGCCACTTAACATATAGACTGCAGAGGCACATTCAAACCTTCACCCACTGCTGTCTGCACACTCAACAGGTCACACTCTGAAAGAGGACCACAAACGCTGCCACTTTAGTTTTATAACTGATTTCTTCTTTTTCTTTACAAATTTGCAATAGTTTTTAGTCATAAAGCTTCAGAAAACAGTGATAAATACTCAGAATTCCCCAGAGCATAAGTTTGTTTGGTCTAAAACCCAGAAAGATGTGAAAATTACACTAATATATAACAGAAAAGTACATTGGTGGACACTTAAATTGGGTCTGTTTGAGATATTGTTCATATTTAGACTCAGTTTGCATTAAAAATAAATATAAGCACTTAATTAATGTCTATTCTTTGAATTGGTGCTTCTTTATGGTACAGTTGTGAACAAAATCATGTATATTATAGCAACTTTGAGTTCCCACTGATTCCTGTAACTCCTAAAACTTAATTTTCTATAATGAAAAAAAATACAATAACGCATTTTGGTCCTTTTATAGATTTCTTCTATGTCTTCTGAAAATCTAATAAAATCTACTGGTTCAAAACTATACATACAGCAATTCTAATATTTGGTTGAATGTAACTGGAAACTTCTGTCCACAACTTACAATAAAAGAGCACCAATACAGAGACTGAATAGTAATAAATTAAGTACTTATATTCATTTTCAGTGCAAACTGAATCTAAATGTGAAGAAGATTTCATCGTATTGATCCACCAATGTAGTTTCCTGTTCAAGATCATCACAATTTTGTTTTTTTTCATCTTTTTGGCTTTTAGACTTAACATAACATAACAAAAAATAAGTCAAAATCATGAAATATTGTCCCATCTTACTTGAAAAATGATCAATTATCATAGTGTCTTTCCATTGACTAATCAGTTATTCATTATTTGGACACTACAGCTCATCACAATGAACAAAATGAGAGCAATAACTTAAAAAAAATCCAACACAGATGAAAACTGAAGCAGTATCTGCTGGAGGAATATCTGAACGTCGTATCACGCCGTGCACAAACCCCAGCTTCACGCTGTTAACAGCTTCCTTCTACAAAATAATGAGATCGATACACAAGCGTCTGAGGATCTTCTGGGAAAAGGTTAATGTGTGTGTTCTGCTCTCATTAAGAAGCCGGACCCCACAGCTGCAAAATGTGAGGAACACTGAGGCCGTTTCAAACGTTCAAAAGTGCACTTTCCTCACTGAATCATCCAGATGTGCGTCAGTGACCCGGCAGTTCTACGTATAGAAAAAGAAGAAGAGATCACTTGAAAACCCGAGGCTCTGCATCTTCCCCGCTGACGTCTGATTGACCTCCTGGAAGGACAGGAAGCAGAAGTTGGGGCGTGAACGCTCAGCATCCCAGCAGGAGGTCTGGAGCAGCTCCAGGTTTGCTCCTTTGGCGCGTTTGTGAGTGAATTTCAGCATGTACAGAAAGAAACGCATCACAAGGTCCATTTTTGCTCCATTCCTTCTCATTGTTGCCATCTGTCTTCCTTCCACGCAACTTCTGTTGCCTTGGAGACGTCTCCATCATACCCTGACACATGGATCAATCCCCCCACCACTGCCTCCCCAGTAACCAGCTCCGTGTCCTCTCAGATCACATTTCTTCACCTCTCCGCTCTATTTCGGTTCAGTCAGCCTGCTCATTACTGCGAGTCCGTCCAGCTTTCTGAGGGTCACTGAAGGCTCAGACTCAGCTGCCTTCTGGTCTCTGGGAGCTTCCAGATCGCTGCCAAAGGACCAGCTGGATGGACGGATGGAGAAACACGAGTCATGGTCGCTGTGTGAAACCAGAGAGACGACCAGAGGATGGAACATCTGGATCAGAGAGAAGAAATATGTTGCTGCACCATCTCAGATTTCATTCAGAGTTAATGTATTTGTTATTTGAGACTCAAAACTAAGTCATGCAAAACATTTTCGCTGTATGAGAACATTGGAAAAGGCAAAATATTTGGTAAATTTCAACATAAAGACAACATGGACATCTACTTCTTGTGGTCCACATCTCAAAGGTTGATGAAATGTTGACCAAAGGTTATATTTTTACCTAAGTAAAATATTTTGAGGGAGAAAATACAAAAAAAAAAATCTTCAGTCTAAAAGCATAGGAAACTAAAAATTCCCTTAAAATATGAAAAAACTTAGCTTTGTGTCTTAAATGATAAGTATGTAAACTAGGAATAAAACCTGAGATGTTTGGTGCAGCAACACTACTATCTAAAACGACACAAACCGACTCTTTTGTAAAACATTTTGGTGGTATGGGAACATTCAGTAACGCAAAATAAAATTTGTATCTTGTTAAATTTCAACATTGAGACAACATGGACCTAAATTCTAACTTTGCACATATAATGACAACATATAGACGTCCAGGAACACCAGTTTTTGTCGTCCACATCTCTATAAACTGCATCCTTGACTCACCACACATCAGATTCTACTAACATTAGACAGTCACAAGTGGCTCTTAGGCCAAGGTTTACCTGCAACAAAACATTATTTATTCAGAACAACAAAGGTTCTGGGGCTGTAACTTTTCCCTCTCTAATCACAGATAGTTTTGGCCTGTCAAGATCAAGCTTTGCATTTTCACCTTCCTGTCTCATCTTCTCAGCTCCAACTCAAAACCATGCCTCATTTTCTCCACTGCAATTTCCTTCTCTGTTTCTAATTTCATACATAACAAAAGTAACTCCTTGTGTTGTTCGAAGCTTAATCTGACACCAGGAGTCACTGATGATGGTGTGGAAAAGCTCTCAGACTCAGGGACAACTTTTACCATGTCCAACACCTTCATTTTCAATCAGTTAAATTTGCCTTTGCAGTCTCTTTATTTGTTTCATCATTCAGCAAGTTTCTTAACTGATCCTTTGTACACTCATCTATAAAATCCTCACATGGTGCCTCCACAAACGCTTTCACAAAGTCATCCATGCTTCTGATTAGCATCACCACACGACACAGCAAGCTAAAGCAATGTGCTGAGGACCAACAGCCACAACAAAGGAACCTTCCCCGCCATCTAACTGCCTAATGACCAGAACTCGCTTATATTTCTAGAAATATTGAACCTTAAATATGTAAACCAGTTTTTGTGGTCCCTCAAATCAGTCTTTACATCAAAATAGCAAAAACTTGTGATCTTGTCTTGCTATACTTACTACACATCAATTTCTACTGATGTTAGAGGCCTTAAAAGTTGGTGAAATGTCAACCACAGACTATTTTAGCAGGAAATATGGATACATCCACACATAAATATACACCTTTAGAAACTTTCTGTGATTTTCTGCACCAACCTTGTATGAAGATTTAACACTTTTCTCCATCTTCAAGGTTCAATAATTGAAATATTGACCTCTGCTGGAGCCATTCGATCTGTTGAATCTGATGGAAACAAACTTGTCTGTGTCCTCAAAAAATTTCATGGTTGGGGGGGTTATATTTCCGGAGATCTTGAACCCTGAATATACCAACCAGTTTTAGTGGTCCTACAAATCATTCCACATCACGATTTTGGCAGGGCAAAATAGCAAAAACTACTACACATCAAACTCTACTGATGTTAGACGCCTTAAAAGTTGGTGAGATGTCAACCAAAGACCACTTTTTCTGTGGCTTTCTATTTAATAATTGAAAATTTGACCTCTGCTGGAGTCATTGGATGTTTTGGATCTGCTGGAAATAATTCCATTTGGCTCTTCAACATATTTCATGCCTGTGGAAGTTATATTTTTGGAGATATTGAAACCCTAAAAATTGCTTTCCAGGTAAGCCGTTTTCTTGAGGGTGAAAATGCTAAACGATTCCCACGTCTGAAAACTCGAACTTCTAAAAAGTTTGGCCGAGGTATTTTACAGAAGCAAATAACAATAAAGGAAACTCAGATAAAAGTCGGAGACGGTGGAGCATGGAACGCTTTCATCTGAAATGACACAGACTGACTCATCCAACAGCTGGTTTTATGAACGGCAGTTTAAGCAAAGCGTTGTCCTTTCAGATAAAACCACTGTGCACAGAATGAAGGAAGTCACAGAGAGGGGAAGCAGTTCTACAAATGCCAGGACCATCTGAGTGTCTTGCTTTTTCTGGTCCACTGAACTGGCATTTGGATTGGACACACACAGGGCAAAAGGTCAGACCTGTCGACATGGGAAACAAGTCTAACGGCCTCTGCAGCAAAGATGCTGTTTCCTCGTGCATGGGGGGAGACCGATGGGATGTTTGGTAAAAGGATGGAAAGAAAACACTGATTGGAGAAAAGAGAGCGACTCTTGTGTGGCCTCAAAGATCAAACAGCAGCAGGTGGAGTTTCCTTCACGGATTGATGATTTTCATTTCCGAGCGCCAGATTACAGGCAGCTATAGGTGGGTCAACTTAAACAGGAAGACAAATAAAGATGGAGATAATAAAAGCACAGAACCTGTGCACAGGAGCAGCATATAGAGACACAACATGTGAGCTTTACTCTGTGGGCACAATCAGTAGGCAAGTGACTATCTTGACCTTATGGTCATTTTCATGCATATTTTCCAACTCCAAGCTGTATAAACTTGAATGTTAATTGGATTGGTCATTGGTTTGTTATTCTTACTCTAATAAATGAAAATAAACGAGTGAGATGGGAAATTTTTAGTTTTTCATTTAGTTTCATAATAATTTGGCACACATATAGCTGAAGAATAATTGTGCCCACACAGATATTCTCCTGAAAAAGCCAAAACTAAACTTTATTAACATTTTGGACTGACTGACAGCACTGTATTTCTTCAAAAACAAAACCAAGCCTCAGGAATACAACTTACTGGCGTGCACTGGCGGTCTATTTACAGAGGACACTTTGAGATGAGGGTGAAATACTGTATTTGGCTCCTATTACTCCATTTCTGTGCGTCTCAGGGGACGATAGGCAGGAAAAACAGAAAAACACTCCAGCTTGTGATGCTGATTGCAGAATCAAACAGGTACGAGCTGAGAAAACAAGAGAAAAGCACTTTATTTGGAGAATCAAATTACACAATTAAATTCATGTCAGAAACTTATAAATCTGTCATCTCTGTGGTTCGTCAGGCTTGTGCAGAACACTGACGGAGAGCTGGAACGTGGCAAGAACGAGCTGCTGCTGCCCTCTAGAGGTGTTTATAGAAAGGAACTGAACTGAGGAGAAATGAGGGTTCAGGTTACAGAACATGTCAATAAGTTTGAACACGTTAAAACATGACAGAAAAAGTGGCGTTTTTATGCAAAAAAATGCCCCTTAATGAACTAAAAACTGATAGAGTTAATTAAACACCAAAAAAGGCTGAAATTCACCATAAAATGGAGGTTTTTGTCTGCAGAGAACAACATAACGCGACTCATTTGCTTTCAATTAGAAAAACAGTTACTTCACTGACGTGTTTGTGGAGTTAATTGTGGAAGAAAATAAACAGTCTTACCTCAGCTTTTGAGCAGAATCGCTTTCTTCCTAAATGCATCTGTAAGAAAAACACAGCGACATGAACCTTTACGACTTTCCTTCTTGTCCTATACGTTGGATCTTCCAAAAACAATCTACAAATGACACAAAACCTGTTTCTGTTTCCAGGAAAGTTGCACAGACAGCAGCAATGTTTTATTCAGACATGACATGAGTGTGTTAAAGTTCCTTAAAGTCTATTTTCTTGTCTCTACAAGAAGAAAAAGTAGAAAAAGCAAATGTAAAAGCTCTTCCCTGCAGAGTAATTCATTTTTCAAGTATTTTTAGTAAAAGCATCCAGTCCCGATCTCCACTGATTCCTGAGATGGGTGAAGATGAAAAATATCACCTTAAAATTTTAAGAATTTACATCATATAATCTACGAACCTTGTCATATTAAACCTGAAAGCTGAGCAAGTTAGAGCACTGCAAAAACTCTAAATCTTACCAAGTTTATTTGTCTTATTTTTAGTCAAAATGTCTCATCCCACTTGATTTAAGATAAATTCACTGAACAAGAGACATTTCAGCAGATGGAGGGACTTGTTTTAAGACAATGCATCTTAAATATCTTGTTAAGTCAAACAATCTTGAAATTATCTTGTTTTGAGTTGAATTTTACAAGAAAGCTCAAAATAAGTTTAACCCTCGTGTCGTCTTGCAGGTCAAATTGACCCGTTTTAAAGTTTGAAAATGTGGGGAAAAATATTTTCACTGTGAAACTTCTGATGTCCACATTTTCAACATTTTTGGGAAATCTTTGAACATTTTTTGGTGGAAAAAGAGAAATGTTAAAAATGTTTCTTAAAGAAAATATTAGAAGTTTTACTGATATATATGGAATCACTTTAGATATTTTTAGGATTTTTTTGGAAGATTTTTACTCATTTTTTGAAAATATTTACAATAATTTTCTTGCCAAATTTGGGGGATTTAAAATTAAACTTTTAAGGGAAACTTTTAAGGAATTATTGAAATTTTTTGACAGCTCAGTCCACCAAGTGAAAGCAGAGTCTTTTGTCTGTTTTTACTTGGTGGACTGAGGAGTGCCAAAAGGAAAAGGCAAATGCAAAACGGAAAAGACAATGACAAAATCGAAAAAAAAAGAGAAAACGGAAAAGCAAAGACAAAATTTTCCTTTTTATTTATTTATTTATTTATTTCTCTTTATATTTCCACATTTATTTCTCTTTGTATTTCCACATTTTTTTTCTTATTTATTTATTTATTTATATTTTATTGTGGCACTCCTGTGATTCCATAAGTACAAAGATAGTGAAGTAATTATTGAAAAACTGGTCAAAAGTAGTGAACTTGTTGCAACAGAGGCTGAGATATCCCGGCTTTTACTCCCTGGAAGGACTGGATCTTAACCCTCCTGTTGTCCTCATTTACGGGCATCAAAAAATATTGTTTCCTTGTTTGAAAAAAATTCTGCAAAAAAATTCCCCAATTTCTGAAAATTTGGAAAACCTTCAGGAAGAAAATTCCAATAATTCCTTAAAAGTTTCCCTTAAAAGTTTTATTTTAAAAATCCCCCAAATTTGGCAAGAAAATTCTTGTAAATATTTTCGAAAAATGAGTAAAAAAAAACTTCCCCAAAAAAAATCCTAAAAATATCTAAATTGATTGCATATATATCTTTTTTTTTTCTCCACATTTTCAAACTTTAAAACGGGTCAATTTTGACTCGCAAGACGACAAGGGTTAATATGATTTGAGAGCATCTTTAACTAAACTTTTCCTCTTAGGACAGAAATACCTTTTCATACTACATAAATGACTTAACGTGATGTTGGGAGGATTACAACAGATTACACTCATCGGTGTGTATCGTTAGTGTCTGTTCTTAATGCAATAAAGTTTTATGAGCAATTCAGTTTTAATGCATCTGAAATGGAAAAGCAAAAGAAAGGTGGTTTTTGGCTAATTGCATCTTTTGTACCACTTTTGGTACAATACTGGTGATAGAATTTGGAAAAGGTCTTCCTCAAAATCACTTTACACAACTTAAAGTACTGGAAGCGATGAAGAAATGTTACTTGGTTCAAGATTGCTGTTGCAGCTTTTACAGATAAAGAGGAGTGAGTTCATTAAGACATTAAGCTGGCATGTTTAACTGTAAAGGGTTAGAAAAAAAGGGGAAATGTTAACGATCAGACCAAAGAGAGGACTACAGCTGGACGTAGCAGATAATTATCAATTATATCATGATTATTTCTTCAGTCAACATGTTTCAGAATTGTGAATTACCTTCATGTTCTGAGATCAAATGTCTGACAGATTTTTAAACTGATAGAAAACACAGAAAAGCAACAAACTGACCCGTTTTAAAATTTGAAAATGTGGAAAAAAAATATATTTTCACTGTGAAACTTCTGATGTCGACATTTTCAACATTTTTTTGGTGGAAAAAAAAAAGAAATGTTAAAAATGTTTCTTTAGAACATTCACATAAAAACCTACCAAAATCCAGCGTATTTTGTGGGATTTTGGTTGATTTTTTGGTGAATGTTCAAGAAAATAGAAGTTTTACTGATACATATGGAATCACTTTAGATGTTCTTAGGATTTTTTACTCATTTTTTGAAAACATTTACAAGAATCTTCTTGCGAAATTTGGGGGATTTTTTATTTATTTATTTTTAAATAAAACTTTTAAGGGAAATTTTTAAGAAAATATTGGGATTTCCTTCCTGAAGGTTTTGCAAATTTTCAGAAATTTGGGGAATTTTTTTGCTGAATTTTTGAATTTTTTCAGACATGGAAACAATATTTTTGGGGCCGTAAATGAGGACAACAGGAGGGTTAATGCAAAGCAAACTAAAACCAACACCAGACCTCACAAAACACAGTCTTACCTGAGTTTGTTCCAAGATTCATACTTCCTGGACTGGCAAAGGAAGCCGAAAACAAGGAAAAAGAAAAACCACGTCTATTTAGAGAAGTTATTTCCTAAATTTCTATTTGTAACATGAACATAGAAAGCATCAGGAAATCCTTTAAAGTCTCCACCACCCTGCAGCTGGGTGACTGCTGTGTACACGACTCATCACGTGCTCTCCTCAAACACTAAAAAGAGTCTTAGAAAAACAGCCACAAAGTCAAAATGAAAAGGAAGAACACAAGTCTTACCTTTCACAGCTAAATCTGTGTTTCATTCACTCATGTCATTTCAGTGTCTGGAAGAGAACACAGAAAATGCAGAGTCCAATGAGACTTTTAAATCTCAAAACAAAACACAGAACACACAAACTCTCCTGCAGCAATAAAAAAAAAATAGAAAAAAAAATCTAATAAAGAGCTTTATTTCAGATTTTAAATAGATTTACAAACCATAAGAAAAAAGGAAAATATAAACAAGAAAAAAAAAAACATCAAGTGATCGTCAAAATATCCACATGTGCATATTATCAAGGTAGAGATTGTAAACAGTCCTTTGAAGCCAAGAAAGTGAGACTCCCCGGTGGTTGGTGGTTTTGTTGTTGTTTTTATGTTCCTGAGGTTCTTGTTGTTTTCTCAACTGCTGGGTTTTTCCCCTCAGTGATGCTGCCACCAATCAGAGCTCAGAGAACCGTGGAAGGGGGACGAATGGGGAGATAAAAGACGATAAAACAGCAGTTTGACCCCAAACAGGAAAAAAAAAAAAAAAGAAATCCCATTCTTCCAAACATCAAAAAATAAAAGAGGAGGGGGAGGACGGTGTAATGGATATGAGCCAATGATTGAGAACTTATTGTGGAGCGATCAGGACTCGGTGATCATCACTAGGTGCCATGTTAATTTGGTTCTGCACAATGTTGTTTTTATAATCCATCGGAGCATTTATTCCTCCTTCCCCTGAACAACCCTGTTTTTGCTTTTTTTTTTTTTTTTAAAACAATCGCTTCAATACTCTTAATACTCTTAATACATATAAGATAGAAAACATTGCAGCTCACACCACAATTTGGAAACAAAAATGTTACATCAAAACAGAAAAGAAGCCCTCCTCCCTGGCCCCGGAAAAATAACAAACCCTCAGCCCATTCACACGCAACACTTGTAGACAAAACTGAGTTAGAGGACCTTTTTCCTTGGACATAATCCCGACCCTTATAGCAGATCTAAAACCACAAACACATCATAACAGCATGCTAGTGAAGAACCACATTCTCCTGTTCATGCTCAAAGATAAACCCTGTCCCAGTACCTTCCCCGTTTAGTTTTTTTTCTTTTGCGCTTCTTCCATCACACTTTTTGTCAGCACATCTTAAAAACGATCAGCGAATATTCACACACAACGGAAACATGATTACAGTGAGAATTTCATTGGAAATACTGTTGGATGGTGGCGATGTGTCTTTAGAGTGTGCAACAGAGCACTCTTTAGGAGAGGGTCTCTGACAGTATGCAGCAGACTGGAAACAACCCCCTCCCATCAGTCTGCATGTTCATCAGGACGTTTTCATTCTTCTCAATCACTCACGCTGCTACCTGATCTCCTCTGAGGTAACAGGGTTCATCGATTCAGGTGGGTCAAGATGGCTGCAGCCCAGTGAGGAAAACTAGAAGATAAAAAAAGAAAACACCTGCACACACAGCCGCCAGCAGGGGGCGAGCTCTGTGAAGGGTAGTGTAACTCTGCTGCTCTGGAGACTTGTGCTACTCTGAGTTACAATCACAAACCGCCACCGACGAACACAAAGACGGATAAAACTACACATCGTCCATCTCCAACCAAGGACACAGTCGCTCGAAGCCCTCAGACACAGAAGCTGGCTCATGAAACTCAAGCTGGAGTTCAGGTCAGACTGTTGCAAGGCTCAGCTTTACTGCCACGTTTAAAGCACTGCATATTAAGATCAAGCACTGACTGCATAGGTTTTTTTAAATACAGTACATTGGATTTAACGAGCGGCCGTGGGCTCAGCTAGCTGTTTCTGAATGCGTCCAGGCCACTAGTAGCACGTGTTCGTACGATGAAGGCTTGAAGGCTGCGTGGCAGTCAGCAGAGGACGTTTGTAGGATTCTGATCTACATTCCATTCTTTAGCTCAGCTTTTGGAGCTCACCTTTCTCACTCACACCCCAGACAAATCTGACAGGTGCTGCTATAAATACGTTGGAACTTGCTCCATCAGGAGGGCGCTGTTAGCACAGTTTTCCCCACCTGAGAGCTGAAGGTGGGGACACTGAGGCCTGAATATCTCTCTCTGCTACCTTTTTCTTTGTCTGGCTGGCTGGGGGTTTGCTTTGACCGCTCGGTCCCTTGAGTCATTCAGATTTGGGATATTGGGAAGTGAGGGAAGGCACAAGGGAGAGTGAACGGCTTTTTTTCTAAACGGATAACTTTCCTGTTTGGAGCAGCACAAGCCTTGGGGCTTAGAAGGTCAGAGGTGAAGCACGGCAGGGCTTCAAACAGCCTGCTAACTGGAGGTCACACACATGGCTCAGAGATGGAAATGACTCAGCTTTAAAACACACACAGTATGCCAATTTTCCTAAATTAGCTGATTTAGCAAACTGCTCTCTTCTTCTACTTAAATCTGATCTGACCTATGATGTTACATTCCTGCCTGCTGAACCGTCTTTACCTGAAAATTCACCTACATTGATGGAAATACATGTTTCCAGGAAACTAATTTTCTGCCATCAGTTCAGAAAAGCAGATAAAGTTGAAACTACTACTTCAAGTTATCCTGCTGTGTGTTCGTGCATCATGTGTGTAACCTCTACTCAGACAGCAAATGAAAAAAGAAAACAAACAAAAAAAACAACTCTGTAGATTTCTTTTCGTCGATGCATCAGGTTTTAGTGTGCATACTGTGACTGCACATTTGACAGAAGGTGGTCAGGGAGTTACTAAGTGAGGATGGAGGATTAAAGTTCAGTCCGTGACAGTAGAAGGAGTCGAGTGTGAGGGGGGAGAGTGGGAACAAGAACTGGTCGGGGGTGATGGGAGGTGATGTCGAAGGGAGGCGAGGTCAGGAGTCCTCTGTGCCTGAGTCATCCTCGTCATAGCAACAGTCTTCGTTGTCGTCCTCGTCATCGTCCTCCAGCTCCTCGTCATCGTAGTAGTCGTCGTATAAGAGGTTGGAGCCGTCGTCTGTGGGCGGGACTTGGGTGCGGACGCAGTACTCGTCCAGCGTGACGGGAACTTTAACGCCGTCGCGCTCTGCGTCAGCTTTGGTAGCCAGAACCTGCTTTCTGTGAGGTGAAAAGAAAACAGAAGTCAGACGAGGCCTCCAGCTTCAGTGCGGGTAATCAGTTTTTCTGCCTCTTGGTACCTGATAATTTCGATGTACTCTCTGTCCTTGCCCTTGCTGTCCCTCCATTTGCGGTACATGACGGATGCGTCCACGTTGGCAGGGGAGAATGTGTTGGGTTCGTTCAGCAGAGAGATCACGCTGAGCAGGATGGTCCTGAGAGGGAGGCAGAGGAAAGTGGGAGAGATTAAAATAGAGGAAAGCAATACAGGATGAGAAGGAGACGGGGAGGGGGAGCAGAGACGCAAAGATGGAGGTAAGATGAGACAAGAGACATTGAGAATGCAGGACAGTGTTGAACAGAGATGGAAAGAAAAGGAGACAGAGGTGAAGGTGAACTCATGAGAATCCATTTGTCTCTGCTGTCAACACTGGATATTAGCTCTTTACTCTGAAAGCTGCACATTATAGATACTACTGAACAATAATGTCTCACATTACTTATACTTGGGCAAATTAAAGGTGCAATATGAGAGATACTGAACATAAAAATGGCATTAATATACCAACAAACCTGCTATGTAAAGATATAATAGAGTAATAATGTCCTTGACAGACTATGAAGATTCACTCCCTCTTGTAAGTTCAGTTTGTCTGATCTGTGTTTAGGCAGTCAGGCCGACTGCACATGCATGATAGTGCATGTGTGTCCCTCCCGTTGAAACTGCTCAGCACATTTATAAAAAGGCCAAGAGTGACCTCCCACGCTGCATTAAACAGGCAAAAGTCCAGTCCAGTGTTCAGCTGGTGCCCTAAAAATCCAAAGAGTTTAAAACAAAGATTTTTATGAATTGTATATTACCTAATTTATGTGCGCTTGTTTCGCTTTGGTTCAGTGTGAGACTCTTCTGCTGTTTTGAGGCTCTCTTCTTTGCTTCTTTATTGTACACGTTTGTTAGACATAAGCACAGCAAAGGAAAGATGTGAAAGTCAGACAGAAGTCTTGTTCAAGATGAGTCAGACCTGCACAAAGTTAAATTTATAAACAATGCACGTTGGTTGGATTTTTGTCCAGCTTGATGCTGACTTGATGCAAACATATGCAGTGATAACATCATGACATGGAGACGGCTGCAGTTTTTGGAGCCAGTCTCATCCACTTTTCAGGTGAGGCACAGTTAATACAGAAATAGCTTAATGTTTCTCAAGTTGATAAAAACTTGCTTTGACCACAGAATATGTTTTACAGTGGTAGCATGGGATAATGGCTGTAGCTGGGGTATTGTTTATTGCCTCTCATGTACACAGTCTTTCTGGTTGTAAATGAAAGTGAAGGGATGGGGAAGCTGTGGCCAGCATGGTTGTTTGTTTGTGACATCCAGTGGTTCTGAATGTTGCAAACAGAACTTTTACCTACAAGGGCTAAGCATGAGCAAAACATGGAGAGAGTAGAGTCTGGGTGGTATAGTACAACAAGTGTTTTCAACCGCTGTCCTCTTGTGAAAATACAAAGCTGCTTTTATATTTTATTGCTGTTGTCATCATCAGCTCGAGGGCTACAGAGGTTCTACTACTGAAGACACTTAAATTCAGCTGCATGAGATTCTGTGTGAGCTGAGGACAGAAGAGAGAAAATGAGAACACTAGAGGGGCTTAATAATTCAATTTGTGTCAAGTAAATATCTAAAATAAAAGACCATGAATTTTGCATCGTGTTTGGATGTTTGCAGCATTTAAACTGCAACAAGTTGGCCGGCAGTTGAGAAAAGCCCCCAAATAACTGTCTTGTTTTCATGCTATGTGATCTCCCACCAGCTCTCCCAACAGTTCTTCTCTCTCCCGGAGCCAAAATGTGGGACTGTTTTTGTTTTTGTGATAATCAGCTCCGGGGCGACAAAGGGCCCATTATTGTGAACACACTTATATTCAGCTATCAGAGTTTGTGTATGTGCATAAAAGAGACAGCTAAACAGAGGGAGTGAAAGAATGGGAAAGCTGCAGGGGTTGGACGCATGAATGTACAGTATGCCAAATAAATATGTCAAATAAAAAGCTGACTGTCGCACCACTACGAGATGGTTCCAGACAAACTTGCCTGACAGACAGAAAAATGCATCAGTCTATAAACTTTCTGCGAGGACGGCACAGCTTTAATCTAACTAGTGAAGGTACAGTTTGAAAAATTGCTGCATGAATGTCTAGCAATGCTTTCCCCAGTAGTTTGGAGGAAATTGACACATACTGCATAAAAGCTTCCACATTATGTTAAGACATTTGCCTAAACAGATTGGTGGAAAAAAATGAGAAAAATGTGCACAGCAGCAAAATGTTGGCTTTATGTCAGCCATAGATTTATTTGAACAGACAAAGTTTCAAAGCACAGAAATGTGAACAATGACGAGTCAAAACAAAATCACCAGTTGTGAATTTGGCAAAACAGAAATGGGAGGCTGTTTGTTAGATTGTTCAAATTATTTAAAGATTGTTTTGTTGTATGTTGCTCCAACAACCCTGATGTGTACCTGACGTTCTGTGTGGGGTTCCACCTCTCTGAAGGCAGCTCGCCGCTCTGTGGGTCGTCCACTGGTGGGTGCAGGATAGAAATACATACATCTCCGTTCTATGGACATGAGAACATCAAGTTATTGTCAGCTACATAAAGTTAAAATTTAACTCCTAAAATATCCCCTCTGTGTAGAAAAGTTACATATTTAGAATTGTATTTCCATGAGAACGATCCCTTCCTGCCTCAAACTGGCTTAGCTGCAACTCTGGTTCTTCTAGAATGTGCAGCTCTATAAAGTCCTATGAAGGTACAATATGGAAGTAATTCAGCCACACACGTTTGAACCAGAAACCAACTGTAAAAAAGAATGATGACACAGAAAGCTCCACCCTGCAAGCTGAAGGGATCGGTTGCTCTAGCTTGATACGTCTGAAACCTTGGCTGTCAGAATCTGCTTTTTTGAGGCTGTCATTGGTACCCCATGTGGATATTATTATGAGGTAAGAGTAGGTCTTTAAATATCATAACATGAGGACTGGATCCTACTTTCTCATACTAACATTTCTACCTAAATTCACTTCACAATTACTTAATGTTTCTCCTATATCTCCCCATAAACACACACATAGATGAATTTACACTGGTCAAAGTTACCTCATAGATGTTGGGGTGCCACATTTTGGTGAGGAAGCGGAAAGCAGGTGGAGAGTATGGGTAGTCGACAGGAAACTTGATCCGAGCCTAAGGGTGAGAAAAGACGTGTATTAGCAACATGCCGGGCGGCTTATTCACCTTTCTTCTTTGCTAACAGACAAGTCACGACTATTTCACTCCAAACTATTGCAGTTGGTGAAGCATTTCCATCAACCAGACCAGCACAGACAGGAGGAGTCCTATAGCCACAGGTGAAGGCTCATTCTGGCTGTCATTTTCTTAGTGTTTAGTGGATCCACACATGAGAATGCTAAAACTACTCTGCTGGTGAAACAGATACAAGCTTGTACTTGTATGACCATCTTTTTCAGGCCATTCATTGACATAATGCATTCCCTTGCTGCAAGTTTCACTTAGCCAGCTTGCCTAAACCTCATTATCACTATGCTATAGGAGATAAAAATGCCCTGACATGTCTGTATTTCTTTAAAACAACCACAGTGTTATTGGGTGGAGCAAAGCCAAAGATATGGCTTCAGTGTTCCCTAAAATAGCGATGGGGGGAATAGTTTTGGTGGGACATTTGCACACAGGGAGATGAGAACAAAACAAAACAAAGAAAAAAACTAGCAGGGCTTTCTTACTGTATGATCCAAGTCCTCCGCAGCACTTATTGTCTATTTTTGAAGGTTGTTGTTTCCCATAGTAAAGTGGATTTGGAAAACAGTAAGACACAAATAGCGCAAGTCTACAGTCTGCATCAGCTTAATCTGAGAACAAGTTTTGTAACTTATATTACCATAGCGTCCATCTATATTATTAAAGAAGTTAATCTCCTCAGTGAATAAGTCTGTAGAGTCTCAGCTTTAATATGCATTGCAGTCAAGACAAATAGCATTTTATATTATTTCTGTAGGTTTAATCCATGTATAATGGCATCTTAAATGACACTATAGAGTCTTAACTGCAATGTTTAGTCTTATTCATCTTATTTGTTGAATTTGTTCTTATTATTTGTCTAATTTGACATTTGTTTTTTTCTAAAGCATTTTGATGATGTTTCCAAAAGGGACTTTACAAATAAAGTTATTATTATAACCTTGCCACATACTCAAAGTAATTGTACAAGTCCATCATTTGTTAAAACCCGAACCTAAACTTGAATTTACCTTGACACCGCGAGCCAAAAAGGTCCAAAACTGAAACCGCAGAGGAGAGAGAAAGTCCCTTTCTGAAAGCTTTACCTAACAAAGACTTATATTTGCAGCACTGGTATCAACAAGCAGCAGCTGAATGAAAAACCCCAGAATCGTGAAGCTGATTGGTCGCAATAGTGATTGAAAGAAACCTATAAATAGTCTGTAGAGTCACTGCAAACCCTACTGAGGTGGCTGAGCACGGGGGAGCTAATGACAGTGTAATGTAATATGGTGTGGAGGAAGGGAGGGATGGAGGCTCGCAGTGCTTTCAGCCGCACACTGTGTGGAGCTTAGCGATCCACCGGTGGCTGATCGGGGGGTTGGTGGGACACAGACATTGTGTTTGTCCTCTCCAGCTGTCACTGCAACCCAAGACAATCCACCACTCACACCCGAATTCTGCTATTATAGGTCCCTCGCGCTGAAACCACACCCACAAATCCTCCCGGTCCATACGGCGTGCTGAGGAGGCGGTGGTGTTGGTGGGGGCGGATACACACCGACTGGACCGATTACACACACACACATCACTCACAGCGTGAAGCCTTCTGCTGATCCCCCTTCATGTCATATACATACACATTTGCTCACATTTGCTGATTCGGCATGGTCAGCTGGTCCTCGGGGAGCGCGAGGCGGGGGGGGGGCTGCATGGGAGGAGGAAAGGGGGATTTCACTTGGAATAAAGGAGGTTGGGCTGTATTTAATATTAATATATAAGCTTTTAGCCCTATTTGACCGTACTGCATAACTTAAACCGAGCATCTGCAACCAAAACATCTATCAGCGCTCAGAACGAACCAGCTAAAAAAAAAGTCACAAACTGCACACGAGGCTCTGCTGTCCTTAATGTGAGTGTCAGTATGTCTTGACCTACAGTGTTTAAAGTGATCCCGATTCGCCACATAAAACCAGACAGAAGCGGAAACACCGACAACATCCTGAGAGAACAGAGAGGGGGAAGAAAAATCCCAGAGTTTGACTGGCCCTGCCAGAGAGCTGGCGGCCCGTCAGAGTGCAGGGTTCAGGCCAACAGCGTACACATTACAGGCTGGCAGCAGTGCAGCTCATAGCAGCCAGCCGGGGGGAGGAAAGGCCACGCAGCAACAGCGAAGGCCTGCTTTTTCTTCCAAAACAATAAAAGCAGGCAGATCATATCTGTGTGCTGGCTGAGAAGGCACAGAAGGAAATCTTAGCTTGCATATTTAGGAAAACTGCCCCTCCAGCTATCAGTTCGTCCACGTCATGTCCACAGACCGTCAGATGTCTGTTTTCAGTTACAACACGCTGTTTTCAGTCAAGTCTAATAAATGAGCAACTACACTGTGGAGGAAAAAACCCATGAATAGAAAAAAAGGGAAAATGTGGCAACAAATGTGCAAGAAAAAAAAGTTGCAAAGCAGTTCAATACTGTAATAATGAAAAACTGTAAAAAATAAAATAAAACTAACTGCAAATATCTGTAAGAAATAGACTTGTAGCTCTTTTAAATACATAACTGTTACTGTAATGTTATGCTCACATACTGTATGAATGAATTAGTATTCATAAAAATACAAATATTTAATTTAGAAATTTCTTATGTAAATTAACACAAAATTTCTGTGATTTTACTAGATAACAAAACACAGAAAATTTAGTTTAGTTTAAGAAATATCACAATTTTGTTGTTCTTAATATAGGTAATTGTCTTTCAAGTATTTGTAAAATGAAAGCCAATTTAAACACTGTAAAACTTTACAATTTTATGTATATACATTGCTTAAAAAAAAAAAAAAAAAAAAAAAAACTTTGCTCTTTGCAAAATTACACATTTTTAATAGGGCTGGACCCGAATATCCGACTATTCGGTGCCGAGGGTGGTATCCGGATATTAATTTTGAGATCCGAATATTCAAATATATTACGAGGACATTTACAGTTTTGGCCAAGTTTTTAAGGGCTAACATGTAAATGAATATGTTTTTCTGTGTTTTTACCAGAACTTATTCTAATTATTATCTGTAATTTAAGAAATAATAGTAAATTGTTAAAAAAAAATTACAGATAAAAACTGACCTTTTTTTTTTTTTTTTAAACAGTGTATCGTATTTGCCTGTGAGGATGCAGCTCTAATCAGCAGCCTTACGTTTAGAAAACAGTTCAAAAGGGAATTGAATGTTAGTCTATACCAATACTTCCAACTTCCAGTGGGTCAGGTTTGTTTATCTCCCACATTTGATTATTCAACAAAACAGTGTGTGGTTGAAAAATTCTCTAACAAGCTTCCTAAAGCCTTGGAAATCTACTTTTTTAATCCTCGACATGTCACGGATTAAAAAAAGAACAATGGCAAAAATTCTAAAGCACCATCAGATTTTACTCCACAGAACAGTTTGTCCAACCAGTTTGATCCAAATTTATTCATGACTTCTTGAGACATTGTGAAAACCAACTGAAGATCAGACAAAAAACTAGAATCTATCCAAATGTGGAAATTTAAACAAAACAGCCCAGCTCTCTGGTGAAAAAAAATGCACAAACTCACTCTGCCCCTCATTAGACGGACCCATTTTTAAGCCTGTGCATATCTGAATAAAACTGATCCCATACTTCACTCTTTGGCCTGTTGTTGGGAGGCTTGTGCATCAATAGCCTCATTCATTACAATCCTGCGAGTTTGAATGCAAGCAAACGGTAAGGCAGGGAGGTGATATAAGGATAAGCATTGATCTCTGTAGGAAGGTATGGGTGTAATTTCACAATGCAGCTTACTGGGAGGCTGGAAACAGCAACACTATTCCACATTTTAGCAGAAAGATCTGGAATAAGAAGGAGGATTGAAGCTCTTGACCTGCCCAGCTGACAGCTAAGTGTGGATGGAGGGAGGGAAGTGGGAGAGGATGGATAGACAGGGTAAAGAAGCGTGATGGAGCTGGAATAAACACAGGCAGGCTGCTTGGTTGGCTCATTTGCTCTGCAGCAGAGAGCAGCTTGTCTCCCATCTCGTCAGCACCGAGCAGGCAGGAGAGAAGAAACACGAGGGAGGAGGAAGAAGAGCGAGGAAGGAGGACGCAGCGGCGTCTCAGGAGGCCACTTTCAGCATTCTCTTGTGAAATTATTCTCATGCAAGCTACAGATTTGAACAGATCTGTGTTAATGTCCCTAAAACACGCATTAGCCTTTAGAGTTCACCGTCTCTTCACAGACATCAGCTCTGCATGTCACAAAGTGCTAGCCTCAGTGTATTTTATGCAACATGCTACTCCTGGCTTGCATGTCATGCCTCATAATTGGATTGAGCACAGAATTAACAGCATCCCCGGTCAAAAGGTGATTCACTCTGAACATCTCATTTGAGAAGCAGACATGAACGGCAGCCAATTTCCTGCCAAGCATGCAAAAAAAAAGACTTATGAATGACTACTCTTGTTACCGAGAATACAGAATGTCAAATCACTTTCCTCTTTCTATGAACATCTTTCTCAGATTGACCTAAAAAGCTGCCTTGAAGAGAGAACAGGACTAAGAGAGAGAACGTGCCCACCCTGTGGAAAATGACGGCGAGGCGAAGTAAACCAGGTCAATGCAAAGACCCTGAACAGAACAAATCATTCTGTTCTCCCTTTGCACCTCTTGGCGTCTCTACAGACCTTATCCTCGCATACACTACACCCAACCGAACACTCACCCCGAATAACGGGGAAAAAGGTCCTTGTACAGTGCAAATTCCACAGCCTGCAACACACACTTACTCACAAGTCCCAGAGATTATCATGTTATTACCCACCAGGCCCCCACCTCATTATCTCAGCTCTCCAACCACCAGGAGGACAGAGAGGAGAAAGTAAAGGATCAAAAACTGCTTTGTTTCAAGCTGATTCTTGGGTGACTTTACCACATGCACATTTCAAACGGCCTACACACTTGTGCTACAGAGGTATCATTCCCCCCTGTGGTGGCCCAAACAGCCAGGTCTTCAGGGGACGGTTGTAACCGTCTACTGGGACCTCAGCTCACAGCAGGCTCTGCTTTCAAAGGGGGGACCAGTGCAGGAAGGGCTCTGCCTGTTCTTGATCTGGCTGTTTCACTGTTCCCTCTTTTTCCTCTGCTCTGCTCTGCTCTTGTTTCTCCGTGACACAGCCAGAGGGGGAAACATGACTCCGGCAGCTCAGCCAGGCCCGGCCCAGCCCAGCCAAACCCTCTGCAGCCGGGCTGGTCGTCCTGCTTCAGCCCTCCCCTTCACTGCTACTGCAACATGGAGCCTGCCGAATTATGTAGCATACACCCGAGAAGGAGGGAAGACAGGCACAGATACCGAGTCAGCTGCTCGACGGCACCGAGTGCCTGTCAACTGATTGTCAAAAGCTAAAAAAGACACGCAGGCTCGAGCCGAAACCAAAGGGCAGCACCCTCCGTTCATATCAGCAACGAAAGACGAGGTCTGTCAGTCGAGAAAGCCACTTGGCTGATATGGAAGGCATTTTCTTTCACAATATGAGCTGCAGAGACTCCATTTACATTACAATTTCATGCAACACAGACGACACATCCATCCATATAACTTCCAGCTCCTTCCACAGAAGTGCAGCTCTGCGTCAGAACACTTAGAGAATAATTTCTGCTGCAGAAACCTCTCCCTGAACCATAAAGAGATGAGCTCACAACTGTAAATATGTAGGGCAGAGTGTGAGTTTTGCTGTTCTGGTGTATGACAGAACAGAGCAGAAAGAGGTCAAATGTGGCCAAACATGAGCTGACAAGTCTCTGGGTCACAGAAGAAGCAGTGTCACAGTTAGCAGGTGGACTTCATGGACCTGAGCATGACTTTATGACGTCCACGATGTTTTATTAACCCAACAAACTCATCAATGTGGTCAGCACAGAACCACAATGAACAATGTTATTCAGCTTTACCCGTGGAAACAGCAATATATTATATATACAATGTCTATGTATAAAAATATAAACACAAATTATAAGTACTGAGAAATTAAGCATTCACCAATAACTGAAAGGGAAATTATCTATTCAGTTTCAGCAAAAGCAAAAATGTTTATAGAGTTTTGCAAAGACATTAAATTGAATCTGACACAATAAAACTAGCGTGAAACCAACAAATGGAATTAGATTTCTGTACTTTATCCCATGTAAGGTAAAGCCTCTTGGTCGCGTCTGTTGAAAACGAACACTGCTGGAACTCCTTGGAAAGTACAGTAATTATTTTTGGCTTATTGAGGAATTACTTGATCTGAACTGGGGTTATAACAACAGTCTTGGATTACATTATTATAGGGAAAGAAAGAGCTGTGACTCACTGCTATTCTTCCACTTTGACAGCTTAATTCTGATAATTTCATGGAGTATTTTGTGACGAATCTGCACGGAAACAAATCGCAAGACTGCAAGCTCCTGAACAGACTGATTGGAGATGCAAAATACAAATAGCTCATCAGCTACTAAATCTGTGAGAACATGTGAAAATCAAACAACAACTGCCTGATTCCTATCGGCTTTTCCAAATTAAATTTTCAATACTGGCAAGTAAGCTGTTATGGTAATGTGGTTTGAGTGTGATTTCATAAAAACACTTAGCTCTAATTCCTGGTGGACAAACCAATGTAGAATAAGCACAGAAAGAAATGTTATTTACTACTATTCTCCCATTTTGACAATTTAATTAAAATAATTTTGTGATATATTTAGTGACAAACCTGCATGCACACATATCAGGTGAAGTCGTCTTAGGTAAAAAAAAAAAAAAAAAAAAAAAAGAAAGAACAGAAATTCAAGTCCCAAGCAAATAGCTCCTCAACAAATAAATCTGTGAAAACATGTAAAAAGCACACAATAATTGCAACAAGGGACTGTGATTATTATTAATTTTTCAGATTCTGGCGGTTATTGTTATGTGGTTTTAACTGGAACATGACTGCTATTTAATAGAAACACTTAGATCTAATTCCTATTGGACGTATTGTGTTCTAATGATAAGCAGAGAAAGAACTGCGATTTGCAACTATTCTTTCTTTTTAAAAATTTAATTAGAGATCATTTTGTGATATATTTTGTTACAAACCTGCAGGCACACATATCAGGAGATGCCACATTCCTAAAAACAAAAAAAAAAAAAAACTATCCAAGTTCCAAACAAATAAGTCCTCAACAAATAAATCTGTGACATGTAAAAATCAAACAATAATTGTAAGAAGGGGCAAACAAATGTGAGGAGAAAGAAGAAGAAAGAGCAGCTAGAGAGAGAATCAAATAGTAGAAAATGACAGTTTTTATGTTCCAGTCGTGTGGGAATTCAGGTAGCAAAGGGGCACCATGACAAAGTCTCCTGTGGTGGTTAATGCCTACTGGCCAGTGCCCGCCTTTATAAGATGAGTGATAGGTACTCGAACATCACGCCGATAATCGAATAGTATATGTTAGCAAGGCGTAATAGCAGCTTGTATTACATATCTGTTGTTAAAAATGTCTATATGGCATGTGAAATAGTGATCATTATTTCACATAACTTCTTTGTGTACTTTTTGTAATGTGCTTGTATTGTGACCTATTCACAATAAAAGCACTGTTTTGTTATTTTTCTAACTTGTCTAGGGACTGCAATTGTAAATTAGCCTTGTTGCTATAATCTGGCATATTTATTACACCTATTGCTGTCTAAATAGATGTTCATTAATGTGCACTGTCCCCAACAAATGTACAAATAAATAAATAACACATTACACTCAGTACGTGTACCTGATTGGTTGATATCCCTACCAACTAATGGTTAAGGAAATTGTTCACAATGTGCATCTTTAACACAAAGTAAGTCGCTGTTGAAATACTCCTCACAGTCTGTACTATCCAGCTAACTCCAACTATTACTTTCATTGTTGATTATTTGTAAAATTAATGGTTGAGTTAAAAGGTCTCTGTTGATGAGCATTTACCAAAGCCCAAGTTAACATTCTCAGATGTCTTGTTTGTCCACAACCCAAAGATATGCAGTTGATAGTCACAGAGGAAGAAACAAACAAGAAAATATTCAAATTTCAGAAGCTGTAAACAGAGAATTTTGACTTTCCTTACTGAAACTGATTATCAAAACAGTTGGCGATTAATTTAACGGTCGACACCTCATCAATTAATCATCGCGGTTCTATATCCATCACAGCTGCTCAGTTTCATACGTGTCTCAAGACCACAGCCGGCTGTGGGACAAACTGGGCCTCAGCCAGCAGTCATCAGACACTCGGCCTGCAGGGATACTTCACATGACGAAGCAGAAGACATCCACGAGCCAGTAAGTGAACCTCAGCAGGTCAGTGGTCAATGTATGAAGATCAGCTACTGTGTAGGCTGAAGCAACGCAGATCCAGGACAGCCATCGAATCCTGTTTGAATGACACCTCAATATGTCTCGGCCCACTGTGTGCCTGCAGTCGTAACGTGTTCGTCATGGAGTGACTCTTTCAGAACAACACCCATGTGAAATAAACACCTGCCTCAGCCAGGTTTGGTGTGACGTCAACACCTGCCCTGTTTGAGATGAACAGGCAGCTGCAGCGTGTCTGAACTGATTGTTTGTTTGGGTAATGTGGTCCAAACGAGGTGCTTCTTTCTATTCTTTTTTTTTTTTTTTTTTTTTTTGTTGGAATATGGCAAACTGGTTGGATGGAAACCTAGCCCAGAACAATGAGTCACAGCCATGCGGTGGATTTCACAGCCAGGCTGTGCATTCCTGGCCCAACAAAGGAATCCTGTACACAGCAACCACACAGACACACTGAACACCGTCTACGGGAGCCTGGCTGGGGCCTCTGCTTGTCTTCACCGGCTTGAAAAAGACCAGAGTGAAAATAAACGAGCTTCTACAGAACTGGAAATACAGAGTGCTGCACAGCTGGAGTGATGGTGAATATCTGGGATGATATAAGCACAGTAGAAGATTTTACAGTTTAGCTGTAAAGTTACATGGACATAACAATGGCTTGACTTATCACTTTGAGCCAATGACAACTAGCTGTTCAAGTAGAATCTGATTATATTATTGTTATAAATCAGGGGATCAGTCTGTTTCAATACTGACAGAATTCAGAAAATATGTTATTCAAATCTTCACAAAACTTAAGTTGTATGAAATATTTTGACTGAATACTGAGAATTCCTTACTTCTTACACCTGGGAAATTCTCTATTTTGAATAACATCTTAGCTAGGAAGCCATATTAAAGGTCCAATACCTCCAGAATTATATTCCCTGAGCCGTTAAACCTAGTTAGGCCACAGACAAAATTGTTTCCAGGAGAACAAAATAGCTAAATGGCTCCAGTTCCTAATTATTGGGTCTTAAAAATCAAAAAGGAGTGCAAAATTTTCAAACAAGGGTGGTTCTGGGGCACCAGAAAGTTCCTATGAGTGTATATATAAGGGTGCACCCATGTATGAATGTAATGTCATGTGCAACATTTCATTATCCTGTGAAATATTACTTAACTACTTCAGTATCATTGTCAGTACTAATTCTTACTTTTCTATTCTAGTCTTCTTCTAGCTTATTTTAATTTTAGTAACATATCACACTTATATCTTATTGCTTTTATCCATTAGGCACTAAATCTATTCTCATGTTGTTGTAATTTCCTTCTTAGCAACATCTGAAACAAGATTTTCCCCTCAGATTGATACAGTTCTTATCTTATTTCCGACTAAAAATACAGTATCTGGGAAAGTATGACAAGCCAAGGTTCCAGCTTTTTGCTGTTTTGATGTGAACTAATTTGTATATATTGTCATTTTATGTCCAGAGTTACAAGTGGCTTCCATGTTGTTCTCAAAAAAATATATATTAAAGAACTTAGTTTTGGGTGCCAAATAACAAATAAGTAAACTGAACAAAGGTGGAGCAACACCGGTATCTGAAATGACCAGAATGACTCCTGTATTTTAGTTTTTTTCTCTAAGTAAGACAGATTAGCACGCTGCTTAAATTAAGGCCTATCATCTATTATTTGCTGTACAATAAAACAACAACCTCGACAAAGTTTAGACTATGCCAAACAAGCGATTAATCAAAGTGCTGTGCCGGATGAACAACCACATTTGCACAGAACAATCTCCTCAGTGTTTTGTCACATCTCCAGCGGTTTGATAAAAAAACTAAAAGCGGGCTGTCTGGCATGGCAACAAACAGTATATTTACACTCTAGGTGTGTAGCTTCTGGTGAGTCAGGTAGCATAACTCCAACTGTTAGGACTAAAACAGTATTAGCAACCCGTAATTAACAGATCAGGGGTACAACTGAGCATTATCCAAGCGCTACAGAATGTTTTTTCAATCAAGACAAGTGCTGCTAAGTTACTGGAGGTTGCGTAAACTGTCTGCCCCTGTTGGAAGAAGCACATAAACAGGAACAACACATCTGTGAAACCAACATATCCTCAAGGGAGGAAGTACGCTAGAGAACAAATTAAACACGCTGAGCAAAAGTATAAATGCAGCACGTCATATTTAACTCAATTCTATCTGTTCTTTTTAACATAAAGAAATAAGTAGTTGTTCCAGCACATGGGTTTGCTGAAATCAAGTTAAAACTGTTTGAATAAGTCAGCAACAAGTCACACAATGCTGCTCGTGGATTTTTATCCCAACTTTCCTGAAGGACTCGGTGAAGTTGGTGGACATTTTGGGGGACGAGGTCATGTTGTCGGACATTTACAGCATCATGTGGCAGACTGTCTGTCGTATTGTGCCGTCTGTGGTGAAGTTGTGGATATTTGACGCCTGGTTTCGAGCCTAACACACACGCAAAATCCAGCTCGACTTTCTCTTGTGACCTGTGGCATCAAGTCATTTGAATAAAGCTGATTTTAACAAAGAAATTGGGCCAAAAAAATAGTCTGTGTACTGGTCAGACTATCTGATTATTTTCCTTTAAAGTTTAACCTGAAGAAAATGAGGATTTGGGGGTGTGGTTGAGATTCTGGCCTCAACTCCATAACTTTTGGCACGCAGTTGACTGAATTTAACCTAATTCTTAACCACAACAATAGAAAATAAATGTAAAACCGCTTTTGCAAGCTAGAAAAATAAGATTTCCATGCTGTTGCTGAAGTCCTACAGGCTCAGACTATTTCTACATTTCAAATTCAGGGTTTACATGCATTATGGATTTGGCTCTTTTGATTGAATCTGAACACACAGAACAAAAAGATCCTTTCCCCCCCCCCAGCCTGCGGCTGCTGATGAGTAAAGATGAATACAAACGACAAATCAGTGAATTAGTTCGCTGTGTGATGAGCTCGTCTATTCAGTTAAAGCTAGAGGTGGTTATGCTAAAAACCTTTTGTTTAACCCTCGTGTCGTCCTGCGGGTCAAACTGACCCGTTTTAAAGTTTGAAAACGTGGGAAGAAAAATATTTTCACAGTGAAACTTCTGATGTCCACATTTTCAACATTTTTGTGAAATCTCTGGACATTTTTTGGTGGAAAAAAAAGAAATGTTAAAAATGTTTCTTAAGAACCTTCACATAAAAATCAACCAAAATCCAGCAAAATTCGCTGGATTTTGGTTGATTTTTATGTGAAGGTTCTTAAAGAAAATAGTTTTACTGATATACATGGAATCACTTTAGATATTTTTAGGATTTTTTGGAAAATTTTTACTAATTTTTTGAAAATATTTGCAAGAATTTTCTTGCCACATTTGGGGAATTGTTTTTAAAATAAATTTTTTAAGGGAAACTTTGAAGGAATTATTGGAATTTCCTTCCTGAAGGCTTTGCAAATTTTTAGAAATTTGGGGAATTTTTTTGCTGAATTTTTGGATTTTTTTCAGTCAGTATTTGGTGCCCGTAAATGAGGACAACAGGAGGGTTAAATGTGAACATAAAAGTTAACTGTCAAATCACTGTCGCTGCTAAATCTGTGTTTTAAGGGCAGGTTAAAAACAAAAACAACCCAAAGGAATAAATGTTTTTGTTTCTGTAGTTGAAAGTGCTATAAATGGTGCTGGTTGGTTTAAAGTTGAACAAAGAGCTGTGTGTGTTTATGGCAAACCAACCTGCCCGTTTAATTAGCCGAGTGGACGTTATTCACCGTTAAAGAGGCTCAAACGACGGAGGGTCGGACGGTTATTTGTCTTTTTTACCAATAAAACCACTTAAACGTACAGCAAAGTAAGCAGCCAGAGAACAATAGCTGGCTAACGTTAGCTACTCACCTTAAAATAACCGCCCTCGTAGTGGGTGTTTGGGGGTCCGAATATCGCCACCTCCCAGTTGTACATGTCCGACTCGTCCACCAGAGTTATTTTGAAGCCTTCCACCGGCTCGTCCTGGAGACTTTTCATCTCCAGCATCAGTGCTTTTTGGGAACTGGCTACATGATGTCCATGCTGAGCCATATTCCACAGCGGTGTGAATAAATACCTTCAGCGGACCCACCACAGGAGCTGCGACTGACGAAGGACGAAGCTAGCTCGGCGTAAAACAGCAGCTACCAGCCCGGAACAAAAAAAAAAAAACACACACCGAAGCCCGTCGCAGCAGGAACGTTGGTTCCGTGTTCGGTTCGTTTGCGTCCACAAACAAAAAACAGAAAAGAGGATTTGAGATAAAAGACGCCACACGGCTGTGTTCGGTCTGAGCTGTGCGTCTTCCTCTGTTGTTCTGAACAATCCCGGTTATTACCGACCATCTCAGCCTGCTGCCGTCCAGGCACGCGGGTTAACGGTCTGACTTCCGGCTGCGGCTTTCAAAATAAGGCTTCTACTTAGATTACATTCAATGACAACAGAACTAGAATAGAATAGAATAGAATAGAATAGAATAGAATAGAATAGAATAGAATAGAATAGAATAGAATAGAATAGAATAGAATAGAATAGAATAGAATAGAATAGAATACAATAGAATACAATAGAATAGAATAGAATAGCCACTTTATTGTCAACCAGAACATAAACCAGTTGGTGCATATCAGACTGAAATTTCGATGCAAAAAGCTCACCATCGGACTGATTAAAAAAACAAAACAAAAAAAATTATTCTGAATAAGAAACAATTTGAACATATACATGTAAAAAAAAAAAAAAAAAAAAATATATATATATATATATATATATATATATATATATATATATATATATATATATATATATATATAGGCAGACAGAGTGAGGCTTCAGAGGACAGTCAAAGCAGCACAGAGGATTGTTGGCTGTCCTCTCCCCTCCCTCATGGACATCTACTCAGAGCTCAGAACATCATCAAGGACAGTTCACATGTTGGTTCTCAGCTTTTTGATCTGTTGCCCTCTGGAAGGTGTTCCAGAGGAAGGCATTACAGATGCATTAAAATGAGGACAAACAGACTTAAAAGCAGCTTCTTTCCGAGAACCATCACCACCCTGAACTCTCACTCATGTCTCACACCCAACCAACAGTACAATGTGAAATGTGCAATATACACCACTACCTCATTCACTCTGTTATTTATATTCACTGTTTTTTATTCTGTATATTTGTAAATAGACTGTTTGCACTATCTTTAAGATTTCTTTGCACTGAAAAGAAGAAGCTCTCCAATCTTGCTATACACTGTATAATGACAATAAAGCATATTCTATTCTATTCACACACACATACACCTGTAAACATACACATCCGCACATTTATTTTACAGAGCGGATGTAGCAGCAGTATTGCACGTAACGTTGAAAGAAGTAGCAGCAGTTGTAGTTTCACTGTGACTACGGGTGCCCAGAAGGATTATTTGAGTTCAAGAGTCTGATGTCTTGGGGGATGAAACTGTTCCAGAACCTGGCTGTAACAGTTTCAGTATGGTTTAGCGCCTAACCCAGAGGTGTCCAACATGCGGCCCGCGGGCCAGAAGCGGTCCTCCAGAGGGTCCAATCCGGCCCTCAAAGTGTAAAAATTCCAGAGAAGACATTAACTGCAGATTGTAAATTAGTAAAACTATGAATTTAAAATTGTTTCTAGACCATGACAAGTTGTTTTGATCAGAAAGTAAAATGCTAGATTGTCTCCCATTTTTGGAATATTTTGTTGTTTTTTTGTGGTTTTTTTGTCATTTTGTTTCCCGCTTTTCTCATTTTTTGTCTCGTTTTTGTCATTTGACCGGCTGTGGTCTTGAGACACGTATGAAACTGAGCAGCTGTGATGGATATAGAACCGCGATGATTAATTGATGAGGTGTCGACTGAAATTAATCGCCAACTGTTTTGATAATCAGTTTCAGTAAGGAAAGTTGTTTTGATCATAAAGTAAAATTCTAGATTGTTCAGTTCCAGATACCTGTAACTAAATGTTTTGTGCTGTTTGTGCGTGTTTTGTTTTGTGCAAACTGTGATCTGTAAGTTGTAATGCATATGTGTAAATGTTAAACTGAGGCTTAATGTTGTGATGTATAAGATGTATATTGCAAGAATATGCATAATGAGACAGCAGAATCATCACACTTACACTGAACAATAGGATCAATATCATTTGTAATGCAGCTTCTTCAATAGTATGCGGAATATTTGTTGCAGTATCATGTGGTATATTTAAAATTTATGTGCAACATTTGAGTCTTATGTGCAATATTTCAGCTTTATGTGTAATATTTTCATTTTACTTGCAATATTTAATGTAAAAAATGTTATTTTCATGTCCAATAGTTGATTATTGTATGCAATAACAAAGTAGCATGTGCAATATTTCAATTTTATGTACATTTAATGTTCAAAATTGTATATTCAAGTACAATATTTCATTTTCATGTGCAATATTTAAGTATCGTGTGCATTCTTCATGATCATTTGCAGCATTTCAACATCATGCGCACTATTTCCATTCTCTGTGCAATATTTTGTTATCAAGTTAAATTATTTAACTTCAGTAATTATTCGCTATCTACAATAATACTTCATTCAGTATCATTGTTGGGATTATTTTTTTTAGCTTTCCTATTTTTATTTTTATTTGGGTAATGTATCATACTTAAATCTTATTATTTTTCTATTAGGCACTGCAATTGGTTTCATTTTATTGTAATATTTCTGAACAAAATCCTGCATAAGCATTTTCTTCGAGATAGTTAAGTTTTATCTTATCTTGTACTACATAGTTTCCACTGGTAACACAAGAGTAATGTGGAGGGATATCCATATTTTTTTTTTTTAACAAAAGTAACAAATATTTCATTTTCATGTGCAATATTTCATTTTATGTATGCAATGTTCATTCTATTTTTTTTTTTAATTTTATGTAGTCATGCTCCTCAAATGCACCCCACAGCTTTCCTGTTTACAAAATATATGACAAATCTGAATGTTCCACTTTTAATTTTGAGCAGCTCAGACACAAACATGTCATTTAACCTCATGTGAAGTTAGTGTTTTATTTTGTAGGTCCACTCAGGAAGCTCATTGTGATCCCCGCTAGCTTGACGATGCTACACAGCGCTAGCCTGCCTCCGGTTTGGGGTGCGTTTCTGTCTCACATTAGATCTGCTGAGCGACACTTGAGCTCAGACCAACCATTTCTACATAAAACATTAAATCTGAAACCTGCCGTTTGTTCTCGTGAACTTTTCTCAACTCAGCTGCTCGCTGTCAGTCAGCGGAGGTCTCGATTACTTCTGCTGCCGCGTAAAGCTTCCTGGGAACTGAAGTCCAAAGCAGGACATGTTGACGAAATGTGAATTTGCAATATTAAATCGACAAAATCTGAATAAAGCTCCCACCTGATCCTCTCAGAACCAGCTGATTTTTTATGTACAATAATTTAAACACACAATAGTGTCCTCTGTTTAACCCACATACAGCTTTAGGGACATTTTGTCCTTCTCAGTTTGGATTTTTTTTTGTAATTGTTCACACAGATAGGGTACATTTAGGCAAAAATGTGTGTTTTTTAGGCAATTTAGAATTTTTAGTCTTAGCTCCAATAATAGCTACATCTATAAAACACAGTGAACACGACAAAACTTCCACTCAGAGTTTTTTTGCTGTTGTTAATTTGACCCTGCACAAAAAAAATAAAAATGCATCAGAATAAGTGTTGTTTCTAATGCTTTTCATTGTATCCATACATGTGCATATACATCCATTCATTCTTCTATATATGCTATTAACATGTTTATTCATAAAACAACGGGCATTTAAAGGGTTAAAATTCTGATAATAAATGAATATTTGATAGCTACAACCATGATCTAAGTTGATTAAAAATCTCAGTAAAAGTGGAAAATAATATTCATATATAACAATTTAATGGGGTTTTGTTTACATGGTTGTTTTTGTCTTTGAAGTCCTGACTACATTTCATAATCTAACTGCATAAAAATATTGATTTATCATAATCAATCTTGTTGGGCATCATTGGCATATCCTTGACTTTGGTTATTTTAAAAAACAATCCCAACATTTAGCACATGGAAAATAATTGTCTTCTTTTCTAAAGAAAAGGAGCAATGGCACTATGTAAACAAATTGGCATTTAAAGGGTTAAAATCCTGGGAATTAATTATTAATTATGATCAGGACAAATGTTGGGTAAAAATCTAACTGAGTAAAAGCAGAAAATAATCTTAATATTTGACATGTTTAATGGCATTTTTTGTCACATTTTAGTATTTAAGGTCCTGACTGTGAGTGTGATAAAATGAACTGTTCATTTTAGCATTTAGTATATTGAAATAATTCATTTTAAAATATTTATTAATTTAAAAACACAGTGGTACTATGTAAACAACTAGGATTTAATGGGTTAAAAACCTTAAAACTAATATTTGTGGAGCCATGATCAGGACTATTGTTAGTAAAATCCTGGACAAAAAATCAATGCAATACCACCATTGCAGGATTTTAAATAAGCATCATCTTCTGAGCTTTGAAAATTTTAAATTATTTTCAAATATGTGTCTCGTTTTTAAAATTTTAAATGGTTTGGCCCCTCCTCCACTGCGCGAGTCTGTTCAGTACCGCTCGGCACAATCTATAAAATCCACGAGGATATCTTCCACCACTGACTGTTCAATACCTTTTCGATGCACCGCCTTTGGACAGTCAGCTTTTTCTGTAAAAGCTACAACTCAGTGGAACGCCCTGCCTGATGACATTAACAACTGTACTTCTATCAGCAGTTTTAAAAACAAACTGAAAAACTTGCTTAAGAATACTCAGAACTGCAACCATTAATGTCCTTTTAATTGGTATTTGTGTGTGACTGTGTGTACGTGTGCTTTTAAGAGCGTGTGTGTATAATGTTTTGTTTCACCATCATGTATTTTAGTCCAGCAATGTCCTTTTAATTGGCATTCATGTGTGAGTGTGTGTACGTGTGTGCTTTTAAGAGTGTGTGTGTGTAAAATGTTTTGTTTCACTGTGTCATGTACTTTTTTGTAACATTTTAATGTTTTGTTGTTTTTATTGTGACCTGCCAAGGGACTGCAGATGGAAATTAGCTTAAAGCTAACTCTGGTGCAATACATCAAATGGAAACATTTATGTTTAATATTGTACATGGTCCCTTTTTAAATAAACTGATAATAATAATAATAATAATAGTAAAAAGATATGTAAATAGCCCGGTAAAAGTTAAAAATAATGTTGATACACAAAATTTTTTATGGCAGTTTTATGAGAAAAAATTTTGTCTTTAATGTCCTGACTGAGCTTTTCTTTTCAAATCAAACACCGCATAAAAGAAAATATAATGCATCAGAATCAACGTTTTTGCTTATCACGGACAAATCCCAGACTACGATAAACGAATGAAAAATTATAATTCTAACATTTAGTTAAGTTTTTGTTTATTCCTTTAAAAAATTGTGTTCCTATGTAAACAATTGGAATTTCAAGGATTAAAACCCTAAAACTGAATAAATAATGAGTAGGTATAATCAGGACTAAGGTTAAAAAAAATCAAGCACAGTGAAAATGGGAAATAATAATAATACAAAACATTTTTATGCCAGGTTTTTTGACAGTTTTGTCTTTAAGGTCCTGACTGAGCCGTATTTTTCTTCAGATCTAATGCTGCTAAAAAAAAAAAACACAATAATGTCGGAATCTGTTTTGTTTTTTCACAGAGGTACCTCAGATTGTGGTAATATATTTGACATATTTAGTATATAGAAAATATAAAATTTTTAAAATGTTTATTCATTAAAAACCACAGTGGCACTATAAATAACAGGAGGCTTGATCAGGACTAATTTGTTCAAGGAAAAATTATAAAAAACAATGACAAAAAAATAGCACAGGAAAACTGAAAAATAATATTGACATACGTTTTTATGGCAGCTTCTTGACAAACATTTTTATCGTTAAGGTCCTGACAGTTTTTTTTATATATATATATTTAAATGTATATTCCTTAAAAAAAACAGTGTTACTATGTAAATAAAATGAATTTACAAGATTAAAAACCCTGAAAATGAATAAATATTTGGTAGGTATGATAAGGACTAATGTAAATAATAATACACACAAAAAATATTGGCAGTATTAAGACATTTTTGTAGTTAAGGTTCTGACTGAGCTGTTTTTTCTCCAGATCGAATGCTGCTAAAATAAATAATGATGCATCAGAATCTGTGTTTTTCACAATCACAGACTGTGGTAATATTTAACATATTTAGTGTCTGGAAAATATTTCATGTTTCTGACATTTATTCATAAAGAAACAACGGTGGTACGAAGTAAAAAAAACTGGCATTTAAATGGTCCTGAAATGAATCAATGTTTGTCGGGGTTAAAAAGCTTGAACACCACACCTCCTCCGCTTAGTCTTCACTTATCAATCAGCTGTTCACAGACAGAAGATATTTGGCATTTGTGGGCGTTTATTGGTTCACTGGAACACAAAAAAACCGACTACAGCAGCTTCTCACATCCTTTATTTTTTAATTTAGGTGGACTTTCTATAAAGGGAATGTAGATAATTTACGTCATCCCCTTTAAAACATGACATTGTACAGCTCGATAGTTGAATATGGAGAAATGAAAAGACATGAGCATTAGAAATCTGTCATAAGAGTATATTTTCAATGTCACAAGCCAAACCTGGTAAAATAACTCACTACAACTGAACCAACAGAATTAAGACAGAGTGGGTTTCCTCTCAGTACGCTGCTTCACGTGACCCGTTCTGTTTTCTAGTCGGAGCCCCGATGCCTCGGCGTCACGAACCCGAACAGAACCCCCCTTCCTTCCCGTGCTTTTAATAATTTAAAACATTCAATGATATCACTTCTTTTTTTAATTGTTTGAACTGAGAATAGATAAAAACACAATACCATCAAAAATAGAGAATGGTCAAGTAAACTTCATTAAAAAAAAAATAATGGAATGACAAGTTGTTTTGTTTTGTGTAAGCATGGAACAGGAAGAAAAAAAAGGAGGGAAATAAAAAGTGTACATTCCTAATCATGCAATATACAAATTTTAATCTAAATATTATGCACAGAATGATCAGAATCAGGACAATGTATGATTAAGGGGAGTTGGTTTCTCGGGTCGATTCCAGTCGTTTTCAGGAGCGAGGAATACATACATAATTATTTTCTATTGACATTCCTGAAAAACAGCTGATCACCTCTTTAAACAGACTCTACTACTGGACTGAGGATCTAGTGGAATGGCTGACCCGACCTCCGGGTCACAGACATCATCAGAAGTCTTTATCTACAACAGCAGACAGATGTGAAGGGACCTTACCGGTATACATGAACAGAGACGCTACCAGGTCAGCTCTTATGTTGCTACTACAAGGTTAAGTTGCGCTGGACAGGGCAGTGACATGAATGACAAATGAAAACATCGAGTACCTCTGAGAGCTCTAAGAGGAGGCCAGTTCTTTTCTTTTTAAAAAAAAAAAAAGACATTTCATGTTCCTCATACCACGTTAATGCACAAAGAAAAGTGGCAAGGCAGTTTTCTGGAGGGGAAACAAACGTGAAGGGATTCATCAAATGTATCCCATGAAGACGGCGAAGCTGCACACCGAGCGGATGTCTCCTCGCCATGGAAGCGACGCCGACTAACACTGACTCAGAAGGGACGAGTTAACAGGAAAAAAGCGACCTAATATGCAGACCAGCTGGTTGTAAAAATGGAGACAGAAAAGTGGGCAGGACAGCGGGCAGCTCTCCTTAAACCACATTATTCTGTCAATATGTTTACACCAGTCTGCAGCACCACAGTGGCTTCAGAGAAAAAACAGCATCCTTCTGTGTATAATAATAATTATAATAAAACATCTTCTATACAGATAACCGAACCATCCAGGAGTTGAGGATGAGATGAATGACTCAACAGAAAACAGTCACCGTACAGAGTTTCTTACATGAATTCATTCTACTACTGTGATTGGTCAGAGGAATGATATGTTGAAAGTCTTGGGGGGGTCAATCTGCAGCTTAGCAGTTAAATCAGTGAACAGATACACTTGAGGGGGTGAGGTGGGCTCTAGAAGTGCTGGAGGAGGCCAGACTGCAGGGCGAAGGCTCAGAGCAAACCCACTGAACTACAAATCACCCGTAGTGCCACGCAAGGATTCTGTTAAACACCAGCGGATCTGCTTTGAGCCTTTGCCAAAAAGGCAAGTAGGGGCAACGGCCCTGATACAAGTCTAAAAACCCATGCCTTATATGTAGCTTTGGTTTCATCTCCGCTCTACTGTCGCCCAGCGTCTGGTCTTCTCCAGGCAGCAGGTCAGTGGCGGGTGAGCAGGTGAAGAGTGTCCGTTCTTCTGAGAAAACAGTCAGTCACGTGTGATTTCTTTTTTCAGGTCTACACAGACGAGCAGCTCGATGTTTAGTGAGTGGAAAGAAGGGGTGAGACGAAGGCGCAGACAGGCTTCAGACAAGAAAAAGAAAAGCAACAAAACGACAAACAAAAAAAAAACAAACCGAAAAACATAAAACTTCAAAACGGTAAAAATACAATTCAACCATAAACAGCAAAAGAGTCCAGTTGTCAACATTACATTACAGGACCGTCACAGACTGAACTGCCGACAGAGTGGAGGGTGGAAAGAGGACGTCAGGCGTCCAGAAACAGGAGCTCAGGACAGAGTCAGAGTTGGGCTGAAATAGGGGAGGCTGTCCGAAAAAAACAGGAAGTAAAAACGAAAGTGCGTTGCAGAGAAGACGGAGCGTGTACACAATGAGTCTGTAAAACAACATCAAGTACGAAGGAGTGACCACAGAGCTCAGAGTGCAGAGGAACGACAAAGTGTGGGGAGCCGCAGAAGAACAAGAAGAAGAAGGAGGGGGAGGGGGAGGTGAGGAGGAAAAGAAATCTTGCAAATCTGAGGACCAATAAATAGGGCGATACTGGAAGTGCCAGCCGCAGTGTTTGGTAACATGATTAATGTTGTGGTTGGGTGAGGGTCGGGGTCGGGGCACCCTGGGGCTGTCAGACACAATCAGCACTGAGAGAAGGTCTGCTTGATCTCATCCAGCACATTCCCAAGCAGCGTCGGCTCGTCACATTTAGCGTCAATGGACACTGTCTGACCAGACTGGGAGAAAACAGAGAAGAGGACGTCAGCTAGAGAAACATCAAGAGTCAAGTTCTGAATGTCTCTATTCTCGGGTGAACAGACGAGGAGGAATCTCGGTGGTTTACTCACAGTTTTGACCAGCAGACAGACGTGGTGACCCTGGATTGACCTGCTGTACATGGAAGCACAGGAGTCGATCCTCTCCACAACTGATCCAACAACACAAAGAACACAAGTGTCAGCACAACACAGGAGATCATATCCAGGGCTGCCTCTAAAAGCTACTCTACACATCAATCGCTGCATCTAAACGATTCTCTTTTCCCTCAAAATCATCATTTCTCTTAAGTTTCATTCTAATGAACCTTATTTCATTGAATTAAACAGCACAGTATGAAATGGAAACAAAGGTTTTCATATTTAAGTGCAATTCTGAGTTAAACTAGAAACTCCAACATGACAAAATTAAACTAAAAAAGAAAGTTAATTACTTCAGCCAACAGGACAACTCCAAGTAAATGTGAATTTTAAGAAAATACAGCAGATTTCAACAGCAACTTGGTGAATGTGTAGTCCTAATTTAGCTGCATTTCCATCACTATTTAACACACTTTCTGTTTTCTGACAACAGAAACAGACAAATCCAGTATAAGTGAGCACAGAGAGCAGGAGAGAATCTAACATGGAAAGGACCTCCTGTTTGTTTCTCTTCAGATCTGCTCTGCCATCAAAAATCTGCACAATTTAGAAACCACGGTTTTGTTCTGTGATAATCTGAAGTACTCCCAGACTCTTGAAAGAGTTGGGTGTTGGGAAACTTTTACATTTTAACCCAGTGGAACTCTGCTGCAGCTGACTAATGAACGTCAACGCAAGAATTACGCAGTGATGCTGAAGAAACAAATTTGTAAGAAGGAACTGAAGATAACAACACACGTGGACTAAAAATGTTAACGCATTTTGCCCTGTCACTGATTACGCTGACTAATCTCAGCTTATTATTTGAATTTCTTGTTAAATCAGATGCTGTTTTCCACACAGAAAAGCACACACACGCTGCAAGTTCCTCATTAAACAACACTGACTTTCAATTACTTTTCTCTAGAAGTCCCTCATTTCTGGAAAACACTGTGTTGTAGTTCCTCTATGTGAAGTAGTGGAACCTTCTTGAGGTTCTTAAAAACATAAAAATGGTGTCCGTACTAGAGAAGTGGTGGTGGAAGCAGATCCTGGCCAGTAGGTGGTGGAAGGGCATGTTGACTCCCTCCAGCCTGACAGAGCTGCCCTTCAGGTCTCCCGACTCCAACAGCTTTGCGAACGCATCACTGGCAGAACAAAACAACAAAAAAAACACAAACTTTTGATTTCTCTTTTTCCAAATATAACAAAATGCCAAGAGAATGCTAAAAATAATAATGAGATTTTAGCTAAATTCAGCTGATCATGGCTCCCAGACTATGACTGAATTTTTCTTTTCTTCTGGTGCAACATCAAGCCAAAATATCTAATCAATGGGCCTCCGTTGGTGTTCTGAATGTTCTCCAAGCTCATCTCTAGTGTAATTCATGAGCCAAACAGTCACCGCTCAGTCTACGAATCCTCCCACGCTGACAGTACACCTATATGTCAAAGTGATCAATATGGAAAAACCAAGACGACAAAAAACACCCACGACAAGTTTAACTGTCATAAACCACCGACCTGTAACACGGAGTAGTGATTAGGTAGGAGGTGCAGGTAAAGTGCAGTTTGAAGTCCAGTTTCTCATGAGTGGAGGAATCTTCATTCTGTGGGAACGAAGCACAACAGCATTTAACAAAGTGATGTGGCTCCTGACTGATTCTCTCTTGGCTGCTAACAAATGGGCAAGTCTGAGTGGATGATAAATAAGCAAACAGCATCTGAAAGGCAGCAAAGATCCCCATCAGCAAGAGATGAACTGCTGTCTCACGTTTTGTGAACTGCACTTTTACACAACTAAACCCACAACTGCTCAAGCATCGAACAATACTGTCATCTCACCTGTGTTATAAGTTATTGTTTTTGCATTCCAGAGCCAGTTTGACTTCTATACAGTGAAAAAAATCTGAAAACAGCTGAGCATAGTATTAAGGAAGCACTGCCTAATTTAAAACACAATACCAAACCCGATCAGGTGTGTTATGGTGATTCTTCTACAATCTCATGTCATTTTTGACCTTATCTGTAGTAAAGGTTTTTCTACCAACCTTGACTATGAAGGTGAGGGTTCCCTTCAGTTTCTGTGGCATTACGATGCTCTGCACAGTGAAGACAAATCGCGCCTCGTTGGACACTCCTGCAACACGAGAGACAAATCAGACTCCACTTCCTCATGTTACATTTTAAGTTGGTTTCAGTGTCTTTCACATAAAGATCTTTCTGCTGATGCTTGATGACTGAACTAAACTGAAAGACTGTATTATAATGTGAAGTCTTGAGAACAATATAGGGAAGAAAACATACAAATGTGTACAACAGATATGTAGAGCTTTTACATGTTTTAGTAAAAATGTGCATTGTGCAGATATTCACTGACCAGGAGGCAGCTGGAAGGGGACGGTGAGGCCGTCGTGTGGACCGGAGCCTTCTGGCCTCTGCAGCTTAGAGTTCAGAGAGTCCAGGACGTTGAACTCCATGGATTTGAGGAAGCTGTCGCACTTGTTTTCAAATATAACAGACACGACCACCTGACTGCCATCCTGCAGGTTCCCCTGGATGTCGTACACCTGAGTGGGAGGAAGTATTTAAAAAAAGAAACTTATTTTTGTTTAGTGTTGGTGCTCAAGCTGTCTAATCTCCCCTCCTAGTTTTCTAAGAACAGAGAAACGATCTTTTAAAGAAGGCGTACAGCAAACACACGAAATCTGACTGATTACCCCAACAACAAAGCACATGACTGCTTTCAAGAACCAGTCTGAGCACAAAGAGATAATGCGAAGGAAGAAATCATTCTCAGAAACAGAAGCAACAATGCTGCGCTACAGAAACATGAATGCAGTCTGGCCCTGTGGCAAGTCAGTGAAGAACAATAAGAGCAGAGAGAAACACATCTAGGAAAGAGATTTAACAGCAGTCTGTCACTGACAGAACTCTGATACCTGATCAGCATCTTCCATCATCTTTAAAGAGAGGGACAGAAAAGGAGAAATCTGGATGTGTTGCCTTTTTACAGCTTGTGTTGTTGTAGATGAATTCCATACTGATTTCTGGGAAGCCATCTTAAAGTGGATCAAATATTTTAACATCACTGGATAAACAACATCCAACACAATCTGATTATGTCTGACTAATCCATCTGGTTTGCTTTGCAAGTCTTGTTGGAGAAGCACGAATACTACTTTAGATACTGGAAATTAAATGTGATTTTGACCAAAATGAGGCCAAATGGTGGACAAAAACTTTTTTTAAAAATGAGAGGAAAAACTGAATTTCCGTGCTGCAGCAGCCTCCCAGTCAACTTCACTCACCATCTTGATGTAGGAGTTCTCAGCCAGCAGGCAGTAATTGGACATGGGCTGAAAGGAAAGAGGAGCTCAGGTCAGATCAGGCATTCTGTGTCTCTCAGTATGCTAACAAGGCAACAGGAGTTCTACCTGGCTGATGCAGAACAAGCGAGGCTGTGTGTCTGTCTGTGCTGGTAGCAGTCAATGGGTTTAAACAGCAGAGCCTCAAAGAATGATGATAAATTATGCTGCCTACACGCAGCATTGAGTTATTTGTGGCTTTGAGGTCTGTGACTCGTTCTTTCTCCTCAATCATGAAAGTGCCAATTTAATTTTTACTTCTCTGCTTTAGGAAAAACATTGACCGACGTATAAAAGTGTTTCTTATTACTTTATCAGTGCATAAAATGAAAGTAACAGGCTCTTGCTGTCTTCATTCATTTACAGGCACCAAAAAATACTGTTTCCTTTTCTGAAAAAAATCACAATAATCAGCAAAAAAATTCCCAAAATTTCAGGAAATTTTCAAAACCTTCAGGAAGAAAATTCCAATAATTCCCTTAAAAGCTTTATTTAAAAAAAACAAAAAACCCAAATTTTCTTGTAAATATTTTCAAAAAATGAGTAAAAATCTTCCAAAAAAATCCTAAAAATATCTAAAGTGATTCCATATATATCAGTAAAAATTCTAATATTTTCTTTAAGAACATTCACAAAAGACAGATTTTTTGGTGAATGTTCCTAAGGAACATTTTTAACATTTCTTTTTTCCATCAAAAAAATGTTCAAAGATTTCCCAAAAATGTTGAAAATGTGGACATCAGGACTTCCGGTATAATGATAATGGAGCTGTGTCTCCTAGCATTCTGTGGGACGCTGCTAAAGCTGTCCTTAGGGGCAAGTTCATTATGTGGTCAACCCAGAAGAAAAGGGAAAAGGAGAAACAAATTAAAGACCTGACCATGAGGCTTAAATCTTTGGAGAGAAAGCATATGGAAGGTAATGACACTAATACCTTAAATCAAATAGAAGAAACAAAACAAACATTAAATAATATCTATGAAAAACAGATAGAGAATAAAGCAAAGTTTATAAAACAGAGCTATTATGAAAACAGCCCAAAATCTAAAAAATTGCTGGCTTGGAGAATCAGAAGACAACAGGTGGACTGATAGCTAAAGTGAAGGATCCTGACAATAATGAGTTGTATTATGAATCAGATGACATACAAAATTCCTTTGAAAAGTATTATACAAAATTATATGCACAGCCACAAGCAGCTGAACTTGAAGAAGTGTCTAGGTTTCTGACATCTTTAGATTTAACATCTATTGGAACAAAGCAAAACAAAGTGTTAACCCAAGAAATAACAGAAAACGAAATAAATAAAGCGATATCAAGACTGAAGACAAATAAAATGCCAGGCGCTGATGGCTATCCATCAGAATGGTGTAAGTGCTTCAGAACAATCTTAGTGCCAACCCTTAAAGATTGTTTTAATTATGTTTTTAAAGGAGGAGAGACTCCGTTATCCTGGAGACAGGCAGTCGTCTCAATAATTCCTAAACCCGGTAAAGATAAGACTGAATGTAACTCGTATAGACCTATATCTGTTTTGAACATAGATTATAGATTATATGCTTCAATCTTAGCAAAACGGATGGAAGATATTATTCCTGACTTAATCGACACAGACCAGACAGGTTTTGTGAAGAATAGACAGACGCAGGATAATGTTAAGCGGGCACTCCATGTAATTAGTTATATGAAAAATACTAATTGTGAATCAGTAGTTATCAGTCTAGATGCCGAAAAGGCTTTTGACTCAGTCCGATGGCAGTACTTATATCTTGTTCTTCAGAGATTTGGCTTTAATACTCAGGTGGTGAATTACTTTAAATCCTTATACAGCTCACCAACAGCCAGAATTAAAATTCATGGTAATATATCCAAAACTATATCCCTCCAAAGAGGATGCAGACAGGGGTGTCCCCTCAGCCCCACCCTGTTTGCCCTATTTATAGAACCTCTGATACAGGCTATCAGAGAAGACAAAGACATATCAGGTGTTGTAATTGGGGATGAGCAACATAAAATATGTGCTTACGCTGATGATATTCTTCTAACACTCACTGATCCAAATAAATCTCTGCCTAAATTATTAGCCCTACTTGAAACATTTGGTTTATACTCCGGCTACAAGTTAAATTTGCATAAAACTCAAACCCTCTCCTTCAACTACCTCGCACCCAAAAACATTCAAAAAATGAGCAAATTTAAATGGAAAAACTCAGTTCTTAAATATTTAGGCATAAACATACCTAAGGATTTATTACAGATCTATGTTCATAATTACCCACCTTTAACGATTGATATTAAAAATGATTTAAACCGCTGGTCATTACTTTCTATGAATATATACAATCGAATAGATATTATTAAAATGAATATATTACCCAGACTACTCTTTCTCTTTCAGTCTTTACCTGTGGAGATACCTGCTAAACAATTCACTGAATGGAACAGATTAATCTTGAATTTTATTTGGGAAAAGAAAAGACCAAGAGTAAAGTTACAGACATTGCAGCTTCCTAAAGACAAAGGTGGGATGGCACTGCCATGCTTTGAAGATTATTACAGAGCAGCACAACTGTGGTCATTAGTCTGCTGGTGTGATCCTAACATTGAAGCAAAATGGAAAGATTTGGAGCAAACCCAAATAGATGAACCACTAGCGTCTATCCTAGGAGACAGGAACCTTCAAAAGAAAGGCCTAGATAAACTCCCCAATTGGAGTACTGTCCCATTAAACATTTGGTATAAAAAATGTAAAGATCAAAAATTTGAAGAATCAACAAAAATATTATGCTGGATTGCTTATGATTCTGATTTTGAAGCAGCTAAAATGGACAGTAGATTTAAGCAATGGATCAGCAGAGGGCTCATGTCTTACTGCACTATTTCCAACAAGGGGGATCTGAAGACTTTTCAACAACTTATAAAAACTTATAACTTAGAGAAGCAAGACTTCTACAGATATCTACAGTTAAGATCTTACTTTGACAAACATATTAAAAATACTGAGGAGAGAGGAAAATGCTTTATTAATATTTCTGTTGATGTTATTAATGGTAAAACTAACAAAAAAATGATTTCTAGAATCTACTCATCCCTGCAACAAGAAAGAGGGCTCTCTACAATGTATGTTAAAACCAGATGGGAGAAAGAGGCAAATGTAAAGTTAACTGATGACAAATGGTTAAATATATGTAAAACACAGTCCACTACCTCTAGTTTGCATTTGTGGAGAGAATTTACTTGGAAAAATATTTTGAGGTTCTTTATCACCCCCAAAATTAAGCAATTACAAAATAATAAACCTGAATATGGACAGTGTTGGAGATTGTGTGGTGCTAACTCTGCAGGGCATTTCCATATATTCTGGGATTGTCCTGTTATTTCCTTCTATTGGATGGATGTTGTGACTGCAATTAGACTTATCATCACACCAGAGATCAATTTTACCTTTGACGTAATATATTTAGGAAATTTACCAGGTGGGCTCAAGAAAGGGGAGAGATATTTATTGCAAATTTTATTGGCTGGTAGTAAAAAAGCAATCACTAAAAAATGGCTGAATAAAGAATCTCCAATGATCACTGAATGGAAAAAAATAATTCAAGACACCCATAGTATGGAACAAATGACATTTTCCTTGAGATAGACCACCAAAAAGGGAGAAAAATATTGGAAAAACCGGATGTCATATTACAACCGGGAGGGATGTTGATGTTCCTGCTTTGGTTTACCTCAACCGTGTTTACGAAAACCCATTCTCCTTTTTTTAAATATATTTTGATTAGTTTATCTATGTTATTTGTTTTTCTGGATTTAACTGACCATTGAGGACTCAAAAGAAAGGACCTGAAAGAAACATGGTCTTGTATACCCTGATCCCGATGTAACCCACCTCATTTTCCATTTATATATTATTTTATACCTCTGCAAGCTTAATTTTACATGCTGGCGAACTCCCTGACTGTTATGATGACCTCATCTTTCTGTTGTTAAATGTACAATTTTTGTTGTTTTTGTATTGTAAAGGCAAAAATATAAATATAAAAATAAAGTTTAAAAAAGAAAATGTGGACATCAGACGTTTCACTGTGAAAATATTTTTTTTCTCCACATTTTCAAACTTTTAAACGGGTCAATTTGACCTGCAGGACAACTTGAGGGTTAATAAGACGATGACTAAGACTGACCGGCAGCGGCTCTTCCTCCTCGACGGTGCCATTCTGCACCGACTCCTCTCCTCCTCCGTCACTGTGGTGGTGATGGTGATGATGCTTCTTCTTCTTTTTCTTCTCCTTCTCTTCCTTCTCCTTTTTCTGCTTCTTCTTCTTGTGTTTGGAGGATTTCTTATCATCACAAACCCAAAAAAGAAGATGGAGAAAAAAAATGTTAGAAAATTTCTCAAATATATTTTTATCGCATGTTTAAAACAACCTGAGCTGACCAAAGTGCCGTACATGTTATCAGGCACATGGCAACTAAAGACAGGGTGAAACTTGCATTTAAAAAACAACATAAAATAGGGCAAAATACTTAAACAGGAGAGCAACTTGTTCGATCAATTTGTAAAATAAAAATAAATATGAAGTATTATGACCATTAAGAACAGACAAAAGTCATGGAAAACAAGTGTGTCTTGAGGTTTTTGAGGAGCATTTGATTGAAATTGGAAACACGATCTCCTTCTACCCTCCAGGTGTTTGCTTTGTTCTCTACCTGGGGGATCTCCTTGATGCAGTGACAGGGAGTGACCGATACCTATTGAAAATTTCACACAAATGTCAGCGGGTGGATCCCATGTCTGCCAAAAACTGGCTCAAATAGTCACTGGAATTTTTGTAATGGAATGAAAGTGAATTTTTCGAAGGGTAAACAGCTTTCCATTGAGAGAAAATGGGGAAAACGTATGCGTCGAGAACGGTACAATTCCCCAGATAAATAAGCACTGGGTGAGATTTGTCCATACACTGTCATTTTCGTTTTTCTTGTGTTCTGTCGTTTTAAATAAAAGAAAATTCAATCCCTCAGAATCTGATCCCTCAAATTCAACTGATGCTGAACCTGAAGTTCTGTTAAAATCAAACCAGCCGTGCTGAATTAACATTCAAATGATCTAAGTTACAGAGTAAAAGGCTTGTCTAAGGAGGACTTATCTATGTTTTTTCTCTTTACTACCACTCGGTACTTCTACCAAAAACAGGAGTATAAAAATTTTAAATAACGAACTAAAATTCCTATCACCTCCTGCACTGCCTGAAGGCACCACAGTCCTATTATCACATTTTAACTTGCTTTATGGCACTCATCCAGGTTGTTTCTTCTGACTAAATCCTTCCTTGTGCTGTATCTGCTCTCAGATGTTTTGGATAAAAGCATCTGCTAAATGAAATTGTAGAAAATGCACCAACACGTCATCACTGTGCCCTCTTCTCTGAATAACGAACCTTTAGGCTATGTAGTGAATTTACGCTTGGCAACACGTTTGTTCTCGTGTCTTTTATGTCTGCTGTACTAATTAAAAATTCAATTGTTGTAATGAAACATGGCGACCAGTGGGCATATTCATCCACAGAAACTGGCAGGTCTACGGTACATCATTTGCACAGACTTGTGATAACGAGCGCTGCCAACGTGCTCCATCCTCTCAGGGCTTTGTGAACTGGAATCTCGAGCGCCGCAGCCAAACTTTGTGCCGCGCAATTATCACATTATCGGTGGTGACTCACAGTCTCCTCCATCTCGGTGTCTTTGGGCTCATCGGGCTCGGAGTCTGGCGCTGTGCCGGTCGGTGCCTCGAGCTCAGGGGCGGCTGCTGCTGCTACTGTTGCTGCTTCCTGTTCAGACACACAAACACACCGCCGAATACACTCATTAGCAACAGCAGCTGCACTAACACATACAGCAGCGTTTGCCATGTCTGTGCTGACAGAGGTAAGTGAAGTTAGTGAGTCCACTCAGTCATACATCGAAAAGTCATTCATGATCATCTGCTGAACTCAGCAATACCAAACACACACCTGATTTGTTAAACCAAAAGTGGCACATGAAAGAATACAAACGTGTCTGACAGACTGACAAATAAACAAGTACGTCTGCATGTATCTGTGCGGTGGCTCTGTTCTTTGATTTCAGGATCCACTTCACAAACCAGCTCCACTAGCTGCTGCTCACAGATTTCAGGGCCTGATTGTGAAATCGAGCGTCTGTGACTCTAAGATCTGTGACGCTAATACGACAGCCAATACAAAAACAGACCTTCCTCATTGACACGTTGAGGCGTGTTTCTAGGTCAGCGCTGACTCAGGGGCTGACAGCTCCAAAGATTAAAAACAGAAATCCCCAAAAGCAAAATTAAAATGCCTAACAAACCTGCTTTTACTGAGCCTGCCTGCCCGATATCTACAGATAAGGCCCAAGGTGAGACACAAAGTCTGTACTGACATCTGTGTTAAATGTCAACAGCTATCTTGTACGGTTTAAGGACTAGTGTGATGTTTTTTCACTTCTTGCTGGAGCAGGTTAGCTTAACCCAGAATAAAGACGGAAACAAGGTTTCTCCTGTCCACAGTAACCAATGCTTGATCTCCGACAACCGAGCAGGTGGATTTTTTTTTACATTTAGTGGATAGACTTTTACATCAAATTTCCTTTTCTACTGTTACTAAAGACCAAATTAAAGTATTTATTTTAACTTTGTGAAAGTTAAAGTGCGCTTGTGGATTTTTCTTGTAAACAAAAAACTTTATATTCAGTTTTTCCCACCAATTAATTCAATTCAATTCAATTTTATTTATATAGCGCCAATTACAAATTGTCTCGAGATGCTTTACAGAACCCATATGCCTGAACCCCCAGAGCAGCCCTAAGGAGACAGTGGCAGGAAAACACCCTTTTAACAGGGAAAAAAACCTCGAGCAGAACCCGGCTCTAATGTGGGGGGACCATCTGCTGCTGGCCGGACGGGTAATCTGAGGTCTGACAGTCCTGTTGAGATATTTTTAATCCTGAAGTGTTTACATCCTTCCTCTCTAGCAAGCAGCATTGTTCTGTATGTATCTGTATGTGCATACAAACAAAATGAGGACCCACTTACAGAAACACTGCTCCATATTCATCAAGAACTCTGCTACGCATCTCAACTACAAGCTACTTCTTTAGCACAAGACGTTTTCTGTTTCTCCGTATAAGATTCTGACACAGAATCTAAAGATACAACAGAAACACGGATGACAACGATCTCACATGACCATCGAGGAAGGACACGTGACGATGTGGTATTGATATGGACAGAAGGAAACGGATTCCAGGCGAGACTCCAGGGGAACCTGGTGACCTCTGCTCACTTGTCACCACCTCCAGCACAACAAAAACAACAACATCAACTTTGACCTCAAGACCGACACGACACCCAGCAAGCAAAATAAGAGCTGAGGAAGAGAAACACCAGTAGCGTGAGACAAAACACACACATACTGTGGACACACACATGCTAGAAAAAAAACAGAGAATGAGAGAATATATAGGTGACCTGTGAAAGAGAGGAGACTGCATCGAAAAGGTGCGTAAAATAACAAAAAACAACTGAAGCATATCACAGAAAATAAATCGGTCTCTGCTCACCCGCCTCTCATTTGCCTGATATTTTTAAAGCATAAATTATGAATATTTATAAAGATATTTGTGGAAATTTTAGCTCGCGATATCAAATGCTTTCCAAGGTAATTATTTTAAAGAAATTGCTCATCAATGTACTTTCAGCGCAATTTTTGCACGTTAAAATTCGAGGCTATGTTTGACCGATGATATCTCAGAAACTTAGAAAATAGCCTGACATTTTCACAGTTTTTTCTCATGTCATTAACTCAGAATCTGTAATGCTGGACAAACAGATCAAATAGTCTCTGATTATGAGTGGATTGAAATATGAAAAAAATTCAAGTCATCAAGAAAAATTCCATCTTTCAGTACACATTAGCAAAAACTAAGAAATTAAACAAAAATACATGTCAAGTCTCTTCCAAACCAACGTTTATACAACGAAAGTGGGGTCCTAAAATGATATGAAAATATGATCATATTAAGAACTATACACTACCGTTCAAGAGTTTGGGGTCACTTAGAAATGTCTTTATTTCTGAAAGAAAAGCATTTTTTTCCAATGACAGTAACACTAAATTAATCAGAAATACAGTCTAGATATAGTTAATGCGGTAAATGATTATTATAGCTGGAAACAGCTGATTTTTTTCTTTTAATTCTTTATTTTTCAGTTTTATCAGATTTTTAGTGATGTGTACAATTCATATGTGCCAGCATGTGCACAATATTATCTTTGTTCTTTTTTCAGAAGACAATTTCCCATCCAAGAAAATAAAATAAACAGAAACGTGAACATCTTTAAGAACATTAGGGAGTGACCAATACATTGCCTTTAAATGTTTAGACTCAAAATTAAATTGGGCTTTTTAATTTTTATATACGCAATTTTCCCCAACATGCTAAAAACCAGTCTTGTTTTTGATTTGCAAACACTGTTATCTCTTTCATTTTGTAAATAGCCAGTGTTATATCCCACCATGCTGACATGTGGGAATATCCTGCAATAGCCATTTCTTAGTAATCGATTTCTTACTTGCAACCAACAAAACACTCCGTAGATATTTATCCTTTTTTTCTCCAGTCCTGTGGTAAACATCCAAAATAAACTGTATTTATTCCAAATGGAATTACACATTTAAAATTGTTTTGCAGTGCTCCATGAACATCCTTCCAATACTGTCTCATAAGTGGGTAATCCCATAGGATACAAAAATGGCTGGAAACAGCTGGTTTTTAATGGAATATCTCCATAGGGGTACAGAGGAACATTTCCAGCAACCATCACTCCTGTGTTCTAATGCTACATTGTGTTAGCTAATGGTGTTGAAAGGCTCATTGATGATTAGAAAACCCTTGTGCAGTTATGTTAGCACATGGATAAAAGTGGGAGTTTTCATGGAAAATATGGAATTATCTGGATGACTCCAAACTTTTGAATGGTAGTGTACATATTTTCAGTTATACTGGAAAACCATTTTGAAACCCCAGAACTTTGTTCTACTTTAGACTATCTGTCAAGATTGTAATTTAGTGATAAAACTGGGTCAATAAGCTATGAAAGTTTAACAAAAACATTTTTTAATTTTTGTGACCAACTATTTAATAAAGAAAAGTATTCTGTTTGTGTTGTATTACTCTGACATGCAGCCACATATAGATCAGAAAATAGTTGACTTGTGTTTTTTTTGTGAATGTATGCTTAAAGGTAGGACCTTTCATGATGGATTCAATTGTTTTTTCTTATCAATTCATCTAGTATTTCAGATTCTGAATCAAAGGCATCATGAGAAATAACAGTAACGAGTTCAGGCTTTTGTCCTTAAAAGTTCCTGAGATATTGTCATTCAGGCAGCCTCAAATTTTAATGTGTGGAAAAAATGTGCACTAAGTGTGTTGGGGGAAAATTATTTTTGAAAATATCTTGGAATTTATCTGACGTATTGATTTAAAATTTCCACAAATACCAGTTTAAATATGTATAGTTTATGATAAAAAAAAAAAAAAAGTTTCAAGCAAATCAGAGGTGGTCGAGCAAAAGACCGCTGATAATTTAAGATGGAAAACCCAATAGAGACAGAATGTATGGCAAAACCAGTGTATGAGAAAGGTGAATAAAACACAGTGTTCTGGGAGGGAAGGTGTAAACTGAGGAGATGAGGGTGGGACAGAGAGAGAGGGGGGCGACTCAACCTGGGTGTTAGAGGGCACTGGAGCGTTTGAGAGCCAGAAATCCAGGTCCGAAACCTAGAACAGGAAGGGAGGGAGAGGAGTGCGAGGAGGTGAGCGGGGTGAGGGCCAAACAGGTTCTGTATCTTACTACTATTCATGGAAACGGATACAGAGCTTACACTGTTCTATTTCATGAATAAATCAAGTATTTGGCAAGAGACTGCACAGTCAGCTACGAGGAAACTGATACTTGATCACTATAGCTGATTGAAAGAGAGGCTGGGAAGAAGCAATGGAAGTGCTGAGTAAATGAAAATGATCAAACATCTGTTAGTATGTCACCTTTTCACAGACATTGTGACCTTAGGCCATTTTTGATAACCAATTTTAGGTCAGCTCATTTAATTAGGTTGAGGAGTCACATTAAATATGAGGTGCAAACCCTGTTGCTAGGTAGGAAACAGCCCTGCTCCAACATGTTCCAAAGGCATACCTCAGCGCTGGTGGAAGTGGGCGGGGCTGCCACCTCGCTGGTTTCTTCTGATTGGACCACAGGCTCATCCGCCTGACCCCCGAGAAGATCCTCCTCCTTTTCTTCATGTTTGTGTTTTTTCTTCTTCTTCTCTTCTTTGCTCTTCTGCAAAAACAGGAGAATAAATTCATCATGTGTCAGTCGGGCTGAGACCAACAACCCCTGAGTCATCACAGTATCACTCATTGTTTCCCACCTCCCATTCAACCGCCCTTTAAAATCTGATTTACAGCTACACAGAAGGTGGTAGGCATCATTTCCAGTTAAAAAATGCAAACAAAAAAAAATGAAAACAAAAAAGGCACAATCCCAATGATGAATCCAGCACTTCACCATCACCTTCCTATCCCTGTCTTTGTCCTTCTTCTTCTCCCTCTTCTCTTTGCTGCTCTTCTTCTTGGGCTCCAGCGAGGTGGCGTTCTCCGTCTCCCCGTCCTCTGCTGGGCTTTTTGCAGCCTCTGCTGCACGGTGTGACCTGACTGGTAGCTTCTCGCTGTCTGCGAGCGGCCTGGACAAATAAAAACGTACAGATGCACAGTTTGACTTTGCTTAGATGAGGAGATAGGAGGCGATAATGGTCCACCTGCCATGATGAGAAAAATGTGTTTAACCTTCCTGCACTCTATAGGTTGGCATTAATTTGTTAGAGAAGGTGAACAAGGCATGTAGGGTGCAGCAATCCACCATTCTTAAGCACATATTCTGCACTGTGAAGCAGCCAGGTTTTAATCAAAGCACTAAGTTAAGCCATTCCTCCAGCAGAGCTCGAAACATCGGACATTCCCAAGCAGCTAGAAACTACCCCAATAAATTCCTCCATATTGAACTGATAAGAGCTGTCATGTCCTCAAAGCCTGCTCTGGCAGTAAAAACATGCACTGTAGCCCCCTGCTGGTCATTCTCAGTAAAGACAATGCTCTCCAATGGGTAACAAAACATTTCACGTCTTAGTTTAGCTTGACTTGGTTTATTTTTCAATATACCAGGTCATAAGTTTCTAGAAATAAATAGCTTTAGTTATTATTTTTATTATCTTACCTCATTTTAAGCTGCAATTTAAGTTAGAAGAAAGACTTTCAGGTTCAAGAGATGTTTTTGTAGAGACACTGGTGACGTATTATTCAGGAACTTTACATCCAGCACACACTGTATTCATGAACTATTAAGAAAACAGCAACTTTCTAAAGGTGTACCTGCCCTTATATAAATAATAACAATGTCCAATGCAAGCATCTATTTCTAGGATCGGCATGATTCTTGACTGTTTACAGTAAGTTCTGCACCATTTTGTCTTACACTTGGCCAGTCTGTGTCAATTCAGACAGAATTAAAGAAATATGTTGCTGCACTGTCTCATATTTTCTTCATTATTGATAAATATGTCTACTGAGGCAAGAAATGAGATTTTGTAAAATATTTTTGGCTGAATTTTGACAATTTTATAGGTTTGCAGACATAGTAATTTTGAAATTTGGTGAAGACAACGACAAACAAAATTGGTTCCACCAGATCCAAATGATTGAACGGCTCCAGCACAGGCCAAATATATAATTATTGGCCCTCGAAAATGAAAAAAAATAACACATTCTTCAAAGAAGGGTGGTTTTGGGCCCCGGAAAGTTCCTATAGGTGTATATATTTGATTGCAGCCATAGCTCCTACTAAAAATACAGTCTTTGGTTTCAACAACTTTTAAGGCCACAGACATCAGTAAACTTTGACATGTGGGAAGTTTGGCAAGCCAAGATTACAGTTTTTTTTGCTATATTAAGATAATGGTGATGTAGGCTCACTTATAGGACCAAAAAATAAACAAACTGGTCTGCATAGGGGTCTAAATATTGTTAGATGTGTAAAATTACAGGTTGTGTCCATGTTGACTTCATGTTGAAATTCAACAGCATATGAGGCTTATTTTTCCTGAACAAACAAGTAAACTCTGAGACGGTGGAGCAACACCACCATCTGAAATGACACAATATGACCCCACATTTAAAATGTTCTACTTTCTGGCATTGCTTTGAGGGCACATGTTCTTGTTTTTCTTTCCACTGAGGGCAGGCAACGTGTATCCACTTAAAAACAGCTGGTGAGAATTTGGAGGCATGCCAAGTCTACTGAACTCAGCTGAGGAGGACCTGGGAGCAAAAGAACTATAGTATCGAACCCCTGGGATAAGTTTTCTAAAAGCATGTTTGTGCTGGTTATCTTTTCCAAGAAAAACAAGTGCCAAAATGCTTTTAGGAGCCTATTCCGGGGGGACAGGGGGTAAAAGATTAAGTCCTGAGAACATCAGCAGCACTGATTGGTTTCTAAGAAATCATGTTTTTATGTTATTGAAAGATATCTCTAATAAGGGAAGCCTTTTGAAAAATCAAAGAACAACTTGCTCAGAAACAGAGATGCTGATATTGTCAAGCTTAAAGAAAAGGAAGCGGGGCAAGAGAGAGGGGATACTGATATTGTCATGAGTCAAAAGCTACAGTTAAAGAACAGATGTTGAAAATACAAGGGAAGAAGAGCAGATAGAGGAAGCGGATACTGCAGGCTCCGAATGAGTAAAGAACAGACAGCTATACTAGTGAAAAGGAGCAGGCCAGCTACTAGGAGAGAGACAAAGAAAGAGCGACCAGCATTGGAGCCCAGGTTCCTGTGGCTGGGATGCTACTCACCTGCGCCCAGCCGATTCCATCAAGCTGCCCACGCAAAGAGGCAGTAATGGGTGTGTGTAGGCATAGAAAAGAGGAAGCAGAAAGCAGAATGCCATGAGAAGGAGTGCGAGGAGGGAAAGGGCCAAGAAGTCACGTTGGTTTTAACGCTGTGGCCAGAAAGTTTGAGACATAATGAGGAATAAATTCTGAACCACAACAAATGAGAAAAGATTTAGATTAGAAACAAACACACACAAGCGTCAGTGATTCTCAGCTAAGACTTGGGGGCTGAAAATCAAAATTTCATTGACTGGTTGATTGTTGTAGTTATGCATGTAAATGAAGGATTTCAGCGTAGAATCGGGACAGTGTGAACTCACTTGTCCAGGTCGATGTCTAGGGCTTTGTGAGGGTCGTTGGGGTCTTTATCGTCGTCATCACTGGGTAAGGCATTCTGAAGCAAGGAGAGGGTACAGTCAACAAAACAGAGTTAATAACTCACTGAATAAATCTATTAGCACAACAAAAGATTCGTTGAGGTATTGACTTCCAGTCTCAGAGCTGAGAATCCAATAAACAGAGTAATGATTGTGGTATTTAATCCTTGCAAAGAGCAGGTGGGAAAGATTTTGCTTGAACAGATACTAAGGTCAAAGTAATTGTCAATCAAAGTAGGAAAACTTCTTATTTGGTTACTTGAAAAAAAAGAAGAAGAAAGAAAACAGATGTCAGTACCATTTCTTTTAACTTAATAAAAGAAAATTTAAAAAATGAAAATCTTGTTTTTGTCATCATATATCACAAACACATAATAGTGCATAAAATCACAGTTAACTCTCGTCTGTCTTGTACTGAATTCTACTCAAGTCAAGTGGATTTTATTCATGACTGAATCATCCTCATGTTTACAGACGAGTGATTTTCCTTTACCTCTGGCATCTCCTCTGTTACGATGTCGACCTGGTGCGCAGGCGTGATGTCCTCTTCGCTCTCCGGGCCTGAGTCATGTTTCTTCCCTCGTCCGCTGCGCTTTTCTTTCCTCTTCTTCTTCTCCTTCTTCTTCTTCTCTGCTCTCTCTTTCTGCCGACGCTCCTCCTCCAGCTTCACGTACTGGTCAGACATAGGCAGACCTGTGGGGCACAAAACCAGACATGATTTTAAAAATATAGACACTAAAATCAAACACGTTTTGTAATATTTAAAATAATCAGACACATACAAAAAGGAACAACAGAGACTGTAAGGACACACAAAGAGGAATAATAAGCGACTAGAACCTGAACCTTGACAGTAAATCTACTGCCGTAAATTTCACATCTTCTTGTTAGACTGCAGGTCTAGCTAAGGTAGGCCACTTAGATTCTGGTGTAATCTTATTTATCATGAGATTGAAATGAGTGTTTTATGGCAATGTGAGGACACTGTGACCCACCTGGGACTTTGAGAGGCACACTAAGGTCAATCTGCACGACTGGGATGTGCTCCACTCCAGGAGCATCCTGGTAAACCTACAGAGGAGATGATTCATTTAAAATATGAATGGTACTGAACACACAGTCTGATATTGCACATTCACTACAGACAAGCGGAAGTGGTTTTATTAAATAGTCTATACGTAGAACCTGAACAATTTATCTGGGTTTCTATCGCAGATAAATCATCGTATATGTTATCTGACAAGTAAATTTTTGTTGTTATTACAGAACATAATGCATAAAAAGTCTCCAATAATTAAGAACTGGTGTAATCACATATTTTATCCAGCAGAGCAGCTCTGACTCCATTATTCACACCACGCCTAGGTTTGTCTGCAGCACATGCAGCGAGCTATGTATCACAGCTGAGCAGATGGTGCAGAGTCAAGCCGTGTTTTCATAGATGGAAAGTTAATAAAACAATAACCCCATAATTTACCTTTTCAATATACCTAACATGTTGCATGCATGTATGTATGTATGTGTGTGTGTGTGTATATCTGTCTATCTGTCTATCTATCTATCTATCTATCTATCTATGTGTGTGTGTGTGTGTGTGTGTGTGTGTGTGTGTGTGTGTGTGTGTGTGTGCATGCATGGATAAAGAATATGAACACATTTTCTATACTCACTCATATCCTCAAAACATCCAGTATCAGTCAGATTCTACTGTACCATGGAAAAATTACTATGATTACCTAAATGATGAGTGAAGACTGGTAGACGTACCTTCTGAGAGGATGGGGAGGCCTTGATGTAAAATGGGTTGTTGGCTTGCTCCTGTTTTCTGGCTTCTCTCCTCTGAGCGTGAAGAAAAACAGCAACATTAATTAATCAATAGAGAACATCCTACCTCAGTTTTATCGGAGCAGGGATCCATATGGGAAACAGGTTTATTCACAGAAGAGCTCTGAGGAGGTCAATACGGTTTGCTAAGACAATGACTACATGATTTTGGCAACATTACAAAATGTATTCTTGCCTTGTTTTTGCATTTTATGTGAATACTTTTTCCAGTTAGTAGTACTGAGCGGATGTTTTCATGAAATGCTGTGAACACAACTAAAGAAAATGTACTGTACAGCTGCTCAGTTCATCAGTGCTACAACCATTGATCAGCATACCCTTGCCAGCTCCTTCTCGTCCACCTCTGTGTGACGGGGGCGGGAGTGTTTGGGCTCCTCCTTGGCAAAAATAGCCTTCGGCTGCTCATCCTCAGATTCACTTTCGGATGGAGGCTCATTGATCCAAGCATCCAGGTCCAGGCTGCACAAACAAACATGGTTGCAGTTCATTGGTAAATGGTAAAAACTAAATAATGTAGACTTAGTGTGTGTTCCTCATGTCACCTCACCCTTCAGGGACAGGCACTTTCTTCTGGGCCTTGGGGGCTACAGGGTTGAGTTCTCCAGCAAACAGAGCATTGACTTCTTCTGCTACTTCTACATCCTTCTGCTGCAGTTTCTGGATGTACTTGACCAACTGCAGGATGCAAGACGCCTGAGAACAAAAGGCAAGGTATCAGAGATTCAAGTCATTCATTTGAGTATTAAGTTGTGTGACCTGAACAGTTAAAGGTCAATATTTCTACTACAGTTTGGGGGAAGAAAAAAAAATGGAGTTGCTCCTCATCAATCTTACCCTCTCCTGCACCTCGAGGTTGGCGCTCTGTACAAAGAGTGGTAGTCTATCTATCATCAGCTGGCTGGTATCCTGTGCAGCTGTACTGTCCGTGTTCCCCTCCTGACTCTTCAGTATGGTGGCAAACAGCTTGGCTGCGTTCTGCACATAAACAGCCTGGATGTGGCCTGGTAGTGTGGCCACTTTGGGCCGCAACATGGCCTCCAGCGTCTGCATCGGGTTCTCCAGGTGTCTAAAAAGAAGAGGTGGGAGTTGTTACTCCCTGCTGCAAACATGCACATGATCTAGGATATGTAACTGGGGTTGCTGTCAACAAAAGACAATGTAACCATCTAATGCAAGCAAGTGTGTAAAATCAGTTGGAAAATATCTTCTGCCATATCTTATCACCAACAGGAATCTTGCTATTGATTATTTCTTCTAACAGATAGAATGATAATACGAGTGTTTCTGAGTGCCATTTGGAGCTGGAGATTAGCTTGTCTAATTCTGTAAAGTGTCAGTCATGTCAGGCTGCGCTCACATGTACTCGGATGATAAAGACGAAGAAAACACACATGGAACAAAGTATTGGATTCAAGATGCCATTCATTTCTCTGTGGATGTATTGATAAGCAGTTGGGGCGACAAGATATCTTATCTTGATGTATATTTGTAGCGTCACTTCAACTTTTACACTAGTCTGTGTTAGGAGAGATGTTTTGTTAGGAACGGGGTGCAAGAGCATTTTATCAAATCTGAATCCAGTTCCAAATCCTTTCAAATTCTAAATAAAATCTTAAATTGTTTGTTGGGGAATGATGACTAGTTTGCTAAAACAATCGCTGATTTTATTTCACTCAGCTCTGTTTTGTGTAACAGAGGACATAACTCAATATTTAAGAATGTAGTGACTTCAAACCACGTTAATTTAACTAACTTAGCTAACTTTAAAAGTGAGTCCTGACCTGGTTATCAGACAAACGTGGCACAGACACTAATGGAAACTACTGTCATCATGCACATTCTGTTCTGCTGAAGGGTTGCAGGGCTTCGACCACATGTTTTATCACTGCACTACCACTGTTCTGATTCAATTTTGCTTTAGCAGCAAATCAGCGTTAGCCCCTCTCTGAGAGCCGTTCTGCAGAAGCCACAGAGACTAAAGTAAAATAAAGTTGAAATAGTACTAATTCTACTTTATCACTCAGTATCTGGTGCAATTTATCTGATGGTTCTCTAGAGCTTGATGCAAAGCACTCACCCTTCTCAAGTTATCAAAAATGCATTTGTATTGCTCTTAAATGCATTTAACTACCTAAATGTATTTAAGTGAAAGACTCATCTATATCTCCTTTATCAAGGGGACCTTGTGTTGATTGTACATTTGTTTACAGCAGAGTCGCAAAACTATATTGTGTTTGTATATGCAAGTCTTTTTTTTTTAGTGCCTATGCCTGTAGTTTTAGGGAGAGAGGCAGAAGAGTCTCACTAAACAGAGAATGCAAAAGATTCAATAAGGGATGTGTTGGGCACAGAGGAAAACAAATCTGTGTATTTTATCAAACTGAAAATGGATCTAAAAGGGAACCAGCTATCAGAGCCACTCCTAGTTACGGCATCCCAATGAGAGAAATAAACGTACTCTGAGAACTCTCCGCAGATCCAGGCTGCAGCATACAGCACTTCACAGATGCCGTTTCGCTGCATGTTTCCTGTCAACAGGTGGGCGTTGTCCAGCAGAGTGGCCATCTGGGCGACGGCAAAAACCCGGATGGCTTTGACCCGGATAGCCACATCCAGCATCTGAGAGGCGATGAGGTGGCCGTGCCGCGTGCCCTCTAATCGGGTCAGCTCCACCAGGATGCTGATGTACCTGTCAGGCAGATATGGAGACGAGGGGTTATGTATGATCTCAGCAAGTGGAAAGTGACAAAGAAAATACATGAAACTCTGACTGAAATATGAAGGAAATGCTGGTGTGGACAGAACTGACCACTCGAAGTTGGTGATGTACTGGTAGTTGCTCTGGCTGCAGATGTCGATGATCTTTGTGAGCAGTTCATCTCTGTAGGTGGTTCCTTCTGCTTTGTCTACATGCAGCATCAGCTTCTTCACAATCTCCATCAAGTTCTTCTTTGATACCTGGAGAGAGCAGAAACCAGTTCCAAAGTGATGTAAAGCGGGAGTGTAAATCTACAAACATGTTTGCTTTTATTTATCAAAAAGAAATTCCTTCATTTAACTTCAGAAATGACAGAGTACAATTTGCTGTGCTGCATCTCAGAGTACAATCAAGTTTACATAAATGATAAACACAACAATTTAGTATAGTTAAACAAATTCAGAATAACTCACTGTTTGATACAAAATAAATAAATCAATCACACAATTTTCCTGCTGCTAATGGCTTTCTGGTTTGTCTACTGTACTTGCCACTTTGTTGTGTGACTGCCTGGCAAACTTATCCTACTTAACTTGCAAAACTCAACAAGTAGTGGGGAGCGAGGTAACACAGGCCTTTACCAGCAGCTGCAGTAAAAGTGTCATTTTCTGCATCATTTAAAACAAAGACAATTTGCTAAAAACTGGCATTGAATAAAAAATAATCTGCTTCTAAACATCTTTAACAATAGCTGAAGGAAACTGCAGCAGCAGTCATGAAGAAGTCAAACGTCTGGCTCCCTACCATGCCGTAGAGCAGGTCCAGAGCTCTCAGGCGGATGGATTCATCTTTGTCATCCAGACACTGGAGGATGAGGTCCTTGTGAGACTGCACTGACTTGGGGTGGGTCTTCAGGATCTTTGACATGGCCAGCAGGCCCAGGTACTTCACTACACAACACAAACACACCTCAGTGTACTGAACCACAGACATACATGCAGCGCTTAGATCTACACACCCTATCCAGTATCTATTACTCTCGTATCTTGAGTCTTGTACCTGACGTCATTTGCTGTATTAACATGGTTCATCATTGTTATATACCATTATTCATAAACCTGATTATTTTTACTTGATTGTAGCGCTGCAACTAACAAATATTTTCTATTGTCGATTTATCTGGTGATTATTTCCTCAAATAATCGATTAGTTGTTGGATATACATAGTACCAAACAATGGTGAAAATGCTGATCAGTGTTTCCCAAAGATTTGATTCGTCTAAAACCCAAAAATATTCACTCTACAGTCATAGGAGAGTGACGAAATTAGAAAATATTCAAATTTAAGAAGCTGCAATCAGAGAGTTCTGACATTTTTCCTAAAAATCATTCCAACTGATTAATCGCTTGTTAAAACAGTTGTTGATTAATTTAAAAGTTGACAACTAATCGATGAATAGTTGCAGCTCTACCTGATTGCTATTCCAGTTACACAGCAGATACAATATGTGGTTGTAGAGAAAATGATTTTTTGGGAGACTGAAAAAGCTCAGCTTATGCTACACTTCATACCTGTTTGCCCCTGCATCTACTATATCTAAAAACCTTCAATCTGTACTTAGAAAAAATATTGTCTTGCAAATGAATGATCAGCAATGAATTAGTCCTGTGCTCATCTTTGCTAGACTAATCAATAAAACTCATATTGAAAAAATAACAAACTAAATATAAAAAAGGAAAACGGGAAAGAAACACAAACCACTCAGAAGGATGGAAAGGACACACAAACATGTACACGGGACAACACACAACAGGACAAAGTGGTTTTGTTTTGCTTTATCCTTTGTTTTTAGCTGGCAGCTCATCCTTCTCCCTCACCAGGGAGATTTTCAAACATTCAGGAATCTGCTGAATCATGCTGTTTTGTCGATCATCGATTCTGGCAGAGTCTAATGCCTCTCAGGTTCCATGATCAATAAATGTGTGTGGTAGTGACCTTGGGGTGAGACGAGGCGGGTGGCTGCAGTGAGTACATTACGGAAATGACTGGGAACTGCAGGAGAAGGTGACACAGTGGCAGTTCAGTTGTATGTCGTGTCCAACTTTGTGTCGCTAACAAACACAGAATGGCACTATAAATCATTAGAAGCACACATTTCAAAGACTGTTGTCTACACTGATGCCTTTCCAAGATTATTCAGGTTCATTAAAATGCTCTGCCACAAATGCACTTTCAGAATTAATTGTACTTAATTGACACTGAAGTAGAACGCAGCTGGTTTGCATTAACACAGAATGCAGTTAAAACACTGGCTGCTTCTTATTTTAGCAACCTGCAATACATCTAATGCCTCAGGCAACTTTAAAGGTGTGGAATGCATTTTGCTTGCATAAACATTTTTGAAAAACAATGGGTTCTTCCATTTCTACTCAGGACTTGTAAATGGTTCCGACAGCCTTGACTTTACCAGACAAATATCTTCAAAATGAATGTCAACACTATCCTTTACTCATCGATGTAATGGAAAGTGTTCCACCTAAAGTGTGACTTTAAGAGCCAATGAGAGATGCAGTAAAAGGATAAATAAAACCTTAAACCACAGGATCACACTCTGCTCTATTGAAACCAGAGGTCTACACTCTATTCCACACACACACACCACTATCTATGTATGGGGGTCCAGATAACTCGAATAGCTGGATGCAGCAACCTACGCTCAATGAGGTCATATATTTATAAAGTCAGGTCCTAGAACTTTTAGGCCCATCACTGAAGCAACAAACAGAGAAAACCCCACTTCAAGCTGTTGATTTTCTCTGTTATATGTGGTCTTTCTGTGGGAAAGGGGTGGATGTGACTTAAGCACAAAGGTATTCCAAGTAGGCCATCTGATTGAGAGTGAAAAGGTAATAATGTTCGAGTTATCCAGAGTCAGAGGGTCTACGTTATTGTCGTCTACAAGGGCGGACTGTTCCACAGTCAGAAACACGCAGACAATGAGAAAATGACACACTGCAGGCATTGACAGAGGGCTCACAGTTCTGGTCCGAGTCTTCTATCAGGATTCGCAGCTTCTGCACACAGAGCTGTGAGGCAGGGACGAAGAAAAAACAGAAGGGGAGAAGGGTAGAGTAGTTAACATCACTGTAAACCTTTCCACACCAGTTTCTAGTCTTTTTATACGAGAACATTTCAAAGAATGTAAATGAGGAAAACAGAAGTGAGGATGTGGTCTATATTAGATGATAGGTTTTTTGTGCATTAGTGAGTCATTAGGACTGAAAGTAAAACCAAAAAAAAAAGAGTTTTATGAGTTTTTGTAGCCAGTCTGACAGTTTCTACTTAAGATGTGTTTGACCAGACAGATTTGTGAAAGCATGCATTGTGATTTAACTGGAGTGGAAAGGGTTAAAAAAAAAATCAGCAACTAAGCACTTGAATGTGCAGATGGAGGAGAACACCTTAGAGGCTTACCTGGATACTAGCACTGTGGTTAGGCATCCCAGAAGACAAAGAAATCAACACTGCAATGCAGGACAAAGATGCAATTAGATCTGAACGTGAACTTAATATTATGAAAAAAGATTGTGATCGGTCTTATTATGTAAACGTCAAGTCAAATCTTTAAGACGTTTAATGCTGAATTTTCAAGTTTTTGTCACTGAATCAAGCAATGTTTACAAAAGGATATTTTTGCATTCATGCAGGACAGAAAAAGAGCAAATGCACACAAGACTATGCAAAAAAATACTGCGTATGTGTACATAAGCAAAATCAGAATTGTATTTATATGCCTCAAAATCATCATACATAAGGAACTTTACTGTAGTACAAACTCTAAACTAGGAGCCACATTCCAACCCTTCAGGGCAACCACAATGGCAAACACATACTAAGCTGAGGGAGACCTCTTTGCTGCCCACAGAAAACCAGTACTGACCTGCAATTACAGTGTTGACACATTCATACAGCAGAGACATGGCAGAGGTACTGTGAGGGAGAAAGACATAGTGAGAAACAGAGAGTAAAGGCAGATTATTATTGATGTATTCATCAGATCGCACCATTTTTATCATCTGCTGAGTAGATAATAACTGACAGTTTCGTCTCACCTGTGGATTAGGTTTGTCAGAGGTTCAATTAGCTTCTTCCCCAACCGTGGCTCCAGTGGTGTGAGTGCACCAAACTGCAAAAAGCACAAAGAGTGTGTTTTGTTTTGTCTATAATGCAACTGTTGTGAATACTACACTACCTTTAAAACATCACAAATGACAATTAATACAATAAATAAGCAAGTTGGTGAAAATATGTTATAATTTACTTGTACTGAGGCAATTGCAAGAGAAGGAAGGTGAACTCGTCACTTTTCACTGACATGAACAGTTGCGTGAGGAACTAGTATCGATTCCTCTTTTTCGGTTTCTTTCAGCATTTTTTGCGTTTATTTTAATGGAGGGAGACAGAAAATGTAGGCATTTCCACCTTCAAACTGCAGTGTGCCGATGGGAGTCACAAAGATATGGATTCAGACTGCCGAGGTAAAAAACCTGCAGTGTGTGTACAACTTTCTATGTCATTATTCTTCTGTTGAATCGTTTCATTGTGTGCCGTAAAGCATTTTTAGTGTTTGAACAGAGCTGTGTGTGAAGGGTGTGTGAAAAGAGGTTAGGATCCCCTCATAGATCATTCTAGAGGAAGCAACAGTGTTTAGTTACATCTAAGCTATTTTAAAAGGCAGGGAGGGATCATTTTCATGGAACGATAGAACTTCTCAACGTGTAACTTTACTATACAGAGATGGGATTGTAAGGGTTTAATAAATGACCAAAGAGGGAGTTTAAAGTGAATCTCTTCATCCTGCTGGCTTACCAACTTGATGATCTTGATGAGAACCCAGTTATTAGTAGAGGAGGTCATGAGTTTGAAGAAAAGTGGAGCCAGAGACAGGTAGTTCTTAGGATTTCTCCGGGCCAGCTCACAGATAACATTTACTGCTGCTGACTGGACACCTGAAGGAGGACAAAATACATCAAAAACCAGCAAATAATCTGAAAATTCAGCAGTAAGATATTTATTATCTCATAGCTGAAACTGATTTATGTGTTTTTGAGTGCAAATGCTATATGTTTTGCATGGCATAAAAACAGTGACGTAAAATAACAGAAGTATACAGACAAAAATAAATAAACATTTTAACGCCATATAATATCAAAACAAAAACAAGTCACTAGATTTATATTTTGCATGAAGCCATTTCACCACAACTGGCTACATCAATTCTGACATATCCATCTAACAACAGTTGAAAGTAGCTTTTATAGCAAAGAGCCAAAGATAAAATTTGTAGTATTAACCGACTGGCATTAAGTCAGAAAGTATGACACCTCTGGCACAGTCCTAGCTGCACTCCATAAAGCCAGATAAATGCCCTGTGAAATAACAATTCTGTGCGACTCTATTGCCAGATAGTGCTGGTGGTATCACAACCAAGCCTCCCTTTATCTCATATTCTTGGTTGCTGAATAATTCATGGGGTTTGGCTGACAGACAACGCCTATAACCACTAGCTCCAGCTGTGTCTAGAATTCACTTCGAATGAGAAAAAGGACATTTGGCCCAAACCAAAGCCATAACCAAGATTCTGAGAAAAAGCAGCAAATAACTTCCTCTGTTTTTTGAAGACTGTAAACCCAAGTGGCAAACTGGACAGAGTGGATGCTGTGTGTTTCTTTATACCTGGATCTGGGTCCTCCAGTTTCTCCTTGAGCCTGGGGAAAGCTGGTCGCAAGGACTCTGGGTACTTCAGAAACACCTTATACATGATCAATACGGCCTTCTTCCTGATGTAGGGTTTAGTGTGGGACATCTGAGGTGGAGAGACAGAAGAGACAGTTGTGTTGAAATAGTGCTCAAAAAATGGGTCAATAAAGAAGAAGTCTTTAACTCTTAGGGGCCCTGGGGGGGCAATTTGACTGAGGTCCTTCTTTGACTAATTCTGATTTTACCTTTATATTTCACCTTAAAAACTGTTGATCTTGCTTTGTTTGGTGTCTTTTTTTCAGCACAACCTCACCTGTGTGATTCTACAATTATTTATGCATTTTGATATAATGTATGAACACACTTGACCTAAAATTGCAGAAAAAATACAAAGTCCCAGTAGGAAAAAGTTAGATTTTTTTTACCGTGGACACCATAAGCATGTGTAAAGAATCCTCTTCAGAACTTAGAATGCAAATATAAATTGTTTATGTCATAAAATAATGTGCAAATTTAGCAGTCAACACAGTTATATACCACTATTTGCACTAAAATGCAGGAAACTTTTCGGCACTTTTGCACAACTATTTACAAAACCATCAGGAGTCACAGTCAAATTTTACATAAATGAATTTGTGCCACTCCAAAAAAACTTTTTCTGTCCACCACAGTCTCATGGCAAAAACAATGGAACGGGCTTTAGGACCATGGGGAGAATCTGGAGTCATGGTGTTCTCTATTGCTGGATTATTATTATTAAATAATATTATTATTATTATTATTATTTTACATCTGAAGCAAAGTCTTCATTTTCTGTGCATCCTGTGTCTTCTCTGTGTCTCTGTCCCCCAGCGGCTCCCAGTCAGCGTCTCTGTCCCCAGCCGCCCCCAGTCAGCGTCTCTGTCCCCCAGCCGCCCCCAGTCAGCGTCTCTGTCCCCCAGCCGCTCCCAGTCAGCGTCTCTGTCCCCAGCCGCTCCCAGTCAGCGTCTCTGTCCCCAGCCGCCCCCAGTCAGCGTCTCTGTCCCCCAGCCGCCCCCAGTCAGCGTCTCTGTCCCCAGCCGCTCCCAGTCAGCGTCTCTGTCCCCCAGTCGCTCCCAGTCAGCGTCTCTGTCCCCCAGCCGCTCCCAGTCAGCGTCTCTGTCCCCCAGCCGCTCCCAGTCAGCGTCTCTGTCCCCAGCCGCTCCCAGTCAGCGTCTCTGTCCCCCAGTCGCTCCCAGTCAGCGTCTCTGTCCCCCAGTCGCTCCCAGTCAGCGTGTCACACGCAACTCAGTCACGTTTGGGGAAATTCAGTTCGCGTTTTTACTCCAGAGAACACCAGGTTTGTGAAAATCCGGTCCGCATTTTCTGTCCTACACCAAATCTCACTCTAAGGCAGTGGTTCTGAAAATTTTTTTCTGCAAGGCCCCCCTTTGGAGGACAAATATTTATATATATATATATATATATATATATATATATATATATATATATATATATATATATATATATATATATATATGTATATATATGTATATATATGTATATATATATGTATATATATGTATATATATATATATATATATATATATATATATATATATATATATATATATACATATATGGTCAAAAGTTTACATACACTTGTAAAGAACAATGTCATGCTCTCTTGACTTTCCAGTTATTTCTACAACTCTGATTTCTCTGATAGAGTGGTTGGAACAGATACTTCTTTGTCACAAAAAACATTCATGAAGTTTGGTTCTTTTATGACTTTATTATGGGTTAACAGAAAAAGTGACCAAATCTGCTGGGTCCAAAATCCAATGAAATTCGCTGGATTTTGGTAGATTTTTTGTGAATGCTCTTAAGAAACTTTTTTTTTTTTTAACATTTCTTTTTTCCACCAAAAAATGTTCAAAAATTTCCCAAAAATGTTGAAAATGTGGACATCAGAAGTTTCACTGTGAAAATAGATTTTTTTTCCACATTTTCAAACTTTAAAACGGGTCAATATGACCCACAGGACGACACGAGGGTTAAAGAACATGCAGTTTTTGGCAATTTGTACCCAACCAGCCGGAACAATTATTGCAATGCGGCATGTTTACGCAGATGCACATATCTGACGAATCGCAGTCTATAATTATATATTATGATATTATCATTGTCAAAACTTTTCTTAAAAACTGCAGAAAGAATTTTTAATGCCACTGAGAATCAAATTCAATGATTTTTAATGCCCTGCAGAAACCCTGAATGATCCGGAGCCCAGAAATTGCTATTCGGGCCAGCCCTAATATCTTTTGAGGTAAACCTCTGGTCATTTTCTCCGTGACTCACCAGCGTCATGATGTCGTTGGCCAGGTCCCGAGCCAGATCAGGGGTCACAAAACAAGAGAGGCCAGTGAGGGCAACGCCTGTGTCATACTGGTTGGGACTGCTAAGATCCTGGAGAGAAAAGGTTAAAAAAACAAAATAGGAAAGAAAAGTCAGTAAGACAGACAATGCTGGCAGAAGGAGAGATAACAGAGTCACAGAGTGCACAAAACAAGTGCATCGCTGACCTTTCGGATCTGATTGGTTGTCAGCATGATGACATCTGTGCTCTCGTGAAAGCACTGTGAAGCTGCCAGGTAGCCGATCCTCTGCAGGAGGAAACACAAGCAGAAACAACACATTTTGCTTTTACATTCATTCTTACAACCATTTATCAGCTACAGCAGACTATAAGCTGCTATGAACATTCTTTTTACTATTATTGGGTGAGTATCTATGTGGCGACCTCAAAAACTATCCTTTCTTTCTCAGGTATCACAACAACAGGTTAGGGACCAGTGAAAAGTTGTTCATTTTCAATACAAATCGTGATATTCCAGTTGTACCTTGTATGTGAACTTGGAGGAGCTCATGACTTCGACGATGTTGAAAGCGGCCCAGCTGACATCGTAGCCGAGCATCTGAAGCTGTAGGACAGATCAGACAGAGATGGATGGTGAATAAAGGGAGGACGGGGCTCCAACCTGTCCCTGTGGTGCACAGATAGACTAATTGATTTGAACTGAAAGCTCTCAAACTGCAACACTCCACATAAACCTAAATGTGCACCAAGACTATAAATAGAAAGAGTGATTGAATTGTGTCCTGGTCTCAATAAGAGCTGGCTGCTGGATATCTGGCGGCATTGTGACTAATCTTCAGCTATAAAACTAAATATCCACATGCAGCCTTCTACCTGTTGTGTACAAACGTATGATGTGGCAAACAGGTTGCTCCTACTTGATCCTGATGAAAGTAAAAACAGAAACAATGGGCTTTTCATTCAGCCTGATTCTGTTTGAGAGGGAAGTCTTTGTGTGGTTCCATTCTGTCAGATCACAGACAGGGAGGGTTTTCCACTGTGTGCATGTCAACAAAATATTACACACTTGCAGTGGAGGGGAACAGATTGATGGTAGTACAGGGTAACAAATTAAATACCTGTTCAAATAAAGAGTCTTCAGTTGCTGACGTAAATGCTGTAAATGACATATTTTTAAAACAAAATATATGGTATAAAATGAATGGAAGACCATAATTTTCTGTCTCTTCATTTGTAGTTGTTGGTGGTGTCATATTGCATTTTCATAAGTACCATCTCTGTTAAAGATGGTCTTCTTGTCATATTGTATTCTTTTCTTTTAGTCATGCAGTGCACTGCATCTTATGCACAAAATAAGGGTGACATTTTTACAGTTTCAACACATTTTGCTGCATGTATTGAATTATTATAAGTGTGTTTCATGTTTTTCAGAATTTACTATAATTATTAAACAACCATCACGAAATTTAAATAAAATAACCAACGTTTAAGGTCTGTTGTGTAGACTCTGTAATAGAAAACAACAGCTGGTCAAACAACTATTTCCAAAGCTAGGGCTGGGCGATATATCGATTTTATCAATTAATTCGACTTTGTACTTAATGTCGATTTGTTTTAATGAAGATCGATTTTCTCATCAACATCCACCACCAACGCCTTCCCGCTGGGCTCCCGTAGTTCAGAGTGCTCCCCCCTCCCCCCCGCGCTTGATAGACAAACAACATGGCGGCGAGCGGTGCAGATCTAAAGGCACGTGTCCACTAGATGCTATTTTCCTGCACGGCAACGCACTGCATCTGATAATCACACGGACGGCGGGTGGTCACTAGCGGACCACAACATGGTCACATGACAGCGCTGAGCAACAGCAGGCCGCTACGTGGTCACATGACCGAGCTTTCAGCTGGACAGTCCTGCAGACTAGTCAGATAAACACAGCGGCTCGGCCGCAAATTTTCCCTTTTATTTTAAAAACACGTCAGCGAAAAATATTTCTGAAAGCATTTGAGGCGAGAAATAATCTGTGCAGCAGCTGAATCTGTCCTCGTTTTAGGTCACCGACGCCTAGTTTAGAAGTTTGAGGACAGTTTCACAATGCCTGGAATCTCTGCATGCCGCATCCAATTTGCATAAAGTAGAAGTCAGGCTACTTTATGCAAATGAGCTTCGGCCCTCTCCAGGTAAACACACCGGATCGCAGTTGGAAACGCACCACAACCGGACCAGCATGCCACATGCAGCGCATTTCCAGCTGTGATCCGGTGTTTACCCAGAGAGGGCCGCAGCTCATTTGCATAAAGTAGACTGGACTCCGGCGTGCAGAGATTAGGTAGGGGGTAAAAAAAAAAAAAAAAAAAAAAAAAATCGGATAAATCGTGAATCGGGATTTTTTGTGAAAAAATCTGAGATTTTTTTTTAGGCCATATCGCCCAGCCCTATCCAAAACTGTCAGAAAAGGAGGCCCATAATTATATGCTGCTGATGAATGATATCTTATTTATTTTGTTTCTTTCTTTGTTACTCTTGGGTGTGGATTATTTAACTGATTCCACTGCTAGTGCTTACTATTTTAATACACTGCCTTCGTTTTTAGTAAATTGTGGCCCAAAGCTGCCACGCAGTCTATGCATATTTATCCAAATAAACACAGGTGGGCTTATCTGTATGTGCATGAGTGTCTATGTCGAGAGTGAATCCATGGAGGGAGGGAGATCTTACGTAGGTGAGCTTGCACACTGCATTGGCTTTGACAGCGATGTTGTCCTGCTTGAGCTCCTGTTTGATCTCATCGATGCATGTGGAGATGTACTTGGCCTGAGGACAGACAAAGGAGAGGACAAACAGCAGACACCAGATCAGATTAGGTGGAGTGATATCCGGAGTGGGAGGCTGCTACCGAGCACCACGGACGAGCTGGAAAAATTCTAGTGTATATGTGGTTGCTATCTAAGAGACTAGTCAGCGGAAGCAGAGTTGTTTTTGCCCAAGTAATGCTTCGTTTTCTTTTGTGTTTGACGTGATCCTAAATGCTACCACTACAGGCTTGGAAAGGGAAAAAGATTTTGAGTCATAATATAAATTTGAGTTACAGATCACTGTGTAAAAGCTTTTTGCTAAAACATTTCTTCTCTAGTGACTGACACACACTAAATGGCACTAAATGGACTGATGGTGGGAAAACAGAGGCCCAAAAATAAACTGTCATTGCTTTCATAGCCAAAATTGTTAACTAAAATCCTGAGCACAGGGGTTAATCTGAGTTAGATATTCAGATCAGTCAACTATTGTTAAGAGGAGCACCCTTGCAATACCAAAGCATACACATGCAGCTTTGTGGAGCGTGAGAGTGTGTCGGTCATGTGTGTGCAGTCATGAGACAGCAGAAAGACAGGAGGAGGTGGTGGTGGTGGTGGTGGTGGGACTGAGATCTGCTGCTTGTTCAGGAACTCTGGCTAACAGGGTTGGAGGGCAGACAGGGAGGTTTTAGCACACTATCACCAGACACACAGTGTTTCTCTGTCACACTCTTCTTCAATTACCAACCCAGAACCTCCTGAAATACCTGAAATAGTTGACACAAAGCCAGCACAGACATTATCTGCCAGTGTTTCATACCGAGGGGGAGATAGACTGCACTGGAAAAACTGTGAAAAAAACATGCCGTTCAAAATCGGTGGCATAAAATAACATTCAAAAACTGTAAATATATGAAAATAACAGAAAATATGTGTAAAATAATGTTTTTTAGCCAATGAAAAACTGAAAACAGTATAGTTTTCTGGTCATGAGTTGTAAAAACAACTAACTACTGTTTAAAAAAATACAGATTTTCCATGTGAACACTACAGTTTTGGACCAGTATATTCAAACTTTTTTTTTCTGGGACTTATCTGTAATAAAAAAGGGAATATCTGTAAAATAGAAGTTAAAAAAATACTTAAAATTTTTAAATTCTTAAGACATATGCATTTTGTCAAATAACAACTATCTGTAAAATAATATTCATTCCTGATTTTTAAAAAAAAGTAATTTCACTGTGAAATGGTAGTAAAGTGGAAAAAAAAATCTGTCAAAATTCACAGGCTCAGTGTTAGCTGATGCTAACTAACGCTGCATCTTTTCAAACTGACAACAATTACCAACAGGCCCAAATTCTCACTGACAACCTCCATGAATTACACTCAAGACATCCTCACACCTTTTCTTCAATATGCCTGCTGTTCCAAAGGCGTCAGAGGCAGAGCGAATGAATGAAGTGTGCAAAGACTCAGCACACGTGAAAAACAAACACGGCCCATGAGAAACTGTGGACTGGCCAGGAAAAAGGCCAACACACACTCAGGAGTACACACTCACACAGAGTATTAATATTTCAGCAAACTGTCCACTGTTGACTGGGTAACCAGCACCTTATCTAGACGGCCCGGGTTCGGTTACTGCTGATGAACAGCTTAGACCTCCACTGAATCAAGAGATCAAGAACTGGTGGCCTCCAACCTCACAGCTCATTGATGTGTTTGTCTTCTACATCTAAAAAGCATATAAAGATGGCTGTAGTTGTGACATATACAAGCTAAATGTGTGTACGATCTGCTGGTTAAACACCTGTTTGCACTCTGGTTTCCTGATGAGGTGGCAGCATCGCAAATTTGCCACGCTGAGGATGAAATGGGCAGCTGTGCACAGTGCAGCAGCTCTGCGTATCAACAGTATTAGGATCTAGCTTCACATCCACCCTACGTTACCACCTGACAGCGTTTTCACAGCGTCACCCACCAGCACAGACGCTTATCAGATGTGAGAGACGGAAACATGGCCGTCCCCCTAACGGTGCCCTCTCATGGCCCATCCCACCTCGTCCCACCTCCTCCGGTTGGATGCTGTCATGGGCTTGTCATCACCCACAGAGCTGCGACTGTGATGACATCACCGATCGCTGATGGGATGGCTGAGTCATTTTAAGTTTATATAAGATGTGGTTTTGATAACCTGAATAGCCGCAGGTGCATTTATAAGCTCAGCGTGGACCTGATTTTTAAATTAGACCTCTTTAGTGCTCTGCATCAGAGCATCCATTCGGTGGCTAAGTCACTGTAGTGTCCTCAGCTCAGCTAAATAAGAATATGTCTGGATGTGTTCCCTTAGATAAATTCATCCCAAATGTGCACTTTGGTATATTTAGTTTCCTTATTTATATTTGGAAACTAGACTGCAATCAGCATGATTTAGATATGGGTAATGGATGGAATATAATCTTGCAGCTTGTGATTGAGATGCTATAAATGCATCAACATGACTTGATTTTATCATTAGATACAGATATTTGTTAAAGCTGTATAGTCTTGTTTGTATCCAACTACAGCAGAGTTTTATCTGGATTCAACAGTCATAATGTACAAATACAAACAAATTCATACCTGAGGTGACAGCAAAACAAAGCCTCTGTGAAACTAACGTTTCTTGTGACCAAATATTTGCAGTTTAGAGCACAATTTTAGTATTGCTTCTGAAGTTAGGCTGTATGGTTTTGATCTTTCAAGCATCCATGTTTACACTTCAGTTAACATCACTATTTGTTGGGCTATGTTACATAAAATATCAAAGTTACCTATTTTCTAATTATCTCAAGGACTATAATCTCTAGAAATATCAATGATATGAATGAAATCAAGTCATTTTGATGCATTAATGACATTTCAGTCACAATGCTGGGGTAGAAAACTGCTTTATATGAGTTGAATTGGTACTTTAAGGCTATTTCACCCAATAAAAAAAATTATATTGGTTGCAATTTAAGTATAATAATGTTCTGATACTTGGACTGTATGAGTTTGATCTGCCCTATATCCTTGTTTACGCCGATTTTGCATTATTATTTGTTGGGTTTTACATTAAAATAAGGAAATTATAATTTCTCCAGTCATTCTAAGGATCCAAATCTTGAATAATACCACTCATATGAAAGAAATCAATTCATTTTGATGCATGGATAACATTTCAGTCACAGTGTAGGGGCTGCAACTTCTTTTTGGCAAGCAGAAAACTGGATGATGTGATTGACTTGAATTGGTCCTTTAAAGGCATTTAAACCAGGAAATACAAAGCAGTACTATAATGCCAGGATAATAGTGTGATCACAGATGATTCATGACGTGATCGCACTGATGCCTCTAAGTAAAACTATGGAATTGTTAAGAGGTTTAGACTGTATGTGCTTGATGTGTGTACTATTCTTATTTATATAGTAATTAACACGAATAATAGTTAGGTTTTACACATAAAATAAGGAAATGATCACTTTCCCAATTACACCAAGGACTGCAATGAATGAGATCAAGTCATGTGGATGCATTAACAACATCTCAGTCACAACGTAGGGGCTGCAATCACTTTTGGCAAGTGAAAACTTGTTTTATATAACTTGAGTCGGTCGATTTAGGCTATATAAACTAGTAAAGATATCTGGATTCGTTGTAATGTAAGGCAGAGAGCTATAAAACAAGGCAGGGATAACAGTGTAATGAGGGATGACATTGATAATTTTTGGTAATGTTACAATATTGTTCCAGATGTTTAGACTGTATGTGTTTGGTATGTCTGGAATTGTTGTTTAGATTGCAATTAGCATGATTAATAGTTGGATTTTAGGTCTAAATTAACAATATGGTCACTTTTCCAGTTATCCAAAGAACTATGATGAATTGAATCAAGACATTTGGATGCATTAATAACATTTCAGTCGCAATGTAAGGGCAGAAATCACTTTTTGGCAAGCAGAAAACTGCATTTTGAGTTGAACTAGTTCTTTTCCAGGCTCTTTCAAACAGCTACAATGATCATTTTGGTTGTAATTTACAATACGAAGCAGTAAAATAATGCATGCACAATAGTATAAAATTGTCTAAATGTTTGGGTGTAATGTGTTTGGTGCATCTGATATCTTTGTTTAGACTTTAGTTAGCATGAAAAATAGTTTGGTTTTATATATGAAATAAGGAATGATCTATTTTCAAATCATCAGCAGGACTATAATGAATAAAATAAAGTCATTTTGATTACATTTTGGTCACTTATATGAGCTGCAATTACTTTCTGGTAAGTGGAAAGTTTAATTGGTTATTTTTGGACTATTTCAAGAGGTATAACAAACTATTTTGGTTGGAATTTACAGCATGAAGCAGTAAAATAATGCATGCACAATAGTATAAAATTGTCTATGTGTTTCTAATTCTAATTCTAATGTTAAGGCGTTATGTGTTGGGTGTGTATAATTATCTTTGTTTAAACTTGTAATTAACATGAAAAATGGTTGGGTTTTATATTTGAAAGAGAAATCGTCTATTTTCAAATCATTAGCAGGACTTTATTGAATGAAATCAAGTCATTTTGATTACATTTTGGTCACATATATGGGCTGCAATTACTTTCCGGTAAGTGGAAAATTGCATTATAAGAGTTTAACTGATCCTTTAAGCTACTTCAAAACAGTAAAAAATAAAAATAATAACTGGTTCAGGTGCAATGAAGGGCACAGAGCAGTAAAATAAAGCACAGACGAGAGGATAATTCTGGGCAGATGGTCACTTTTTGATGTGAGTTATGCTCAGTAGTAATCTCCTGGTTGATAATCTAGCTTTCTGGATGCTAGCTAGCTGTCACCCTGCTCGGGTTAAAAAAAAACTGACAGGTTACATTTCTAGAAAGTTAACAACAATATTCCTTAACGTGTTATGAAGTGAGCGTTAATTTAACATTCACTCAGGTGTTGTTTCCCCGTGAAAACGACTGTTTGGTGAACTTGCTAGCTAGCTGCTGGAATGACTGACGCTAGCTACCAGCCTCTGCTAGCTGCTCAACGCTAACGGTGATGGCACAACTGTTAGCCCGAAAACAAGCACGAAAACGGGCTTTAAAACGCCCCCAGTGGCGGCGTCCGCTCGTTTTTACCTCGTCCTCCTTGTGATTCCGAATGCCACGTACTAAATCCTGGAGGTTTTTGTCGAACATCCGATCGATGCTCCCTTTGACAATCTTCAAAGCCATGTCTGTCTGCGACTGGGACCGCTTCTGTGCTGCGGGGGCCGAGCGCCTGGAGGAGGGTTAGTAGGAGCCGAGCGACACGCAACACCGTGTCTCATCCACCCGGGTACCGTGTGTGCAGGGTCCGCCGCTGGTGACCGAGTCCCGGGCAGCTGAAGCGGAGGCCAGACGAGGCGTCCTGTGCCGAGCAGAGACGCTGGATCAGTGGAGGAAATGGCTGACAAAATGGCGTCTGATGTCAGCTGATTGGAGTATTACATGCTGCTCTATGAGGCGAGAGATTCTCATGTGGGAATCAGAGGAATTAAAGGTCCAGTCCCCCTTTTTAAAGTCCCCCCCCGTGCAATAAAAATATAAATAATAATGCTGTGCAATTTCATAGAAATTTTGCTGGAAATACTGTATCGTTTCTTCTAGAAGAAGAAAATATTTATATCTATACACTGTGTGCTGCTCTCTTTTTTATTCAAACTGTTCTTCTTTTTGCTGCTTTTACACTGTAAATTTCACTGCTGTGGGATCAATAAAGGTTTAATCTATCTATCTATCTATATGTCTATCTGTCTATCTGTCTATCTATCTATCTATCTATCTATGTTACACTGGCAACCTGCTGTGTGACAACATGAGTAAAGTAGCACTGTGTTCAGCAAATCAAATGATTTGGTAAGTGGTAAGTGGTGGTAAATGATAAGTTTAATCCTCCTGTTGTCCTCATTTACAGACACCAAAAAATATTGTTTCCTTGTCTGAAAAAAATCCAGAAATTCAGCAACCCCCCCCCCCAAAAAAAAAAAGTTTCCCTTAAAGTTTTATTAAAAAAAAAAAAAAAAAAAATCCCTCAAATTTGGCAAGAAAATTCTTGGAAATATTTTCAAAAAATGAGTAAAAATCTTCCAAAAAATCCTAAAAATATCTAAAGTGAATCCATAGATATCAGTAAAACTTCTAATATTTTCTTTAAGAACATATTGCGAAATTTGCTGGATTTTGGTTGATTTTTTGTGAATGTTCTTCAGAAACATTTTTAACATTTCTTTTTTTCCACCAAAAAATGTTCAAAGATTTCCCAAAAATGTTAAAATGTGGACATCAGAAGTTTCACTGTGAAAATATATTCTTCCCACATTTTCAAACTTTAAACCGGGTCAATTTGACCCGCAGGTTGACACGAGGGTTAATATTTAAATTAGTTCGGTCAATCTCTGTAATTATGAATAATGTAGGGCCTAAGTCCAAATATTTAAATTAGTTGGGCTAATCCTCAGAATTAATAATGCTGTAGGGTCTTAGCTTGCATATTTAAATTAGTTAGGCTAACCTCAATAATTATTTGTACCATGGGGTTAATCTTCATAATTAATTAAACTGTACATCCTTAGAATTAATCAGGTTGCTCTCCACAATTATTAATATTGTAGGGTTTTAGCCTTAATATTAATTATTGTCCGGTAAAGTTGTATTCTGTCATTTTAGTATTTTTTTAAAAACATTCAAGAAATTTAGAATCATAAACAACAGTTTAAGATCTTAACATGATGATTTAAACTTGTTAATTCATAAGGACATTCTTGTTTTTCTATTGGAAAGGAGTTGAGTTTTAAATGTGTAGTACAAATATTAACGACCGATTCTTCCACAGAAAAGCAGGTTTTTACACACCAGCGAATGAGATAGAAACACAATCATGCTGAGATTTTTATTCAAGTCTCAACGAAGTGATAGAAATGCTTTACCAATTTACATAGCACTAAAAACACCTGTTGTATGCACATGACAGCAAAATGTCAAAATAGGCTGCAGCTACATGAGATCTCGATAGCTTTTTATGGGCAGTTTTCCATTTATTATGCAAGTTACTGCAAGCAGACACTAGGGGAGAGGAGAGTGTAGGTGTTCAACTCCACAGCAGTTATTATTTGAGACAAAACTGTGACTATCTGAAAACAAGGCTATAAAAAAAGTAGGTGGACCTCAGTTGGAAAACAGTTTTAAGTGACTCTTTACATTTCAGACTGGATTAACTGGATCAAGACCAGAGAATTAAAAAAAAAAAAACTTAACATAAAAGACTCACAAATAGTACTTTACCACTCTCATGATGCCATACACACAGACGAGGCTTTTGTGATGTTTCGCAGGCTTTATAAAAACGAAGCCAACGGATGTTAAGGGCTGCACAACATCTTCAGAGCAACAAACGACCAGCACGACTCAGTTTCTTCCCAATTTTCCCCGTAGGATTCATTGAAGTTTCATCTCATACTACCCCAGACCTAAATTCCGGTTAGAAGTGCTAAAAATGTAATCATTCAATATACATACAGTATGAAAGATCAACAAAAAAAAGAGTTCATGTGGTAGAATAAAGAAAGCAGCCAGGAGCAGGAGTTTGGGGTCCAGGACGGGCAGAGTGTCATATAAAAGGAAAAGTACATTTCAGAAACGAAAGAAGTCTGCGCAGCGCCACAAACTATCACACTAAGAAGCTTTCCTTGTTGCTGTGATGGACAGTGGACCAAACGGGGCTAACAGGTTTGATATTATCCAAGTACAAAATGTCCAAAACATCAACGGTGACGTAACAGATACTGGAGGAATCGGCTGGGTGTGTGCCGGGGGAGGACGTCACAACAGAGGCCACCATCTTTTAGCACTTGGTCCACAGCAGTGGTTGTTTAAGGGTCTCTCAGGTTTCTATGGCAGGAGGTTCCGTCTCTGCAGAGATGGAGTTGTCTGCATCTTCGTATGTGTGTGTCTGTTGCTCAGCTGGACTGTCTGGGCTTCGTCTGGAGAGAAAACACACAGTCTGTAACAATAACTGCTGGGATTGAAGGAAAGATGCTCACATAAGCTCCATTATTACATGTCATGCCTCAGTTTCAACCTAAAACTGACATTTTTCCAAAGAAATCTCTGTGTTGTGTATTTTTCCAAGAGACCTGGAGGATGCACCATGAAGCAAGTTCAACATATCCAGGCTTTCTTTGTGTTAGCCGGCTCAACAAAAACCTAAAACCTTAATCAGACATTTTGGGTGTGACAACAGTGGTTATCAACTTCCTTTGTTAAACAGGTTTTCTGCTTTCGACTCAACTGTGCAGGTTCACATAAAAGAAGGCATTTAATGCGTCATTTGATTCTTCTTCTGCACGAAATGAACCAATCGTGTGCCGCCTACTTCAGTCTGCAGGTTGTTATAATAGAGAGCTAGAATATAAAGCTATAGAATATAAACTTTTAAAAATGCAAATGATTCAAGACAGGAATGCTGGTAGGAAACTGTCAGTTGTGTATCTTAATATGTTCATTTTACCACTCAGTGACTCTCTGACAGCTGCACACTACAGCTGTTAAAAACCCTCCTGTTGTCCTCAATTACGAGCACCAAAAAATATTGTTTCCTTGTCTGAAAAAAATCCAAAAAATTCTACCAAAAAATTCCCCAAGTTTCTGAAAATTTGCAAAACCTTCAGGAAGAAAATTCCAATAATTCCTTAAAAGTTTCCCTTAAAAGTTTTATTTTTTAAAAAATCCCCCAAATTTGGCAAGAAAATTCTTGTAAATGTTTTCAAAAAATGAGTAAAAATCTTCCAAAAAAATCCTAAAAATATCTAAAGTGATTCCATATATATCAGTAAAACTTCTAATATTTTCTTTAAGAACATTCACATAAAGAACACTGATTTTTTTCTGAATGTTCTTAAGAGACATTTTTAACATTTCTCTTTTTTTCCACCAAAAAATGTTCAAAGATTTCTCAAAAATGTTGAAAATGTAGACATCAGAAGTTTCACTGTGAAAATATATATTTTTTCCCACATTTTCAAACTTTAAAATGGGTCAATTTTTGTTATTTGTGGCTTTGAGGTCTGTGGCTCGTTCTTTCTCCTCAATCATGAAGGTGCCAATTTAATCTTTACTTCGCTGCTTTAGGAAAAACATTGGGCGGCGTATAGAAATGCTTATTACTTTATCAGTGCATAAAATGAAAATAACAGGCTGTTTAACTCTCCAGTTGTCTTCATTTATGGGCACCAAAAATTATGGTTTCCTTGTCTGAAAAAAAATCCCAAAAAATCAGCAAAAAATTCCCAAATTTCTGATAATTTGCAAAACCTTCAGGAAGAAAATTCCAATAATTCCTTAAAAGTTTCCCTTAAAAGTTTTTTTTTTTTTTTTAAATCGCCCACATTTGGCAAGAACATTGTTGTAAATATTTTCCAAAAAATGAGTAAAAATCCTAAAAATATCTAAAGTGATTCCATATATATCAGTAAAACTTCTAATATTTAATAAAAAAAATCAAACCTCATTCATGTAAATATGACATTGAAAAAGTGCATTTAGGTCTGACATTGCCCCATAATGAAGGATACGTGGAAACTGCTTTAGATTTTGGGCAAATCAAAGTGAAATTAATGTTGCTGATTGAACATTCTCTGTGATAAATACTAACAGAACAACTAGTTCTCTAAGCTGTGCTGTATCTGCTGCAGTACCAGCAGCATAGAACAGGATCAAACATACAAACGTATTCTTGAGTCTTCTGCATCACCAACTGGATGGATGTAGGTAACCATGGTAACATACACTTAATAGTACAACTTTACGGCTTCGTCCACTGGGATTAATAACGTACAGCTCAACAGGTGTAACGTATTCCCTCAGCTGAGGATCTGTATCGTTCAAAGAGAATAATCAGGAAAAGAACTGGTGAGGACGCTTGTTAGAGCCAATTTAAAGCCAGAACTCTGAGTAGAATCGACTCCACAGCAGCTTAGATTCACAGCATCGGTTACCATGGTGATCTAACAGGTTAAAAGAGAGACACCTTCCTGACACTAAACATTCTGACTTTAGGCTCAACATAAATCGCCGAACCATTCGTCTTGTTTCATGGTGCAATCCTCAGCTCAACAGAGCAAGTCAGATGTTCACCTGTTTGGACTTGAAGTGGTTTCGTCATTGTTCTCCTCCTGTGCAGGTGATTTTGGTTTTTCCTCTACCTCCATGTCATTTTTATTCTCCTCTGATTCTCCATTCACTGGAGTGGAATCTGCAAAAAGTAAATTCAGATGTACATAAACACTGGGCAAACGAAAACGAGCAAACCGAAGCCTAGAAAAATCCAAAAAGTGGCTTTTTACCTGCGTTTTGTGGTTCCTTCTCATCGTCTTCGGGTTCCTTATCCTCTGTTTTAGGTTTAGCCGGCACCTCTCCTTTGCCCACGAAGCGAAGTTTCAACTTGTTGTAGACGTCACTCGCTTTTTCCATGACTGCAGTGCTGGCTTTATACCGCCGAATCTGGAAAGTTCAAAACAAAAACACATGAAAGACATTGAGAAAAGAGACAATATGCGAGATGTACAGTCAATGTAGCACATTTAACATATTGTAAAGGCACCTCACAGTTGAGTAAAGAAATAAAAGGATAGAACTAGTGATGGATTTGATTAAATAAAACACAGCAGACCTGGCAAGCTATTAAAACTATATAATTTTTTATCATTATATTTACAGGATGGAGGCAGTGGATTTACCAACAATCATCAAACCTCACTATTCTTGCATGTATGTTTTACACTGCAAAAATTCTAAATCCTACCAAGTCTATTTGTCTTATTTTTAGTGAAAATGTCTCATTCCACTCGATTTAAGATAAATTTACTTAACAAGAGACATTTCAGCAGATGGAGGGACTTGTTTTAAGACAATGCATCTTAAATATCTTGTTAAGTCAAACAATCTTGAAATTATCTTGTTTTGAGTTGAATTTTACAAGAAAACTCAAAATAAGTTTCACCCTTGTGTCATCCTGCAGGTCAAATTAACTCGTTTTAAAGTTTGAAAATGTGGGAAAAAATATATTTTTTCACAGTGAAACTTCTGATGTCCACATTTTCAACATTTTTGGGAAATCTTTGAACATTGTTGGGTGGAAAAAAAGACATGTTAAAAATGTTTCTTAAGAACATTCACAAAAAATCAACCAAATCCAGCAAATTTTGCGGGATTTGGTTGATTTTTTTGTGAATGTTCTTAAAGAAAATATTAGAAGTTTTACTGATATATATGGAATCACTTTAGACATTTTTAGGATTTTTTGGAAGATTTTTACTCATTTTTTGAAAATATTTACAAGAATTTTCTTGCCAAATTTGGAGGATTTCAAAAAAAATAAAACATTTAAGGGAAACTTTTAAGGAATTATTGGAATTTTCTTACTGAAGGTTTTGCAAATTTTCAAAAATCTGGGTTTTTTTTTTTGATGATTTTTTGTTTTTTTTTCAGACAACAATATTTTTTGGTGCCCGTAAATGAGGACAACAGGAGGGTTAGAACATCTCAAATTAGGAGGTTACATGAAAGCAAAAATCTATTTTTGAGTGAAAAACTACTTTTTAAAAAATTTTTTTTTAGCATATCTGGCTTATTTTAAGACACCTAAGCTTGACAGTCCTGGTAAAAATATATCTTAAAATAAGTTTTCCCAGCTAATTTTAAGATCTCAATATTCTAAATATCATATCTTATTTCAAGAAATCTTACCAAGACATTTTTCACTTGTTCTATTGGTAGATTTTTTCACTTACTTCAAGGTAAGAGTTCCTTGAAATAAGTTTTTTTTTCTTGTCTTGAGAGGGGCATTTTTTCCAGTGTAGAAGATAACCTTTATTTTGTTTTGGACTAATGCAGTGTATATTATAAGGATAGTTTTCTTGTCTATATATCTTATATATTTCAACCATGCTGGGCTTCCTGCAGGAGAAGTCACATAAAAATGAAGCACAGTGGAGCCAGAAACTGCACCTTTTTTAGTGTGGCAATAACTTCAGCATTTTTATGGAGGATCTGGCTGGTGACAGGTACAGCCTCGAGCTCTTCCAGTGCTTGTAGACATCGCTCTATGTCCTAGGAAACACACAAGCACATAAACACTGAGTATTCCTGTCAGCATTAAGACAGCAAAGACCAAAAGGAAACTGTATTTAACCTAAATTGTAGACATTACTTACTGGGTTGTCCACTTTGAGTGCAAACTTAATATCTGTGTGGAGTTTCTGTAGCCTTTCCTCTGGTGATGGTTCTGCACATAGACACAGAGTTAAACATGCTGTTCTCATCTAACAGTACATGTGAAACAGTGAGTGATAGAACTGACTGACCCTTTTTCTTTTCCACTTTCTTGTCCGGCAGCCTCTCCGGTTTGCGTTTGGGTTTTTCAGGCTTAGACCTGAGAGAGAGGAAACTCTGTGATCTCTGTGCATTCATTTTTAATGAAGTTCTCCTAATGAGGTTTGCATATTGCAGTCGGTTCCCCTTTGTGCTCTCACCTTGCTCTGGACTTCTCTTCTGACCGTCTGGCTTTCTTCTCCTTTAGCTCCTTTTCCTTTCTTTCTTTTCTCTCCTTCTCTTTCTTTACTCTGGCCTTCTTCTGGTTGTCCAGCTTCTTGGAAGGTTTCTTCACCTGATGATGGAAAAAGCACATGAAGCTACATGTGTCAACTGCAATTCTATTATTTTGAATAAAGCAATGTCAAATTGAGATAAACATGTTGTCTTCTTTTGCTTTATAGTTGTGAACAAACATTTCCATAAACTTGTAAAGACCATGCATATCATGGCAGAGTTGAGTTTCCAATGACTCCTATAACTCTCAATATTCTATGATGGAGTCACTGAAACTCATGTGTTTTTGACACACAATAAAACCAATCATGTTTTTTGGTTCATTCATAGATTTATTATAGGTCTCCTGGAAATATGACAAAATCTGCTGGCTCAAAAATATACACACAGCACGTTGAATGATCAGTTTTGGTGATGTAGAAAGCAGTGTTAATCTAATTTTCTTACCGACAGGGCCTCTTAACTTCTTGGTAGTGATTACGATTGACTGCAGCTGTTGACTCCATTGAGCCAATTTAAATAAGGCCCATTTGATCCACTGATTAGACTCAGACACAAACACTACAGTGGGGAAGTCTGAGGAACTCAGCAAAGACCTGAAAACGCTAATCATTAACTTCAACAAGTCAGCTGAGTCCCTTGGAGCCATTTCAAATCAGTTAAAGATCCCAAAATCAATCGTTGAACAAGCATGAGTGAAGTTCATGGTCCAGTTGTGTTACTGCCACAATCAGGAAGAAAACACAAACCATCACCTGCTGCTGAGAAACAATTGTTCAGAATGGTCAATAGTCAACCAAAAATCATCAAAAAACAGCTCTGCAATGAATTAGAAGCTGCTGGAACACATCTGTCAGTGTCCACATGGTTTTACATCAACATGAACTGAGAAGCAGCAATGCAAGAAGGACATTCTTCCTCTAGAAGCAGAACTCTAAAGCTCCACTGAAGTTTGCTGCTGATCACATGGAGAAATAAAAGGCCTTCTGGAGGGAAGTTCTGTGATCAGATGGAACAAAAATGATATTTGGCCACAATGACCAGAAATACGTCTGGAGGAGAGAAGGTGAGGCCTTTGACTCTGAGAACACTTAACTTTCTATCAAGCATGGTGGTGGCAGTATTATGCTCTGGGGCTGTTTCGCTGCCACTGGCACTAGTGCTTTACACAAAGGGGATGGAATAATGAGGAAGGAGGATTACCTCCACATTCTCTGGGTAATCCTAAAATCGTAATCCAGAAGGTTGATCGTGGACACAGCTGGGTGTTCCAGACGTGGTAAAGAAATGGTTAAATAAGGCTAGAATTAAGGTTTTACACTTTTCTCCCCAAAGTCCTGACTTAAACACTACAAAGAACCTGTGGACTGCAATGGAAGAAACAAATTCATGCCAGAAAGACAAGAAATCAGCTGAACTGCACCAGTTTTGTCAAGAAGAGGCAAAGATACAAACAGAAGCTTGTGGAAGGAAATCAAAAGCTCCTAACTGAGGTAAAAATGGCCAAAGGACGTTTAACCAAACTGCTGTGTGTATATTTCTGGCCCAGCAGAATTCCTCACATTTCCAGAGGAGCTATAATAACTCTGGTCTTTACAAATGTATTTAAACTTCATGACACTAACTGAGAGACTTACCTCGGCTGGCGGTGGAGAATCAGAGTCTGAGGGTGCTGGGATCGGAGGTGGAGGTGGTTTCTTGGACTTCTTCAGCGGGTGATCATCGATACCTTCATCTGAGCTGCTGCTGCTGTCACTGTCGCTCCCTTTTTTACCCTTATCTTTGTCTTTCTTCTTTTTCTCCTCTTCCTCCTTCTCCCTCTCACGTAGCCGGCGGAGCTCCTCTGCTTCCTCCTTTTTCCGGCGTTCCTCCAGCTCTCGCCTGCGTTCTTCATCTCGCTTCTTCCATTCGCTGATGCGGTCGGGTTCACTGTCGCTGTGGGAAACACAACTTTTAGTCAACACATATTTCTGAGTTTGTGCACCAACATTTAAAAACAGAAGCTGACCTGTCACTGTCGGAGGAGGATGAAGGTGCTCGCTTTGCCGGGGCGGGTTTGGGTTTACGTGCACGAGGCTTCGGCGCAGGTTTCTCTGTAAATCGACAAAACAACAGACTGTGAGCTCTGTGATTTTAGCAGCAATGTAGGGCCTGAGACATTTCGCTGAATCTCCATTTACCTGCATCTCTAGGAATTTGAATGAAGCTTTAATAAATACAGAAATAAGACTAAACCTGCACTTTTCTTGCGAGCCTGCGGGCCTTTCCGAGGAGGAGGATCCGAATCCGAGTCGGATTTCGAGCCGGACTGAGATTCTGAGCCGGACAGAGCCGGTCGAGGCTTCTCGTCCTCAGAGTCGCTGTCCAATACTTTCTTCTCCGACCCTGATCCCGATTCCGAATCCGAGTCAGACGAAGCCTTCTGCATCGTCACAGAGAAAAGGGGTCAAAGTTAGATACAGAGAGAGAAAACACCAATTTTTGTGCCATAAAACACCCAAATAATCTTTGTGTGAGAAGGTTAATGCTTCACCTTTTTCTTCCCTCTGCCTCCTGCTTTCTTTCCACCTCGTCCACCTGATTTCTTCTCTGGAGTAAAATCCTGTAGAAGGAAAAACAAATGTCAAACATAACCGATTTACAGACTTTTAAGGTTCACTCGCAGATACCACAGTGAAAAACACGTGTTACTACCTGGTCACTGTTTTTGCCGGAGTCGGACTCTGAAGGCGTCGGCTCTGATTCAGAAGGAGATCCGCTCTCTTCGTCTCGGTCACTGGACGAGCCGCGAGCCTTTTTTGGAGGAGGAGGTCGCTAAAAAAGAGAAACAAGAGCATGAAATTACAAAAACTGAAGAGTGATTTTTTTTTTATCTGAAAGAAATGATTTGACCTGTCAAACATGCACTAAAGCCACACCGACGAGTTCTGTTAATCCGAGGCGCATTAGGCTTTTATTGTTGCTATGACGACTTCTGATATGAAGAAAGAAGCTAACAGGAATGAGTGGTCTTTTTTGCTGCCTTTTGTTGACATTATTATACAAGCAGGCAAATTCTCAGCAGTCATTCATGCACAGCAAATTGTTATGATAACTCTGGTGTGTTTCATGTCAAGAGCGTCCTTTTTGTACCAATAACTGCAACCAGGGATATCTTTTTCTGTTAAACTTCAATAACATGATAATTAGAAGTCTCTGAACAGACCGTGTAGCTGCAGCAGTGATTTATTTGCAATGAAAATCTGCAGAATCACCTTAGGAGCTTGTGGCTTTCGCTTCACTCCTGTTCCTCCTCCTCCTCGGTCTTCACTGCCGGAATCCGAGTCGACCTCACTTCCGGACTCGGCTTTCCGAGGAACCGTGGCGTCTTCGTCGTCTTCGTCCTCGTCGCTTCCTCCTCCGGCGTTGTTGCCCTCGCTGTCGGACGAGCTAGCCGGCTGCAGACGAAACGCAACACAGAGATGAGAGATGCAGCAAAGTTTCCCGCTCTGAATCAAACAGAAGATGCTGCAGCTGGTAGAAATCAAAGCTTAAACCACAAGGCAAGCAGGATGCCAGTCTAGTCATCAAAAGTCGAGGTTAGACAGTTCAGACTGCTTCACTTTTGCAAAGAATTGCTTGTAAATTCTGACATAAGGAACATTAAATTGGGGATTAAATGAGGATTATGTACAATAGTTGAACCTGAGAGATTAAAAAAAGAGGAGAAATAGTACAATTTGACACCGTCTAAGTCTGCATGAACGTTATCTCTCCGATTTCATGCTGAGCTACAGATGCTTCAGGATTTTTGATATCAGGTTGACTTACTACAGGCGGGGCGCTGTAGGAGGCGTGTGGATTATTCTGGATCTCCCATAAACCTTCGTTGAATCCCTTCCTTTTGTTGGGCTTCCCGTAGCGTTCTCTGTACTTCTCGTAGGCAAAAAGGTCCTTTGCTGCCAGGAATGCTCTGAGAAAAGAGAAAATACAAAAAACAGAAGCTTACTTTAACGAAAACAAACTTCAACAGTTAAGTTTCCATTAACTAACAGGATGTTTACACTGCTGCTCAGGAAGGTTTACTCTGACTGCAGGCTTTAGAGCGGCACACGGCTCCACCTAGTGATGCATTAACACACAGCAGGTGCCATCTTGTCAGACAGATGGTGTCTGATGGTGGATCAAACATGTCAACACATCCTTCGGAAACATACTGCACATTCAGACTGACACCAGTTAACAGCGAACCTCCAGAAATAAAGTCAGCAAGAAAAGCTGTCGCACAAAAGTAGTGATTTGTGTTTCCATCTCACACCACTGAGGAAATCAGGTTAAAAAAAAAAAAACACAAATGAGCCTGGGTTTAAATTTAAAATTGCTACATCCAGTTCCACCATGCATGATGAAAAATAAAATGCACCAAAGCTAAAGGATTTAAAACAGTCTTGTGATTTTATTTCCAGCTGCAGCCGTCTGAGCTTAAACACTTCTGTGAATATAATTAAATGAATCTCTGTTGTACTCACGTTTCATGTGTCCCGAAGAAGAAAATTGGGATTTTATTAGGAGGTGGTTTCACTGCTCCATCAGCCACGTCTTCAATCTGTAAACAAGCAGGATTAGAAAAATATTTCATAAATATCTCTCATGTTTTCTGCAGACCTGGATACTCAAACGATGAATATTTAATCCTGGACCACTATATATCACATGTCTGTTAAGATTTAATTCTAGCAAATCTGTTTTCTGCTAAACTGCAATATTATCCATCTACCTCCTGTAAATAACCCTGTATTTGTCCTGAATAACTGCATTTGCTTCAGTCATAAGAATCTGCACAACAATGTGGTTCACCTTAAACGTGCAATTTTACACATATTTTCAGCTGCATATAGTAAAAACATGTTTTTCTTTCTTTAACATGGTATCCTTGTTTAAATGCATGTTTTTTGGTGTGAAAGCAAATTAAAAAGAGTCAGATTCCCTGCATATGTTTGCATATTTGGCCAATGAAGCTCATTCTGATTGATGCCTGGTAAAGAAAACATTTTAGAGCAGCTTTAAATGATTTAAACGACATGTATAAGTGGTGCAAACTAAACTAGTTTTACAAGGAGAACGGGGTTTCTTGTCCAGAGAAATTCTCAACCGTCGTTTCCAGAATAACAACGGAACTTCGCTGCCTCCGTGTATTTCAGGCCGACAGCATCTCATGCAAACTCTGCCGCTCCTACACTCACTGTGGGCCCGTGGGTCAGCCCCACAGTCCGGAACGCATTCAGCTACGCGTGTGTTTGTCGGTAACCGTTAAATAGAGCCGGAGACAGCCGGAGAAGCTTCTCCAGAGTCCCATGCAGAGCAGCCCACCCTCCGCCCCTCCGGCTGCTCTACTCGCTCACCCGGGCCGGCCAGTGTGGGTATCCCTTCATCTTAGCGAAGACCAGGTCTCCGGGCTGGAAGTTGTGAGGCATCGTGCCGCTCCTCCGTGCAGCCTGGACGCGGGAAAGTGTTCAGAGTCGCCGTCTGTCTGTGTGTCTCCTGGGTTTGGTGTTTTCAGGTCGACACGAAACCTGGAAACGATGGGGGTTAGCCAGCAAGCTAACAGTACGTTAACGTTACCGCGAGAAGAGATGGCGGCAACGCAGCCGATACTTCCGGTTAGGGTTAGCTGTTTGGCTTCAAATTAAAAGCCTTCTGCTTGAACAGTAAAAACAAACTGTCAGAAAAAAAAGTGCTTCACACCAGTTTCCTAAAAATTATATAAACTTTATTTAAGAATGTAGAACCTCAGTAGTGAAATATGAGATATGTAAATTGCTGCTTCATCAAGTCGTTAAAGTGATGCCGTTAGAAATGCAGTAGAAATGCTCTCAAATAATTAGAATTAGAATGGCTTTATTGTCATCATACATGGCATGACGAAAATATAAATAGCTTCTGCTGGACGGTGCACAACAAAAAGCAATAAGTATTAAAATATCAACATTAAATAATAAAATCAAATGTACATATATAACAAAACAATATTAAAAATGCCAACATCTGCAAAGGAGGCCAGATATTTACAATATGCGAGGTAAATGACATGGAATAAGAACCAGTAGAATATGATAAATATGTTTGCATGTATATGTATGTGAGTCTGATGGACCATGGATAGAAACTGTTCCTAATGCAGGACAAACGGGCTCAGGAACAGTTTCTATCCATGGTCCATCAGACTCCTGAACTCCAAACAACTGGCTACCTGAATGCATAATGTCACTTTTTGCTGCTTTTGTGCAATTTCCTAACATATTTATCATATTCTACTGGTTCTTATTCCATTTAGTTTACCTATTATTGACTTATTCTTTACATACCTTTTATTCTCAACAAATTCATTTGGTTTGAACAAAACAAAAACAAGAACACACATATTAACACATTTAAAAACTAAATATAATACAACTACATTGTTTTAAAATGTAATTATTATTATTGTCGAGAACACAAAGTTAGCTGTTGTCATAAGTGCTTGAAATGGTGCATAATTTGGGATTCAAAATATAAACTTAGCTTTATCATAAACAATGGACACGTTTTCTGTCTCACTCCCACAATATGTTCGTCAACAATCCAATAATGTTTCAGACATATATCAACAATAAAGATAAATTATATCGAACTACTATTAACAACAAGGAGCACACAGCAGCTAGATAAAAAATTAAGCATATTAAAAATCAAGACTCAACATATAGCAATGACACGATGATAAAAAACAAAAGTAATAAAGATAATAAATACTATTTACACTATATTGACCTTTCACATGTAGCCATATTAATATGGTGTGTAGAACTGAACTTTAAAAGTTATAAAGAGTAATTTTCCAATTCAATCCGATCCAGCTTTATTTTTATAGCACTTTTAACAACCACCGATTGAACCAAAGTGCTGTACATCCAGAACAACGCAAATAAAATCAGGAATACACAATAGAAGCACTAAAAGCAAATAAGATAAGATAAGATAAGATAAGATAAAGATAAAGTTCTTTATTTCTCCCCACTCCAGGGGAAATTTACATTGTTACAGCAGTTTTATTTACAATATATACAAGGGTGGCAAAATTTTTAACAGAAAAAATAAAAATAAAAATAAAGTTTAAAAGTGCAAAGATGTGCAGTGCAAGAATGTCTGTGCAAATTTTATGGTTTGGGGTGGTAATGATATAGTCCAGTTTATGTTAACATCAGCCAGTGATGCTGATGTTGTAAAGATATATAATAATATAATATATACAAAAATACACAGTAAAAGCACTTAAAACAAATAAAATCGGAGATATACAATAAAGGCACTAGAAATAAATAAAATCACAAAATTAAAGGCACTAAAAAAAAATAGAATCAGAAATACACAATAAAGGCACTGAAAACAAATAAAATCAGTACCTCATTCTGGATGGAAAGCCAGGGAATAAAGGTGTGTTTTAAGATGGGTCTTAAAAATGTAATTTTGTTCCATTATGACCAGCGCTAATAGTGTGTAGCAGCAAATAAACTAATAACATAAATCCACGTGTCCGAAATGTCAAATTTATTTTTCATGATAAAATTACCAAATTATGTACCGTTCATCTACAGTTTCCCAGGAATTAAAAATCACAAATCCATCCAAATGTATCAGAAATATTTCTTTAAAAGTTAGTTTGCTTTTTTATTTAAATGTATTCTTTACAAACTTAGTAGTGTAAATTACGGACTTTTGTTCTTGCAGGTAAATGATTACACCGGAAGTTAAAAGGTTGTAGTGTTTACCGAAGCTTCATTGATCCGGATGAAGCAGCCTGATGTCGCCACTCGATTGGACATTATCAGCGGAAGTCCCGCCTCATCTCTCTCCTGATTGGCCGTCCTGCTCTCAGTCTTCACTTCCTCCAATGACAGGTTTCAGGGTGGAAGGCTGCATTGACCTCCCCCCAGACTCACCTCTACTGCGGAGCCATGTTTCGGTCTTTGAGACACGTCCGGCAGTTTAACTGCAACCTCCTGACTTCACAAAGACTCGGAGTGAACTCCAAACTCCGCATCTCCACGTCCACGATGTCCGCCTCCGAGTTCAGGGTCGAGCGGGACACGTTCGGGGAGCTAAAGGTCCCCGCTGACAGGTACTACGGAGCTCAGACTGTCAGATCCACCATGAACTTCAAGATCGGGGGACCCAGCGAGAGGATGCCGCTGCCGGTCATCAAGGCGTTCGGGATCCTGAAGAAAGCAGCCGCGGAGGTGAACAAAGACTACGGCCTGGACCCAAAGATAGCAGACGCTATCGTCCAGGCTGCAGACGAGGTTGCAGCAGGTAAACTGGACGATCATTTCCCTCTGGTGGTGTGGCAGACCGGCTCAGGAACCCAGACCAACATGAACGTCAATGAGGTGATCAGCAACAGAGCCATCGAGATCCTGGGAGGCAAACTGGGCTCCAAGGATCCGGTCCACCCCAACGACCACGTCAACAAGAGCCAGAGCTCCAACGACACCTTCCCCACCGCCATGCACATCGCCGCCGCCACAGAGGTCCACCAGGTCCTGCTGCCCGGCCTCCAGACCCTCCACGATGCTCTGGCCACCAAAGCCGAAGAGTTCAAGGACATCATCAAGATTGGGCGAACCCACACTCAGGATGCCGTCCCACTGTCACTGGGGCAGGAGTTTAGTGGCTACGTCCAGCAGGTCAAGTACAGCATCGAGAGAGTGAAGGCCGCCATGCCCAGGGTGTACGAGCTGGCAGCAGGAGGAACCGCCGTTGGGACGGGACTCAACACCCGCATTGGGTTTGCCGAGAAGGTCGCTTCTACAGTCGCTTCCCTCACAGGTCTTCCCTTCGTCACAGCACCCAACAAGTTCGAAGCTCTGGCTGCTCACGATGCCCTGGTGGAGCTGAGCGGGGCCCTGAACACGGTGGCCGTCAGCATGATGAAGATCGCCAACGACATCCGCTTCTTGGGGTCAGGACCTCGCTCCGGCCTCGGGGAGCTCATCCTACCCGAGAACGAACCGGGCAGCAGCATCATGCCGGGGAAAGTGAATCCGACCCAGTGCGAGGCCATGACCATGGTGGCGGCCCAGGTGATGGGGAACCACGTGGCTGTGACCATCGGAGGCAGCAACGGACACTTTGAGCTCAACGTCTTTAAGCCCATGATGGTGAAGAACGTGCTGAACTCGGCGCGGCTGCTCGGCGACGCCTCCGTCTCCTTCACCAATAACTGTGTTGTGGGCATCGAAGCCAACACCGAGAGGATCAACAAGCTCATGAACGAGTCGCTCATGCTGGTCACCGCCCTCAACCCGCACATCGGCTACGACAAGGCTGCCACCATCGCCAAGACGGCCCACAAGAAGGGCTCCACGCTGAAGGCCGTGGCCGTGGAGCTCGGATACCTGACCGAGGAGCAGTTCGACCAGTGGGTGAAGCCGAGCGACATGCTGGGGCCAAAGTGAACTCTGAAACACTACCAAACATAGAAAATTCACTTTTCCAGAGCCAGAAAGAGTGTTTACTGTGAAATCAAAGCAGTGAAACTGTTGAAGGACATTTTCTGAATCCTGAACATCTCTGAATAAAAGTTTGTGCCATCTGCTCCAGTTGTTGGATGAAGCTTCTTACTTACTAGTGGTGTTAAACTTCTATTGTGCTTCAGATATTAGCTGGTAGACCAGATCTGACACTTGTGGATGTGACCGAACCAGATTCTGGCATACCTACACCTTTAAGTCTTACATTATTTTCCATAGCAGTATAGTCTCAGAAATAGCTACAACTGTTGCTCAACATCACTATTTATCACCATATGCACAAGTCGAATGCGTATTTATCATAATTCATGAATTTTTGTATATAAAATCCTCTGAAATCTCCAGTTATTAGTCTGTACCATTGCAGTCATTTCAACAAGCTGTACCTCATTTGCTCTGGTTTGTGTGCCATACATGCAGTGTTCCAGTCCAACCAAATATATTAATTAAAAGCAAATATTTTCTGATTTGACCTTTCTTTTCTATTGTTTATACACACACACACACACACACACATACAGAGAAAGTGTGTATAGTTCAACTCTTTATTGCATACATCAGGAATTTCAACATAAGAACAAATGCCAAATTGTAAATATATAAAACTTGCAAATAACAGAAAATGACAGCGTTAATTTTGTACAAAGAAAAAGTGAACAGTGGCTCCTCGTCTATTTGGTCCAGCTGACCTTTGGGATATCGTAATGCTCAGTCAGGGTGTCCAGGTGACGATTGAAGTCCTGGAACCACACAACAGATAGAAGGCGCATTAATTTTTGCAAAAATCTTGTGAAAGTTCTCTTTAAAAATGTTGCAACTGCAGGATTCACTGAACACACATTAATGCAAGCTTCACTTTAAAAGTCACATTTAGATAAACTGCATGTCGATGACTAAAAATAAGCCATGAAGTTGTGAATGAAAACGCTGTTAACAGGACAGAGAGCTGTACTATGAAGTGAAATTACTGAGTTAGTGAGGTATGTTGGGCCTCAAGAGTTTTCAGTGTCACGGAGGTGGTTCTCTTTCAACCCGGTAAGATCACTATGGTAACTCAGCAGCACAGCTAACCTGCTCTGGAGGAGGTTCTGTTTAAAATGTAGGATTTACATCAGCTGCAAGAAGCATCTCCCTTTAATCACTGCTTTTCCTGATGATATTCTCTGTGAGCGATACAGATTCTAAGCTGATGTTATAAAAAGTTGACATAAATACAGGGTTTCTGCAGAAATCAGCCAGTCAAATTCAATGCTTTTTAATGCCATTTTAATTCTACACTGTAAACATTTTAATGTCATGACCGTGAACTCAACAAATTACACAGGTTTGTTTTTTGTAAAAGATGATTTTCATAATAATAATGCCTTTTTATATGAAAACTGTCCCTACATTTCACAATTTCTGAATCCAGAAACCACCCCTGACCACCCACAGGCTGCAGTCATTCTCTGAATTCCACGTTTTCTAGCCATTCTTGCTGGAATTTGCATTTCCCCATTACCCAGCTCTCCTCCACCTGGTCCAGCCTGCCGGCCACTTTACAAACATGCAGTTTTTGACAATTGTACCTGATCGGCCGGAACAATTATCGCAATGCTTCAGCATGTTTACGCAGATGCACATATCTGACGAATCGCAGTCTATAATTATATATTACTATTATCAGATATTTTCCTTGAAAACTGCAGAAAGAATTTTTAATGCCACTGAGAATCAAATTTAATGATTTTTAATGCCATTTAAGGTCTTAATTTTTGCAAAATCAACTTAATGACTATTAATGCTTTTCAATGCCCTGCAGAAACCCTGAAATATATATATAACAAAATATGAGCTGCTTATACTAAAAATTTCCAGGAAAAAGTTAACTCTGAGACATGCCGTCATTGTACCATATGCCATTTCTATTGTAATGAAAATACAAGAACATCCATCCATTATCTATACACAGCTTAATCCTCACTAGGGTCATGGGGGGGCTGGAGTCTATCCCAGCTGACTCAGGTGAAGGCAGGGGACACCCTAGACAGGTCACCAGTCTGTCACAGGGCTACATACAAAGACAAACAAGCACTCACACATTCACACCTACGGGCAATTTAGAATGATCAATTAACCTCAGCATATTTTTGGACTGTGGGAGGAAGCCGGAGTACCCGGAGAAAACCCACGCATGCACAGGGAGAACATGCAAACTCCATGCAGAAAGATCCCGGGAAAGCCGGGACGTGAACCAGGGACCTTCTAGCTGCAAGGCGAAAGTGCTAACCACTACCCACTGTGCAGCCCAATACAAGAACAATATGATGGTATTTGTAAACTACAGATTCCAAGCTTTTATATGATATATAACATGTTGTGATTGCTGTGAGTGAAACGGATACAATAGCTATGTCAATTTTCAGGAAAAAAGAACCGAAAAATTAGTGGAAAAAAAAATCACATTTCTAGAGAAAGTAAAAATAGCGTAAAAAAATATGGTGGGAATGAGTTATTTTATTGTTACCACTCAAAGTCTCATTTAGGACATCATAAAGGTTAAAAATATTAAGTGGCATTTTGTTGTGGGGGGGCATATGGTAAGCCATCTGGGCTCTCAGACTATATCTGCTTGATCCATACATTTGTATTGTCACTGACCGAAGCAGAGCAGCTACAGCAGCACTGAATGCAGCATGTGGCCACAGGAATCTACATGCAATCAGCTGATGATGCAAAAAAAGCTTAAATGTGTTTCTAAGTTTTGTCTTGTTTTGCTGGTTAGGCTGTTTTACACTGTTCTACTGCAGCCTATAGAAGACAGATTAGAAATTCACTATTCTACTGGTATTAATCACAAAGAATATTAACAAAAACATTCATTTCACTTTGATTTGGCCAAATATGACAACGTAAGACCTTAATGCACTTCTCAAGTTTCATGTTTAAATGTATGAAGTTCTAATGTGCAGCTGTTAGAAATAAGGAGCTGCAATAAGAGTTTCACTGAGTGGGAAAATAAATATGTATTGACTCACATGATTAACAATTTTCTTCCAGCTATCTGTTCTTGCATTATTTTCAGTAACTGTAACTTTTTACTGTAAGGACTTTGTATATTCTTGTCCCCATGACTAATGTCAGCGGCATGAATTTGGTTCATTTTGTGCAGAAGAAGAGTCACATGACACATCAAACGCACTCTTTAGTGGGAGCTCGGTCAGAGCCTGAAGGGAAAAATGTGGTTGAGACAGAAAGTTGATCAGCAACATCATAACACCCATTATCCCTCATTAGGGTTTAGGGTTTGTCACACAAAGAAAGCCTGACTTTTTCAAACTTGCTTCATAACGAACCCCAAAAGAGCGATGTCAAATCTGACGTGACTCACCTCGACTCTGTGTTTGTGAGTCTTCGATGCTTTATTCAAAATCCGCTCCATTTGCTGTAAGAAAAGAGAAAAAAGACTTTAATGCAAAAGACTGAAATTATACTTTATTGCTTATTTACACACATCACTTCCAGTACACTAAACTAAGACTAAGGCACTCTTTCTTTGTGTTATTTATAAGCATCATCCCATGTTTTTGGACAGATCGGACAGACACATTGAGAATACTCATTTAGTCAGGAGAAAACACTGTTCTTCATGTTCATGTTGAGGTGTTTTTCTGTTTCTGCTTCACAGGACACTCTGTTGCAACATTCACCATTTCAAACAACAACCTTTGTCCTTTAGATTCTAAAAACACCGACAAACATTGTGTAAATTATCTGAAGGCAAACTGAAACTATCCAACATCATTAACAAAAACCCTGAGCTGCATGTGTAAATTCTAAAACCATATTAGCTTCAAATGACTCTGCTGTGTTAACATTGATAACCGTCTCTCTCAGAGGTAATATAATCGGTGCTTTAGTGGAGGAGGAAAGTTCAAAACAGCACACGTTGATAATCTACTGTCCACATTTGTTGTGCAATTTTAGTTCGCTGGCCGTTATTTTTTTCAGCAGAGGTAAATTAATTTGTAGATACAGCAGATGCAATTAATTTTAATTGTGCACTGTCCCTGCAAAAAAATAAACAATATAATAAATATATGGATAATTTAGTGATTGTTGCATTACTGACAGCAAACTGCATGAGCTTCATTGATCACATTTCAGGAAAGCTTCAGATTCAAAAGATCTTTAAGATTCATGATCTGTGTTTTTATATAAATAACATTTTAGATTCCGTTCTTACAACAACTCCCTTATTTGGCTCTGACCAGTGAAAAACTCAATACAGATTGATTGATTGATTGTGTGTCAGTATAAACCCTCACGGCCTTTACTGTAATAATGCACTGTGGTTATTAGTGGTACAGATTTGTGGTAGTCGTGGTGACCACATCAGCAGCAGCCAGAGCTTTCTAGGTCATTTAGTCAATACTCAGCCTTAAATCCAATCACAGCATCTCTTGGAACGCTGCACAGCAATAACTTACTCTTTTTTCTTGCATCTTGTCAAAAGCCATTTGTGCCGGTGTCCTTTTGTCAACATAAGCCTTCTTGGTTTTCACCTCCTCATCGTTCTGGCTGGTCGCTACCTGCTCCAAGCGATGTTTACTCTGTTTATCCTTCTTCTTCTTCCTAAAAATAAGAAACAAGTAATGAACAGTTACTTGATCAGTGGTTTGTTGGGTCAACAACTCACACAGATCATCTATTTTGACAGATAAAATGATATGAACCACGTTTTTAGTGGAAATGGTCAATTTTCTATTTCTTTCTTACACAAACAAGTTTAAAAAGAACAGCATGATTTTTGCTGCCGTCTGTACGATACATGCATGTTTCATTATTTTGGGGAAATATGATTTGTATGCCAGCACATCTTTGTAGCACCACAAAACTTCAATTATATTGGTATGCTGTAACACATTTACTTTTATCAGAAAACTGTGTCTCTTGCAACTGGATAGAGCTGCACAGAGGCCGTCTTAATGCAGGTTAAATATAACACCGACCTTTGACGTGGTTGCACAGCGATGAGCAGCTGTGCTCCTGGTCAGTTTACCACATCACCATGAGACAGCCTTCCACTAAAATTCAGCTTTGAGGCCTTTTGTGAATATCTAAGGCAAAGAGTGTTTTAGCAACATGTCGTTAAATATCTGTAATGTTATTTGTTTTCAATTTATTAGCTAAGTGTGTAAGGATCAAATCTAACCTTTCATTGTCTGAATAATGTTCTTGTTGCCAAAGACAGCAGGATTTTTGAAACATGTATTCAACTCATTGAATGTTTTAGCTTGCTTTGAAAAAACTTTACTCATCAAGGTTAGCTGTAACAGAATGTTACGATATTTAAATAACGTCAATGGAAATACATGAATAGATATTTAATAAACATATAAACCAATCTTTCTTTAATATAATCTTTCAGTTCATGATGAATGGATCATTAGATGAGGGGTAACAGATGGAAAGAGGTGTGGATAGTTATAAATCACTGCAAGATTGGTTCACACAGACTTTTCTAGCAAGTTTCACAGATAACCAATGAACCCTGCCCCTGGTGTAAGTTGGAACATTTCACTTCTGATTTTTACAAGAACAACAACCAATCCTGGAATCTAACTTTGAGGATTGTTGTGTAATAGGAATGTGTTTGTTGTTTACGCAAGAACATGATTAATATTTTTCATTATTTATCTAAACCAAAATGTGACATGTTCTGCACACTCCTTTATCACACTTGGAAATATTGTATCGATATTCATGTATCATCAGACTTACCGTACTTCAGAGATAGTCTCAATGAAATGCTGCACTGGAAATCAATGTGTCTATTATCTGTACTACTGAACTGTTGGCTCACTATTATTACTACTATGCCATAATGAGGTACTACCAAGTTGTTGTATTTTTGCCTTTTCTGTTATAATTTGTTCATTTACAGGTAAAGAGTGAAACCTATTTTTGATCGCAGTTAACCGTTAGCTTGTGTCCATGTTGTGATGAATCTACGCTGTATTACTGAGTGTGTAAAACCGACAGGATCTACATTATTTACTAACTAGTTCAACATTTTATTGTCTAGTTTATCTAAAATGTCCTTCCTAGGTTTGTTGTTTGTTTTGTTGTAGCTAATGCTAGCTAGCTAACGTTTTCTAGCTCCAAATGTTACATTCTATAAAGCCAGAACCGAAATCACAAACACAGCGAGTGTTTTCTCGGTAAAAAAGCTATTTTTATAATTAATTATTAATAATTAATTATTCACATTATCTTTATTTAAGGCTCACATTAACGCCGTGTTGTTCTGCTAGCAAACACGCTAACAGTTAGCCTCCTGTGGCGCTTTAATCGGCTCAGACTGGCAGTTTTTAATTAATTTAAGCGATTCGTCTTCTACTAAAACTTTTGCCGAACACTAAAACGACTAAACTTACTTTTTCCCAGCTGAAATGTCTCCTACTCCCTTTAATTTCAGAGCACTCTTCTGCACTGTGGCGTACTCAGACATGTTCTGACGTCTTCTTCTGTTTTATTATTAGAACCACCGACAGAACATCAGTGCTGCCACCTGCCGGATTTAAATAAAACTACACAAACCTGGCTGTAGTTCCTCCTCCTGTTCACAGGGGGCAGCAGAGGATTTTTCACTGAGTCCAAAAACAAAGCGGACACCGGAAGCTGAAGGAATGTCAAACTGCAGCATGGTGGGTTGTTTTTAGGTAACCTCGGAGTAAAAATGTTGGGAAATGGTTTACTTCGGATTGCGCCGTTAACGAAATGCATCACAAACGGCGGTACAACGTTGCTGTGCAGAACGAGCCCGTTAAACAGAATACAGACGTGTTTATACGCCAAGAAAGCTGGTGAGTAAAGAAGACATTCACTGTCTCAGGCTAGAGGAAACGCTCTGTATGTTAGTTTTAGTGAATAGATGGAACGGCTACTCTCATGAAATCGTCCACACGCTTTTTTTTTTTTTCAGGAAAATCATTGTTAATTTTCAAGAAGTAAAGGTAAAAATAACATCTAAATTGTTACTCATTTTTTAAAATAAGTATTTTCTACATTGAATGAATGAATATTTAATAAGTTTGTTACTTATATTTCAGTTAACTTGTGTTAAAATGTTTGTATCATATATGATACAACAGGATTATAACGTCCTTTTTCTTCCTCAATTGTCATGTACCATTTTCGTAATCTACATTATACCTATGAAAATACAAACACATACTGTTTTAATTAATTAACTTAATTAAGGAGTGAAGTGCCATCTTCAAATGCATTCTGAGTATTTTTACAATAACAATTCCTCTGAAATCATAATCACTATACTACATTGACCAATTTTTACATGTCAAAACGACTAGAGGAAGAAGAGAGAAAAAGAAAGTACATTGAAAATGTCATCAAGGAGATACTGGATGGAAACACAAGTGACATGGAGCAGTTAGAAGATGAGGATGAGGAGGAGATAGAGCAGGTTCTAGGCATGTACATGCATATGAGAACCCACTGGGAGATGGAGACAAAGCTTCCTGCAGTTTGTTTTTCTGTTCTTTCTTTTAATTTTATCTATTATTACATAATTTTTTTGCTATGAAGTACGTCAGCTCACTCAATGCTATTAGTAGACTGGAGCAAGTGGAGTTTTACTGTAGATTGTTGTGAGCAAAAACGCCCAATGGATCATATTTGATACAAAAAATATATCATAAACAAAATGATATGGCAAAAAGAAAAGGATTTTGTAGGGGTAATAAACATCTCAATTTCAAAAAAATAGAATTTTCTGGCTATTTTTTGATGGGTCAGGCTTTATAGGGTTAAAAAGCGCACACAGATTAAGAGTCTTAATGGCTTTCATATTAGTGGAATGTCTAATAGTTTTAATATATTGTTTGACTTCATCAAAGACAGAAAGAAGTGGTTTCTGATTAGTGTATCAACATTTGTGGATATGCCATTTGGCTAAATTTATAATAAGATTAATAATATAAAATTGTTGGGTTTTTTTGGTAGATGGATAGTCAGTGAAACCAAACAATATATGTTCAAAGTATAAGGAAGAATCTGATTCAATACAAGTAGAAATCAATTTGCAAATATCTTCCCATAATTTGGTGGAAAGGGGGCAAAACCAAAATAAATGAAATACATCTTCAGGATGTCCTTCACAGAAAGAGCAGATTATATCTATGTCTCTTGTGAATCATTGCAAAAAGACTTTTGATGGGTAAAATCTGTGAATTATTTTAAAAGATACTTCTTTTACTTTATTATTTATCATATATCTAGCTGGCAGGTTCCACGTCGTTTTCCAGTTAAGGTTATTAATAAAGGTGTTGTTTACTCCACAGTATTTGATTAAAAGTACAACTACTAAGACAGTGAAATGCAGTTTAGCATCTAGCTAGAAATGCAAAGGGAGCAGTTAATTATGCAGCTATACGCAGTTTGTTATGAACAGAGTGATATGAACACACTGAATATATTAATATAACATCTGTAGATATAAACATAAAGGCAGAAAATGTACATACATAAGTAGGGGTAAGTTGTGGTATAAACAGCATTAGAAAAATGAAATGTATACAGAGAATGACCAGTACAAACAGTAAGTGATAATAATAATAATAATAATAACAGTCTTTTTTTATGGAGCACTTTTCAAAGTGTAAGTTTTAAAGTGCTTCACAAGGCAGCAAAATACAACAGAGAATTCATAAAATCATCAGAATTAAAAAAAAATTAAAACACAACATGGTGTATAAAAAACCTACGCAGTGCTAGAAAAGGTGAAAATGTGATTGAAGAAATAAAAGATACTTCAAAGGAAATTTACTAAAAATTGAAGTTACAAAGATGAGTTAGAAAAACATTAGAATTTGAAGGACTAATGAAAGCACAAGATGGTGTATTAAAAAACCGACACTGTGTTCGAAAAGGTAAAGAATATTATTGAAAGAACTTCGATAAAATCAGGAAAGTTTCTCCAATAATATGTTTTTAGAATCTATTTTAAAATTATCACTGACCCAGCCTGCAGATTGTTGCAGAGCCTCTGGGCCCTGACTGCAAATGCTTTGTCCTGTTTTTATTCCTGTTTTTTAATTCTTATTTAATCTGACTGAGATTTGTGCAAGTTAGCATCTATTAAACTCTTTCTAACTGGGCAGTATATTAATAAATCCATATAATTTCAAGGAATTTAGTTGGTAAAAAAACAGAAAATTTTAGGGTCCATGTGGGTCATTTAAGTTAAAGCAGCTCTGCTCACCTGACTCAGTCCACTGCGTACAATTTCAAGGTGTGTTTACTCATTAACACACAAAATAAGAAGAAATGTGATAGCGAGGGCCATCCTCTCTGTTAAAAAACTGACAAATCTCTCAGTACTGGTGTTCATTTAACACATCATTATATTTATACTGATATCCAAAGTCTCTGTCCCTGTCTTTCAGCGGCCAAAGGAAAAGGTAAAGGTATGATGAAGGAGGAGCTGAAAGGTCCAGAGGTGTGTAGAGACCCAGTCAGACTGACGTCTTACGCAGTCGGAGTCAACATCCTCAAACAGGGGGAAGACCCCAAACTGAAGCCTCATGAGGATTATCCTGAGTGGTGAGGACACTTTCACTTCTGATGCATTTTTTAAAAAATCCCTGCCTCTGTCATCAAGTATGATTACAGTCATGTGAAAAAATGAGGAAGTTACCATCTTTTTTTGACGTATTTATACAAATTCATAAAGAACATCAACACCACAAGAAAAATATACTTTAATACACTGGAAAAAATGCTCCTCTCAAAACAAGAAAAAAAACTTATTTCAAGGAACTTTTACCTTGAAATAAGTGAAAAAATCTGCCAGTAGAACAAGTGAAAAATGGCTTGGTAAGATTTCTGGAAATAAGATATGATATATAGAATATTGAGATCTGAAAATTAGCTTGGAAAACTTATTTTAAGCTCTATTTTACCAGGATTGTCAAGCTTAGGTGTATAAAAATAAGCGAGATATGCTTAAAAAAAAAAAAAAATTAAAAATGGCAGTTTTTCACTCAAAAACAGATTGTTGCTTTCATGTAACCTCCTAATTTGAGATGTATTAACCCTCCTGCTGTCCTCATTTATGGGCACCAAAAAATATTGGTTGATTTTTTTTGTGAATGTTCTTAAGAGACATTTTTAACATTTTTTTCCATCAAAAAATGTTCAAAGATTTTCCAAAAATGTTGAAAATGTGAACATCAGAAGTTTCACTGTGAAAATATTTTTTTCTTCCACATTTTCAAACTTTAAAACGGGTCAATTTGACCTGCAGGACAACACGAGGGTTAAACTTATTTTGAGTTTTCTTGTAAAATTCTACTCAAAACAAGATAATTTCAAGATTGTTTGATTTAACAAGATATTTAAGATGCATTGTCTTAAAACAAGTCCCTCCATCTGCTGAAATGTCACTTGTTGAGTGAATTTATCTTAAATCAAGTGGGATGAGACATTTTGACTAAAAATAAGACAAATAGACTTGGTAGGATTTAGAGTTTTTGCAGTGTATTTGACCCCCCAGGTCACTTCTACTTTACCTGAGGTGGTGAGGAACTGCACAGCTTCCTGAGTGCTCTGTGTCACTATTACTGTTGTTCCCTCCACGTACACACAGCGGATGAAGTCCAGACATGTTTCGGTAACTGACAAGTATTCCTGTAAATCAGTCATGATTCAGTGCAGTCAGTCAGAGGGAGGTAATGGAAAACAGGTACTGTACACTGGACAAATATCAGAGTGTTTTTGCTTATTATTTTAGCTGAGATTGCGTCAGAGACTCATTGACTCCAATCTTGCGAAACATGGGGATGACAGTTTGAGATTTTTAATGTGTCTTCGGTGATCTGATCTCAGTCTTGTTTTATCGCTCAGGCTGTTCCAGTTGAACCTGGGAATGCCCAAAAAGCTGCACGAGCTGGAATCGGACACCTGGGAGTACTGGAAACGTCTGAGGAAGGAGAACATTTGGCGTTCCAACAGACTGCACAAAGGAAAGAAGTTCTAGGCCTTCACCGGACTGACACGGGGCTTCTTTGTGGACAGCGTCATGATTTACAGTCTGGACTGAATCACCACAAGGATGATGCACATTCAGGACCATATCTTCCTGAATAACAGACTTTTAGATCCACTCTGTCTCACTTGTCATTCATCCAGTGGATAGTCTGAAATTATCCAGTCTTAGACTTTTCGACTTTTCTGCATGGTATATAACTTCAGGAGGCTCAGCAGTGGTTATATGTATTACAAAGGGGCAGATGGTCCTTTATATTAAACATGAAGCGGGGATGGAAGACATAAAATTCACAAAGCTGCAGAGTCCAAAGCACTGCCAGAGTGAACCCTTAAAAATGCATCGTGAATTCGTTCTCAGCCTTGGAAACGTTAGTTGACAAGATCATCTCCCTGCAAAGTCCATTTAGTAGCTTTCTGGAGCTTCTAAACGTATAACAGTCAAATTTAGTAAATCAGGTTTATCTGCTTATAAAGAAATTGTGATCAAAATTTGAAAGATTGCGTGTTTTAATGAAAAGCTCCAGAGCAGCTAAAAAAACAGAAAAGTGCCGTGTTTGCTGTATTGTGGTGGATTAAAAGAACGGAACATGTATAAGGTTGTTTTTTGTTATCAATCATGTGAATGTTTGTTACTTTGCAGACTTATTACAAATAAATCTGAATCTAAAAAGGGTCAGTCTGTCAATTCAGAGAGAATTGGTGAAGATTTTGTTCAGTCCTCATAAATGTGTTAAATGGGTCCAAAAAATAACCAAAATATTTAGTCGTCGTCTCAATAGTCCCACAGATAAAATAATTTCACGCAGATCTAAATGGTGGAACATTGTTGGTCCCTGAAAATGAGAAAAAAAAGCAAAATGATCAAATCTGCATATCTTGGACATCATGTTTTTCTCTGTGATTTATTTCAAGTCATATGAGATGTGATTAAATTCCCTGCCACACTGGAAAAAAATGCCCCTCTCTAAACAAGAAAAAAAACTTATTTCAAGGAACTTTTACCTTGAAATAAGTGAAAAAATCTGCCAATAGAACAAGTGAAAAATGGCTTGGTAAGATTTCTTGAAATAAGATATGATATTTAGAATATTGAGATCCTAAAATTATCTGGGAAAACTTATTTTAAGCTCTATTTTACCAGGATTGTCAAGCTTAGGTGTCTTAAAATAAGCCAGATATGCTAAAAAAAAAAAAAAAAAAAAAAAAAAAAGGATTTCACTCAAAAATAGATTTTTGCTTTCATGAACCTCCTAATTTGAGATGTATTAACCCTCCTGTTGTCTTCATTTATGGGCACCAAAAAAATATTGTCTGAAAAAAAATCCCAAAAAATCAGCAAAAAAATTCCCCAAATTTCTGAAAATTTGCAAAACCTTCAGGAAGAAAACTCCAATAATTCCTTAAAAGTTTCCCTTAAAAGTTTTATTTAAAAAAATAAATAAATAAAAAAATCCCCCAAATTTGGAAAGAAAATTCTTGTAAATATTTTCAAAAAATGAGTAAAAATCCAGAAAATCCTAAAAAATGTCTAAAGAGATCCCATATATATCAGTAAAACTTCTAATATTTTCACATCAAGAACATTGATTATTTTTCTGAATGTTCTTAAGAGACATTTTTAACATTTCTCTTTTTTTCCACCAAAAAATGTCCAAAGATTTCTCAAAAATGTTGAAAATGTGGACATCAGAAGTTTCACTGTGAAATACATATTTTTTTCCCACATTTTCAAACTTTAAAACGGGTCAATTTGACTTGCAGGACGAAACGTGGGTTAAACTTATTTTGAGTTTTCTTGTAAAATTCTACTCAAAACAAGATAATTTCAAGATTGTTTGACTTAACAAGATATTTAAGATGCATTGTCTTAAAACAAGTCCCTCCATCTGCTGAAATGTCTCTTGTTAAGTGAATTTATATTAAATTGAGTGAGATGAGACATTTTGACTAAAAATAAGACAAATAGACTTGGTAAGATTTAGAGTTTTTGCAGTGCAGGCTCATAGGTGCAAGTGAGTCATGGGTTGTGAAACAAGGAGGGAATTTTACTGATATCTGACACCTCAAAAGTTAGTGAAATAAACAAAACTAAATTTAGTTTCATAGTCATTGTGGAAACTGTTGGACTGGATGAAGACGGACTCTCTTGCTTTGCGTTTTATTGGGAATAAACTCAGCCATCAAGACCAAAGTCACAGCTGGAGTCGGCAGAAGGTTGAAGTGTGAGTACATGTAATGTTATAGTAACTGCTGGAGAGAGAACTTTCAAACATTTTCTTTTCAATAAGTCGTGAGACCATTCACTGAGCTGAACACATGCTGTTCAAAGTGACTGAAAACGTTATTTTATGAATATTAAAAAAATTTTTTGTGGCTATATTTGGAGGGACATTTTGAATTTCAGTTATGAAAGTTCAATGTTAAAAAAAAAAAAAAAAAAAAAAAAAATAAAATATATATATATATATATATATATATATATATATATATATATATATATATATATATTTTTTTTTTTTTTATGGCCATAAATTTTATAACAAAAAGTATTCTTTATGTTTTGTATTATTGTGACATTCAACTACACGCCTCACAAAATCTCACTAGTTGCCTTCTGCATTATCAGTTTGTTTTTTTGTTAATGTGAGCTCAAAGATGGGCTAATTCATCCCACCCATAATCGGAGATTATTTGATCTGCTTGTCTGAATTTGCAGATTCTGGGTCGGTGATATGATGAGAAATAACAGTGAAATTTCTGTCTTTTATTTGAAATATTTCCTGAAATATTGGCATTTAAACATTGCTTGAAATTTCAGTGTGTGAAGAAAGTTGATGAAATTGGATCCATGGACATTTTTTTATTGATTTATTTTAAATATATAGAAAGCTTCATTTTTACAGTTGGCTTTTAAAATATCCACAATTGATGATTTTAGAAAGTTTCAAATAAATCAGAGATGATCGGGAAAAAAATTGTTCTAAAAATGTGTTGATTTGAGATGAAAAAATAATAAATAATTTAATGCAGTGTGATGCTTTTAATATAAATTATTATTATTATTATTATTATTATTATTATTATTATTATTATTATTATTATTATTATTATTATTATTATTATTATTATTATCTTCGTAAACTCGGTTGCTATGACGACGCTTCATGCAAATGCTCGCGCACAAATGAGGAACCGAAAAGAGAAGCTCCTCACCGTCTGGGGAATAAAAGTGAGAAAGGGCGACTAAACTGGTGGAGAAGTTCACTTTAAGCCAAACGGCAGCTGTTCTTCTTCCTCCGTGGCTCGGATTGCCCACCGGCTCGGCTGCTCCTCACCGTAAACCCGGTAAATCTGTCGGTTTCTTCACGACTCTCTGAAACGTTAATGGCGGAAGCTGCAAAAAGCTGTGCGGCTCTTTGGTCGACGTCCTGCGGCTCAGCTCGGCTTTAAATCACTGTTTTATTTTCTGGTTTCTCGCTTCGCCGGTTCGTTTTACTTCGGTGTGTCACACTTGCAGAGTTTTACACATCTGGGGAATCCCGGGCGGAGTTTCTCAGTTCACAACCTGCCGTTTGTCCGCGGTGCAGTTTCACTTTAACGTCCCGGTTTGTCCCGCAGATCTCCCGGTTTGTCAGCGGGGACACCGTGAAGATGGACGTTTGGAAAATGAGCGTCGCTTCCCTCAGTGAAGAAGTTCTGAAGAAGCTGTCAAAGATGCTGGACAACTCCAGCTGCGGATGGAGGCAGCTGGCCTCCGCAGCGTCCGAGCAGCCGAAATTCCGCTGCAGGTGAGACCCTGAAGGCATCACACGAACAGAGACGCATCTAGAGAATAGAATAGAATAGAATAAAATAGAATAGAATAGAATAGACACTTTATTGTCAACCGGAACATACACTAGTTGGTGCACATTATGACTGAAATTCCGCTGCAGGTGAGACCCTGAAGGCATCACACGTACAGAGAAGCAGCTCTGATCATTATTTAAAAAGCTTGTACAACTTTTTATATATTCACAAGAACAAAAGTAAGACTCCATCATGCATTGCAAGAACTTTCTTTGGTGCATGTTAGTCCACGGGCCCAGACCCAACATCTCCAGTATCGGTACCACTTGAGGTGGCCAATTCTTTTTGGTGTTTTTAACTAGCTATATGTCACTAGCTTGCATTTTGATATGACAGCCATTGCAGACTCACAGCTTAATAAATGTTATCACTGGTTTAATGGACACAATGAAAGAGTCTGAGCCAAAAGTCCTGTCAATGAGACGGGACAGAATTCGATACGATTTTAACTCTTTATGAAAAACTTTACAGCACAGAACAGTATTATAACAAACCTGAGACTGAAACAGATTTTGTTGCTATGGTAACAAGATTGTCTGACAAAAACAAGACACAAAATGACAAAAACAAGACAAAATAACAAAACAAGACACAAAATGACAAAAACAAAACAAAATAACAAAACAAGACACAAAATGACAAAAACAAGACAAAATAACAAAACGACAAAAACGAGACAAAATAACAAAACAAGACATAAAATGACAAAAACGAAACATAAAACAACAAAGGCAAGACACAAAATGAAAAAAACAAGACAAAACAACAAAAACAAGACACAAAATGGCAAAAACAAGACAAAATAACAAAACAAGACACAAAATGACAAAAACAAGACAAAATAACAAAACGACAAAAACGAGACAAAATAACAAAACAAGACATAAAATGACAAAAACGAAACATAAAACAACAAAGGCAAGAAACAAAATGAAAAAAACAAGACAAAACAAAAAAACAAGACACAAAATGGCAAAAACAAGACACAAAACAACAAAAACAAGACACAAAATGACAAAAACAAGACACAAAATGACAAAAACAAGACACAAAATGGCAAAAACAAGACACAAAACAAAAACAAGACACAAAATGGCAAAAACAAGACAGAAAACAACAAAAACAAGACACAAAATGACAAAAACAAGACACAAAATGGCAAAAACAAGACACAAAACAAAAACAAGACACAAAATGACAAAAACGAAACACAAAACAACAAAAGCGAGACACAAAATGACAAAAGCAAGACACAAAATGACAAAAACGAGACACAAAATGACAAAACGAGACACAAAATGGCAAAAACAAGACACAGAACAACAAAAACAAGACACAAAATGACAAAAACAAGACACAAAATGACAAAACAAGACACAAAATGACAAAACCAGACACAAAATGACAAAAATGAGACACAAAACGACAAAAGCAAGACAAAACGACAAAAGCGAGACACAAAATGACAAAAGCGAGACACAAAATGACAAAAGTGAGACACAAAATGACAAAAATGAGACACAAAACGACAAAAGCGAGACAAAACGACAAAAGCGAGACACAAAATGACAAAAGCGAGACACAAAATGACAAAAGTGAGACACAAAACAACAAAAGCGAGACACAAAACGACAAAAGTGAGACACAAAACGACAAAAGCGAGACACAAAACGACAAAAACAAGACAAAATAACAAAACGAGACACAAAACGACAAAAACGAGACACAAAATAACAAAACGAGACACAAAATGACAAAAACGAGGCACAAAACAACAAAAGCAAGACACAAAATGACAAAAACGAGGCACAAAACAACAAAAGCAAGACACAAAACGACAATAGTGAGACACAAAATGACAAAAACAAGACACAAAATGACAAAAACAAGACAAAATAACAAAACAAGACACAAAATGACAAAAACGAGACAAAATGACAAATGAGACACAGAATGACAAAAACAAGACACAAAATGACAAAAACGAGACACAGAATGACAAAAACAAGACACAAAATAACAAAACGAAACACAAAATGACAAAAACGAGAGACAAAATGACTGAAAAAGACACAAAACGACACGAGTGAGAAACAAAATGACAAAAAAAAAATAAGCATGAAATGAAAGTATAGACAAACAAGAAATGCCTTCATTTGGGTCTGATGTGTAATTATTAAAGTATATTCCCCTTTCTCAAAAAGTTTTATTTGATCATTGATTCATATTAGATGTGATCTTTGCAGACGGAGAGATTTATGAATTGTGTCATACAGCGGTTATGGTGAATGTGACCGTTTCCCTAATAGTGAAGTGATAAAGCTGCCAGTGTGGAAAGACTCTCACATCCTGATGTACTTCTAATAACCCAACATACGTTTTAGCACCACTCAGGTTTGATCACCTGAGACGGTTCCAATGTCTGGTCTGGCCCATCGACTATGTGTGATATTTTTCTTTTCTGCAAATCATAAATATATGATTAAAAGTATATAGATTTTATACAAATATACTGCAAATACTCACAAAACACTTAAAACTAAATATAGTCTATTTAATAATATATAATAAATATAAAAACAAAGCTTTGTGGAAGGTCATAGCTTCTAAACTGGTCACATTATTCTCCAATATTAATTTTAGTCAGGCATATTTTTTGTATTGTTTTAATCCTTAATATTTAAATTACTCTGTGATGCATTGAAGGCATCACTCAGAAAACATTTAGTTTTGTTTTATTCCTTTATTTTTATTTGCTCAAATTTGTACGAATAAGAATAATTTTAAAAAAGCTTGTTTTTCGCTTTACTTCTAAATTAGTCAGTTTAATCGCCATAATTAATAATACTGAAGGTTTTAGCCTTAATATTTGTTATGTTCAGTTAAAGTTGTACTTTAGGTAATTTTTTTAAATTTAATTTAATAAATTGAACATTTAGACAATTTTTCTTTGATGTATGACATGTATATTTTAGTAATATGTAAATATATATATTTCATTTTAATTTTTATTTACAATAAATAATGCACATGAAATTAAAATTGAAAGCAAAACTTGCTCATAACCTCGTCATAATTTTAGTTCTAAATTAGTCTGGTTCATCTCCGTAACCAATAACTGTAGAGTCGTAGTCTTAATTTTTATTATGTCCAGTAAAGCTGCATTTTATATGAGTTTTTGTAGGGTGTTAATCATTACTTGGGTAAATTCCCACCATAAATAACACTGTAGGACCGGGTTCTTCTACTGTCACCACATCATCTGATACCACGTGTTGAACTCTCCCTGCAGTGAGAAGGAGCTGACCAGCTGCTCTCTCCAGGTGCTGAGCGCTGCAGGTAGCCCAGGTCGGACCCTCCTGGCCCGGCTAGCTGATCGCTCCTGCTCCCTGGAGTTCCTGCTCCACTGCCTGAAGAAGATGGACCATCAGGAAGCTGTGCAGTTCCTCACCACCTCAGGTAAAGTAGAAGTGACCTGGGGGGGTCAAATACACTGCAAAAACTCTAAATCTTACCAAGTCTATTTGTCTTATTTTTAGTCAAAATGTCTCATCCCACTTGATTTAAGATAAATTCAGTGAACAAGTGACATTTCAGCAGATGGAGGGACTTGTTTTAAGACAATGCATCTTCAATATCTTGTTAAGTCAATCTTGAAATTATCTTGTGTTGAGCTGAATTTTTCAAGAAAACTCAAAATAAATTTAACCCTCATGTTGTCCTGCGGGTCAAAATTAACCCATTTTAAAGTTTGAAAATGTGGAAAAATATATATTTTCACAGTGAAACTTCTGATGTCCACAATGTCAACATTTTTGGGAAATCTTTGAACATTTTTTGGTGGAAAAAAAGAAATGTTAAAAATGTTTCTTATGAATATTCACATAAAAATCAACCAAAATCCAGAAAATTTTGATGGATTTTGGTTGATTTTTTTGTGAATGTTGTTAAAGAAAATAGAAGTTTTACTGATATATATGGAATCACTTTAGATATTTTTAGGATTTTTTTGGAAGATTTTTACTCCTTTTTTGAAAATATTTACAAGAATTTTCTTGCCAAATTTGGGGGATTTTTTTAAAAAATAAAACTTTCAAGGGAAACTTTTAAGGAATTATTGGAATTTTCTTCCTGAAGGTTTTGCAAATTTTCAGAAATTTGGGGAATTTTTTTGCTGATTTTTTGGATTTTTTTCAGGCAAGCAAACAATATTTTTTGGTGCCCATAAATGAAGACAACAGGAGGGTTAATACATCTCAAATTAGGAGGTTCATGAAAGCAAAAATCTATTTTTGAGTGAAATCCTGCTATTTTTTTTTTTTTTTTTGGCATGTCTGGCTTATTTTAAGACACCTAAGCTTGACAATCCTGGTAAAATAGAGCTTAAAATAAGTTTTCCCAGCTAATTGTGAGATCTCAAGGTTCTAATATCATATCTTATTTCAAGAAATCTTACCAAGCCATTTTTCACTTGTTCTGTTGGCAGATTTTTTCACTTATTTCAAGTTAAAAGTTCCTTGAAATAAGTTTTTTTGCTTGTTTTGAGAGGGGCATTTTTTCCAGTGTGCTCAGGTATCGCACACTGGAAACTGTTGGATTTGTATTGTTTGAGACTTCTGTCCAACTATAGAAGCTACTAATCTGCTTATATGAATGCAAAGATATTGATATTTGTTTGGAGAATGTGACTTGTTGCTTTAAATGTGTACGTAATGCCATATGCAGTCTGTAGAGCAAGTTTGAAATTCCACATTAAACACGAGGTGGGTGATTAGATATGAGAATATTGTCAGGTCATATATTATTTTTATACTTTGCGCTTCTAAATGTTAAAATATAACCATTGGTATGTTTACATGTTTTGAGTTGACAATGAAAAAGGCTCTAGAACAACGAAGATAAAATAAGATAAGATAAGATAAGATAGTCCTTTATTTCTCCCCACTCCAGGGGAAATTCACATTGTTACAGAAGCACATTTTTATGGTTTGGGGTGATATGATATGAGTCCAGTATATGCTAACATGAGCCACTACCACAAATGTGTACTAAATCTTTTTTTTTGGCAAACAGCAGGAGGAAATAGTTGTAGCTCGTTCGACCATATAATTTTCAAAGATCATTTTTGTCTAGCAGTGAAACAAGTTAGTGCACATTGAACATATTATTACAGACACGCCCAGCTATCTTTTGATGCTACACGTCTATTGTTTGTACTTCTCTGTGAATGTAATTGTTCATGTTTTACACTTGTGCGTTAGTGGTGGAGCTGATTCAGATCACGGTGCAGCCTCAGTCCCAGCAGGCCACAGCTGGCAGCAGGGTGGTGTTGACCTGCAGGGCTTCTGGTCCTCCAGGACTCAGCTACCAGTGGTTCAGAGGCGACGAGGAGGTCAGTCTAGCATCTTATGATAATGTGATGAAAAGTAATGACACATGGTTGGTTGAATTTGGTCATTTGGATAAAAATTTGCAAAAGAGACTCTTACCTAAGTGAAAATGGATTTCTACAAAATAATGTCAGTTAATTAAAGATATGAAAGATAAAATAAGTAACTGCATAAGTATTCCCCCCTTTCATGTCAGGTTGGGTGCATTTACTGCATTGATTACGGCATTGCCAGTAGGTTTCAGTCACAGCACATCTGGATGCTGAAATTTTACCACATTCTTCTTTGTAAAACTGCTCAATCTGTCAGATTACACAAAGATCATGAGTGAACAGCTCTTTTAAAATCCAGCCACAAATTCTTCATTGGATTGATGTCTTGACTCTGACTCCAGAACATTCACCTTGTTGTCTTTAACCCTCCAGTTGTCCTCATTTATGGGCACCAAAAAAAATATTGTTTTCATGTCTGAAAAAAATCCAAATATTCAGCAAAAAAATTCCCCAAATTTCTGAAAATTTGCAAAACCTTCAGGAAGAAACTTCCAATAATTCCTTAAAAGTTTACCTTAAAACTTTTATTTAAAAAAAAAAAAAAAAAAAATCCCCCAAATTTGGCAAGAAAATATTTTCAAAAAAAATGAGTAGAAATCTTCCAAAAAAATCCTAAAAATATCTAAAGTCATTCCATATATATCAGTAAAACTTCTAATATTTTCTTTAACAACATTCACATGAAAAATCGCTGGATTTTGGTAGATTTTTTTGTGAATGTTCTTAAGAAACATTAACATTTCTTTTTTTTTTCACCAAAAAATGTTGAGAAATTTCCCAAAAATGTTGAAAATGTGGACATCAGAAGTTTCACTGTGAAATATTTTTTCTCTACATTTTCAAACTTTAAAACGGGTTAGTTTGGACCCGCAGGATGACATGAGGGTTAAAGCATTTCTGTGTAGGTTTGGCTTCATATTTCAGGTCATTATAGTGCCAGAAAACAAATTGTCTCCAAATATATAGTTCTCTTCCAGACCGCATCAGGTTGTCCTCCAGGATTTCCCTGTAGTTTGCTGCATTCATTTAACTCTCTGCCTTTACAAGCCTTCCTGCTGCAGAGAAGCATCCCCACACTATGATGCTGCCACCACCATGCTTCTTAGTGCAGTGTTTGATTCAATGTAGAAAGCATTTAAAGGGGAGGACTTCCAAAGGAGGTGAATAGTTTCATAGGTCCTGTAGATCATTTGTTGAAGCGGTGATGGCAATGAGATGTTTTGACATCTCGGTGTTTATTGTGAAAATTCAGCTATAAAATTTCTTGTAGATTACAGGATTCTTTTCTTGCTTTAGGTTTTGGAAAAGACAGGCAGTTCGCCAGAGCTGGTTCTGTGTCCTTTAAGCCAAGCCCACCAGGGTCACTTCATCTGTCGGATCAACCACGGAGACAACTGCATCTTCTCCCAGTGGGCTCGTGTTCTGTTGGTCCACTCTGCAGGTTCTAGTCCAAGTACTTGTCCTCCTGCCCTCCTTCTCTTCTCCTGTTTTACTACATCTCATGGGATGTAATGTGATGTCTCAGTATTGATTGTGTTCCTAGGCTGCAGCAGCAGTCTGTCTCCAGGTTCTGTTAGCGGGCTACACATCGTTCATCAGCCTCGGTCTCAGGCGGCGTCTGAGGGCGACACTCTGGTCCTGGAGTGCCATGCAGAAGCCAACCCGCCCGCTCAGTATGAATGGTTCCACAACGCAGTGCCCATGCCACAACACAAGACACGCTTGCTCAAAGTAAGTGGATTCAGTCTGCTGTGAGCTTGTTATCTGTTAAAGTGACGGCATTCTGTCATTCATACATTCACCACTTTCCTGTTAATATTTTTCATGCCTTCATTCAGACACACCTACGAAAGCATTAGAGAGAATGAAGGTGTGTGCACAATTTTGGTCATACACATAAAATTGGAGAATACATCAAGTGACATTATGCATAATGATACACTGGTGAACAAAAGACTAAATCTATATTCACTGTTTAACAAAGGATTTAACTGCAGCCTAAAGTTGTGACTGTGTAGTAGCTCACCTGTCTGAAGAGAAAGAAAATACACAGTGTGACTTTCTGGTAGATTCTGACCAATACTGTCTCCATGTCGGGGATCCTTTAAAAATTTAATTAATTAAGTTAAAAGCTGCTGAAGCTGAAGTGTGGAGCTGCTGTTGCTGCATGAGTAAATGTACATAACTCTAAATTGGAGACACTCGGATTGACTCTGCTGCAGTTTGATGCTGCAGGTATTTAATAAACTCAGAAGAAAGACTCCTACAAACAGCCGGAAGCAACAAACTAAACTGCAACTCTCGTGTGACAGCTCACTTGTCTAAAATGCAGAAAAGTATGCAGTGAGACTTGTTATCACATCCTGTCTCAATGTCAGGGATAATTTGTAATGTAAGTAACAAATGATGTTACTTCTGTTGTTCCACGTGCGTAAATGCACACTACTCATATGGATCCTGTTGCTGTTTGATGCTGCAGATATTTAATAAAGACTCCTGCAAATGGCTGGAAGTATAATCTCACACTTGTGCCACGTGAAAACAGATGCACTGCAAAAGCTCTAAATCTTACCAAGTCTATTTGTCTTATTTTTAGTCAAAATGTCTCATCTCACTTGATTTAAGATAAATTCACTCAACAAGTCACATTTCAGCAGATGGAGGGACTTGTTTTAAGACAATGCATCTTAAATATCTTGTTAAGTCAAACAATCTTGAAATTATCTTGTTTTGAGTTGAATTTTACAAGAAAACTCAAAATAAGTTTAACCCTTGTGTCGTCCTGCGGGTCAAATTGACCCATTTTGAAGTTTGAAAATGTTGAAAAAATATATATTTTCACAGTGAAACTTCTGATGTCCACATTTTCAACATTTTCTGGAAATCTTTGAACATTTTTTGGTGGAAAAAAAGAAATGTTAAAAATGTTTCTTAAGAACATTCACCAATGGCGAATGTTCTTAAGAAAATATTAGAAGCTTTACTGATATATATGGAATCCTTTTAGATATTTTTAGATTTTTTTTTTGAAGATTTTTACTCATTTTTTGAAAATATTTACAAGAATTTTCTTGCCAAATTTGGGGGATTTTTTTTTTTTCAAATAAAGTTTTTCAGGGAAACTTTTTAGGAATTATTTGAATTTTCTTCCTGAAGGTTTTGCAAATTTTCAGAAATTTGGGGAATTTTTTTGCTGATTTTTTGGGGGATTTTCTTTCAGACAAGGAAACAGTATTTTTGATGCCTGTAAATGAAGACAGCCGGAGGGTTAATACATCTCAGATTAGCAGGTTACATGAAAGCAAAAGCCTATTTTTCAGTGAAAAACTGCTATTTTTTTAGCATATTTGGCTTATTTTAAGACACCTAAGCTTGACAATCCTGATAAAATCTAGATTAAAATAAGTTTTCCCAGCTAATGTTAAGATCTCAGTATTCTAAACATCATATCTTATTTCCAGAAATCTTACCAAGACATTTTCACTTGTTCTATTGGCTGATTTTTTCACTTATTTCAAGGTAAAAGTTCCTTGAAATAAGTTATTTTTTTTTGTTTTGAGAGGAGCATTTTTTCCAGTGTATGTAATTGCTACTTGGTCCAATCTAGTAAGATTGCAGTTGTGATTTTTACAGAACAGAGCATTCATTCAGACAAAAAGTCGATGCTTCTGGATGCTGTAAGATTAACGTAAAGGAGTCTGAATTTAGCTGTAGTTCCATTTGGTTGTTTGATCACCATCTCAATGACTAAAATGTTATTACAATTAAGTATTTGTACAGACACAGACTGCTAATACTTGCATACGCTCGTACATCAGCATACGAGTATGATGTGTTGTGTTCTTGTTCAACGTTTAGATCCCATGTGTGACCACAGAGCACAGAGGAGAGTACAGATGTAAGGTGTTCAACTTGTACCATCAGGCGTGGAGCGACACGGCAACAATCGCTATCGGTGAGACCCACAGGCATTTTTTTTTTTTAAATATAGAATGTAAATCAATGAGAATAATCAATGGCATGTTAATGTTAAAATGTCTTGCAGTGTAATGGAAGCATACAGTTAGTCTGACACTGCACCAACAGTGTCACACATGAGTTAAACTGAAGTGCTGTGCAAAAAATAGCTGTTCCTGTTTTTCACCCTTTTGCAGGCCCCAGTTCCATCACTGATGCTTCCTGGGTAGAAGTAGATCGTGGTCTAGGTATTCTTTCATTTCTAGTCAATATTAAGAAGCAAAAACAGGAACTACAGCAGAATTGAAGTTCCTCTGTCATTTTCTGCACTTTAATTCCTGTTTTAGAAATAGAGTATCATGTAGGTTTTCTTTGACGGAACAGCTAATGGTGTCTGAGCGTTGGTTGTAACCATCAAACTGTTTGATCAGCTGTACATTCATTTAATCAGAAGAAAGCGATGTGTACAATCTGTGTGCTCACCAGGCTTTATAGAAATGAACCCAGACATTAAATAAACTGTTGGATGTAAGATAACGCGGCACGGGAAGTTTTTTTAATTTTCTCTTTTCTTACTGGTGTTTCTAGAGTCACAAGAAGTCCACAGGTCAACCTATGGAGCAGGAATACATCCACTTCGACAGATGACCAGCCCGCCTCAGTCAGCAAAAAGTTTCTATGGTGAGTTTTATGGAAGCAAACAGAGTACAGCATCTGCCATAGGTACATTACGATATATTTTTAGGCTAATAGATCTTCATGAGTCCTTCATGAGTGCATTATAAGTAGTTTTCATGCATTTAGAAGTCTCTGTACTATGTCACTTTTCTGTACTTATCCAAGAATCCATATAATATTGGTATTCTCATCTTACAGAAGAAACTGTGTGATAGTAATAGAATCTGTGCAATGTCAGTATTTTTCTACATATAGAATTACCCTGTGTAGTATTGCTATTTTTCTACCTGTACTTATGTATGTTTCTTGTTTATTTGTCGTTTTTCTACTTATTTCCCTGCATTTTTGCATTTTTGGATTTTGCATCGTTCCCTTCCATCTAATCTCATCTTGTCTTCACAGCGACGGACAAAGTTGCTCTCCTGATCGGCAACATGAACTACGTCCACCACACTCAACTGTGCGCTCCCATTTCTGACGTCCACGAGCTGACCAACCTTCTGAGACAAATGGACTTCAAGGTGGTTTCTCTGCTCGACCTCAACTGGCAGGAGATGCACAGTGCTGTTACTGAGTTCCTGCTGCTGCTTGACAAAGGAGTCTATGGTTGGTCTTTCATCCATCTCTATTATATGTTAATTTAACCTTTTTCTAACATTTGTTCCACTTTTAGGGAACAGCTTTACCTCTTCATAGTAAATTAAAATGAATGTACCATTGTTCTACAAAATTGGATAAACACTGTAGAAAAATTTACTTTGAAAAAAGATTGAACTGTAATTTTTTGAATAATTTACTATTGTTTTACAGATTTCACAATGTTAGACCGTAAAATTACATTTTTTACTGTATTTAAATCCCTTTATACAGATAATTTAATTTTTTAAGGAAAAATTGTATATATTAAGGTTTGAAAAATGATTTAAAGTTTAATTAGAAGAATCACAGCACAAAATATGACTTTGTAACTGTAACTATAGCTGTAAAAAACAGAGGCCAAAACTGTTCATAACTTGCATGTCATAAATATGTGTTTTTGCAAATGGTAATTTGTTCTTTTACAATGTTTAGCTCTAAAATTACACAATTTTTATGTATTTAAATCAGCAGCAAATGGTATTTTACAGATATCTGCCATTATATAAAATAAAAATTATGCGTATTCAGATGTTTTCCTTGTTTTAATAAATTACAATTAATATCCAGTAAAATCACAGAAATAATATTCATTTAACACCAACAATGTCAACAATGTACAGTACTGTAAGGATCTGAGATTCTTTTCATGTCGTCTGATTTACGGTGTTGTGGCAATTCTGAAATACAACAATCAACAAATCTGTATTTTCACAAATAATAATTTCTTTGTTTCTAATCTGTGACCATGAAGTTAGTGTTTAATTGTAAATCTGCCTTTATTTTCACTTTTTTTAAAAACATATTTTTTCTAGCACCGTTGCTGCCGTGTTTTCACTGTTTTTTTAAATGGGATTGTCATTTACACTGCATCCTTTCCATCCTTTCTTCAGTACTTTTTGATACAGTTCATTGACTCTGATAATATTTCTTTGTCCCTACTTTTGCAGGTCTGCTGTATTTTGCCGGTCATGGCTATGAGAACTACGGCAACAGTTTCATGGTTCCCATCGATGCTCCGGCCTCCTACACCTCAGAACACTGCCTGTGTGTTCAGAATATCCTCACCAGGATGCAGGAGAAGGAGACTGGACTCAATGTGTTCCTGCTGGACATGTGCCGCAAAAGGTATGGATGTTAAATTTAGTTCATGAAATAACGTTGAGATTCGATCGTCTGCTGTGCATTTTGTGCGAAGATATTTTCTTTTTTTTTTTTTAGAAACTTTTGTGACGACGTCATTGTACAACCTGGACTGGTGAAGGTGACGGCAAACATCGTGTTTGGTTATGCCACGTGAGTCGCTGATCCTCAACATGTTATTGGTGTCATTAGAATGCAATTAATGGATGAAACTTCTTACTTTTGGTCACAAGGCTCCACTAATGTGTAACTTCCTGTGTTTAGATGTGTTGATGCTGAAGCTTATGAAGTGAAGAGGGAAGACGTGTCGAACGGCATCTTCATAAGTTTCCTCAAACGAAGGGTTTGTGAAGATGAGAAGGTCACTGTCATGCTGGACCGAGTCGCTGAAGGTAGAACGCACAATACGACACGATAGGACAGATTTACAGCAATCACTAAAGCAGTTATGTGTTGGATATGCACAGTACAATGCTTTTCAATATTCAATATCCCGTTCACTTACGCCTTGTACATATACATTATTGTACTACTTCACTCTGGTTTATATATTTATTTTGTTCATCATCTCTATCTATATATGTATGTATATATTCATATGTATATATTCATATATATATGTGTGTGTGTGTGTGTGTGTGTGTGTGTGTGTGTGTGTGTGTGTGTGTGTGTATATATATGTATGTGTGTGTGTGTGTGTATATGCATATATATGTGTGTGTATGTATATATATATATACATACTTCTTGTGTGTTTTATTTCATTATTCTTATTGTTTCAGTTTTGGAACAGGTGCAATATATAATTATACTATGTATAATTGTGTTTGTGACAAATAAACATCTTGAATGTTGTACTGAGACTGTATCATATTCAGATTATTGTGTACCTCTGCGTGTGCTCATTTACTTATATAATATACTATATCCAATAGTGAGGGCAACAGTAAGTGATTTTTGCGCATCCAAACGTGTATAATAATTCATCCTCATGTTAAAAGTCAAGTCTGCTCTGAAATGACAGTTGTATTCACGTCTTAACCCAACCAGAATGTGCGGTGTGTGTATGCTGGAACAGAGCCAGCCTTATTATCAGTTCCACCTCATTTCCTTTAGTGCTTCAATGTCATGAACAAAAGTTTCTTTAACCGGAGAAACACTTCCAGCAACTGACAGTTTTTCAAGTTGAATGCACCCCAGGTGCTGCTGTTTCATGACACAGAGGAAAATTTGGTAGTGTACTAAACATTGATTCATACAGTGCAAAAAAAACTGCACAAAAAATGTAGCATGTTGTAGTTCTGCCCATATCCCACATAAGAACACATCAGCCTCTGGTTTCCAGCCAGATGTGCAACTCTTAAAGGACATATGTTACAGGTGAATTGGGTGAATTTTTATACACAAAGTACAATGTGAGATAGCAAACATCCCACTTGTGGCTCTATCACTGCACAAACCGTAGAATCCAAAAAAGAGCCAATGATCAATCAGTTCAAATAAAATTAAAGTTAAGTCATAAATTTAGAAAGGAAAAATATATACAACTGTCCAGTAAATTCTAAATCAGATAAAACGGCAATAACTGATCAAGACAGATATCACCATGAAACTTAAATACTTACAGCGACACTTAAGATTTTATGTATCACAGGTTGTCTGAAATGTTTTGTTTAATTATGCAGATCGGCATCATACCTTAAAATGCATTGCATTTATTTCCAGAAGAAAATTCTGAACATTGGATAAAGACAGCTTTAAAATTTTCATTACATTTTATTCACATATTAGAGTTAAAGGTTTTTACACAGGGGATTTTTGATATCTCTTTTTAACACTTCACAAATTAGAAAATACTGTCAATAATTAGAAAAAAAACATCAATTTTCACTATGTTTTTATGAATGAAATGTTTCCTAAAATTTAGGCTGTGACAGATACATAAACAGGCCCTTCTGTGGAAACCTTTAGAGTGAAGGTGGAAATAAAACTAGAAAGTTTAATGTATATAAATGATAATGATGGTGAGAGTTCTGGCTCAGAGTAGAAGAAAAAACTTAATCTGAGAAAATGGCCTTTAAAGATGTGCATTATAATTGACATCTACAGACGCAACTAGACAAAATATAGTGAAATAAACACGGATATGTCTAATTTTGTGTATCTCTTTTGTATGTTTTCTCTCCTTTAGTCTGAAAGAATATATACATATATATATAACCCTTAGTGTTTTTCCTCGACAGCACTGATTAACACATCCTACACATATTAAAGGTTCTGTTTGCTTCACAGACATGGGTCGCTTTGAGATCACACGTGGGAGGCAGGCTCTGGAGCTTCGCAGTAATCTGTCTGAGAGACGTTCACTCACCGACCAGATCCAAACTGCTGAATGTTCTGCATCCTATAAAGCTCGAAACCTGCAGTGGGCTGTTGCTCATGGTAACATATGATGCTTAAATACAGCAAAAGTTACTGTCCCACTTCTAGATCACTTTGGTTACTGTTAAAGGCAAAACAGTTCAGTCTTAATTTAAACGTCTGTCCTTACAGTGCTGCCTAAGAGCCACTGCCTCCAGTTTGACTGTGGAGTGAAGGTTCAGCTCGGCTTTGCTGCAGAATTCTCCAACATCATGGTCATCTATACCCGGATACTTGAGAAACCCAAAGAAATTGTTTCCTGCTCTGCTCAACTCACTGATTTCCCACAAGTGAGTTACCTGCTAATAATATATGTAGATTCCAAGACACCAAGACATTTTTCTTGCATAAACCTTTAATGTTTTTGACCTGAAATATTTTAATATGTCATTATATAAAAATACACAATAATTCAAGCAGGAACTAGTTGTTGTGGCTACTTAATGAAAAATGGCACTTGTCTATGCACCGTTTTAACTTTCTTTTGCCAGGGTGTGGACGTTGATCTGAAGAAGAGTAATCAGGAAACTCTGCTTGAAGCCGGCAGTTTATTACTGATCAAGGAGGGTCTACCTTCACCGGAGGCTCCCAGCCTTTATACCCGCATTCGCAGCCTGCAGAGACTCAGGGTCAGTATCTCGTCACTGTTTTTGGCATTAGAAACAAGAAGAATTTACACTGCTCAGAAAAATTAAGGAAACGCTTAATCATCACAGTTCAACTAAACTTGTGGAATATCGATCTACCCAGTTCGGATGCGTAACAGATTGTGAATACCCCCTCAGTGGGTTAATAATTTCGGTTTCCACTCTAACGTCATTTTGTTCTCAGTAAATTACAGAGTGTATATCAGTGATTTAAATGTCCTATTAAATTTTTTCTCCTTGTTCTTCTTCTTCTATTCCTTTTGGCCTTTTCGTTTCAGAGGTCGCCACAGTGAATCATCTGCTTCCATCCAAGCCTATCCTCTTCATCCTCTTCTCTCACACCAACTAACTTCATGTCCTCTTTCACTACATCCACAAAACTCCTCTTTGGTCTTCCTCTAGGCCTCCTGCCTGACAGTTCATAACTCACAATTCTTCTCCCGATATGTTCACTGTCCTTCCACTGTATGTGACCAAACCATCAGTCTGGCCTCTCCGGCTTTTTCTCCAAAACATCTAACATGTGCTGTGCCTCTGATGTCCTATTCCTGATCCTATCCATCCTGGTCACTCCCAAAGAGAACCTCAACATTTTAATCTCTGCTACCTCCAGCTCTACCTCCTGTTTTTTCCTCAGTGCCACCGTCTCTAGACCATACAACATCACTGGTCTCACCACTGTTTTCTACACCTTTCATTCTTGCTGATACTCTTTTATCAGACATCACACCTGACACTTTACTCCAACCCATTCCAATAACGTTTCTTCGTCTCTTTTCCACACTCTCCATTGTTCTTGACTGTTGACTCTAAACACTTAAAAAAATCCTCCAACTTCTTTGTCTCTACTCCCTTTAAGCTCACCCTTCCTCTCATTCACACATATGTATTGTGTTCCCTTAAATTTTTTGGAGTGTTCATGTGCAATCTGAAGACGGTTTAGAGTCAAAAAGAAAACCACTATTTTGACTATTTTAGTTCAAAGTTCATGTTAAAATATTTGTCAAGTTAGTTTTTGATAGTAACAGGAGACTTTAAATATGTTTCAATTTTCCCTCTCAGCTAAAAAACCCGTTGTGCTCTTGCCTGTCTTCATAGACGGAGCTCACATTCACCGTCTGCCTCCATTACACGTATTCCAACATGGATGAAGAAGTACAGGAAAGGCAGCCGGTAACAATCGGCAAACCGCTGGTCTCCAAGCTCAACCTCCATGAACCACGCTCGGATCACGTCTGCTCAGCCTCCTCGTCCTTCAGCCTCGACTCCTTCAGCGTTACAGAGGGCTCCTCCTTCACCGAGGGATTCGCCTCTGTTGACTCGGCTTCAAACACGTGGTCGCATTACGCACAAACTGGCACAGATTCTTCCAGTGCCAACCATCAGACTTCATCCAGGAGCGCCAATGTACCAGAGGAGACCGACTGTCCGGAGTTTTTTGATTCCCCTGAGCCTCTTGTTGCCAGTAAAAGTTTGCCCCACAGCCAAGTAAATGACCTAAACTACAAATTTAGTGACATGTGCAATTTCCATTCTTATTGAGCATCATGAACCCCATGACTGGTGTGGTGATAAATCAGAGGAAAGCACTCTTGCCAAAGCTAATCCAAAGATAACTATGGATTTGTTGGATCAATTTTGTCTTCACCCGACAATATAAGGTGCCTTAGATGATATATGTTGTGAATTGGCATTATATAAATAAAAGTGAACTGAATTGAAGAACATATAATCATAAAGATGGTAAAAGATGAGGGTTAAAGCGTGTTCATTTTCCATTTCAGTAAAGCTGGCACAGACCTCAGATCACTGTATCAGTGGCATCTTTATTTTTGGCGTCCAAGACTATAACCAGGATGTTTTAGATTTTCTTTATGTATTTCTTTTTTATTTATATTAAAAAATTTAAAAAAATTGTTTTGGATCTGTTCATCTGACCTTTCGATCATGCATAAAACTGTAGAAAATATGATATACAAGTAGTTGTTGAAAAATAGGCATTATTTTACTGTTCATCAAAGTCTGATGTATTAAAATATAAAGCTAAAATATTATTTCTGCCACGTAGTGTTTTATTTTTATTATCATTATAATTGTTTTTATTGAAATTTATCTGTTTCCGTTTCACAAATTGTAGCCGTGAAATTATTGTGCGAATGGATGTTTCCCCATAACTGCATATTGAACATTACATTTCATTGTTTGTTGCTGTAGCAGCTACACATGTAGCAGATTTACTCTAATTATTAGGTATTTATTTGGGTTATTGTCTTACGGGACATTATTATTTTTGAACTTTTTCTCCTTATCAGCACCTGCATCTCTTCTCCTGGACTATTTAAAAGGTCTCAAGTTACAAATAAATACAATTTATGAAAACAAGACTCATTTCTACTTCTACACAACTTTTGAAAAAAAAAAAATTAGACCTCTGTGACCACTGTTTTTGCAGACTGCAGCATAAAACAGAACACTTGCTACCACACACTGATAAAACATCTGCAGCATCTTACTGCAGATGTCTAATGATCGAAGTCTTCTGAGGCTAAAAATTCGGCTCTGGCCCTTTTTATAGATGAAGTCTATGTTTTTAGACCAGTCTAACTTATTATCAAGGTGGACACCTAAATATTTATACGATGTCACCACCTCGATGTCCACGCCACAAGTGTTCCCTGGCTGAAAAGGGGGTTTGGATCTGTGGAAATCGATTATGATTTCCTTTGTCTTTGAGGCGATGAGTAGCAGGCAGTTTTTGTGACTCCAGTCACTGAAGACATTTATCAGATCCCTGTATTCAGCTTCATGTCCATTTCTGATACATGCCACGATAGCGGTGTCATCAGAGTATTTCTGAATGTGGCAGGACTCAGTGCTGTATTTGAAGTCTGATGTATACAGTGTGAACAGGAATGGAGCCAGGACTGTTCCTTGTGGAGCCCCAGTACTGCTCATTAATGTCCCAGAAACACAGTTCCCCAGCCTGACAAACTGTGGACTTCCTGTCAGGTAATCTATGATCCAAGAAACACAGGAAGGATCCACTCCCATCTCTGTGAGCTTGTCTTTGAGTATGGTGGGTTGGATGGAGTTGAATGCGTTTGAAAAATAATATCAGTTTAATCATAGAGATTTATTCAACCCATATAGTACTTTCTAACCAGTGACTTGTGGCTTAAAGTATTTCCCCACTCAAAATGTTGCTTTCTGTCTAAAAATTCATAGTTTAAGGGTCTATTTCACCCCCAATAGTACTTTCTGACTAATGAACTATGGTTTAAAGGTTTATTCCACCCAGAATATTACTTTTTGTCTAGCAGACACACAGCTAGTTTCCACAGTGTCGTATGGGAGTTTTAACTCTAGCAGTTGCATTCTGGAAAGTCTACTGATTTGATAGTTTTGTTTCTAATGAACCTAAGACAGTGAGTTGAGTGAAGTTTCAGCGGTTTCTTCATGAAATTCATCATTTTAAGTCAAAACACTTTTCGCTATAAGGATTCATGTTTTGATGTTTTGAAGATGTCTGAATAAAAAATAAAAAGTTGACATTTTTATTTCAATTTACTTACCAAAGCTGGTATAAGTGCGTTACATAAACTAGAAAAGATTAGTTGATTTTAGTCGCTTCCTGTCTGCACCGAGAGGGCTGCACACTTCCGGTCGCATTTTTTAAAAGTTACCACAATACATGATCACTAAAGTACACAAGTTACAGTTTAAATGCAGAACTTACGGTTTTAAAGGATGATTTCACGCAAAATATACTTAGAATTTAAGAGTTTTTTTCAAGGAGTATGCCACTTTCATTTCGGCTCCACTAAGTTTGTCTACAGAAGTGGAAGCTGCACTTTCAGGACCACATTCCACACAAAGTACTACTTCATATCCTACCAAAGATTTTAAAGGTTTAATTCACCCAAATTCTGAAGGAAGTGTGCACCTATACACAGAAGTGAAGTATTCTGTGAGTGCTGGGAAATTGTTGTTTTTTGTTTGATGAAGTTCCTAATAAAGATGTGGTGGTTCTACCTGTTCCATGAAGAAGCCTGGACTTAATTCCTTAACTTGTATTTGGACAAATTGTGTAATTATCAGGTAAAATAATAATGTAATCATCTGTAAGGGCCTTTGTGGTGTCGAGATCTCAAACAGTACAATCTGAAAGGTTGGAAAGAGGCGAAACACACAGAGGCAGATATATATTTATATTTATTTCGTACAATAACATTAAATACAAATAAAAGTTAAATACGCAAACACACAAAGGTAAATTAGCTGTATGACTCCCTGACATGCATAAATACAAATGTTTATAACGTTAAACATGCATAAATAAAAAGTTTATAACGTTAAACATGCATGAATATAAATGTTTATAACGTTAAACATGCATAAATATAAATGTATACAACGTTAGACATGCATAAATACAAATGTTTATAACGTTAAACAAATAAAACGTTATAAAGCAAACAGCCCTCTCCGTGCAGCCCCTTCTCGACAGGTCTGCGCTATGACTGAACTGCGCCTGCGCCGTGACGTCACCCTTGCTGTCGCCGTGCTCCATTTTGCAGCAGTGATCCTGCTGCTTCCATTCGTGGTACGGCATCTGTGCATAAAGTTGTAAAATACCACTAATTTAAAGTCGAGGAGGTATTTTTCCCGACAGAACGATGGCGGACCCATCTGCAGACCTGGAGGTTCCCGAGGGCGCCGAGGTTCGCAAACTGTCCGAGCTGAGAGTGATCGATCTGAAGGCCGAGCTGAAGAAGAGAAACCTGGACACGACGGGCGTGAAGAGCGTTCTGTCGGAGCGACTGAAAAAGGTCTGTAGTCCGCTGTCTCTTGGCGCAAATAGACTCTGGGTGTTGTTAATACGAAGCTTTAGAAACGAATGCACGACAGAAATCAGAATTTTCCATCTTTCAATGAACCCCGTCAGTCAAACCACGATCAACTCTCAGCTAGCTGCGTTAGCTTGCGAGGCCCATTGACCTGAACTGATGCTAATGGTTAGCTGTCTGCGCCAAAGCTCGCTTGATAACGTTGATTTTTATGTGAAAGTCCTACTGATATGTACATGTTAGTAACGTATCTGTGTTTTTTGCTCCTCTCTGCCAACAGGCAATCGAGGACGAGGGTGGAAATCCAGATGAGATTATCGTCGCCCCGGAGTCTGCTCCCAAGAAGGCTAGCATTACACCGAAACGGGCCGCTAAAGGTACAGTTCGGAGATGATGCTCATTAAACCCAAAATGTAGTCCAACCTGTCCTGTTTGTTTCTGTTTGAACTTGTGGGATCATGTGTTCGTTATGTGAGACAGAAGACAAACTACTTCTCTTCAATTAAGCTGCTTATTTTCAAATATCAGTGTCTCAAAAATCTTGTACAAGGACCTCTTCTGTTTGGAACAGCCTCCCAGAAAAGGATGAAATCTGAATGTGAACACATTTCATTCTATATGGTGCAATGTGATTGGCTATTTGACATATACATATAATTCAACTCTTGAAATGTGAATGGGTAAGAGGTGGGGAAGAAGCATGGTTTAGACTCAGTTCTCCCTATGGTTGGTGCACAGATACAGTATGTCCATGTCTCTTGGCATACGGTCCATCCATTCTCTAAGAGCCGCATCCTGTGAAAACAGGGTTTCTGCAGGCCATTAAAAAGCATTCATAGTCATTAAGTTGATTTTGCAAAAATTAAGGCCTTAAATGGCATTAAAAATCATTACATTTGATTGTCAGTGACATTAAAATTCTTCCTGCAGTTTTCAAGAAAAATATTTGCCTATAATAATATATAATTTTAGACTGCGATTTGTCAGATATGTGCATCTGCGTAAACATGCCGAAGCATTACGATAATTGTTCCAGACGGTCGGGTACAATTGCCAAAAACTGCATGTTTTTACAGTGACCAGCAGGCTGGACCAGGTGGAGGAGAGCTGGGAAATGGAGAAATGCAAATTCCAGCAAAAATGCCTAGAAAACATGGAATTCAGAGAATGACTGCAGCCTGTGGGTGGTCAGGGGTGGTTTCCGGATTCAGAAATAGTGAAATGTAGGGACAGTTTTCATATAAAAATTATATTTTACAACAAAACAAACCCGTGTAATTTATTGAGTTTGTAGTCCTGGCATTAAATTTTTACAGGATAGCATTAAAATGGCATTAAAAAGCATTAAATTTGACTGACTGATTTCTGCAGAAACCCTGTGAAAAGAACCCACCTTTCCAACACTTCCTGCGCTCTACCTGTCATTTCTTCCCCTTTGTTAGCAGTGATGGGATGCAGGCACTAATGGTATCCCATAGGGGGGGGGGTTGTTATGGTTTCCCACCTTCAATAACAGTTTCAGTGCAGCTTGCTGTTACCTTATTTAGGTACAGGGATATACTGTGGAGCAAAGCAGTGATTCTCTGTGTCATTAGAATGTGTACATATAAGGAACCGTAGCTTTCCAGCTTGTCCTGTCTGGGACCAACATATAGTCAAACCTTCAGAACCTGAGATACTCTCCCTTTAAAAGTCAATCACAACTCACGCATTAATTAAACAATATGTAATATTAATATAAATTATTTTAATATCAGTTTCATATTACTCATATGTGATATAAATTTCAGTGTTCAGCCAGCAGTGGCTTTGTAAGAGATAATAAATCCTAACAAACTAAAGGGGAGGAGTGTTCATTTTGCTGATTGACACTAGATGTGGTATTTCATGCATGTGCAGCCTCCAGATGCCACACTGTGTTGCCTCATAAATCAGCACGTTTTTTGCTCTAAGAAACTGTCACCAGGTGTTACTAGCCTGTAGGGTTATATTCAGGTCAGTTACCATTGCCTGTCCTCTTTATGTTGAGGCTTGTACAGTGCATATGATGCAGGGTTTGTTTTTTGTGATGATATAAGAAGAAAATCTGGAATTTTTACCAGATTCATTTCAGAACTTTTTGCAAGAAATTAGCAGTTCTTGAATGGTTGGAATAATTGTGTAAGACTATTAGCTTTCAGAGATAATTTAAAGTAGGCCTCAGGTTATCAGTCTCGACATCCAGAGGCCTGTCACTCGTAATTTCCACTACTAATGTGCCATTTGGTTTGAAATCAGCGTGCCTTTAACAGTAAACGGCTTGTAAAACAAACATTTATTAAGCTGAATAAAGTTTTAAACAGGGCTGGACCCGAATATTTGGTCCCGACGGTGGTATCCGGATATTAATTTTGAGATCCGAATATTCATTATTATCATTTAAATATATCAGTTACATTACAGCTTTTGGTGTTTGTGCAGTTTACCAACTGTAAGTGTGTAAACCTCTCTATTGTGGTCCATTTGTTCAGAGCAGCAGTCTTCATCACATTCAACACACTGTGATCATACAGATCTGACATCTTGTATCAAGGCTGTAAGGCAGCTTCTCTCATCTCTGTTGTGATGTTCTTGTCTGTATGATTATTCAGGAAGAACGTTACAGTTGTTAGTCCTAAATAATCAAGTGGATGGGCAGAATTATGCAGGACTTGTGACCAACATGTGCCTTGCATGTGTTTGGTGCTTGATGGTGCTGCTTCTCAGGTGACAGATCATCTTTTAAAAATCCTCTTTGGTATCTGTGGGTATTGGTGTCATGTCATTGGGAGTGAAAAGTTATGGCATCAGTGATTTCTGTCTGTTGTTTGGAACCTTTCACCTACAATGTAAGACTGGCAAAAGCATTAGCTATTTGCTTTGGATGGCATTCAGATCTATACAGTCACCATATAGAGCTTTGTGGTGCTGATTTTAATGTGCACAAATTCATTGTAGTGGCAACAGGAGCAAAATACTGCAGACGGTGTATGTTTTGATCAGTATGTTTTCAGCACTTAAGAGCAAAGAGGACTAATACTGTCAGTGAGAACTTACATGTATTTTTAAATATATATATAGTGTTCCTTTGGTCTTTGATCTCTGGGCTTTAATAAGTCTGAAAATATAATTTTTTTTTTTTGAGACTATGAGCGAGATGTTCTGTAATTGCAGTGGAAATTTTTGAGGTTGTGGTTAAAGCGCACACCTTACAGTTTCTGTTGACGCCTATAAACTAACACGCAAATGAAGATTTAGTCTAAGCTGAAGCTTATTTTCTGCAGATACCAGGCCTGACAATGATGAACCAGAGGACAACACTCTGGAGGAGGATTCCCATGATGGGCATGTAAGTCTGCTGAAAGATTTACCCTTTTTTGTTAGTTAACTTGCTTTTGCAAAGATTGAAACATCTCTTTTCTGACATCAGAGCTGTTAGCCTCTGGATACTCCTGTTCTATTATTGTTTCTGTATTCAACAAATTTCTTTTCTTTTTTTCACCAGCAGGATCTCCAGGAGGATTATGAGAACATGCAGGAGATGGACATCCTTGACATGAATGTTCTAGATGAGACGGAGAATGACAATGGAATACCAGCAGAGGACGACGAGGATTTTTACACAGAGGAAGACGCATTGTTGAATGATGAACATGACTTCAGGACTTTTGAGTCAGAGGATGAAGCAAAAGGTCCAGAGGTGAGAGACTCGACTGCAAACTTGGCTACTGAATTTCCTCTGAAGTTTTATGGTAAACTTTTCGATTGTGTTTTGACAGATGGACGATGCTGAGCTGTTGGACAAGGATGAAGAAATGACATGTTCATCCATCGATATGGTACGTTTACACACGCATTCTTGATATGTAGAGCAATTTTAAAAGTAAATTTCACAAACTTATAAATGCATCTTTTGTTTGTTTTTGTTTAAGGCTCAGGATCCAGATGCAGACGACAGGAAAGAAGCAGAAGGTACTGTAGAAAATGGTTTATCAAGTGATAGAGACATCTTTTTACAGTGTTGAGCCTGGAAATGCAAACACTTTTGTTAGTTTCAACCAGGAAGAGAGACTGGAAGCCCAAAGGAAATTGCTGGCTTTGTGTTGAAAGTTGGGTTAACCTCCATTAATAGTTCAACATCTGTAAGTGTTGGTCAAGTTACCGCTTGTGTTCTCGTATTCTACAAGAACTGTGGTTAACAATTTGATGCACATTGACAGCAATTACAGTTCCAGGTCAGGGAGGTTTGAGCTGTTGCAGGTGATTGCAGTGTTTCTAGGTGGCCGCATGAAGATCAAGACACAGAAGATCCCTCAAGATTTATCAACTGTTACAACTTTTTAAGGACACTGACTCAGAAATCAGCTGGATATGAAACTTGCTGGACTTGAGCTGAAGTTCTGGTTGATACAAATGGACACTGGAAATGTGAAAAGCTGAAAGAGGATGGACTGCAGCGAGCTGCTACTGCTGCACTGCTGATCTTGTGGCTCTCTTCGACACTGAACTCTTTGTCTGCTCTGGATCAGGTGAACAGAGCCAAGTGGTTCAGCCGCTTTAGTTGCTTGGTTGTCCTCCAGCCTTTGGGTTCATTTCCAGTCTCTCGTTAGGGCCAACTTCGTTTTAATTCATAGTTCTAAGAGCACAAGCCAGTCGTCATGACGTTCCTAATCCAGGCCTTTGCCAGTTCCTCGTTAACCATTGCTGTGTTTCAGAAGTGATTAAACTCTGTGCCATTCTATTCCTGTTAAATCCGTAGAAAATGACAAAGTAGCCGGGTCTTGTTTATCTGAGCCGCTTAACGAAGATCGCCACCAGAGCCACGGGACGAGCCCTGAAGAAGAGGATGCTGCCACCGCCACAGGGGAAGACAGTGTGCCCAGCAAGCCCGCCTCTGGAGATGTGGAGGACGACAAGGATGTTGTGGAGGCCGACACCAAAGAGGTTGGGGACGCTCAGAAAATCCCAGAAGAGACATTTGACGCTGAAAACAAAAGCTCGCAGGCTGTTAGTGTAAGCGAACAGGGCGGCGTGGGTGAAACTGTTGATTCAGAAATGGGGTCTAAGAAGGGTGAGGAGGACGAGAAGACAGAAGAGAAAGCTGCTGCGGATCCAACACTGAAAGAGTCCTCTTCTGTAGAGGGCGATGATCAGACAAAGAGGTTTGTTGCTTTCTGTATACTAGAAACCAAAATGGTTATCTCTGTTGCATTGGCCCCCTTTGTGCTAGCAAAATTTGGATGCTCTTTTGGAGGTAAAAACGTTCTGTGCATTTGTCTGTTTTCATTTGTCATTCTTTACACTCACCTATCCCACTTTAATATCCATTAATAAGTAATGCATTGGGATTGTCCGAGGGTGGAGCTCCATTTATTCACCGTTAAATCACTGCACTGTGATACATGCTGGGTTGATCACTGCAATTAATGTTATACCATAAAGCAAAAGTAAAAACATCTCTGTCAAGAGATCCCTGATGTCCTCATTGCTGTATGTTTATGGCTTTTTTTCTTTCTCTCTAGCTCTGAGGAAAACGATGGCAAAACCGAGACAAAAGATGAAAAGGGTGAGTGAATGAAGCAGTTTCTTTGCTGCTGTGGTCTCAGTTTCATTTAATTTACTGTCATGAATTCATGTTCAATGTGTTTGTAGCCGCTGGAAGTGGTGCTGCAGCAAGCAGTAGCAGGAATCTGTGGGTCAGTGGTCTCTCTTCCACTACCAGAGCGACTGATCTGAAGACGCTTTTCAGCAAATATGGCAAGGTTAGTCTTTTGGAAACCATCTCTCGCCAATGCCAGCAGCCCTAACTTTTTTCTTTCAATTTCATAAAGCAGTGAAAATGGTTTTATGAATCCTTATGTTCCCTGCAGGTTGTTGGAGCTAAAGTGGTGACCAACGCCAAGAGCCCTGGCGCTCGCTGCTACGGCTTCGTCACCATGTCGTCCACAGAGGAGGCCACCAAGTGCATCAGCCACCTTCACAGGACGGAGCTCCATGGCAGGATGATCTCTGTGGAGCAGGTGGGTGTTGGGGAAACTCTTGCTTTCATTTGTCCTCCAGTAATGAAGACTTCACCCGGATACTCGCTTTATCGATCTTAGAATCTGAGCATTTGCACACAGACCTTTTTGTTTTCTATTAAATGAGATCTCTGCTGGTGTAACAGGATATAGAAAGCTTTACTACAACTCTGTTCGATCTGCAGAGTCCCTCTCAGTCTTTAAGAAATTACTAAAAAAAATGGCTCTTCACTGAACACCTTTGCATTTGACAGACTGCAATAAAAAACAAACGGTCCTATTATCACACTTGGAACTTGTTTTAAGGCTCTTATCCAGGTTGTTTCCTCCTGACTAGATCCTTGCTTGTGTTATATCTACTCTCAGATGCACGTCACTTTGGATAAAAGCGTCTGTTAAATGATATTGTAGAAACTGTACTAACCTCATGGACATGATGTGTAGGAACCATACAGTAACGACAAAGCTATGAGCATGAGGTTCTTTCTAATCCTAAAGGATTCATGTAGCTTTAAGCAAAACATTTATTTATTTAGAAGGAATCCAGATACTGAAAAGACAAGTGTATTTCCAGCTGCACTAGTTTTTATTCAAATTTGGGCCTAATAGTTTCTATAAAAGCTCTAACTCCAGTAAAAACTACTGTAGCAGAAAATAAACCAGATGAGAATATCTTGTGACAGTTCGAAGTAATCAAATACCGACGTAAACTGTGTTATTTCTTTGTTTTCTCTGTGGTTCTGTCAGTGTGTAATCGAAGCTGCTCGTTCTACTCTAACATGTCGCCATTTAAACATTGCAGGCTAAAAATGAGCCTGCAGGGAAGAAGCCAGCAGACAAGAATGACACCAAGAAGTCTGGCAGCGATAGGAGACACTCCTCTGACTCCAAGTAAGACCGCCAGCAGGCTGCTGCATGTTTGAGTGGATAAATTTAACACTCTAGGCAACAAACAATCCAAAGAAGACACCTCACACTGACTGTAGTCACATCTAAATAATCTCTTTTTAAAAATGCCTCTTGAGCTGGGTCGTTTTGGTCCAGCGTGCCTTTAAAAGTCATTGGTGCATATATTTTTAGCATGGAACAGTCGTAGTTTGTTAAAGTCCTTAGCCCTTAGCTCAGTCAATTTGAAAACCTGTCAGAGCTATGAACTTCAGAACCAGTTTTTATTAGTCATCATGGTTGTTTAAAGTATTTGCAGATGCATCTCTAATGTCACAATGTGTTAAATTTTCTGCAGGTCTGATGGAAAAGATGAGAAATCTGAGGGAGAAGGAAAAGATGGAAAAGGTGAGAGATGTGGGATAATTTCCAGCTGGTATATAATCACGTTAACATTGAAAAATAGACCACTAATTGGTCTCTAACACTTTATCCTCACTTATTTGACACTATCAATTGTGCTTGTTTGACAGGGCGTAATGAGAGGACTGTAGTTATGGACAAGTCCAAGGGAGAACCAGTTATCAGCGTTAAAACCAAAAGCAAGGAGAGGGTAAGTAAACATTCACACCTTTACCTGTTATACTGTGAATTGTATTGTTGCTAATATAAAGATTAGGTTTGTTTCACGCATTAGTGGGAGGCAGATTTTTATTTCGACTCCAGAAAATGCCGTCTTTAACGTTTTTCTTCTTGTCTTTTCTTTAGAGCTCAAAGAGTCGCGACCGTAAATCACCCAGCAAGGAGAGGAAAGACATCTTGTCATTTGACCAGATCAAGGAGCAGAGGGAAAGGGAGAGGCAGAGGCAACGGGAGAGGGAGATCAGAGAGGTCGAGAGACGCCGATACACGTAAGGATCATGCAAACCATCATGTAAATCCTCTGTGGGGCTTCATGATACACAAATCTGTACCAAACATCATTTATTTGCTTTGAAGAATAACTAATACAGGAAACGCCCTTACAAAACATTGGGACTTTGTCTGGTTGAATACGAAAAATGCTCTCAAATTCCTTGTTGGCGGTTGAAGAAATGCGTTTGTCAATGTGATTTTACACTGGACACGTTTAAGCTTTTTCCACTTGTCTCCTGTCAGGTCATGCTTTGGATACATCTACTGCTTATTTCAGGCCGTCACTGAATGGATGGACTTTTTTGTTTGTTTTTCTTTCAGCGGCCGTGATCGTGACAACCGCCCAGACCGCGAGCGTGAACGGATCCGTCTTTTCCGAGAGAGTGAAGAGAGGAAGCACTTGTTGCGGAAGAGACACTGGCTGGAGGTAGGGTCACGTGATTCATTGAGTTTGTCCTCGCATCATACAGTGCACTTCATTTTAATCTAAAGAGGAGAAATATCTGCTTTCATTGCTCCCACATAGAGGCTTCTCAATCCCCTCATTATCCTAGCTGTACTTTCCATGCGTATAAATTCTCATGAGGTATCTGTGGGTGGTCATGATGAATGATTTAATTCTCAGACGGAGAAGCAGCGCCTCGATGCAGACCGTATGGAGCGTCAGTTCCTGGAGCGTGAACGGCTACGTATCGAGTACGAGAGGCGGCGCGAGCAGGAGAGGATCCTCAGAGAGCGCGACGAGCTTCGACGGCAGCAGGACCAGCTGCGATACGAACAGGATCGACGCCCCCTGAAGAGGCCTTATGACATGGACGGCAGGTACACAAAAACAAACTGTAGTGACACTGAACAGGATGGTTGATTGGTGCATTTATTGCTTAATCCCCTGAACTGAAAGCAGTTTTTTTTTTGCTCCTGTGAAGTTTGTAGAAATTGTGGGCTCATTTTCGCTGCAATATAAAGTCCTGCACCTTTATGAAACCAACAAAACCATGACTAGAAGTAAACAGAACTTATATAACATATAAGAAACTTATAGTATTGAGTATCGCAAACACAAGTTGAATTTGATTAATCATTTAGCAAAAACTCAACATTTTTCCAAGTGACCACAGGTGTTACAAGTCATGGACATAGTGGTGACTCTACATACAATACTGTTCAACAGTTTGGGTTCACCCAGATAATTCCATGTTTTCCATGAAAACTGCCACTTTTATCCATGTGCTAACATAACTGCACAAGGGTTTTCTAATCATCAATGAGCCTTTCAACACCATTAGCTAACACAATGTAGCATTAGAACACAGGAGTGATGGTTGCTGGAAATGTTCCTCTGTACCTCTATGGAGATATTCCATTAAAAATCAGCTGTTTCCAGCTACAATAGTCATTTACCACATTAACAATGTCTACACTGGATTTATCATTCATTTAATGCTATCTTCATTGAAAAAAAACTGCTTTTCCTTCAAAAACAAGGACATTTCTAAGTGAGCCCGAACTTTTGAACCGTAGTGTACATAGATATTTTAATCACATTTTTCCGTACTAGTCAACTGTATGTTATGCAAACGCTGCCTGCATTTCAGCCAAAAAGTCCCATAATGTTTGTCATGTAATGGTCAATTGCAGTTCTGTTCCAAATGGCTTCACAGTTGCACCGAGAAGGGCACAATTTTACATTTTTTACAGAATCTAGTTTGTGCAAATGGTTTATTTTTGATAAATGTTGGACACTGGAGGGGAAATTGATTACGTTCCAATTGCTCCCCATTCAGAATCTTACAAATATAAGCAATACAAAAAGTATACTGATAAACAGGAATAGAAAAATATAGCCATAAAAATGTGAACAAAACTACAAGCATAAAAAGCGTGCATTGTTCTAAGAAAATACGGAGTAAGTATACATGTAAGACAATAAAATCCAACAATTTCATGACTGTTTTTTTGATGAAAATCCAGCAATTATTCTTACTTCTGCAGTCTGTGGCTCTGACAAATGCTGTAATTCTGGTTATTTTTAAAATAGTTTTTATTACATAATTTGCCTTTCAAACCTGCCAGCCTGTTCAGGGGATTAAGCAGATGTTCGTTGCAGTTTGTACTCTAAATAAACATACTGTTAATAAGCGTGAGAGCTTTAATTCTTACACCGAATATATCAACCTGATGACCTCCTTCTGCTTGCTGCTGCTTCTCTTTACAGGAAAGATGACTGGCCTGATAAGCGCATGGGCATGGATGACCGTTACGGCCGCTCAGACTTCGGACGCCAAGATCGCTATCAGGACTTCGATCACAGAGACCGGGGCCGTTACCAAGACGACATGATGATGGACAGGCGGGACAACGCTCGTGGTATGGGCGCCGACAGAGACGGTCAGGTAAGAGACGTGAATCCTGCTTCCATAGGTTACACTCCTGAAAACAAAACGGAAATGTGGTGATCCTTAGGAGTTGTCTCTTAATCACTGTAGAAACTCCTGAATCCTGAGCCTTGTATCAGCAGCAGCAGTCTGGATGTGCTGCATGGACATCAGGAGAGCCACTTAGTTTAAATTGTCTGTTTTTACTATGGGGTTGCTACCTTTGTGTGACTAGCACTTTGAAACCAAATACTTGCAACTTTTCTTCTTCGTTATGGTGCACAGCTTCCCTAAAGAGCAGTAAAACATGATTCCTTGAAGCCTGGACATTCTAACATTTGCATGGGAGCACATTATTAGAGTTCAGCTGTCTACTTCTCTTCTCACAGCACTTCTCAGACAGACACGGCAGAGAAGGCAGAGATTCCTGGGGAGGCTACGACAAGCGAATGAATCCCAGGTGATTATCACACAGAGCTGTAGCCACATAAAAACCAGTACACAGCCCATTACTGACCATTTTCCACACAGAATGTAAGAAATGTTCTAAATACTTCTTCTGTGTTTTAGGGAAGGCGGCCGTGACTGGGACTCCGGCCGTAAGATGGATGGAGACAGGCCATGGCAAGGTAGGCAAACCTGGCTGTAATGTTTGTTTAGGACTGCACTGTAAAAAAAAAATGCTTTCTGGGGATTGGCACCCGTAAAGCAGCTGGTTTAAGTAAATATCTTAACATTGTAGTTGGTTCTACTAAGTTGATGGCAATAAGCAGCTTTAGAAATAATTATTAGACCACAGTGAGCACAATTTCCTGCCTCCTCCTTTGTGGTTCTTGGTGAAGACATGCAGCGTTAAAAGTCCCATAATTTAAAAATCCATGTTTGTTTGTTTTATTTCTGTGACGTTGAAGCCCCTACGACTAGTTAGCCTCCAGCTTTACAGACCTGTATGAATTTGACCCCAGTGCTTTGTAGCTTCTAACTAACCAATCGTCATCCAGCTCAAACTATGATTGATCACAGATGCAGAGAGAGTTTTCTTCCTGAAAGAGGCAGCAGATTATTAGTTTTCAATGCGAAACAGCCCGAAAAGCAGGAACCATCTTCATAGTATTTTTAGCTAAAAATTTTGTGAGACTTTGATTAATTTGGTGAAAAGAGGCACAAAATGGAACTTTTAAGATTGTAATGGACATTGTTTAGCTAATTCCAGGTTGGCTAGTGATGGCTTTCTCGCTGTATCTCTCTCCGGTAAAGACGGCTGATTGCTGTAGATAATTTAGTTGGTATTATTTGTTGACTTTATATATTCAGATTCATTCAGATTCAGAAAACTTTATTTGTCCCCAGGGGGCAATTAAAAAGGCACGTAGAGCAGACAGTGCAACAATGACGTAATAAAGAAATAGGGATAAATATATATACAAACTAGAGCAAGTATTATAGGAATAAAAATAAAGAAGAGAGAAATAAGACAAAAAACACAGCTTAGTAACATGCTAGTGCAAATATGTCATACGTAGTGCAAATACGAATGAAAAGTAGGTGCAATATGGCAAAGAGGTAGATACAAGAATATATCACGGTAGATACACACATCTTATTCCCAAAAATAGTGTTAAAAATATTTTTAGCTATCTGCCGGGAATTTGGTCATCTTTGCAATTTCAGTGCATCATGTTTCTGAATCTAATTTATTGTGTCCATTAAATTAGTAAGATTTTAATCATGTTTTTAGGGTGATGCTGTAATTATTTAACCACTATGATGAAATTCAAACAAAACTATATACAGGGGGGTCTCGACTTAAGTCGAAATTCCGCTCCTACAGCGCAGCGTAACGCACTTTTCGCCACAAGTTGGAACTCACATATGTACATAAGTATCTGTGTCACTCACCTTCACTGACACAGTGGTAAAATCAGAATCTAAGATATAAAAGCACCGTGCAGTAGAAATAAGAAATAGAACTATTCCCTACCTTTACTTCTGTGGTTGAGTCTGACTTGTGCTTGGGAGCCATAATGAAGAACAAAAAGTTTCCCAGAAAAAAACCCACAAATGAAAGAAAGCAATGTAGCACAATCCAATGTGGCAAACAACCGGTGAATGTAAACAAAGCCGTCTTCGTAGAACACCGCGTGACGACGTATCCGTCCGCTTGCCAACTAGTTCCCACAGAATCTGTTTTAACGTCGCTAACATGACACGTCGAAACGATGGAACAAGACTTTCCTAATAAATTTATGGGAGAAGGCGACACAACCACGAATCGCTGTAGGTCGAGGACGTCGTAAACCGAGGACCTTCTGTAAATTGAAGGCCTGTTGTGTAGATTTTGTTTGCAAAATGAGTAATTTAATAATTTTGAGTAACTTTTAAGAAATGTTCTCTGCATTTCTGATTTTCTTTGCTTTTCATTTCCAGGTCGAGACGGTGCTATTCCAGGCCAGAGCCACATGGCGCGTGGAGGAGGAATGGCTGGGTGAGTGGTTTAGAAATTAACTTAAGCTCATAAAAAGCAGCCGGTACTATTCTTTACCGCTGTGTCAAATGTTTTGTCTTTTTTTGTGTTCCCAGACGTGGAGGCTACATGAACACGGGAACATCTCAGTCTCTCTCCGGAGCTCTGAACAGACAGAACCAGCTGATGCAGGGCGGCGGGATGCAGGGTGGAGCTTTCGGTCGACGCTACTGACCGCTTGTTTTTGTACAGGAGTTCATTATATTGCCACATTTCCCATCCATTTTTGATGTAAACATTGATATTTTTTTTCTGGTCTATTTTAGGTTTGTTTCATTGTCGTTTTTGGGCACTGTAGTGTATTTATCATTCAGTGCGACCCACCTTGTTTGTACAACAGCCGTCTTGTGTATGTGAGCTGGCCCTTGTGTTGGAGAATACGCTGTGTGTAATAATAATAAATTCAGATGTTTATTAGACACTTGGGTTGATCAGTTTCACCTCGCCAGTCTACTTCCTGCATCGGTCAGTAGCTTTCTGTTCTCCAGGCTCCTTGTTGACGTCGTTTTTAATACACCCACTCGGTTCAATTTTTGCTGCAGATGAAAATAAAAAAGGTTTTTTAAATTCAATGTCACCTTTTGATTATCCGTGCTCATTAGGCTTCTTTTTACAAAGTGTTTTTCCAGCCAGATTTGTGATAAATTCTGAAAGTCGATATGTGGTAACTGAAATGTGTTTTTAGTTTTGTGCATAAAAGATGTTCTGTTTATTCTTGTCCTTTAGTTGAATGTGTGTTTTTTTTTTTCTTAACACCACGATCGGCACAGTGATAGAACAGCTGGTGTCTTGTAAATTCACAGGGTGACATTACAATAAAGGATTTTTCATCATTTTGCAGTGGTGCTACTAAACAGAAAAAGCTCCTGGACTCATATTTCAAACCTCACATTGAATAACAACTTGAATAAAAGCTTTGTCTTGTATTTTAAGTGCAGCGTTCAAGTTAAAACTAGGTATTTTGGCTCAATAACTGATGCAGCTACATGAAAACTGAGCATCGACCTACTTGGAATGGAAACTTTTTCACCAATTCTGCCTCATTTTGCCTGGGAAGAGTAAGAAAAACAGCTGCATTGAGATTTTCACATGTATTTAAAGCAGCAGAATTTTTTGAAAGAAAAAACTTGTTTTTGGGTTATGAAGTGCAGTCATTTTAAATTTTACCAGCAAGATGGCAGCAAAAGCACAATTTCTAAACTAACAAATCAAAGTGGTGACGTTTGTACCACGATAAACACAATTTAACAACATTATGTACACTTTAATGGAAACACCTCTAATGAGCCCCACTTTGGGATGAATTTGTGAATTTTTTTGAAGGAAATCGTAAATTCTTCTGTCAATCCACCCATGATTCCATCTAGATTAGAATAGTACTAGAAATGGATGGTCTATAATGGATTTTTTTTATATTACTGACTGAATTCATCCATATTAGTTGAATATTCTAGAAACATAACTCAAACTGTTGTGCCCAAATAGTCAGCATAAAGTACAGTGAGGATTATCCAGACTACACTGTTTAAAACAAGCAGTCTTGTGAATAATATGTTGAAAATCTGGCATCGACGGTGCCAGAAAAAGTATATTAAACATCAGTACAATACAATAGAATTCAAATTTAAAAAAAAAAAAATTAAAGCAACTATCTGTAAAGTGAATATATTTTTTAGGGGATTTTAGTAAAATAAAACAGATTTTACACTGTAAAAAATGCCCCTCTCAAAACAAGAAAAAAACTTATTTAAATGAACTTTTACCTTGAAATAAGTGAAAAATCTGCCAATAGAACAAGTGAAAAATGGCTTGGTCAGATTTCTTGAAATAAGATGTGATATTTAGAATATTGAGATCTTAAAATTAGCTGGGAAAACTTATTTTAAGCTATATTTTACCAGGATTGTCAAGCTTAGGTGTCTTAAAATAAGCCAGATATACAAAAAATAGCAGTTTTTCACTCAAAAATAGATTTTTGCTTTCATGCAACCTCCTAATTTGAGATGTATTAACCCTCCTGCTGTCTTCATTTACGAGCACCAAAAATATTGTTTCCTTGTCTGAAAAAAAATCCCCAAAAAATCAGCTCAAAAAATTTGCCAAATGTCTGAAAATTTGCAAAACATTCAGGAAGAAAATTCCAATAATTCCTTAAAAGTTTCCCTTCAAAATTTTATTTAAAAAGAAAATCCCCCAAATTTGGCAAGAAAATTCTTGTAAATATTTTCAAAAAATGAGTAAAAATCTTCCAAAAAAATCCTTAAAATATCTAAAGTTCAATTCAATTCAATTCAATTCAATTCAATTCATTTTTATTTATATGGCGCCAATTACAGTCAAATTGTCTCGAGACGCTTTACAGAACCCATATGCCTGAACCCCCAGAGCAGCCAAAAGGCGACAGTGGCAAGGAAAACACCCTTTTAACAGGGAAAAAAACCTCGAGCAGAACCCGGCTCTAATGTGGGGGGACCATCTGCTGCTGGCCGGGCGGGTTGAGAGGGACAGAAGAGGTACAGAGGTAGAGATAGAGGGATAGAGGTAGAGGGGAAGAGATAGAGGGATGGAGGTAGAGGGTTATAGTTGGTGGAAGAACAACCACAGATTTGAAGCATCCAGCTCTGGGACCAGGGACACTCAGAGAAAGGACACAGAAAGAAACAGAGTGAATGTAATGCAATAATGGTATATATAGTAAATATAAAGGTAGATAGAGAAGGGCTCAGTGCATCCAGAGAGGTTCCCCAGCAGTCTAGGCCTATAGCAGCAGAACTATGGGCAAACTAAAGGGACGTCAAGAGGGGAAGTCAGTTGTCCAAATGAAAACACCAGCTCACCCCGTCAGGGTCCCCCAGTCAGCCCTAACTATAAGCTTTGTCAAAAAGGAAGGTTTTAAGCCTGGTCTTAAAAATAGAGAGGGTTTCAGCCTCCAGAACCCAAACTGGGAGCTGGTTCCACAGGAGAGGAGCTGATAACTGAAGGCTCTGCCTCACATTCTACTTTTAGAGATTCTAGGAACAACAAGTAAGCTTGCAGTCTGAGAGCGAAGAGTTCTGCTAGGATAATATGGTACTATCAGGTCTTTAAGATATGATGGAGATCGGTTGTTAAGAGCCTTATATGTCAGAAGAAGGATTTTGAATTCTATTCTAGATTTAACAGGAAGCCAATGAAGAGAAACCAATATAGGAGAAATATGATCTCTCTTGCTAACTCCCGTCAGTACTCTGGCTGCAGCGTTTTGGATCAGCTGTAGATGTTTCAGAGAGCTATTGGGACAACCTGATAATAAGGAATTACAGTAGTCAAGCCTAGAAGTAACAAATGCATGGACTAGTTTTTCTGCATCACTCTGAGACAGGATGTTCCTGATTTTCACAATATTTCTCAGGTGGAAAAAGGAAGTCCTACACATTTGTTTTATGTGTGAAAGTGATTCCATATATCAGTAAAACTTCTAATATTTTCTTTAAGAACATTCACAAAAAAAATCAACGAAAATCCAGCAAAATTCGCTGGATTTTGGTTGATTTTTTGTGAATGTTCTTAAAGAAACATTTTTCACATTTCTTTTTTTCCACCAAAAAATGTTCAAAGATTTCCCAAAAATGTTGAAAATGTGGACATCAGAAGTTTCACTGTGATAATATATTTTTTCCCCCACATTTTCAAACTTTAAAACGGGTGGATTTGACCCACAGGACGACACGAGAGTTAAACTTATTTTGAGTTTTCTTGTAAAATTCAACTCAAAACAAGATAATTTCAAGATTGTTTGACTGAACAAGATATTTAAGATGCATTGTCTTAAAACAAGTCCCTGAATCTTGCTGAAATGTCACTTGTTAAAAAAACTAGTAAATTTAAATTTTTTTCTGGGATTTTGCTGATTATTATATGTAATTTATATTTTAAATGATAGAATAGAAATATTTCAGTAATCCCCGAGGAGATATTCGGTTGAAAGCACAATAAGAGTAAAGTTACCACCCCATATACAATGATGGAAAAATATTTTTGGACACCCTTACAATTTTACACAATGTTGAATATCATCATGTGGAAAAATCTTTTTTGTGTTTCAAAAGGTGTGGCTGCATTAGACAGACACAAACAAATACATTTTTTTGTTTATTGTTTACAAGAAAAACTTGTAAAAAAATGAATTCTTGACAGTTTCAATATGTCAGTTCTCAACATTGTCGGTATCAAAGTCAGCAAATAACCTAGGATGTGTTCAAAGCTGAACAAAAAATAAACCATCACATCATCAAATTAATATTTAGTCTAGTAGAGCTCTAATCCTGGCTGGATGTTCTCCACCAGCCTTCCACACTGTTGAGGGATCATCTGGTCCCATTCTTCTGGAATTACTGCTTTTAATTCTTCTAAATTCTTTGGTTTATGCTTTGAAACAGACCTTTTGATAATCCACCACAGATTTCCAATGGGGCTCATGTCTGGGGATTGAGCTGGCCACTCTAAGAACTGGACACTGAGCTCCTGCAGCCAAGTTCTACTGGTCCTGGATGAGTTCAAGGAGCATTATCTGGTAGAAACATTCAGTTTGACCTCGAGGGAACAGAGCATGAGCGGAAGGGAGCATGTGGGTTTGGAGAATGGCAGAGTTCAATGTGAGATGACCAACACCAGCAGCACTCATGCATCCCCAAACCATGGTACTGCCTCCACCATGCTTGACAGTAGGTACTGTCCATGCTGGAGATGATGCTTCTCCTGGCCTTCTGCTTAGCCTCACATTAGCAGGAGGAAGATAAAGCTGGAAACTGGACTCACCTGACCTCAGAATCTTCTTCCAGTTCCTGGCTGTCCAGTTCTTGTGTTCTTGGGTCCAATGACACCGGGCTATCCTCCGTCTCTCATTGATCAGGGGCTTCTTGACAGCCTTGTAGGACCTTCAGCCATCATCTGAAAGTCGGCCATGTACAGTGCAGGTGGAACACTGGACACCAGTTTGGTTTGACCACTGCTGCTGAAGCTCCTGTGATGTGATTCGGTGGTTTTCCTGCACGTGTGGATCAGGATGCAGTAATTTCTTGCTGAAGAAACCGTTGGAGGCCCAGATCTTGGTTTGTCTTCCAAGCTGTTGGTTGGTCTGTATTTCTGCAGAGTGAATCCAACAGCTGAAGGACTGCATCTGCACTTCCTGGATATCTGGCAGCAGCTGGATCCTTCCTGGCTGAGAATCTGGATCTGTGTTAGGTTCCTTGTTTTAGTCATTTTTGTCTCTGAAGAACTTTCTAATGTGCTGGCTTTATATAGACATGAAACACGGCATCCAAAATTCTGTCTTTTAATAAAAAATATGATCATTAGTGGATCACTGGTATCAAAATGACCCAATACTCAAAATTTCTCATGTATTTTTATGTAACCAATCAATTCTGTTTTTGGTGACTTTTTAAGGATTTGTTTAGTATTTTGGCTGTGACTGTACTGAAAGGAATTGCACTTGAAGACCTGAGAGTGATTCTTAATGCAGTATTTCCTCAAGCAACACTTCAGCAGTATTATAAAGAGATGATCCATACATGTATGTATATTTATTGTGCAATAAGAATAGGTTTTAGAGTGTGGGATGAAACCTTAACCTCTGTACTTCAAACTCATAGGTGATGAGTACAACAGCTGCCCGTTCTGGCTTAGAAACTGGTAACAGATTTGGCTCCTTCTTCAAAACTTAAGAAAAGAAAGGAACTCTGACTTCATTGGTATTATCTCAAAGTTCCCTTTCTACAAATAGAGTTCCTGTATTTCAGCAAGATGCTTTCCGCCCCCGAGCCCCTGAAGATCATGTGAAATTAAGTGTTGGGGATGACTGACGGCATTCTGCTGGGAAAGTACCTAACATGAGGCTGTTTGGGGTCATTCAAGGATGTTTGTTCCCTCGAAAGGGGAATTCAGCAATGTTACTGAAAGAAAAACTTCTAAAAATAGTGTAATTAATATGATGTGTGAAATTTTTAGCTGATGCCGTAAAAAACAAAACAAACAAAAAAAACAAACAAACCTGGCAGCAGGGATTCCAGAAAGAAACATTCAAAATTTTAAAAAATGTGAAAATATCAGCAAATATCTGTAAGATAATGATGTTTTTAGCCGATTTAATTACAGTAAAATTGGACATTTGTGGTCACACATGTAAAAGAATGAACTACTATTTGTAAAAAAAAAAAAAAAATATATATATATATAGAGAGAGACTTTTAATCATGGACTTTTTATTTATTTGTTTTTTTTTTTTTTTTTACAGTTTTGGCTTATTTTATTTTTATTACCATGTGTGTTAACAAGAAAATCTAGAAATTTGTACAACTTAGTTATTTAGCATTTTTTCAACCCTTAATATCCAGAATTCTTTTTTCAAAGAACAACATAAATCTGTAAAAATAACTTTTCTGCTTTAAATACACTAAAAATATGTAATTTTATGGAGTTTTTATGGAGTTGTGGTCTCATTCTATATAACTGACATGTAAATGAATCTGTTTTTTTCCTATAATTTTACTAGTTATAATTCAATAAACAGGGCAAATCTGGAAAATAAAGTTGCATTTTTCAAAAATTTTCACTTTTAAAATGTTAACATTTGTCATTTTTTACAGTGGAGATTGTTATATTATACAATAAATCGGTTAATTGGACTGAAAAGTTCCAATTAAATTTTTTTAAAAAGCCTGAAGTGTTCCTGACTTTAATGTTCAACAAATATATTACACATACCTACATATTTATGTAGTACCCAATGATGTACACAAACCAATAAAATCTAACTGTAAGTTTAATTATAAATCATATTTCTTTAAATCTAACATCATTCAGCATAAATCTTAATGTGAGCTGAAAATTTCCTCATTTTTGTTTTTGTCCACTAGAGGGGGTTATTCAGTCATAGATTAAACCTCAAACTGGTCATTTCTCTTTTTTGTTTTAGGCTTTTTTTTGTTTAAATGTTGTTTTATTTGCCACTTGGCACTAAGTGCAACTGTAAAAACAGCCCAAATACCAAAAATTACATCACACCAAGGGTTGTGTTCGTGTTTTAGACGTGATTAACACTCTTGCAAATATGAATGGCAGCAGAAAAAAATGGGAACACATGAGAGAGGACACAGATAGTGGGTAAAAGGATAAAACCAGGACATGCACCGAGGCCTCCCGACTGACTGGCCGCTCCTCCACTGCAAACAGTCCGCCAGATGTGGAGCGAACGGCTTAGATCAACATGAAACCTCCTGCTGGGAGGAGGAAAACAGCAGCTAGAACCTTTCAGACACCTCACCGACGTGAAGCAGAAATATGCACTGAGGTCAGCGCTGAAGGAATGCACTGATCTTTAGTGTCAGCCTCGTGCTGCGCAACATCATTTACACAGATTCTTGGCCTTAAAAGTCACTGTTTTCTCTGATGTCTGTCCTGAAGAGTCTTTCGTGTGTCTGTTGTCTCCTTTATTTCCTCCTTTATGTGTAACTCAGATGCTTCAGTGAGGCCATAAGAAGAGGTCATCTCTGGTTTAACCTAATGTGTGCTGGCACTGACATTGATTTTAATTGTAATGTGAAATATTTGGTCTATTTAGGTCTTTTTCTTGTGATTATTCCTTGCCGTTTTTGTCTTTATCAAACATTAGACAGCAGGTGAATGATGTGCGGCATCATGTGTTCTGCACCCTAACTCAGGGAAGTTATAGCATCGTACATATCAGAGACGGGTTCCACATGTCATCAGAACAACAGCAATGAGCTGCTTGAATGCACCAAAGGCTCTCTGCATCCTCATGGAGGTTCATAAGCTTTCGAGCAGCTGTCAGTTAAAAAAATAGATTTAATATTTGGATCTTATTCAGGGTTTTTTCCAACTCAAATCATCAGGAGCTTTGTGCTTGACCATTTCTGGGGTGCTTGAAACTTTTTTAATCATTAACTACAGATATTTAAGATGAAATCCGGTGAATTTTAGCTTGATTTATCAAATATTGTCCAAGATTTTTTTGAAATTTATTGACCCACTTTCAGCACATTTGTTTTTGCACTTTAAAATTTGAGGCAATGTTTGGATGACTGTATCGCGTGATATTAAAGATAAAAGTTCAAAGTTTATATTTAAAAATCATACACATTTTTATTTATGTTTGGTGAACCATTTTGAAGCTCCATAATCTATCTACTAATATTTGTGTTTTTGTGGTACAACTTGTCATACCTGCTCAAACAGTTATAAAAATCGAATGAAAAAAAATTTTTTTTTCATTTTTGTAACCACGTATTTTACATTTTAAAGTATTCTATATGTTTTGTTTTGTATTATTGTGACTTGCAACTACATGTGGTTCAGAAAATATCACTAGCTGACTTCTGATTTGTCTTTTTTTGGTTAATTTGGCTCAAAGATGTAACTTTTCATGACAGTCTCATTTTTTTTTCATATTTCAGCTCAACTGTAATCAGTGATTATTTAATCTACTTGTCCAATATTACAGATTCCAAATCAGTAACATGATGAGAAATACCAGTGAAAATTTCAGCCTTTTATCTTTTAAAATTCGTGGGATATTGTGGTTCAATCATAGCCTCAATTTTCAATGTGCGAAACAAAACAAAAATGGCTGAAAGTAAGTCGATGAGAAGCATCAAGCTAAAATTTCACGTCACTTTATAAACATCCATATTTTGTGCTATAAAAATGTTGGGCAGATCAAAGACAGTCGAGCAGAAATAGTTTTGTGGTGATTTGAGATGAAATGATCGGTTGGTCCTAACTAGCCATCGACTGCTGTGCTCTGCAGCCTTCATGTTACAAATAAGGCTCCACGTATGATTCATGATGGTGTGTTCAGCTGCAGCAGATTATCTGAAGTCTGCAGCAGGTTCCTCAGACACGCCTTCGTCCTGCATGTGAGAAAGAAACAAACACGGTGGAATTCACATCATATCACACAGCAGGTTTTCAGGGAGATCTTCTGCAGCCTCTGACTGCCTTTAGAGCTTCTGGTCTCTGAAGCAGGATCAGTTCGCGTGAGTTACTGCCCAGATAAAATAATGAAACATAACCCTCATCAGCATGTTGGTCTGAGAAGCTCCAGACCTGAGACCACCGTCGATGGATCCACCAGGAGCTGAGAGGACAGCTGGGGGTTGAGTTCAGAGAAACAGTTCAGCCCGAAAGGAGAAAAGAGAAATCTGCAGATCTCCAGTTTTATACTCTTTAGGAAGGAGCAGAAAAAAATAAAGATAAGGACAGTAGATTCAGTAACAGCAAAAAACAATGGGGCACTTACACCACACTGAAAAACATTTATTTTTCTTTAACCCTCGTGCCGTCCTGCGGGTCAAATTGACACGTTTTAAAGTTTAAAAATGTGGAGAAAAAAAATTTTCACAGTGAAACTTCTGATGTCCACATTTTCAACATTTTTGGGAAATCTTTGAACATTTTTTTGGTGGAAAAAGGAAATGTTAAAAATGTTTCTTAAGAACATTCACATAAAAATCAACCAAATCTAGCAAAATTCGCTGGATTTTGGTTGAGTTTTATGTGAATGTTCTTAAAGAAAATGTTAGAAGTTTTACTGATATATATATGGAATCACTTTAGATATTTTTAGAATTTTTTGGAAGATTTTTACTCATTTTTTGAAAATGTTTACAAGAATTTTCTTGCCAAATTTGGGGGATTTTTTTCAAATAAAACTTTTAGGGGAAACTTTTAAGGAATTATTGGAATTTTCTTCCTGAATGTTTTGCAAATTTTCAGAAATTTGGGGAATTTTTTGCAGATTTTTTTGGATTTTTTTCAGACAAGAAAACAATATCTTTTGGTGCCCATAAATGAAGACAGCAGGAGGGTTAAACAGGGATCAAAATGACCTCTGGTTGTTTGCACATTACTAGTTATTTGATTTATATTTGTCTGCCTACTTGCACACCATCTACAGTCTTTTAGCTGTACATTGTGTACATAATTATGCCTTTATATTTTTTTTATATCTCTATATCCCCTGTGTGCTCTGCTCTCACCTCCTATTTCTGTCTCAAGTCAAACTTTAAATTGCTCTGCAGTGTTTTTTCTACAGTGAAGTAGGAAACATGATGTATTCCTGTAAAACCACCTCATTTTTGGTCATAGTTTAGTCACTGTCTTGACACATGATATTTAAAAGTCATCTTCTAATTTAAGATACCTAATTATTTGTACACAGTAATTCTTTCAGTATTTGTAGACATGACCAGATTTTTATATGCAGTACTTTATGTTCTGGTATTTGCTTTTATCTGCATTAAGAACTAAAAAAAGCTTATTGAGTGCTGAAGGATTTTGACAGTTGAATGTACAGTATCCACTCTACAGTATATAAGAGTGTCATCAGCATATAGATGTATATTACAACTAGATACGGAGAAAATAATGTCATTCATATAAACAGTGAACAAAACAGGCTCCAGGATTGAGCCTTGTGGAACACCTTATACAATTTTCATAAATTCTGATTTAATATTTTGGCCAAACACAGCTGTCTGACCATGAGGTAACTTTTTAACTCCACAGCCCCAAATTTTCTTAATTTTAAGGCCGTAGCTTGTAAAATCAGCTGAGTTTCCCTTTAATTCCACATCTAGTTGGACATCACAAACAGTTTTATCCCAAACCTGTACAGCTATGCAGAAGTTGAATAATTTTCATATGCGATGTTTTTTGTTTTATGAACATTTAAAAGGTTTCAGCTTGTGTTCTGTTTATTTTTGTGGTAGGCAGACATTTGGTAAAAAAAAAAAAAAGAAGAAGAAAAACAATCCCTAATTTTACTATTTTCCTTTTCTTTTACTGATTTTTAAGCATTTTTTTCCAGAATGCACAAAAATATTACTGTATCAAAAATAGATAAAATAAAAGCACTGTGAAATTACATTTAACTGTAACTGCGAATTATTAAAATTTTCATTTTTTAAAGATTTTTTAAAAAATATTTTGCTTTAAAAGATATTTGCAAATTTATCATAATTTCATGATTTATTATTATAGTTTTTTTTAATTAAATAGTTTAAGTTTAATGCTGGAAACATGCTGCTGAAATTTGATGCAATCAGGGTCAGTTAACAGAAAACAATTACTGGTTCTGTAACGTTAAATAGCTTCATATGTGATTTTTCATTTGTTTCATGACCTTTAAAAGGGTTTCTGGTCATGATTTTATTGTGGGAGGGAGATATTTGGTAAATCTATTATACATTTTATGTTATTTTCCAGATTTTTTCAGTATTTTCTTTTTAAATGCATGAAAATATAACTGTATCAAACATATATCACAAATACACTATGAAATTACACGTAAAATAACCCTAAACACCCATAACTGTGAATAATTATAAAATTTTGACATAAAAGAATGTTTACAAATTTATCGTAATTTCACAAATTTTAATTTTTTTAATGAAATAACTGAAACTATTAACTTTGAGTTTAATACTGTAAACATATTCCTAAAATAAGATACAATCAGTGTCGATTAACAAAAAAAATACTGGTTCTGTAGTGTTAGATGGCTTCATATTAGATTTTTAATTCATTTTTTTGATCATTAAAAAGGTTTCTGCTCATAATTTTTTCTGGGGGATTGCACATATTTGAGAAGAGACAATGCAAATCCTTCCTCTGGGTGATATTGAGTCTGCTCAGTTTTGAAATCACAGTCTTCTGAGAATCATCTGAGCAGAACATGCAGACCTCACGGGAGGCTGCTGGACAGTGGCACAAGAAGAATGATGCAAAACGGGCCTCCTGCCAGCCAAAAAGCTTAGACAGCACTAATGAAAAGACGGTGAACCCTCACCAAGAGGTTTCCTCTAAGCTTCTGTCAGTCTAAGCCGCAGGACGGAACAAAAATGTGAAGAAGTCCTGCAAAAAAATTAAAAATCCCACCTGACCAGGCATGTCTAATATCACAAAAACAGAATACTGCTCACTGTTTTTCCAGTTAAATCAAGCTAATATTGCTTTAATAATCTGCCAGTAAATATGCAGATGCCCAGTTTTCCACATATGCAGCCTCAGCTCACCTCCCCCCCCAGACACTGGAATCTTCTGGAGAAGTTATGAAACTTCTTCTCTCTCCTGAGTTGAGACATCAGCAGCTTGAGAAACTCCCCATCAGACCAGAGCAGCGTGCTCATCGCCTGCCTTTAAACAGGCTGAACATTAACATGGATGAAACATGGAGGACTTCTGGTCTGCTGCATTCCTCTCATAACCCTCCAATAAACCACCTGCACAAAACAGCTCATAGAACGTACATGCATGAAATTTGTGGCTTTTCACTGAGAACACGGTACAATATAGTGAATGTGTGCATCCCTCATGTGTCTGCTTGGATGCATTGCAGCTATTTGTGTGCTGGACAGAGTGTAGAAGACAGTAGAAGCTCTGTGTGACCCGACTGATGCAACATGTGCTGAAGCAACGACGTACAGACTCAAACCCGAACGAGTCTGCCTGGACTAAAGACAGAATCATGAGTCTGCTGTTAAAGGTGGAGCAGGTGATTCCACTCCAGGACACTTTCTGTCAGATTTAGTGAATATTTCCTCACAGTGAGCCTGCTGTCAATTCTGTATGTGAACTGAAAAGAAAATTGGGGGATCATATAACAATTTGGCCAATAAAACTAAATTCCAGCATGTTCTCTGCAGGTTCATGCTTGTGCACAGGATGAGCAGAAATGAAGCAGTAAATCTGACCCACACTGTAAAAAAACCTTGTAATTTTCACTTTTGTAACTTTTATTTTGTAAGTTTTTGTGTATTTTGAAATGCATGAAAATATCACTGAAATTACAATTTTTTTAATTGAATTTACATCTCTAACATTAGGTAACCTTAAAATTATGTTTTCTATAGTGTTTATGCATGTTATTTCATAGATATTGAAATGACAAAAAACTACACATAATCTCATGTAATCTGAAGTTAGAAAGTGTATTTTAATTATGAAAAATTCATCAATAAAATTTCAAAAAGAGAGCTGACATGTCTAATGTAAACATTTAAACATTAAAATTTGTAAATGTGAATAATCATAACTTTTTAAATTATGTTTTCATAATTTAAAAAGATTATTATATTGTATTGTATTGTATTGTATTGTATTGTATTGTATTGTATTGTATTATATTATATTATATTATATTATATTATATTATATTATATTATATTATATTATATTATATTATATTATATTACATACATCACAATATATTAAAGGAGATTTTATTGTTTTACTCGTGTAAATTAATCACTAAAAAGGCATAAAATACATGTGATCTTATGCTATAAAATGTATAATTGTGGAAAATTACTGTATTTTAATGAGAATTATTTTCTGGTATTTTACTGTATTATTTTGGTATATTTTAAAAAGTACCGAAATATCAGCACAAATTACAAAAATAGATTTTACAGGACATATTTTTTAAAAAGTACCAAAATATCAGTAAAATTACAAAACTAGGCTTTACATGAATGATGCAAATAATACCAGAAAATTTACATTTTAAAAGAACATTGAAATTAAAATTGTGTGACATAAAAGGACTTTATAAATTCAAGTTTAATAAAGTTTTTTTTAAGGGTTCCAGACGTAAGTAACCTTACTTTTTGGGCAATTTATACATGGAACTATCTTGTGTTAAACATTAAAAAGGCAAAGGAAATTACCCATGATCTGTTAGTGTATTTTAATTTTCGAAAGTTACGACACGTATGCGTTTATGAAATGTTTATTTTCTATCATTTTTTTAGTATTTTTAATCTCTTTTTGTTATTTTACAGTATTTTATGTTACTTTAAAGTATTTTTTGGCACCCCAACTACCAGAATATTTTTTCTTTTGTTTGTTTTTTACAGTACAAAATATTTTAACTTGCTAAATATCAACAGTGTTTGTCCAGAATCGCAGACAGACCTTTAATGCTCGTTTCTCTGTACACACCAGTACAGCACGTAGAGTACGCTGACATTCACTACATTCTATTTCTGTGTTTTATGAGCACAAGTCTTATCTAATAGCAGAAATGTCCTCAGGAGGTTTGAGGTTTGGTTTCAATGCACAGACTTATGTTTCATGTATATTTTTATATATATGTCAAGCGTGATACTAGAGACTTTTGTCTGGCTTCCTACTGATCAGTTTCCTCAACACACACTCAGCTCCTGTATAGTTTATATTGTCAGTCATAATGTGTAACCCTTCACTGGGTTTAACGGGGAAAAACGTCATAAGAAAAAGGGATTTTTTTCTGTTTTGTCAACTCAAAAACTATTCAAAGTTCAAGCATATTTAGACACAACTTGTTTTTGTAAAATATTTTCCTCCTGTGGTTCATCTTCTGGGAAGTTAGATAAGATTCCAGCACATAAACAACACACCTTTACACACATATACACACAGATACGCCATGAATCAGTTTCCTCGTTAAACTGCCGCCACAAGTGTTTAGTGCAACCTCTTCATGTCAGCCCTGAAAAGAGGAATAAAATACCACCTTCCCTCTACACACACACACCAGTCTTTCTGCTGCTCTTTTATTACTTTATTACTTCTATAGTGAGTCATAAAAGACTAAACTCCCACAGAGGAGCCTCTTTTCTTTCTTTCTTGCTCTGCAGAACCAGCTCTCTAATGGATTTCTGAACAGGCAATTAAATTGAGTGTGGCTATAGCTAATTAGAGCTTTTCTATTCAGCTTTAAAGCCACGGGTGCAGCGTGAAATGAGGCTAAACTGAGTTCATTAAAGGTTTTTTTTAACTCCTGTTGTGTTTGGAAGGAGACAGCAATGAACTTTAGTGGAAACATTGCGATAAAGGAGAACAACATGCCAATGAATACAGTTTAAAAAGTGGCCTTGCATGTGCAGAGATGTGCTTTGCATGTAGTGAGGAAGTTAGATATCAGATATTTTGTGTAGTTTAATGAACACATGCTGCAACTTTGCATGCAGATTTTAACTTGTATCAGGTCATGTTGGCGACAGAAATCTGCAAACAGAGAGAAGAAGAAAAAAGGACTTCAGTTTCATTGTTTCATGTAATGTCATTTCATGTACTTTGGTAGTTTTTGTATATCTAAACATCCTTTGTTAAACACTGAAAAGGCAAAAAATACACTAGAAAATCTGTTTTAATTACAGAATATATGTTAATGTCTGGGCTGCACAGTGGTAAGGTGGTTAGCACTGTCGCCTTGCAGCTACAAGACCCACAGTTCGCTTCCCGGCCTAAAACATGATGAGGTTAATTGGTGACTCTAAATTGTCTATAGGTGTGAGTGTGATTGTTTGTCTCTATGTGTAGCCCTGTGATAGACTGTTACCTGTCCAGGTGAACCTGTGATAGACTGTTACCTGTCCAGGTGAACCTGTGATAGACTGTTACCTGTCCAGGTGAACCTGTGATAGACTGTTACCTGTCCAGGTGAACCTGTGATAGACTGTTACCTGTCCAGGTGAACCTGTGATAGACTGTTACCTGTCCAGGTGAACCTGTGATAGACTGTTACCTGTCCAGGTGTCCTCTGCCTTCACTTTAAAACAGCTGGGATAGACTACAGCCACCCCTGGCCCTAATGAGGATTAAGTGGTGTGTAGATAATGGATGGATGTTTGTGTTTATTCTATTTATTTTTTCTACATATACTAGAAGACATGCTACATAGGTATTCGTCTGTCTTATGTAAAATCTGCGCAATATAGATAATAAACTGTGCAATATTATTATTTCTGTCAGTATTTCTAGTCATGAAAGAATCTGTGCAATACCATTGATGTGCATTACTGTTGTTATGTGACAATTGTCTGTCTGTCCATCTGTCTGTCTGTCTGTCAGCAACATTGCTCAAAAATGGACTAACAGAGTTGGATGAAATTTTCAGTGAAGGTCAGAAATGACACAAGGACCAGCTGATCAGATGTTGGCAGTGATGCAGCTTATAGTCTGGATCCACGGATTTGTTAAAGATTTCTGTATCATTGCCAGATAGCTGCATGGCGTCACTGTAACCATGACAACCAGTGAACACTACATCAACTGCCTGCTGATGATCACATGATTGTGATCCTACTACAAATCCATCACTGAGGACTTATCAGGACTTATCAGTCAGAAATGATCCAAGGAACAACTGATTAAATTGTGGGGGTGTTTCTGAGTCTCATCAATTCCTGCCTCCTGCTACATATTTAGGTCATGTGATTCAGTATCCATACATAACGTACACATGCAGAACACACGCCTGTGCTCAGAGCAGGTCATTTAGTTTGTGGGTTCATCTATTTTAAATGGACACATTTATGTTGCCGTGATTTCTGCCACAAAATTTTTCAAGATTTCATCCGTCGTAAATGATACAACGACTGAGCAGCCTTAGCGGAGTACTGCACTCTCTTTCTTGTTATGCTTTGGTTTATTTTTATTTATGCACTACGGTTCCTAAATGTTTGCACTATCTCTACAAATTTCCCCACTGTGGGATGAATAAAGGCTTCTCTTTATCTTAAGTTCATAAGATGCTTCTTTTCTGCATTTTTCAGTACTTTTTGGTGCAACAGCTGCTGGAATTTAACTGCTTTCCTGCAAGTTACTTGAAGCATCTGCAGCCACATCTGGTGTCTGCTGGCTGTGCATTGAACGGCCTCCTCGGTGTCGCCTCCATATACTGTATAGTCGTGGTGTAGCCGCTCAGAAACCCAAGGGGGCCCCGCACATTTCTCACTGACAATATTTATGCTGCGTAGCGCTGTGAAACCAAACCCATGTTTTCCGTTTTTCCTAGAATCAGCCTTCTCGGTGAGTCATCAGAATGAAGGTTTACACTTCATTCGGGGTGTGTGTGTGAAAGTGTTGCTTAAAACACAAGTTTACAAGGTTTATGTCTCAGTTTTAAGAGCTTAGAAGAAGCTTTACTGACTGCATGTTGTTATCATGAGGGCTTACCTGTGAGTGCACCTGCAGAGTGTGAGAGTTCCTCTAAACCCAGTAAACACCAGTAAACACCAGAGGCCAGAGAGAAAGAAAAACAGGACAGATAAGGACACAGGTGGAGCGTATTTGTCGGCCGTTTAAATATTTGTGATCAGCTTGGAAACTCGCTCGGCCCACATAATCTTCCAGGAGGAATGTGAAACAAATGGTGCAGAACTTTAGCAAAGCTGCACATGGGAAAGCAGCAACAGGAAAGCAAAGGAATTCCTCCCCAGCAGGAAATCTATGCTCTCTCTGCAGTGATCTTTTAATTTCCTCAGCAGCCCTTGGGTTCAAAGCCAAAACTAATTGACTGAATGACATTAAACCGCAACACGATGCAGGTTGGAAAACTGTGGAGGCCTGTTTTTGCTGCTTACTGCTCCTTCCTCCAGCTGAGTCTTAACAAGCTGCTGAGAAAGCCGGAGTGGGTCTAAAAATAAACTTGATGTGCACGATGATGTCGGCCGGGTGTGTCTCATACAGGATATTTATTCATTTGTGCCTTGTCGTTTATCTCCAGCGGCCTCCCTCTGGGTCAAGCAGAGAAACCACAGCAGAAGAAGAGATGGAGGCTGAGGGAAAGGCGTTGCTCTTCTGCTAATCACTGGGTTGGGTCTGCTGGTCGGACATAAGCATCACCTTCCTGACAATCCTTGGCACACACACACACACACACACACACACACACACACACACACACACACACACACACACACACACACACACACACACACACACACACACACACACACACACACACACACACACACACACACACACACACACACACACACACACACACACACACACACACCTAAACACACACAGGAATATCCACATGTATGTACATATATGAGCCTGGAAGATAAAGAAGACTACATTTAGACAAAACAAAAGCAGCAGCTAATTACTGAGGACAACAGTTTAGAGCTCAGAAAGCAAATCTTTCATGGATTGTTTTGTTTCTAATCCAAGTAAACTTGGGAGTCTTTAAGATCTACTTCTTATTTCAAAGGTGCAGCACTTGCTGGCAACAAAAATGTAACCTTAAGGAGTCCAATAAAATCATTAGTGGATCTGAAAAGTTATATATTTTACATTTTTCAAGTCCTTCATTCATTAAAATCCTCAAAGACAAGGTATGATAAGCCTTTATTAATCCCAAAGCGGCAGTGTTACAGCATGAAAAAGTTACAATTAATGCAAAAATGTATGCTTAAGGGTAGTAAAATAAAGATAAACAACAAATATACACAAGTCCTGTTGATATCGTAGATTCCTCTATATGTAGAAATTCTCATGTTGCACTATGAATTCAGAAAATAACAGTATTGCACAGAATTATTCTACATGTGAGCAAATCTGAAGATGGAAAATGACATTTATTTGCAATGTCATGTGTATAAAACCATTCATTTTGCATAGATTCATCCATAAGTAGAAAATACTTATATGAAAATGTTGATTTTGCACAGATTCTTTCATGAAAAGTATTTTAAATGGACAGAATATTCGGAAAAACTGTTTTTTTCTCTATGTTTCAGAGTTACATACAGCTTTGGAAATAATTATAAACCACTGTTTTCAGATTTTTTGTGGTTCTTGGTGGAACCATAAAGTGTTTTCTTCTAAAGGTTGCAAAAAAAACGGCGGCTTTGCTTTCAGACTCTCTCGCTGTTCGTCTCCTTGTCATCAGATTCTTTTCTTTGAACCACTGTTGAGTGATTTTTGACTCAAAACCGTCATTTTGTGAAAAATTTCAATAGTCATATTTTACAATAATTGTATGTGTTGAATTTTCTGACTTTTTCCTCATGTTTTATGGAAGACACTGTACATTTTTAACCTCTATGATGAAATGCAAACAAAATGTCAGTGTTTTAACATAAACATTACACTCCACAGTAGAAAACAGTCATATTTTTTACAGTAATTAGCTGTTTAAATAAGTTTCAGTAGTAAAATACTGCCAACCACGGTTGCCAGTAGTTTACGGTAATTTTACAGGGACTGTTATTATTCCTGTTATTTTTGTTTTGTTCAGTCTAAATAACTCCTAACACTCCCTCTGCCATTTGGAAAAGTTTCAGGAAACTGAGCCAGCTTTCTTAGCTGTTGATCTACAACTGGTTCCAGGATGATGACAGTTCAACAGCTGTAGTTAGTACTGGAGTTGTGTTTATCAAACTGCCGGTACACTGCAGCTTTAAAAGAAAAAAAAACTCAGTCTTAGTGTTGGCAGCTTATTTCACTTATGATGTGTCCTCCAGCGTATAAAACACACCATATGGGATTGTTAACAAGGTAGAAAAACACTTAAAGAGAGCAGTAGTTCAGTTTTTTTTCTCTGTTATTTATTTTTATCATTCATTCTGTGGTGAAAATACTAAAGTTTCCTTTGTTATCTGCACAGCAAGGCGCTTTGAGGCCCTGCAGCTCTTCTAAGAATAAAGAATGAATAAAATTGAGTGTATTTTTACTTTCATGTTAGGCTTGTCTTGCATATATCATATGGAGATATCAAAGGGGAGTTCATTACATTGTGAATGCTTGAAAAATATATTAATTTTGGAGAGGGGGAGTGTACTTTCTTATCAAATAAGTACAAATTCTTCATTTACACTGTAAAAAATGCCCCTCTCAAAACAAGAAAAAAAAAACTTATTTCAAGGAACTTTTACCTTGAAATAAGTGAAAAAAAATCTGCCAATAGAACAAGTGAAAAATGGCTTGGTAAGATTTCTTTAAATAAGATATGATATTTAGAATCTTGAGATCTCAAAAATAACTTATTTTAAGCTATATTTTACCAGGATTGTCAAGCTTAGGTGTCTTAAAATAAGCCAGACATGCTTAAAAAAAAAAAAAGAAGAAGCCGTTTTTCACTCAAAAATAGATTTTTGCTTTCATGTAACCTCCTAATTTGAGATGTATTAACCCTCCTGTTGTCCTCATTTACGGGCAAAAATATTGTTTCCTTGTCTGAAAAAAATCCAAAAAATCAGCAACAAAATTCCCCAAATTTCTGAACATTTTCAAAACCTTCAGGAAGAAAATTCCAATAATTCCTTAAAAGTTTCCCTTAAAAGTTTTATTTGAAAAAAATCCCCCAAATTGTTGTAAATATTTTCAAAAAATGAGTAAAAATCTTCCAAAAAAATCCTAAAAATATCTGAAGTGATTCCATATATATCAGTAAAACTTCTAATATTTTCTTTAAGAACATTCACATAAAAATCAACCAAAATTTGCTGGATTTTGGTTGGTTGGATCCTAAGAAACATTTTTAACATTTCTTTTTTTTCCACCAAAAAATGTTCAAAGATTTCCCAAAAATGTTGAAAATGTGGACATCAGAAGTTTCACTGTAAAAATATATTTTTTCCACATTTTCAAACTTTAAAAAGGGTTAATTTGACCTGCAGGATGACACCAGGGTTAAGTTTATTTTGAGTTTTCTTGTAAAATTCAACTCAAAACAAGATCATTTCAAGATTGTTTGACTTAAGATATTTAAGATTCATTGTCTTAAAACAAGTCCCTCCATCTGCTGAAATGTCTCTTGTTAGGTGAATTTATCTTAAATCGAGTGAGATGAGACATTTTGACTAAAAATCAGACAAACAGACTTGGTAAGATTTTGAGTTTTTGCAGTGTATTTCCAGTAATTTTCACACAGTTCCTTGGTACTCACCTGCAACTCTAGTTTGTTTAGACAGATTTAAAATAATGTCGATGATCTGTATTAACCTCATCAGTTAAACACACCTTCTGCACACAATAGTCTACAATAATATTTTGCTGTAAAGGTTTGACGTCAGCCTGTGTTTTGATCTGGACAGAACAAAGGTGTGAAATATTGACTCACAGGTGTTTCGGCATGAAAGTGATCATAAAACTCAGACGGCACATTTCTCTCATGCCTGAACGTATCTTCCACGTGGCTTTCATTATTCTGTTGTCTCTCCTCGCTGCCCCTCAGGGTGCCACGAATGGGTTTAACTGCCACCGCTTTGTGACCAGACATCTTGTTTTTATTGTGACCCGACATGACATAAGGCCGGACGTTCTCTTCGTTCCCTTTATTAACTTTAAAAGCGATATGAGGGCCATGACGAGACACTGTGGTGTCATCTCACGTCCAGTTGTGCTTCATCATTGTGTCTCAGTTGCTGAATCGTGGATCCACCAATGACAGAAGGAGGATGTGGATCACACCCACACAGCTCTGGTCTGTCTGAGGGGGTCTCAGATGTATGGATGGGTTTCAGATGGAGGGAGTCTGGGTACAAACGTGTTAAAGGCCCCCACACTGCAAAAACTCTAAATCCTACCAAGTCTATTTGTCTTATTTTTAGTCAGAATGTCTCATCTCACTTGATTTAAGATAAATTCACTTAACAAGTGACATTTCAGCAGATGGAGGGACTTGTTTTAAGAAAATGTATCTTAAATATCTTGTTAAGTCAAACAATCTTGAAATTATCTTGCTTTGAGTTGAATTTTACAAGAAAATTCAAAATAAGTTTAACTCTCATGTCGTCCTGCAGGTCAAATTTGACCCATTTTGAAGTTTGAAAATGTGGGGAAAAAATATATTATCACAGTGAAACTTCTGATGTCCACATTTTCAACACTTTTGGGAAATCTTTGAACATTTTTTGGTGGAAAAAGGAAATGTTAAAAATGTTTCTTAAGAACATTCACAAAAAAACATTCACAAAAAAAAGTTTTTTTTGTGAATGTTCTTAAAGAAAATATTAGAAGTTTTACTGATATATATGGAATCACTTCAGATATTTTTAGGATTTTTTGGAAGATTTTTACTCATTTTTTGAAAATATTTACAAGAATTTTCTTGCCAAATTTGGGGGATTATTTTAAAATTGATGTTTTAAGGGAAACTTTTAAGGAATTATTGGAGTTTTCTTCCTGGAAGTTTTGCAAATTTTCAGAAATTTGTGGAATTTTTTTCAGATTTTTTTGATTTTTTTCAGACAAGGAAACAATATTTTTGGTGCCCATAAATGAAGACAACAGGAGGGTTAATACATCTCAAATTAGGAGGTTACATGAAAGCAAAAATGTATTTTTGAGTGAAAAACTGCTTTTTAAAATTTTTTTATTTTTAGCCTGTCTGGCTTATTTTAAGACACCTAAGCTTGACAATCTTGGTAAAATAGAGCTTAAAATAAATTCTCCCAGCTAATTTTAAGATCTCAATATTCTAAATATCATATCTTATTTCAAGAAATCTTATCAAGCCATTTTTCACTTGTTCTATTGGCTGATTTTTTCACTTAATTCAAGGTAAAAGTTCCTTGAAATAAGTTTTTTTTTTCTTGTTTTGAGAGGGCATTTTTTCCAGTGCACTGTTGTCTCAAAAGCAGCACCTAAACTTAAATAATTCATACTGCAGATGGCAACAGGGATCTGACTCCTTTTGGAATGTTCCTGATGCTACAGATAGAAGCCCACGATAAAAATACAACCCCAGGAGTCTCCTTCTTCTTGGGGCCTCAGAGGATTTATCATAGGATTTGAATCAGATATAATAAAGAGGAATGATTTTATTCATGTTTTTATGCGGCCACTTTTCCAACAGTGGACGCTTGATGATGGTCTACAGGAATCTGTATCTGGTTGGACGTTGCTTCACTCTGAGACTCTCTGCTCCTGGATTTCAAACCAACATGATGGTTCGCTTGGTAACTTTTATTACGAAAAGAGTTCGTCCAAATGTGTTTCTGAAAACATTTGAGAAAAAAGCTGCTGAATCTGCCTTCATTTTAGATGAACGATGGTTTGTTTGCAAATGTTTTATGAGGCGTCCAGCCTCAGGTCAATTATTCTCATTTGCATAAAGAAGCTGAAACATTAATTTTATGTAGGAGGATCAGGAAAAGCAACAACCGTCTCTCGAAACGCAACACAACACTATCAGAAAGCATTGCAGGGCGTCTCACAGTAAACTGAAAGCACTGAACTGAAGAAAACTGCACTGATTTAGTGAAACCTTCTGATGTTTGCTCTGACTTTAACTGCAACATTACAGAGAAAAGAAGGAAGTGTTTTATAGTGTTTGTTATGAGAGGAAACTCTGATATGAGTGAAAATGGCTGTGCAGGCCTCTTCGACTTAATGTTAATTTTGTTTGTTGTTTGTTTTTAATGCTCATTGTAAACTGATTGTTTGTTTTAAAGGGCCAGATGACATAAGTTCATTCTTCTTTCTGCTCCCCTTCATTCAGAAGTTTGGAAACTTTTGTTTTTGTATTATATTGAATATTTTTTTGTTTTTTTCTTTTGTCAGTGAATTAAATAAAAACAAAAGCTGTACATTAGTGTTAGCTAACACACACAGAAACTATTTGTTTAAAATCTGAGCTACTTTAAAAAAAAATTGAATTCTGTGGTTTTTGAAAAATCCTCCTCTCACACTTTCACATACTACTAAAAAAGCACACCCAGTGGCTTATTTTAATGTCAAAATACAACTTAAAGATACCTCTAAAACAGTTCTTCTGATTTCCTCAGACCAGTAAAATGACCACAATCCACTAAGAGCAAACCTGGAGTGAAAATTAACGATATCTAGTGGTCAGGAGGGGAATTATTTTTCTCTGAGGGCATCTTTGGATTCAAGATTCAAGATTGAAGCGGCTTTATTTGCCACATGAAGGATGTGCAGACTGTTCCTCATGGCTGTGCAATAACAATAAGACGTTATAGAAGCACATTCTTGAAAAACAATAGGAAAATAAGAACAAGTCAGAGCATTATAAATAATAAAGTGATAGAGATTGTGAAGCTGCATTTAATGTAGAAGAACTGGAAATTCACAACATTTCCCAAGTAGCAGTTTAACTGTTAAAAGCCTAATATGAATGTATATGAGCATTACATTAGCTTTTTAAATAGGATTATTACTATTCATTGTGCATCTCATGTTGTTTGCACCACATTTTATGCAGATTTGCCCATTCTCAAGTGAATAATTTGCACATTTCTGGAGTTTGTAAATATTTCTATGACTTTTTTATAACTTAAATCTGATTGTATTTGCTCTACTTGCTGTATATGTGGCTCATAACACTTTGTTCCTTTTTAAATCTGTTTATCCTTGAACAAATCTCTACTTATCAGCAAACCAAATCTCCACCAAGTGCCTCCTGTGCAAGAACAACTCGATTCTGGTCATATGATGGACTTTGCAGTGAAAATGTGAAGCAGTTTTCCTCTGATTTCCTCAGAATCTCTGAGTTTTGTGGACGGCTGAATGGTGAAACTGCTGGCAGGGTGTAAGTGAAACCTCCTGCAGCTCGGCTCTCCTGGGAGCAGCTTGTGAATGATCTGTTCCTCCTCCTCAGGAACTCTGGGACAAAGTTTACTCTCCGCCCTCGAACCTCCAGCCAATCATCTCAGAATATTCAAATGAGCCACACATAAAGATGACTTGGAGCGGCAACTGTGACAGACCATAAGAAGGTTCACCCTCCAGCCACAGCTCCTCACCAAGTGTGTAACCGCTGATTCTAACCTGCCAGTGGATTTACAACCAGCAGCCACAGAAGCTTTTAGTTTAAATCCAGGACATTTAAGAGATTAAATAAAGCCTTAATAATATGGGAAAAGAAAAAATTTGCTTTTTGACTGTTTGGATAATTTTGGGAAACATTTTTGGAACTTTTTCTTCAGACCCTGAATCCACTACGTCTGTTTTTGGTAAGAATGACCTAAAATGATCTTTATTTTACTGACATGCATAGTTTTATATGCATGTGTTTTATAGAGATGCAGCTCTGATGAAGTAAACATATGTGCAAGCAGGTTAATTAATGCAGGATGTTCCGTGTTGACCGAGAGTAACCCCGTGTAAAGGGTTCAGGTCTGCAGGTCTGCATCCCATTTCACAGCATTCAGCTCCATGTGTTCATGAAGGAAAGCAGGAGCTTCAAGCCTTTTGTCTGAGCACAAGGCAAAAAAACAAAAACAAAAAAAAAAACAAAAACACAATAGCAATGAAAAACTGAGAATTTTAAAAGCACATATGATCACTTTGTAGTGCACTTTTTTCTAAGCTTCAATAGAAAAATGCACAAATCTCTAATATTTAATTAAAACATATTTTAATCACCGTTTCCCCAGTTTTTAAAACTTATTTTTTAGGCCACAGAGCTGCTTTTCTGAAAGAACTGGACGCTGCAGCTTTTTTGGAATCCAGTTTGAATCCAGTTCAACTTTATTTTTAGAAAATCTGAGTTTTTATAAATATTGTCAGTGATTGGTGAGGTTGAGCTGGTAGAAATTCAGAGGAGACAAAAGGGGGCGACACCGTCATGCTCTACGTCCCTGCTGGCTCCTGATGACTGAGCAAAGCAGCAAGAAGGGGCAAAAAGGTTGTTATTTGGTCTTCTGCTAAAAGATTTTTGATGAAACAGGACTTCAAACTGCTCCATGGTTACTGTATTTGTGCATAAAGCTGGACCTTGTCATAGAAATGTTGTAAAATGAGCTCCTCTGCATTTGTGTTTTGCCACTACAATCTGACTGTTTGTGTTTCCACAGTAAACTCCACAGTCACGGCCACTCTGCTGCCGACCACCACTGAATGGATCACAGACTATACTGACATCGTGTCCAAGTTCTCCCTTCGCACTGTGGACATCCCAGATGATGACATGTGCTACATCGTGGCCGGGAGGCCCGAAACCATCAAAGAGTGCGAATTCAATCCAGAAACTCAGACCTTCATTGTAATCCACGGCTGGACGGTACGTCACACTGAATGCTGTGTTTCTTGTAAAATTGCTGCAGAAAATCAGATCAAAATCAGACTTCTCCACTCTCAGCTGAAATGAAACTGTCCAATGATATGATGGATAAACATGAAACACTCAAAGAATGTTGGGAGAAGTCCAAACTGATTAGAAACCATAAAGTATCATGCAAAGAATATGACAATAAGGAAACAGGTCGAGTATGGTGAGCTGCAGTGCAAACAGTTCATGCAGCTTCTCCTATAATGTGATTTTAAAGCCAGTCATGCAGCAAAATGTGAACCTGATGATGCCTTGGCTGCTCTCCAGCTCCCGGACACAGAATGAGGGTTAAAGCTGGAATAAATCACGCCATCCTGCAGCTCACCTCAGACATGTGTGTGACCCCGTGTGTGTTTTGTGTTATCCAGGTAACAGGGATGTTTGAGAGCTGGGTGCCGAAGCTGGTGGCGGCTCTGTACGAGCGAGTTCCCACTGCCAACGTGATCGTGGTGGACTGGCTGACCCGAGCCAACCAGCACTACCCGACCTCTGCAGCCTACACCAAACTAGTCGGCCGAGACGTCGCCAAGTTTGTCACCTGGTTGCAGGTGAGTGGAGGAGAATCCCAGCTGGATTTGTCACATCCTCTTTGTAAACATTCTGCTTCGGGACAACCAAGTTATTACAGCGTAGTCTTGTTCTGGTAAAGAAATGACAGAAATATCTGAATCGAGTTGCTCGTGATGTAATGCTTTGTGCCCAGCGGTGCTGCTGCGGATATGTTTCCCTAATGGTTACGATCGTAAACGGCTATAAAGGCGTTTTATGGCCGCGTCTGTGGCTCACTGCAGCCTCTCTTTACAAGGCTCACTATTTAGTGGAGCACAGGTTTTGTTTGAACCACTTCAAGGCACAAAGGGGCACAAAGGGGCACTGGCATGAGTAATGCTCTCATGTGTTCGTCCTTTGTTTACGTGACTTCCCAAGTTTAAAGCTTGCAAAGTACAAAATTACACAAAATAATCCCTGTTTTGGATAAAGTCCCCAGCTCCTTTTTTAACAGAGTGCTGCTGAGCTTTGCCAGGTACAGACCACTATTAGCTGTAATCCCTCCAGCGAGTCTGCAGGATTCTCTTTAAACTGTTTTTAAGGCGTGTGATACGTCTTTCTGACACCTTTCGTGCATCTCTTCCCTCTCAGAAAGAGCTGCAGCTGCCGTGGGAGAGGCTTCATCTGCTGGGTTACAGTCTGGGAGCACATGTGGCTGGAATTGCTGGAGATCTCACGGACCATAAAATCAGCAGGATCACAGGTGAGAGCACATCAACTTCACTTAACATTATCTGCTTACATTGTAGATTAAACAGTCAGTAGAGTGGCCAGTTCTGAGTATCTGAGTCACACTGAGTGTTAGAGTAAATTAGATAAACCTGCCAGCACATCAGTACAGTTAGAATCACGTTTTCACTGGACATACTATGACCTGCTATTAAATACTTTTAAATTTAGTCTCAGGGCCAATGCATGCAAACATACCATAATATACAGGCATTTTTCTCTGCTCCTGAAAACAACATGGCATGCCAATGAAACCTAATCTGTTCGGCTGTTACATTCCAGGCCTGCATTGTGCTGCATGTGTGCACGCAGCCGGTCGGTGCCAGTTCTTGGGTCCAATCCCCATATTTGTTAGTATGAAGTTCATCCAGCTTTGAAATCTGTCTGACCTGCTTAGAATAATGGTGGGCCCATTAGGAGCCCACGATCACTGCTTCGCATTGTTGCAGAGCTGCACGAGGCAGAAAAACGCTTAAGCAAACACAGGATGCATGTTTGAAAGCCCATTTTTCCTCGAGGGGATCTTCTTCCTTTAGCTGCGTCTTCAGTCTTCAGTTTGGTCACAGTTAGTTAAAACCCTAAACCTCTTTTCCTGGTTTTCCACCCAGGTCTGGATCCTGCTGGTCCCACCTTCGAGCACGCCAACGAACAGAGCATCCTGTCCAGAGGCGATGCCCAGTTCGTGGACGTCCTGCACACCAACACCAGGGGCTCTCCAGACCGCAGCATCGGCATCCAGAGGCCGGTGGGCCACATCGACATCTACCCCAACGGAGGAACCTTCCAGCCGGGCTGCGACATCCAGAACACCCTGCTGGGGATTGCATCAGCCGGCATCAAGGGCCTCCAAAGTAAGTCTGCTAGAGATACTCTGATTTGAACACTAAATGTTGCACAGTCACACTGCATCTTGGTCTTTTTCATTGAACCGCAGTGTTATGTAACTATTATGCTCCAACACCACTGAATGAGTTTAATGACACATGCACTCTCCACTTGTCTTCTCTTAGCTGCTCCATAAATATACATCTCAGCTCACTTTAATGTGAAACATCTGCATCAACAGTGCTGTAAATCACTTTGATAAGTTCCTGTACATTAACATGCTGTCAACACACACTCCAACCCTATAGAAGCTTTCAGGGCTGCAGTTAAAGTTTGTTTGCCTCCAATCAAAACACAGACACAGAGTGCGTCAGAGATTAAAGTCCTGCCTGATGTTTTGCCGCTTCGTCCCTTCGGCTTGTGTTGTAACTGAGTAATGCAGAACTAAGCGAGATCAGCTCCCTGGGTCGGCATTCAGGGATGTCATGTGTACAAAATGTAAAGAACCAGACACGAGGATGTGATTTTTCACGGTTTTGTCATCTGAGACTTTTGATTTCTGTGCTGCAGATATGGACCAGCTTGTGAAATGTTCCCACGAGCGCTCCATCCACCTGTTCATCGACTCCCTGCTGAACGTCCAGCAGCAGAGCATGGCCTACCGCTGCAACTCCAAGGAGGCCTTCAACAAGGGACTGTGCCTCAGCTGCAGGAAGAACCGGTGCAACACGCTGGGCTACAACATCAACAAGATCCGCACGGCCCGCAGCGCAAAGATGTACCTCAAGACTCGTGAGATGATGCCGTACAAAGGTAAACATCAAGGAAGAGAAAGTTCATATAGACAATCTGGTAACTTTACAAGCTCTGTTCTACTGCAGTGCAAAAACAGAGATAAAACACAGCTAACTACTGGAGAAAAATCTGTCTGGATTTATGCGCTTTGCTGAGGATTACTGGGAGTTGAGCTAATTCATGCGCATACCTAATTAAAGTAATCCTCAGTATGTGAGCTAACGCTTAATGTCAGCACACATGTACAGCAAGTAGCCAAAGGTCTCCAGAAGAGGAGGTCAGGGGTATTTTGGTGGCTGGAGGGTATGCTGAGGTAACCTGATACTGCTGCATGTGATACACCAGCAATGGAAAAATACATTCAGCACAGAGGTATTGTTTCACAGTCTGCGCAAGATGTTTTTAAGGAGATGCAGAGGCAGACATATGATGATGTTTGAGGGTGTGTGAATGAAGCCAGCAAGCTCAAATCTGTGTTTAAATGCAGCCTTGTAAGAGTCACACGAAGACAGATAAACATCAAGGTTACATAAAGGCTTTTCTGGAGTTAACTTGAAGCAGTGGTGGGAATTCAAAGGGAGGTTGTGTAAAGTGTGTAAAAATATGTGTTTCCACAGTTTTCCACTACCAAGTGAAGGCGCATTTCTTCAGCAAAGATAAACTGAGCTTCACCGAGCAGCCGATGAAGATTTCACTGTACGGAACCCACGGAGAGAAGGAGGGCATCTCGTTTGTCCTGTAAGTACATTCAGCTGTGCATTTTCTCACAAATCCACCAGTCACACAGACATGCATGTGTAGATTACAAGAAACCACCTTCCAACCATCCTGATTCTAAGTAAGGAGCATAAGGTCCCTTGTTTCACACTTCTCTGAACACACACATGCCAGAGATGCCTTTATGAATGACATTTCTCTTCCTTCATCCCTGCAGACCAGTGCTCAATGATAACTCCACTCTGTCCTTCCTCATCACCACCGACGTGGACATCGGAGACCTGATGATCGTGAAGCTGCGCTGGGAGAAGGACGCCATCATCAGCTGGTCCGACTGGTGGGGCAGCAGCCAGTTCCACATCCGGAAACTTCGCATCAAGTCCGGGGAGACTCAGTCCAAGTAGGTTGTTAGGCGACACAGACAACACAATCTTATGTCTGTAAAAGTTCGGCTGGAATTTTAAGTAATGGTTGTTTTTCTCTGTTTGATTTCAGGGTTATCTTCAGTGCAAAGGAGGGAGAGTTTGCTTACCTTGTCAGGGGAGGAGAAGAGGCAGAGTTTGTCAAGTTAAAAGAAGACAACTTGAACCGTAAAGAAAAACTGTAAGTCGCTCAGAAACATTTTCTAGTTTAAGTAAAATCCTTCAGAGCTGAACATGAACACGGCTCAGTGAATGTGGAGAGAGATAAAGAGATCTGCAACCTCCCTCACCAAAGTAGATAAATGAGGAGGGAATAAAGAATACATCTAACCTCAACTACAGAAACATAGATTTTATCAATGAATATCCAGATATACCTCCACAATCTTTTGTTATCTAAAGCAACATGCAAACTTATCTTAGCATGTCATACCTGATACATATTTCTCACATAAGAAGAGATAAACAATGAGGCAAGAATATAGTTGAATAATGAGATGCATTTTTTAGTTTAAATTATTGAATCTTGCACTTAACAGTTAGAATTCCATTTTGCTGCTATATATCTACATATAACTAAAATTAAATTTAAATGTATATTTTAAAAACGCATGCACTAGATTTTGAACAGTTTCTTCCAGTGACTACAAGAATCCGGTAAGGATCCTATGAACCCTGTATTGTATTAACCAAAGCAGATAACATTATTAATAATGAGTTTGCAAAGTGCTTTGACAGACAAGCCAGAAAAGGAAGAGAAACATACAACAGATAGCTAGTTAGGCAGAACAAAATGAAATAAAACACAGACAGTAAAACATGATACATGCAAAAAAGAGAATTTCAGTATATCTAAATTAATAGAACAAACACCAATTGATACAAATACATTAGTTAAAGCACCAAAAAGGTCATAGCCCAGACTAAAAGAGAGTGAAAGAGGTGACATCACGAGAAAGCCAATCTATTAAAAATGGGTTTTAACAAGTGATTTAGAAGAAGATTCTGCAGCCTCAAAAACTGAGGGGTTGTTATTTCAACCTCGACTTTGGAACATTTAGAAAAGCCTCACCTGCAGATCTGAGGCTGCAAACTGGCTCATATGGGGTCAGTGTTTCTGTTATGTAGCTAGGAGCCAGATCCTGATGAGATTTAAATGTGAGTGCTCAAATCAATTCTAAAGTAAACAGAGAGCAAGGAGGTGGAGGGAAGCCGGGATTCAGGTGATGTGATCTTGTGTGTTAGAGCCAGTAAGAAGCTGCTGATTTCTAGTTAACTGTTTGTTTCGTTTTCTCTTCTTCCAGGATGCACAAGCTGAAAATGCAGGGGAGTCTTTTTGGGCAGAACGACGCTTGAAGTTGCACTTGAACATGATGCACATCATCCATCTGTACAATCCCCCACAGCCAAAGATGGAAGCAAAAACTGGGAAAGCCTTCTGCAAATGACTGGACCCCTAATGGATGCTGTGCTTTTTTCTTCCTCTTTTTTTCCCCTCATCAGCTCCCAGTGCTACCAACACAACCTCATCCCTCATGTCTCTCTGCAAATTCTGCTGCTGAAAAAAGTCACCCGTTTCTTTTTTTTCGATGATGTGCTCCTATTATTTTTTTACCTTGAGTAGCTTTTGCTGCTTTGTAATCATTGTTTATGCTTTTGTATCCTATATGTACTGTTTATACTGATATATTTTGAACTGATGTGTTTTATGCCTATGTGAGCTTGGATTATTGTTAATGTATAAATGATTCAGAGTGACAGGCATATTTCAGGCACATCTTTGTTTGTTTTTTTGTTTTTCAAACGTGCAAAATGATCATTTTTGTGCCCAATCTTTACTTAACCACTAATTGCCAACAATCGACAGGGACCAAAGAAGCTTTTTACTATCTACTGAACGGAGAAACACTGCGGTCTTTGTAAATACCTTTAATCAGTATTTTCTTGAATATGAGTTATATGCTAATATCTGATCTCTGGAAGCCTTGGTTGTTCTTTGATTGCGTTTGGTTATTGTGTCACTGGTCACTTTAAAAAAGGCTCTCTGTCCCCTGCAGCCATTTAGATGTTAAGGTCATTGAGATTGTACTCCAATAGGGACATGCATTCTCTAGTTTTAGTGATTTTTTTTCTATTGAAAATCAACTTTTCAAATGTTCCAGTGCTCCTTTAGTTTCGTCATTGATCAGCATTGTCTCACCTGAAACAGTTTACCTCATCAAATAAGCTCAGTCCTCAAAAAGCCCTTTTATTACACTGAGAGGTCAATCATCTAACAAAACCACAACATGCAATCCTTTGTAATTTGTGCTGGACTGACCTACATGATAGCCATAACACATCTCAAGAATACGTCACATTGTATTTATTGATTGTACATTTATATATTTGTATATGAAGCTGTAATATATTTTGGCAGGCTTCCATTGTCGTCTGTATTTTTATAAGTGAAGCGTTTTGTGTTTCTATGCACAAGGCTGTGGAGGGATCGATCAAATTGGCTTCCATGCCAGCTGCATGGACTTTTGTGAACTGAAATGCAGTGCACTGTCTGAAGAAAGAGCCCAGGATGTTTGAATAAAGAAATAAACTCCATATCGCCATATTCCTCACTGCTCAAGCTGCTTTTAAATATTAACATTGAAAGCAACATGATTGTGGACCTGTGCTGGAGTTGTTGCTCAACATTTTGTAGATGAGAAACATCACATACTGTACACTGAAAGACGTGAACAATCATGGCAGTGTTGAGTTTCTAATGGCTCCTATAATTCTGACTCTTCTATGATGGAATCATTGAAATCCTATCTGTAATTTTGTCACAAAAATCTATCCTCTGCAAATATGACAAAATCTGCTGGGTCAAAAATATACGTACGGCAACTTGAATGATCAGTTTTGGTTTAGAAAGCAGTGTTAATCAAAATTTCTTACTGACACGGCCTCTTAACTTCTTAGTAGTGATTACGATTGACTGCAGCTGCTGACTCCATTGAGCCAATTTAAATAAGGCCCATTTGATCCACTGATTAGACTCAGACACAAACACTACAGTGGGAAAGTCTGAGGAGCACAGCAAACATCACTGACTTGAACAAATCAGGAAAGTCACTTGGAGCCATTTCAAAGCAGCCACAGATCCCAAAATCAACCATGCATTTGTAGGTATAAAGTTTATGGTCCAGTTGTGTTACTGTCACCATCAGGAAGAAAACACAAACTATCACCTGCTGATAAGAGACAGTTGGTCAGGATGGTCAAGAGGCAACCAAGAATCATTTAAAAAGCAGGTCTGCTATGAATGATAGGCTGCTAGAACACACCAGTCAGTCTCTACAGTGTTTTACATCAACATGAGCTAAGAGGCTCCATGAGGAAGGAAGTTCTTCCAGAACCTTAAAGCTCCACTGAAGTTTGCTGCTGATCACATGGAGAAAGAAAAGGCCTAAAACACAGAATAAAAACTGTGTAGAAAAATGTCTGGAGGAGAAAAGGTGAGGCCTTTAACCCCAAGAACACCAAGCCTACTGTAAAGCATGGTGGTGGCAGTATTATGCTTAGTGGAACTGGTGCTTTACTCAGAGTAAATGAAATAATGAAGGAGGAGGATTACCTCCACATTCTCCAGAAAAACCTAAAATTATCAGCCAGAAGGTTGATCTTGGAAACAGTTGGATGTTCAACAAGCCAACGACCGAACATACATCAGTATGGTGAAGAAATGGTTAAATCAGGCTAGAACTGAGGTTTAAGACTGGTCTTCCCAAAGTCCTGACTTAAACACCATTGAGAACTTGTAGACTGTGATGAAGAAACAAGTCTGTGTCAGAAAACAAGCATGTTTAGTAGGAGGTCTTTGGAAACTCAAACTGCCATCATATATATGGTCTTTACAAGTGTATGCAAACTTTTGGCAAACTTTTGTAAACTTTCACTGTACCTCTACACCTGTTCATTCATGCAAACTGGTTTCATGAACGTGACATAATTTGGGGCTGCAGGAGAACAAAACATGAATGTGTAGCTTACAAATCTGCAAAAATCATGTGATGCAGTCATGTCAGCATGGAGCAGAATCTCCAGGGAAGGTTTCCAACAGTTTGTGGACACCAGAGTGTTGGGAGGTCATATCCAGTTTGCTTTAAAATGAGTGTATTTTTGTGTTTAATGCCCCCTATAGTAGGCCTTGAACCAATCCCAGTATAGATACATACTATATCTTGAATGTACAGTCATGCATTGCATAACACTGGACCACTTCCAATATTTGAGTTGTTTATGCTGTTACATGAATATGAAAGCTGATTTTGCAGAACATTTTGTCCTTTCCTTTTCCATATATGATGAATAAATTGAACAGAATTTATTGAATATGAGAAAAAATGCATGCAGGACTGCACCTCCTGGAAAAGACTTTTATGAAGTCATAAACAACTGCAGAGTTGTGTCCTGACAATAAAAACCACCTAATATAAGTAAAAAATCACATGTGAGAAAACCCCCACTGCTCAGCTTGATACCAACGTATGTATTTAAAGGCACCCTGTGGTATTTTACCTCATTTACACACAAAGCTTCCCACCAGAACACAGAGTACAGTATGTCTCCTTAAAGTCTGAGAAATGTCCTTCTGTTCTCATAGTACATCTTCAAAGCCTTTTAATGTATTATTTACATCCCAGGATCATTTTAACTTTTCTTTCTGTTAATGTAAAACATGTATTTTATTTGGTTAACTAGGACAGAGCCACATCGATGTCATTGTTTTTGAGCTGACAATGAAATCTGGTTCTATTGTGAAATATCTTGACTACTAATGGATGGACTGCTGGGAAATTTGGTCCACACGTTCGTAGCCCCCAGAGGATGAATCTTTGCAGGTTCAGTAATGATTTCATACCAGTGGCAGGCCTTGAAGTCAGTAAACCACTCTAATTTCAACACATCCTGGTAGCCTCAGTACACTGAACTATCAATAACTATGCTATAGATCACAGAGTCAGAGGGAGTCATAGCTGTCTTGATGGCCTCCCTCATTATTTCTTGCACTAAGCAGATATATGCATGTTTTATATACCATACATTTCTTAATGAGGGATTAAATTATCCTCCAAAGGATATTCAGCAGAGTACTTGAGTACACAAGCTAGATAGCTTTAATTTTTTTCTCTCCCATCGAGGAAAAATGCTTTAAAGAGTATCTTCCATCTTAACAGTTCTTCTCTTACATTTTGATATAACCTTCCTGGTGATTGGTGCTTTGAAATTGTTATGCTATTGAATTTTAATATAAATAATAATAAAGTTACAGTAAAGTTACAACTTTTGTCCTCGATCTGTCACTTCCAAAATAATTAGCAATAATCAAACCGTTTTGAAATCAGGTCAAAAATAATACTTACATGTATGCATTAGCTAACATTTATATTTCAATTAAAGTCAAATATTACACTATAAAATAAAGCTTATAATACATAACAAGTTTGTATTGAACAAAAAGACTCATGGGAAAACTTAGGGAAGATGTCCCGTTTCCAGATTCTGTTTTTAGTTCTATAAGAACAAAGCTGTAATCAGTTAATTAATTAGCTTCTAAATCAGAATCAGAATCACCTTTAATGGCCAAGTATGTACACAACATGAAAGGAATTTGGTTTTGGCTGCTGGTGTCAATTTGTTCACTTAAACATCCTTCTTGGCACATGCTATATCGATATTCAGTACATACACTACCAGTCAAAAGTTTGGACACATCTTCTCACTCAATGCTTTTTATTTATCTGTATTATTTTCTACATTGTAGATTAATACCTAAGAATAACACTTCTGTTTACAACATAATTCCATATGTATTCTTTTGTAGTTTTGATGTCTTTAGTATTAATCTACAATGTAGAAAATAACTAAATAAAAACCATCGAATGAGAAGGTGTGTCCAAACTTTTGACAGATAGTGTATACACCAATCAGCCACGACATTCTGACCGCTGACAGGTGAAGTGAATAACACTGATCATCATGTTATAGTGCAACATTCTGCTGGGAAACCTTGAGTCCTGATGTGGACCATGTGGATGTTTGACATGTACCACCCACCTAAACACTGCAGGTCAAGTAACCCCCCATGGTAACAGCAGTCCTTGATGCCAGTTTCCACCCTCAGCAGGACAATGAACACCACAAAAACTGTTCAGAAGTGGTCTGTTTAACACGACAGAGCTAAGGCTTTCATCCAGGTTCCACACTCCCCAGATCCAAATCTTATTGAGCATCTATGGGATGGTCCAGGAGAAGTCTGGTCTAGGTAGGTCCCACCCTGCAACCCACAGGATCCACTGCCACCATCCTGGTGCCACCAGGACATCCCCAGAGGTCCCGAGTCCATGCCCCAGTGGATCAGAGGAGTTTTAGCAGCATAAAGGGACCAACAGAGTATTAGGCAGGTGGTCATGTTTTGCTTGATTGGTGTAAATATAAAAATTGTTCTTAATAGGGAAATTTTTCCCTGGTTTACCCTACACTTAAAGTTTGACGTCTACATTGTCGAGCATGTTCGTTTATTTGAGATTGAAGACAACTTCTCTCAGTTAATTTTTTTTATTCGGCAACAAGTAGCTTGATCAAGGACCATTACTGATTAGAGGAGTGTTAATCTGCAGGCATCTTCCCAGTAATGGATACAGAATACAGTATACAGTGCATATTTATGGAATGTGCAACAGTCTCATTGGTCAAAAACTGATGGAGAAGTGCCTCGGTTTAGACTTGGCACTCTCTCGTTGGTTGACAGTCTGTGTACAATGCAATGTGTGTGTGTTAAACTAATTTCATCATGGTTAATGTTTAAGTATGTCAATGTGCTCAATCAGAAGAAGTGAGTTACATATGTATTAGTGAGGAATTTATAATATAAGGATAACATAATGATCTGTTAGTAATTAATCAGTAGTGGAGAGGTAACATAACAATTAGTAATCAATCAATAGTGGAGGGATAATATGATGATTAGTAGCAAATCACCAATATATGATTTCATTCAGCTTAGTAGTTAAAATTATAAATCCTAACAACACCTACCAGTGGGCTATTATGATAACAGTAGGTATGATAATCCACTAATTCTGTAGGAACACAAGAGACTTAATGTTTGATGTAATTAGGTGGGAAAAACTATTTACAGTCCTTCAAAATGAGTCGGAAAATCTCTGCATATCGGATATCAGCAATAATCCTATATCATGCATCACTACTATTGATTTTGCTAAGGTTGTACTGATGTGCTAACAATAGCATTAGCTTGTGTCCAGTACAAAGCTCAGTCTGATGTACTCTATGATGTCTAAACTAGACTTTCTGCATCCATGTCTGTATGAAGCTGCAGGTTTCTTGATAAAAACACAGTGTTGAGCGCTGCTACCACAGGTCATGAGCCTGACTCCTGAAGCAGGTTGTTATTGATCCTATGTGGCTCCTTGTGGCTTATAATTATGTTGACAGTGGTGCAGAGCTCGCCCTCCATGTTTTTATAGTACAGGATTATAGCTGGTTGTTATCACTAAGCCAGCTTTGCTAAAAAATTCAAAACACATTACGCAACACTGAAACAATCCACACTGAGATAAAACGTTGAGTATCTGGGATTCCTCGAGTGTGTGGATTAGTTCCAGTGAAACCGATTCCCAGTGGAAAAGGAGAACAAGCAGGAGAGGCGTTGAGCAACAGCTGTGGTCTGGATAAAGTTAATTTAGAGACAAAATGACCATGTTCTCATGTTGCAATCTTAGTATTCGTAGCTTTAAAATCATTTTAGTGGTTTGGAGCCTCAAGGGCCAATCTGTCCCTCAGCTGACTCCATGTTTGTCATGTTTGTAATTATTTTGTTTTTAAAGTTGGAATACTGAAGAAATGCTTCATCACATCTGTCCATTTATTCTTCTACTCTGAAACAGTCAGTGACATTTCTGTTCAGTGCAAAACATGATTTTAACAGGAAATGGCATCAGTTAATAACACCATTTATTCAACAATCTTTATGTTTTAGTGGATATTGCATTAATCTGTATTTACAGATTTTTTTTATATTACTTAATTTGTAAGTGCAGCATTGAATATAAGAAATTTACTAGAAGACCAAAATCTAAGGCTCCTTTGACCTTATCCATAAAGCATCACTGACATTAAACCTAAATTACCTTTCTAGAACAATAACAGTGTATAAAAATGAAGTAAAAAATTACCACACTGTACAAAAAAATCTGTTAAAAAACTGTGAAAATCTGTCAGCAGGGTGCCAGAAAAAAAATATGTGAAGAAATGCTGTAACTTAAAAAAAAACAAGAAAATGTTTTAAAAAAATGTTTTAACAAAAGGTAAAACAATGATAAATACATGTAAAATGATAATATTTTGGCTGATTTAAAAAATGTAAAATGGTGTAAATTTACAGTCACACACTAAAAAAGAAAACACAGATTTTTGATGTGACCATTCTGGTCTGTTCCCTATTCCTTTCTTCTTTTTTTACAGTTAAAATGAAAATTAATACTTTTTTCTGTGATTTTACCAGATATTATTTATCTGTAATTTTTCTTTTATATTACAGCAAATATCTGTAAAATAATATTTTACAGATATGGTATGATTTTACAGTTAGTACTATTATTATTATTTACTATTACTTTTTGTACAAAAAAAATGCAGATTTTTGATGTGGAGCATATTTACAGTTTTGGCCCGTGTGGTTTTTTTGTTTGTTTGTTTTTTTACAGTCACTGTATAAATTAATACTTTATCTGTGATTTTACTAGACGTCCTCTGTAATTGACCAAAACAAGGAAAATCTGTAAAACACAAGCAAAATATTCTCAATAAATGAGGCAACAACTGTTTAAAAAGTGCACATACACAACAGTAAAGTAAATCCACCAGTAAGAAACAGTCAAAACATTTCTCTCATTGTCGTCACTGGAAACACATCCTCATAACTTTGTGTTGTTGGAAAAAAAAGGTGTTGCTGAAAACACAAAGATGACTTTTAAAACGTGACCACCAACAAGCCTCTGACTTCACATCATCACCGAGTCAAAATAGAAACTCCAGTGTGTCCAAGAAACAACCATAAAATCCCATATGTAGAAATCTCTAAATTGCTCCTGTAATATATCTTCCTAGAAATGTTTTGTTTGGATCACGTTTATCTGCTCTGAGCTTCCAAAGAAATATCCGTATGAAATATATGAAAAAATGTGTTTACTTCTGTGTGTTTGGGTCTCAGCATGTGCAACATGATCATTCCCAGTCCTGGAAGTCCATAAAATTTAAGGCGTACTGTTGTTTCCAAACTTGTGGAGGAATTACCGTTCATTTTCCCTCCCTGCTGGAACCAACAAGTCTCTGTTGATTCCCTCCTCATCACCTTCTCGTCACCAGAGCTTCTCTCCTGCAGAGACGATCAGGACTGGATCTGAATAGTGGGAAAACAAATGCAGTCAGAGCTTTTCGAGGAAAATGTTGTCATGTTCATAGAAGAGCAGCAGCTCCTGAAACCATCTGCTTTACTGTGGGAGCAAAATCTGCAGTGTGAGTCTGTTAGAGGAAGAGGAAAAGTCTAGCTTTGATCATATAGAGTGGGCTGCTTCTTTTCTAGCAGAGCAACACTTAATTAAAGATCTTGTGTCGTCATCATGATGTTGTTTTCAGACACACAACGTCTGACTGTTTCTCAAACAGCAGGCTAATCACATGAAAACTTTTCCTCACGGCTCAGTGGAGCCTGATGAGCTGAAATAGCAGCAATCAGACTCTTCAGATGCTGCAAATCTGCCTGGCTGGACTTTGAAAAGCTTGAATGGTTGCTGTGAGATGAAAATGGCAGCTGGGCCGGCAAAATGCAACAAATACTTTTGACTTTAAATGATAGATAGATAGATAGATAGATAGATAGATAGATAGACAGATAGACAGATAGACAGATAGATAGATAGATAGATAGATAGATAGACAGATAGACAGATAGACAGATAGACAGATAGACAGATAGACAGATAGATAGACAGATAGACAGATAGACAGATAGACAGATAGACAGACAGACAGACAGATAGATAGACAGATAGACAGATAGACAGATAGATAGATAGATAGACAGACAGACAGACAGACAGACAGACAGACAGACAGACAGACAGACAGACAGATAGACAGATAGACAGATAGACAGACAGACAGACAGACAGACAGACAGACAGACAGACAGACAGATAGACAGACAGACAGACAGACAGACAGATAGACAGATAGATAGATAGATAGATAGATAGATAGATAGATAGATAGATAGACTATATATTAGTGGTGGGACACGATTAAAAAAAATAATCTAATTAATTACAGGCTTTGTAATTAATTAATTGCAATTAATTGCAGGTTTGTGCCACACCAGTAAACTGTAAATTCTTATTAACCCTCGTGTCGTCCTGCGGGTCAAAACTGACCCTTTTTAAAGTTTGAAAATGTGGAAAAATATATATTTTCACAGTGAAACTTCTGATGTCCATGTTTTCAACTTTTTTGGGAAATCTTTGAACAGTTTTTGGTGTGGAAAAAAAAGAAATGTTAAAAATGTTTCTTAAGAACATTCACAAAAAAAAAAAAAAAAAATCAACCAAAATCCAGCAAGTTTCACTGGATTTTGGTTGATTTTTATGTGAATGGTCTTAAAGAAAATATTAGAAGTTTTACTGATATATATGGAATCACTTTAGATATTTTTGGGATTTTTTTGGGAAGATTTTTACTCATTTTTTGAAAATATTTACAAGAATTTTCTTGCCAAATTTGGGGGATTTTTAAAAAAAAAAAAATACTTTGAAGGGAAACTTTTAAGGAATTATTGGAATTTTCTTCCTGAAGGTTTTGCAAATTTTCAGAAATTTGGGGAATTATTTTGCTGAATTTTTGAATTTTTTTTCAGACAAGGAAACATTATTTTTTGGTGCCCATAAATGAAGACAACAGGAGGGTTAAACAATCCATTACTATGATACAATTGGCTGTGGTTCGGGTGGTGGAGCAGGTTGTCCACGAACAGGAAGGTTGTTGGTTTGATTCCTGGTCCCAACTTGTGTCCGTGGACAAGACACTGAACCCCAAGTTGCATGTTATCCAAGTTTGCATGGCCAATAATGTGGGTAAATGAGAAACACAATGTAAAGTGCTTAGTAGAACCTAGCTAAGCCTAACATGTGCTATTTAAATGCTGACTTTTTACGTAACTGTGAAAATTACCCAGCAAGACAGTTCACTTTTGTGTTTAAAAAATGTCGTTGATGTGAATAAAAGTGTGGTTATTGGGTTTATATCCAAAGACCTTTCATCCAGAACTGTCACATCACATTACAGTTTATCACATTTAATGCACTGGATTCACTCTGGAATTGTCACAGTATCAGCTTAATGCCGTCTACAGTCTCAGTGTTTAGTGCCATCGTGCAAACTTTACTGTTCAATTGACCCTCGCAGCAACAAGCTTGTAAAGCCCTCAACCATCACCTCCTCGGCCTGCTGCCCAGTTTGTCTTGGCATCTCGTGCTGGAGTTTTGGGCAACAAGTCAGCGGCAGCGAAGCCAACTACTCTTGCCTGATTATGAGCACATAATCTGCAGCTGGCTTGTAACAGCATTCTTACCTTCCTCTGGTTGGTGAGTAAAAAAAAACTGTGCAAGAGGTCAAAGGTCAGAGTTGTGAAGTAATGGAAACTAAGAATTTCACTACAAGTCAGCGAGAACTTCATTTCAATGCACAGCTATTTATTGTCAGATGCAAAGTTTTCCTAATTTCCTGAACTGTGGAATAAACAGAACAAATTCCGGATGATGAGGCTTCAAAAACATGTGAAGCGGAAACAGTAACAGATGATGTGAATGATGATGTGGGAGCTTTAACACATCATCTGTTTCTACTCAAAACAAAGTCTATCATGCATCCTGCGCTCTTCACAGAGGAAAACTGTCTATGGCAAGAGTCGGGTGCAATATATAAACTCATCTGTTATGGAGGAAATGGGTCAAAGAAAACTCCAATCATGCAACTGCAAAATAAATGTAAAGCTAATAATAAGAACTTCTTCTTTGGAAATAAGTTGTTGTCATCATGGAGGATTTTTGCTTTCAGAAACCCCTAGACGACTAAAATTCACCTTTAACAAACCCATTAAAGCTGGAGTTTAAAGGTAAAAATGGTAAAATTTGAGCATTTTTTACTGCATTATTGCAAAAATCTACATTTCTCTTTGCGCTTAAGAGTTAAAGTTATTTCTGTGCAATTGTGTTTTGGATTTGTTTGGTTAATTAGTTGAAGATAATCATCTGTGCTTGTTGGATGGAGGATGTTGAACAAAGTTTAATTGAAGCCTGATGTTAAACTCAACAATGCCACCATGTTTTTGGTTTGTAAAAAGTGAATTATAAAAGCAAATGGTGAAGCTATTTTGAGATATTTATTCAGGCAGAAAAAGTTGACGCTCCATTAACCTGCGCATTCTTTAAGATGTTGTGTTGTGTGCAGTGCAGAGGGCCAAGAATGAAGCAGTCTTCAACAATGTAAATACAAATACAAGATTATAGGAGCAAAGATGAGCAACTAATATAATAAATGTGTTGAAATAAATTTTATATCTATAGATGTTACAAGACCAATCTGCGTTCTATCAATTCTATTCCATGTATTGGATTTGAGCAGACAGTCTTTCATCTGTATAACAGACAACATCTTTTAAAGCTAAGTTTCATGTGTTTGTGTGTGTTGTGGATTTCCAGAGCAGAAGTTTCTTACCCAACACCATCCGTAGATGCAGAGCAAAGTGCACCTTAAATGGACACTTATTTAAGAGGTTGTGTAGAGCCATTTAAAAACTGCAATCCAAAAACCGCACAGTGTGAGATAAATACCAAAAAAGGTGACATTTAAAACCTCTAAAAACCTCTACAAATGTCACATATGTAACTGATACAACTACATATATCATGTAGCTCTATATTATTTATGGCTAGTACATCAAGCAACATTCACAATAAAAAAAATCCAAAAATCCAACTTTCAGAGTCCAAATAACATTTTAAATTCACCATTCAACCACATTTTATACACACATGTAAAAATGGGTCAGAAAATCTTTTGTGTCTCTGGAAAAATCTGACCAAAATCTGATTATTTTGTCTCAACTGATGTCTTCTGAGTGTCTGAAGACTACAAGTCTGAAAATGAAAGTAAATGTGAAGAAATGAGCCCACTAGACCTCTGAACCTGATCTTCAGCTCTACAATAAGTTGACAGCTCGAGGCTACTTTAACCTCTACTGGTATCACACATCCAAATGTCTCCCTCAACTATTGGTGGTTGAATTGCATTGCGAGCAATTTAGGTGCCCGGTTTTGAGAAGGAAGAAGAATAACTAATGTAATGATATAATGAGATATAATGATGATATCCTACATAGATTTGTAAGACATAGATTATTCTTTGGTGCCTGCCGCCTGGTTTACAATGCATCCAACCCCAGTGCTTATTACTATTTGTTGTGGACCCACTGGGTGATGCCCAGCGGATCCTCATGGGCCAAGTTATGACCCCTAGATTCTCATTTCCCTCCAGAATGTAGTCCCGAACATTGACATCTTTGATTTTTTCTTAGTCTGGTCTGCTTTCCCACATCAATCTGCCTTGGGAGACCCTAACAGGCGTTATTACCCCCAATAGCATAGCTTCAAGAATCACAGGAATGAGTTTTGGGTAGTGGCCTAAACAAGATAAAATACAGGCAGTTGAAATGGAACTTTATTCTAAGCTTCATTTCAGGAAAGCTGAGACTAATTTCTCCCAGTGGTTGTTAGTGGTACTGCATGGAAAAACGGCTGTTAAATTGCAAACAAGTTAGGTTTTATTTACAAAACGTGTATAGGACCAAACAACACTGATGCAAACAGCAGGAAAAATGTTCTGGCTCATTCCCCATCTATTTATTAGTTTTTATTATTACAATAATGTGATGAACAAGCTAGCTCACAGCAGGGGAGTTTAAAGGACCAACACCAGTGTTTTCTTAGATAATACATTTAAAGTGAAGAAAAATTTAAGTCTACGATGCAAAAGACTACAACAAAACAGAAAACACAGCATCCTTTAAGTCGAAAGGAACCAGATGAAGCGGTTCAGGCATCTGATCAAGATGACTTCCTTTGGAGGCGTTCCAGGCCAATGGGAGGAGACCGTGAGGTAGACCAAGAACTCTACATATGAATTATATATCTCATCTGACCTGGGAATGACTCAGGATCCCCCTGAAGAAGCTGGAAAACATTGTTCTGGAGAGGAACATCTGAAATAACCTCCTTGTCCTGCTGTCACTGAACTTGATCCTGGATAAACACAAGAAGGGCAGAACCTGATTCCTGCAAGTTCAACATATTTATTTATAGCGTCTTGCTGTAGGTATGTGTCTCGCTCTCTTATTAGTCCTCACATGACATGACATGACAAAGACCACAGAAACAGCTTCCTAGAATATTCTCAAGAGACCACTTCTGTCCTTCTGGAGGGTCACAGAGAGTCGAACTTATAGGTGACTCATGTTAGTTTGTCTGCTTCTTCGCACAAACACTCGTGATCTGCGTCCAACCTGCATCACGCAAACTGACTGTAAACACTGACAGAAAAGTGGACCAGAGGTCTCCGAGTTCTACACTGATTACAGCCGAAACAAACGGTTTCAAATCTTCCTCTAACTCACTTTAGTAATACAGTTCATGCTCCGGTCAGACTCTGGAACAGTCTCGCTCCAGACTGACAACTCTTAAGAAACACTCTAATATGTACTCTGCAAAGCAACGTGGTGGAGTTATGTGACAACTGGCATACGTTTGTCTGTTCGTCTGTTATTCCATCTGTGGGCAACATTACTCAGAAACGGACTTAGGGATTTGGATGAAATTTTCAGGGAAGCTCAGAAATGAGACAAGGACCAAGTGGTTAGATTTTGGCAGTTATGCAGCTTATAGTCTGGATCCACACATTTGTTAAAGATTTCTGTATTGTTGTGAGATAGCAGCGTGGCATCACTGTAACCATGACTACAAGTGAACAGTACCTCAGCTGCCTGCTGACCATCACATGATTGTGATCCTACTACAAATCTACCACTGTGAACTTTCGGGACTTTTCTGTGTGAAATTATACAGTTGATTAAATTGTGGAGGTGTTTCTGAGTCCCATCAATTCCGCTACATATTTAAGTCACGCAATCCGTACATAACGTACACATGCATAACACACGCCTGTGCTCAGCACAAGGTCATTTTGCTTGTGGGTACATCTATATTAAATGGACACATTCTGTGGCGCTGTGATTTCTGCGTGAATATTTTTCAAGATTTCAGCCGCTGGAAATGATACATAGCCTGAGCAGCCTTAGTGGAGTACTGGGCTCTCTGAGTGCTTTTCTTGTTTTACTTATGCAACCTCACAGACAGTAATTATTCTTTTCTGCACTGTTGATTTAATCCAAATAAAAACATGTCTTTTGGATTTTTAATGTTCCTATTTCTTGCACTTTTTTCATACTGCACATTGCATCATTTTGCATGCAAAGTGCTCTATAAACAAAGTTGTGTGGTGTGTTTTCTGCAGTGTTTTGCTATTGTTTTCCATACATTTCATCCTAATTTACAAATATGAAATCTGTTCCATGAAACTGATTAATGATGGAGGAAACAAATTTTAAGCACACAAGAGAACAATAAACCAAACCCCAACATGCAGCACTGATTATTTCCTCCTGCTGGTTCCTGGTATGTGGTAGAAACATACATTGAGGAAACGTGAAAACACAGCAAGTCCATTCTGCAGGCTGTAATGAGAGGCTGCCCTGCCAGCCGCTGCTGTTAACTCTGCCCATAAAGCGGTCTAATGATTTACTTTACACATATTTTTCCATTCCCCGCCCGGGGGTCAGCAGCCAATGGCTCGTCAGAAGTTCACAAGTGCTATTTAAGACGCAGCCGGTCCAAGGTGGTTCAGATATCAGCTCAGTGCGCGCAACAGGACGCGCAGGACCGGGACCTGGAGGAGAAAACGCCGCTGCTGCGCTCCGAGGTCGCTTAGAAATAACTGTTGAAGACGTTTTTTCTCTGGAAGGAATAAGCTGTGAGAGACATGGGAGCGTGGAAAGCTGGGTTAGTGTACTTCGTGGTGTTGAATGCAGCTGTGCAGTGTGTGACGTCCTTGGAAGAAGAGCTCGCCGATTCTATTTTTGGTGAGTTTGACTTTTCATCTCACACCAACAGATTCCCGCAGAGTCGCGATGAAAGTTGTGTTGAAATCCGTTGCTTTTGCGTGCTTCTGTGTTTAGTTCGTACTCACTAACGTATAATGACTGTAGATGTTGTGGATCACGTGTCTTTGGTGAACTCAGCTTCCATTCTCCATTCGAGACGAGATGAACACTTTTGTTTGTCACTATGGTAGAACTAACAGAACATTGGAGGCACAGGGTGATAAGAACAATCAGAAAACGGAATAAACTCAACAGAAGCTGCATTTAAAGTTGTAATTCTGTGCTTCCAAGTGTACTACATGTCTTCTAATCAGCTCCAACCTTCTCTTCGTAAATCTCTGAGGGGCTCTATAACCTCTGCAAACAGCACAATCCTTGGTGAGTTGAGTCAGCTGACTGCAGCCCGACCACTGGAACTTGTGCAGTTTATAGTCAGTGAGCTGGAAGGAACAAAGCTGGGAAAAGCCCTCAGGGGTTTCTATGGAGCTCAGTCCTGACCAAGTGAACCCCCTCGACCTCGGAGCGCTCATCTCCTCTAAGGTGGAAGCTCATTTACTGAGGGGGCCCCGAGGGGCTCAGTCAGCTAGTCTGAAACCTCCCAGCAGGAACATCAGACAGGATTTACACATCTGACATAAACACCGGCCAGAAAGACGAGCTTCTACTCTTAAATATTTGTTTGGAAAGAAATGTTCCTCATAAACCAGTGGCTAATCTGTTGATTCTCTCTTCAGGCAACTTTCTCGACCCTCTCAAAGACTTGTTTGACCACAAGGATGATGGAAACGCGACCGTTGCTAAATTCTCCCTCCGCAAACCGTCCCATCCCGATGACGACCTCTGCTACATCACTCCTGGTAAACCCGAGTCACTGGTGGCCTGCACCTTCAACAGCACCTCCAAAACCTTCCTGGTGATCCACGGATGGACGGTGAGCGGAGATTCTTAGGCCTGTTGAGACCTGTCTCTGCTTTTCAAACCCCCTCCAGCTTTGTTCACAAAAAAAATCACCTGTAACTGGTAGAGTTTCACTAAATTCTGGTGCCACCATGTCTTGCCAAACTCACAAAACCAGTTTTGTTGACAAGCAACGACATGTTGGCATCAGTGTGAAAGGATTTGCTGCAGACCTGATCTGGAGGAGGCCTGGATTTCACAATATGGACGTGAGAAGTTCACCAGTGTTGTCACTCTGTAACTGTAGTGTTTCGACTGTCATTTGAACAGCTGAGCGGCATGTTTGAGAGCTGGGTGCCGAAGCTGGTGTCGGCGCTGTATGAGAGGGAGCAGACGGCTAACGTCATCGTGGTGGACTGGCTCAGCTCGGCCCAGAATCACTACATCATCGCGGCTCAGAACACCAAAGCTGTGGGTCAGGAGATCGCTCACTTCATCGACTGGATCGAGGTCAGTGGGATCAAAAGATCACAGGTTTCTTTGCAAATGTTACATCTGTCGCTGTCCTTTCCCACTAGCAGACAGATTTTAGCTGCCTTTCCATTTAAACACAAATTTAACTGAAGTTTCTAGCATCATTATTTGATTTTTGAATGATCTTTCACTGGGACAAATAAATATTTAGTATCAACTTAATTGGATTTATATATATAGAAAACAAAAATAAAGCTCAGTTTTCAAGTGGTTGTTGAGTTCTATTCCATACTATTAGCCAAAACCTTTATTATAACCTGATTTAGTTACCATTTGCCACTTTAGTGATAACTCAAAAAATCAAAGTCACCTATTCTACCACATAATTAACTGAATGGTTGAAAGATAACAAAAATATACTTTGCTGATTTAGATAAACCTCTTCAGTCGCAAACATTATTGTGATGAGTTGGGTTGAAGTAATAATGTTGCTTCCCCCTAATATTGTGCATAATTTAAACTTACATTTCTGCATTAGTTGGCTTAAAATTAATTTCAACTTGCGGTAGCTTAATAAAATTGGCTTTATAACTTAATTTGTTCCTCATTGGCATCATCACATTTCAGATGGTTAAAAGTAGTAATTCAAAATAAACTTTGATTGTAGAAGAAAAGCTAGTTGTTTTCTGTTTGAATATAATTCCATAAAAAGCTGAGTTACCAAAAAAAATTTTGCAAACTGTTGTGTTGATTATTTTAGCCCAGCCCAAACATTATTTTTTACAGTGTACACATCTGGTCTTTGTATAAATTATTGTAGAACAGTGTTGTTCTAATTCAGGCTAAAGTCTACTAACCTAGCAGGTAAACATAGCTTCTCGGTCAATTTCTGAGTTAGTTTATCTGTCAAAGAGAACGTTTGCTTAAGTGTTTCCCTGAATCATATTTCATTTGCATTCTAAAGGAAACTACCAACATGCCTCTTGAGAACATCCACCTGATTGGCTACAGCCTCGGGGCTCATGTGGCGGGATTCGCTGGCAGCCACGCGACCAATAAAGTTGGAAGAATCACTGGTAAATGTTACATTTTATTCTGTACATCTTAAAGATTTTTGCAAAGTAATAGACTATGATCTGGTAAATCCACTGTTAACACTTTGTCGATGCTCCTTTTGTCTTTGTGAAGGTCTCGATCCGGCCGGTCCTGACTTTGAGGGCGAACACGCTCACAGACGTCTCTCCCCGGACGACGCTCACTTCGTGGACGTCCTTCACACCTTCACTCGAGGATCTCTGGGCCTCAGCATCGGCATCCAGCAGCCCGTCGGCCACGTGGACATTTACCCCAACGGAGGCAGCTTCCAGCCGGGCTGCAACCTCAGGGGGGCTCTGGAGAAGATCGCCAACTTTGGAATATTTGGTAAAAATAACCGTCAAGACTTCAAGTGTCACCTTGGACGTGGTTATACTGTATTTGCTGAATGCAACAGGACTTACAATCTTCCTAATTGTGTTGTGGAATTTCTCACTCTGATAATGATGAACAATTTGTTGTTTGAATTAAGTACCAAGGACCTCTTAAATCATAATTCTAGGATAGAATAGAATAGCCTATATTGTCATTGTATACAAAAAATATGCACAACAAAATTGGTGGGAGCATAAAAAATACAAATATAAAATAGGCATTACATTGTTTTTTTTTAAAGTAATAAATATAGAGAACATTCCTTAACGGTGTCTAGACTACATTAAGACAGCTTGAAAAAAAGTCATATTTTAACATTTTTTAAACAGGCTGACACCATGTTGACATAGTAATTAATTCTTAATCATTTCTGGTATTTAAAGCTCACAGTGCAGTCACTAAATCAGACGATTACACAACATTATTTTTGTTACAAACAGGTTGCAATGTCCTTTTTTTAATTTGTCCCGGTCCAGCAGCTTTAATAACTCTGTAGTTACTCTGCTGCTACTGTCAGCTGCACAATGACCTCATTCACACCAGGCGTGGTCGGATATATTATCAGATTATAAGCTGACAGGTGACGTTAATCTAGCAGCAGCGTGCTCAGTCAAGGACGGATATATTTACATTTTATTTCTGTGTCCTCCAAGCTGCATGTGTTTAGTTTTCCGTCCCTCTTTCCTCCTCAGCCATCACCGATGCAGTGAAGTGTGAACACGAGCGCTCCATCCACCTGTTCATCGACTCCCTGCTGAACGAACGAGAGGCGGCGAAGGCCTACAGATGCGGCAGCAACGACATGTTCGACCGCGGCATGTGCCTGAGCTGCCGCAAGAGTCGCTGCAACATGGTGGGCTACGACATCAGCAAGGTCCGCAAGCCGCGCAACGTCCAGATGTACACCAAGACCCGAGCCTCCATGCCCTTCAGAGGTGACTTTATCAGCAGCGTTGATGAAACCGTTATTTTCTTGGCTAATAATATTGCAAAAACAAGGTCCAAGGATTAATCCTCAAAAACTTCTCGTATAAAATGTCTGCAGAAGAGATTAAGAAGACTTTGAGTTCAGTAACGTTACAGATCTGTTTGTTCTGCATGGAAAAGTCTGATCATGTGAAGCTTATTTTTGCTAAACCCTGTAAATCTAAATGGGAACATTTCATTATACTGACCTACATGCACATTTTAAGCTTCATAACTCATGCATGTTGTTGCTCTGTCTTCCAGTTTACCACTATCAGCTGAAGATCCATTTCTCCAGTAAAGTGAACATTTCAGAGATGGAGCCTTCGCTTACCGTCTCACTGTTCGGAACCAAAGACGAGGCTGAAAACCTGGAGCTTAAGCTGTGAGTGAGCAGTTTATAATACTTCATAACAGAAAATTACAGCACCGTGACTTGCATCTTGCACATTATACGAACTGTTGTGTAACAGTCACACAGCGGTTTAAGAAAACAGCGGGAGACACAAACCATAAACAGGAATAAAACCACTCACACATAGCAGAGTTGGCTCTTTCAAGCGTGCGGTTACGTCGCTCTTATATCATGTTTTATGATGCATATTTTACAAGCTGTGGTTTAGTAAAACAATCTCACATGCTATGTGCAGACCATTAACATTTCTCCATATTTGTGTCTGGCAGAAAGGAGAAGATTGTGACAAATAAGACCCATTCATTCCTTTTGGTGACGGAAAAAGACATCGGTGACCTGCTGATGCTGAAGTTTAAATGGGAGGCAACAAACGGCTGGTCTGCCTCCAACATGTTGAAGATGGTTTCCTCTTGGTGGTCCGGAGACTCGGACGGAACCAATATGGAGGTCCACAAAATCCGCATCAGAGCAGGCGAAACGCAAAAAAAGTAAGTTGAACAGTGAAAATAAATACAGAAAAGTACGTAGGCCAGTTAAAACGCACATCATTTGTAGTTGTATGAATGAAAATGTTTAGTTAAACTTGTAAAAAATGCTCTGGATGTGTCAGTGTTTTGACCAAGTGGCAGAACGTCTTTGCAGTAAAGGAGTAGGCATTTTCAGGACACAGTTGTAGGGCTACTGTTTTTTGTGCCACCTGCTAAATTGTGTAACTACAGTAGTAGCATTTAAAGAAGCAACAACTGCATTTCTGCCCCAAATGGACGACATTAAAACCAGTTCTGATGTCTTTAGTTGAAGAGCAGTCATCATTTGTTGGCCAGCATGTGAGTAACATACAGTGAAATAAATCTTTATAACCGTAACTCAATCGATGAAAAGTACTATTTAAATTGGATAAAAATTTTATACCCTAACTTGTTAGAAAGTACTATTTCCGTGGAACAAACCTCTAAACCTATAGGTAGAATTTGGGGTGGAATAAACCTTCAAAACCATTGGTTGTACACTCTAGCAACTATCCAGTCTGATAGGTGGCGCCGCTGCAAAAAGCAAGCGTTATACAAGTTCATTCCTTCAACTTCAGTCCTGAAAATGCAGTCTTGTCTGTTGCAGACACATAATTTTGATCTCTGGGCCTGAAAACTGCAGCCAGCACTGAAGTGCAGTCCCTCCAATGGCCACTTGAGGCTGCCTCCAGAAGCGAGTCAATCCTCATAGACCCCTGTGTTAAAATGTTCAACTTTACAGCAGAAATAAACATGCTTAAAGCCTGGTACGAAAGCAGTTTTGGTCTCTATAGGTAGTTTATTGGTTTGTGACAACTATACAATGAGTGACTTTTTATATAACTCTCTGATTTAAATTGTATAAAGGCTCAAACTATTAGCTCCAACTACACTCCACCTCTATGCACATCACTGCATATCCTGGAAGGTTTACCCATATTTATATACAGTCAGTGGTCCAGACTGAACTATCCAGCAACTACTGACTGGGTTCCACTTAGAATTTATTGTCCCCAGAGGATGCATCCTAATGATTCGATTTTCCTCAAAATGCTGTGTAATTTGGTCCAGATATTCACATGTCCCATCAAAATCAGTTGTGGTCAAAAACTTTATGCAAATGAGAAACAGGCAACATTACCAGAATGCATTAGACATCCAGAGCCTGTGAAGGGGGAGCGTTAGAGTGACGGATCCTATGGACACCTACCATTAGCATCCTTAGAGTCCTGTAGACTCTCATTGTGTTTAACCTGCATCCTTCTCACCAGTTTTCTGAATTGCTCCTGCAGGATGGTTTTCTGCGTAAAAGACCCTGATGCTCAGAACTTAACACAAGAGGTCACATTCGTTAAATGTAAGGACGCGTGGAGGACAAACTCAAAACAAAAAAGGTGAGCTGGTCTGTTTTGTCTGCCACCCTGTTGGCATCACATCGCTGTTAAAGCTGATGAATAACATAAACTTGTATTTGCTGTAGAATCTCTCTGGACAGCCACTGACGTTGAAGACTCTGTTGGAGGCCCTTTAGTCCATTTCAGCACTTATCAGATAATTTATACACATTTTATACTCCTGTAAATTACTCTAATATACAAAACCTTTGCCAACTTGTATATATATATATATATATATATATATATATATATATATATATATATATATATATATATATATATATATATATATATATATATGTTATTTAAAGCGATATGTATGTGAATAGTGTATCATATTTTGTAAAAAAAAAGCTGTTTTTATGACACATAACTAAGTAAATGGCGTCATCTTCAGTGCACCTTTTAATGTCACTCAGAGTCTGACGGCCTGATGATTGGTACTGATGTCCTATTGTGTAAAATACCACTGTGAAAGGTCATGTCATGTAGAAGGCTACGTCTGGAAATGAGGAGTTAAATGTGATTTTCTTTAGGTGTTTTAGGCAGTAGGGTGCAGTTTATTCACCTTTTTTAACCGAGCATTCACCACTGAGGCTCTCTGTGGGTCCTGCATCAGTGTGCCTTACTGTAAACGGTCGCCAGAAGTAAGCTGTTGCAACTTTTTCTGGCTGTTTTTCACCTCCAGTGTGTTATTTTATGAATTTTGTGGCTTTTACTGGAGGCTTTTTACTGCTACGTCTCTGTAACACGTTACTTTAAAACTGTCACCTCACAGAAGTGTCAGACGTGTTAATGTGGCTGTTGTTTGTGAGTATGTGATGCTCAGTGTGAAAGCACAGCTAATATCACTGTTGAGCTCCTTGTAAATGCAATTACACCTGTGCATAAGACTTCTAAATCCTTTTTTTAAAACTTGTGCTCATTTAATCATAATTACATTTCCAGTTCTGTGAGCAACCTTTAAACCTCAGCTCTTTGGAGATCGGTACTGTAATCATTGTGACTTCATTTCTACCTACTTTTTTTAAAAAGTGGAAATGTTTTATTTTTGCACTGAAAATGGGAAGCGACTTGTAAATTTTTTTGTAAATGCCATAATACAGATGATAGAATTTGTAGTGTGAAGCACTGTTAGTCCTGTATTTTTGCCTCTGGATGAATTTGATCTAAAAAAATGTGCATTTCTGTAATCTTTTGTACATATTTGTGCATATGTTCCTGTAAAGTGTAAATTCTTTAATAAACCAAACCTGCTGTCTGAGAGGTCATTTTGAACCCGACGTTTCTTTTATTGACAGTGAAAATACTAAATATTTTATCCTCACCTCACACAGTAATGAAAACGTTCAGCATTATCCCAGTTTACCACCTCAAGGCTCCATTTTTGGTTTATTTTCAAAGCAAAACGTGTGTTTGATCTAAACAGTTTTAAGAATTTGAAATCCTCTGCAACTGTTTTTGATAAAAAAGTGCAAAGAATGGGTGAATTATGCAAAATAAGCTGCGATATTTCATTGTGTCCTTGCAGCTGTGATGCCAGTGCATTTAGCTGATCGTGTCAGGCTGACCTGAGAGACGAATAAAATCAGGATACTAGTGTAAACTGTGCAAATATCTTAAGATTCACCACATTTTCTATTTATTAGAGGTTGTAAAAGGCTGGAAACCTTCACAGTGCTTTGTATTTTAAATTTATACTAAGTCTTGAAGCGAATCCTGATCTGTAAAAGGGCTTGTAACTTGCAAAATGTAAAAAAATAATAGAATTCCCTCTAGTTCGCAGTGAAACAGATGTAAAATGCAGTATAAAGTGGAACTACTCAAAGAAAGTGTCTCCAAATTGTATTTCCATTCAGTGTCTGTAGCTAAACAGTTATTTTTTGACATTCCGAATATATTTAATGCCAAATTACTGACCTTTCCCAGCTTAAGATTCGCCACATTTTGTATTTATAAAAGGTCATAACCCCAAAAAGTTGGAAACCTTCATCGTGCATTACCTTTTATACGTTTATAATGTGGTTTGGAGCTAAACCTGATCTATAAAGTGGCTTGTTAGTTGCAAAATGCTGTAAAAAGTACAATAAATCCCTCTGCTTTGTAGTAAAGCACATGCAGAACACAAAATAAAATGAAACTACTCAAAGAAAGTGTCTCCAAATTGTATTTACATTCAGTACCCGTAACTAAACAGGTATTTTTTTGAGATTGCAAACATGTCTAATGCCACATTACTAACTTTTCCCAACTTAAGACTCATCACATTTTGTATTTAGAAAAGGTCAAAACTCCCAAAAAGTTGGAAATCTTTACAGTGCATTGCATTTAGTACGTATGGTGTGCTTTTATACTAACCTTGATCTTTAAGGTGGCTCATAAGTTGTAAAATATGGTAAGATGTACAATATTTCACTCTGGTTTGTAGTAAAATAAATGCAAAATACAGAATAAAATGAAACTACTCAAAGAAAGTGCCTCCAAATTGTGTTTACATTCAGTACCCGTAGCCTAAACAGTTATTTACTTGGATTACAAACACGCTAAATGCCATATTATTAACTTCTCCCTTTGTAAACATCAAATGACAGGCCTGTCTGCAAAGGTCATGTCCAGCTGATCCCTAATTTGAACTCGTCTCACTGAGATGGAAAGCTGCTTGGTCATCAAAAGGCTGAAATTAGCGCTCACTTCATTGCAGTGTTTGCAGGCAGTGGAGGTCTTAAATTGTTGTAGGAGTCCAGCTTCACTCGGACGACGGGTCTGACTGACCACAGTTGGCAGCAGCAGCATTTTCCACAACACATACATCACAGGAGCCCTCGCTGCTCGATGAAGCGAAGCCAGCAAACAGGGAAAAGTAATGATGCACAATGACGAACGGCAGTGTCAGCCGGCAAAACATCGTGACAATCTCTAGGCAGGTGCTCAGTGTCTTTTAAGGTCACCTGCCGGATCACGAACTGTTTGACATGTGGAACAAAGTTGGAAATATCTCCTCCATGTGGCCTTGACACTTTTAACACTCGTGTCGTCCTGCAGGTCAAAGTTGACCCGTTTTAAAGCTTGAAAATGTGGAAGAAAAAAAATTTCACAGTGAAACTTCTGATGTCCACATTTTCAACATTTTGGGGAAATCATTGAACATTTTTTGGTGGAAAAAAAAGAAATGTTAACAATGTTTCTTTAAGAACATTGACAAAAAAAATCAACCAAAATCCAGCGAATTTCACTGGATTTTGGTTGATTTTTTGTGAATGTTCTTAAGAAAATATTAGAAGTTTTACTGATATATATGGAATCACTTTAGATATTTTTAGGATTTTTTTGGAAGATTTTTACAAATTTTTTGAAAATGTTTACAAGAATTTTCTTGCCAAATTTGTGTGTGTGTTTTTTTTTAAATAAAACTTTTAAGGGAAACTTTTAAGGAATTATTGGAATTTTCTTCCTGAAGGTTTTGCAATTTTTTTTGCTGAATTTTTGGATTTATTTCAGACAAGGAAACAATATTTTTTGGTTCCCGTAAATGAGGACAACAGGAGGGTTAAAACATCCCACATAAGAAGAATTTGTGTGTCATTGTGATGGATTCTCGGAGGTTGAAAGGTCACTCCAGGTCACGCGTGTCCAGAGTTCGACCGCAGAGGCAAACGGTGCAACCCATCACTCCGGAAAATGTCAGGATGGCCAGCAGGATCGCCCACCAATGAGCCTGCAGAGAATAAACGACAAATATGTTGATTAATTGTTGTGAAAAAAGTCTCTTATGTGAGTTTCTTGTGTTTTGGTGATTTGAAGAAACATTTTGCATTGTACTACAACCCCAGCACAGTGAAAGTGCTTAAATCATGATTTTTCAGACACACACACACGCACGGACACGCACACACACACACACACACACACACACACACACACACACACACACACACACACACACACGCACGCACACGCACGCACGCACGCCTACACACATGCACACACACACACATGCACACACACACACACACGCACACACACACGCACACACACACACACGCACGGACACGCACACACACACACACACACACATGCACGCATGCACGTGCGCACACACACGCACGCCTACACACATGCACACACACACATGCACGCACGCGCGCACACACACGCACGCACACACACGCACGCACGCACACACATGCACGCACGCACACACACAATCACATTTCACCATGCTGTATAAAATGTTGTGTTCATATCAGACTGGATCCTTTTCTGGGAGGCTGTTCCAACCAGAACAGGTCCTTGTACAAGATTCTTTGGAGACACTGATATTTAGAAAATAAACAGCTTAATTAGAGAGAAGTAGTTTGTCTTCTATCTCAAAAAACGAACACGCTCAACATACATACTTCAGTACAGTCTGCATAGAAAAGAAAGACTGGACCAGAGCAGATCTGAATATATTCTAACATCTGGCCAGATACAACAAATAGATGCTCTAAATGCACAACAACCCTTATTGTGGTCGTACTGTGGATCCACAGACCGACACAAACCAGGGTCAAGTTGCTTTTCTCATCTGTTAACCATCTTTTTGGCCCAAACTTGGGGAGCATCAGCTTTTAAAGTCTTCCCACAGCTGCTTGTGATCTGGCAAACCAGCATAAACCAAGTGTAGGATAAATAAATTATTGGAAGAGCGGCTTGATTTTAGCAGTTCACTCATGTTAGTCCTCTCCATGGTTGTATTTATGCTTTTATCTGAAGTGTGTGTTAACAGACTAGTAAAGGAAACCACCTTCATCCACTCTGCCACGTCGTCGAAGTCGGCCAAGTTGAGGAAGGAGTTCTTCAGTCTGGCGATGGGTCCGTCTGCATCCAGGATTCGACACACGTGGAATTTATCGCAGTATCCACGGTTACCGTAGCACGGAGCTCCGCCCACCAGAGGCAACGCTTTCCTTGTGAAGTGACGAGACAGAACGGAGGACGTGGTGCTGGCACACGTCTCAGGCTTATCTTCAAAAGATACGCAAAAAGAAAATCTAAGTAAGTTACAGAAATATCTATGCAAACTGATTCTACAGGGTTTCTACAGTATAAAGTCAAATTCTTGAGTGGAAAGCCCTTTTATATAAGCCACAACATCACAACCATCTGCTGAATATTGAGTAGATCTACTGAAACAGCTTCAACCAGTTCCTCCAGGAATTTGTGATGTTGCGATCGCACGAATTCAACCAATCTCCACGAATTCTGTGCGACCTTGCAGTTTTGTCCAATCACCACAACTTTTCAACAATTTTGGCCCGCCTCCCGTCAGTTCCACCAATCATAGCAGTCTAAACATAATGCACGTACATAACTGAATTCACTTCCTTGTTTTTGGTTTGAAGATGCAGACATGTCCCACTATAATGTCTCTCATTTACCTACAAAAATTACTGCTGAAGACTGTGCAAAACAATTAATTCCCTGATGTTCTTCACCAAAGCGGAAGTAAACTGTTTTACCCACGTGCAATATTATGGTGGAATACAAAAAAAATAAATAAAAAATCATCAACTGATAAACACTTCTGTATCACGAAACATATCAGGAGAACGGCTGAAACTAGCAGACCACAGACCAGACAGATCACCGTGATGGAAACTGTTGCATCCAGATCTGTTGGAGCTCTGAAAGAATGAAGGTAAATTACATTAATTATTCCACCAAGGAACATGGTGGAGTTATGTGACGATCGGCGTATGTGAATCATTCCTCTGTCAGCAACATCACTCAAAAACGGACTAAAGGATTTGGGTGAAATTTTCAGGGAAGGTCAGAAATGATACAAGGACCAAGTGATTAGATTTTGGCAGTGATGTGGCTTAAAGTCTGGATCCATGGATTTGTTAAGTATTTCCCATTGAGATAGCGGCACGGCGTCTGATAACAGCACGGTAACCATGGCAACAAGTGACCGCTACCTCAGTGGCCTGCTGACGATCACATCATTGCGATCCTACTACAAATTCACCGCTATAGACGTATCGGAAATGATACAAGGAACAACTGATTAAATTGTGGGAGTGTTTCTGAGTCCCATCAATTCCCGCCGCCCGCTACATATTTAGGTCACGTGATTCGGTATGTATATACATGCATAACACACACCTGTGCTCAGGTAATGAACAGTCTTGGTGGAGTACTGCTGTCTCTGGGTGCTTTTCTTGTTAATTGATGTGACAAGCCGTGAGCGTGTGTGTGTGAACACGTGTGTGTGCCAGGATGTGAAATTAACTTTTTAAGATATGTCCAAAAGTGATTCATTCAATAGTAAATTATCATTTAGTGCCTTAAATCTACTAACCACTTCATGTTCAACAGTATCTGTCTGCTGCTAATTTCCACTATAGTAGGCCAGTTTTTGTGTAAATGGGTTGGAGCGTTAAAGAATTAGTTTCAGAATAAATATAATCAATTACCATGTTGAAACATGTTCTAAAAGCTGAAAAAAGTGCAACTTTTTAGCAATTGTCACTGTCTCCCGCAATTACATCGCAACAAATAGGTTTAAAACATTGCAACTTGCATCGCAATTTTTTAGCTGCCGCGAATTCAGGCATTTTCGGCCGCAACAATCTGGAAAACTGCCCTGAAGTCCTGGGGGGGCTGTTTAACCCATTGATGCCTCTACACTACAGACCTTTAAAGCTTTCCTGCAGTTTCAGGCACCAAAACATTAGCAGCTAACCCGTTAAGTCCTGAAAGATTAAAGGTAGAGCTTCCATTTCTTGTTTTTTTCCAGCACATCCTACAGAGACTTAATCAGATTGAAATCTGTGGAGTTTGGAGATCAAGTCAACATCTTGAACTCTTCGTCATGTACTTAAGACCATTCCTGAACAATGGTTGCAGGGAGGAAGGGAGCATTATCATGCTGCAAGAGATACTGTTGCTATCAACATCCACATAAATGCAAGACTGAGGTTTCCAAGCAGAATATTGCTCATAACATTAAGTTCAAGGTTCAGGAGAGCTGCAGGAGACCTGTTGTTTTAGAGATGCTCTGACCCAATAAACTAGCCATCACATTTTGGTCTTTGTCAGATTCTCTCAGATTCTTACACGTGTCCATTTTTCCTGTTTTCAACATCTCAACTTGCTGCCTAATCTGCAACAAACTAATCAGTGCTCTTCACTCCACCTGTCAGTGGTTTTAATGTTGTTGCTGATCAGTATGTATATAGAATAATAATGCTGGGCTGTCCCTGATGAAACTCTGAAGCCACTATATAGAATCTGTGCCATGTCACATCGTCTTCAGCACTGACCAAAACACCCAGCACTGAATGTAAATCCTGTTTGTTGAAAACAAGGCCCATGAGATTGTCTAATGGGAAAACATGGATATAGACCTCAGTACAAATTGACTGTAAACACATTCCTCGGTAGTGGAGGACATGTGGAGCTGTGGTTACCAGGCTGCTGGCAGCACATGTGGCATTTCTCCTTCAGAGATTCTCCTGGACAGTCGCACTGCTGCAGGTGATGCTTCAGACACACCGACTCAGAGCAGACCTGCAAATAAGAAGAGGGCTTTATCAGGAATGAAGAAGAAATGGATGAGACTGGGGGAAAAGAAAGAAGCGCAAAAATAAATGAGGAACTGATCAAGAGCAATAAACCTTCTATATGAAAAACAGCATCACTTAGCTGATACTTTAGCGTCAGCGGGATTTGTTGGTAGATGGTACTTTTGGCTGGAGTTTCTGCATGTCATGCCAAATAAGATAAGATCATCCTTTATTAATTCCACAGCAGGGAAATTTGCAGTGTTACTTCTGCAAAGGGAATAGTGCAAAAGTGCAGAAAACATGGGTAGAAAAATAAAAAGTACTGTTCTTATTGCACAAATTCCTCTGAATGTGTAAAATAATTATATTGCACAGGATTATTCTATATGTAGATAAACATTAAATCTCTCTTGAGTTGAAAATACTGATTTTAACCCCTTGACACCCGAATTTATTAATAATTAAATAAAAAACATTTTTTGTGTGTTTTTGCTTTCCAGCTGATGCTAAAATAAGTGGAGATTTTTAAATTATCTATTACACATAGCACAGATATATAATAATAATAACAGATATATAATAATTAGGTCCCACTCCAACCAGTCCTACGAGAAACCAGTGCTTGCAAAAGGTTCCGAGGCATGTATTGAATATGCACAAACCGGCATTGGGGGAATGGATACGCTGTCTTGGCTGCAGTCTGAATGAAAGTGGTATGATGCAAAGTCGCGACAATGGGCGTGAAGGGGTTAAAAATACTGATATTAAACAGATTCTATTGATTGAAATCTCCTAAATATTCATAATACAATGACAATCAACTGGTACTAATGTAATCCTGCTGAAATCATAACCAATAAACTGTTTTAATTTATTTAGAACATCACCAGTTCTTAATAATAGTGAAAACCGCAAATTGTTTGGCCTGTTCCATCAGAAATCAATAAACTGGATGTGTTCACAGTATCATACAGATATTAATGTTTTATGGTGTACATTGCATGTGTTTTTCCCTTATTTTTCTTAATATTATTCTCCTTTACTTGACACCTGCATAAAGAGAAAGGAAATCTCTGTGTTGTGGTTAAAATGTTTGACAAATTGTAGAATTTCTTCTCATTTCCTGAGACTTTTTGTGAATTTGGACCGTGCAATCTTTAGCTTACTGTGTATGTACTCTGCACCGCACGTTTCCTTTTTATGTGTTTCAAAGGCTGAAATAAATTTCAAGTTTGACATGTTTTGAGGAACTGAACCTGTTTATTTGCATAGAGGAGTCCATTTCCTGTTTTTGGTTCATTGGATTCAGTGAAGGAAACTGTGAGCGAGTCAGTTGAAAGATTTTGTTTAATTTATTTTTAAACTACATCCAAAACTCCACTTTTATTTTTGGACATCTTTTCTCAGATTTACCCCTGAAAGCTTTATCCAGTTGTTATATTTTATGTTTCTAGATGAGGTCATCAGAGGTCACCACAGTTAGCACATCTGGAGGGGAACATATCCAGAATGTATGATGGAACAGCATGCACAGATGGAGTGAATTTCCCTGCTCTCCTGCTCAGAGGACAGTGTAATATCAGCCTTTAACGTTGCAGGACAGTGGTATAAATTCATGCTAGAGGACACAAAAAGAATCACTTGACACTGCACATTATTTCAGATTTGAGATCATTTTGAAACAGCTGAATTTATTATTCTAAATATGCATACAACAGGGTGTTTGTTTCCCAGCCAGCATTACTTCTGGAGGTATGTTGCTCTATTGCACCACCCTGACACACCCTGGAGTACACATGCATGTTGTTGTTTTGGATTACTTTCGGTATTTTTTCTACTTATCGACTGTTAACTGTATTTTTATTACTTCCTGTGCAGTATGAAGATCTACCAGCAGATTCTTGAAGCTTGCCTGTTGCCCTCAGAATCAACAGTTTGCCACTGACACTGATAATACATTATTACTACATGATAATATTATTTTTGATTGAGTTTTGTCACAACCATAATTTGACTTTGAAGAAACATAAATATAGTAATATGAAATTCTGTTTCAAGACTTTGTTGATTGATCTTCATATTGTCCTAAAACGAATGGAAAGTACAGCAAAGTTTCCAAAGTGGTTAGTTGAGACATAAATTAATTTTGTTAATGTTTGTGCTAACACAAGTTAATCAGGCTCATATGATTGCTAGTATCAAAGGTTTAAAGGTCCCATGTAATGAAAAATCCTTTTTAATTGTGTTTTGTGGTTGTTATAAACTTGGAGGTGTAAAATAAACAGCTGTTAAGATATGAAAATGTTTACATCTACCATCTAGAGCTGCTTCTGCTAACTCTAAAATGGCTGAGCCTCAAGCAAAGCTCACCAAATGTTCTACTGTTGGCTGCAAGAGTGAACACAAGAGTCCTCATGCACTCTCAGCATATGAAGAACTGAAGACTCAGTGAATTAATACATTATCAATATTATCTATCTATCTGTCTGTCTGTCTGTCTGTCTGTCTGTCTATCTATCTATCTATCTATCTATCTATAGTCTATCTATCTATCTATCTATCTATCTATCTATCTATCTATCTATCTATAGTCTATCTATCTATCTATCTATCTATCTATCTATCTATCTATCTATCTATCTATCTATCTATCTATAGTCTATCTATCTGTCTGTCTGTCTGTCTGTCTGTCTGTCTGTCTGTCTGTCTGTCTGTCTATCTATCTATCTATCTATAGTCTATCTATCTATCTATCTATCTATCTATCTATCTATCTATTTATCTATAGTCTATCTATCTATCTATCTATCTATCTATCTATCTATCTATCTATCTATCTATCTATCTATCTATCTATAGTCTATCTATCTATCTATCTATCTATCTATCTATAGTCTGTCTATCTATCTATCTATCTATCTATCTATCTATCTATCTATCTATCTATCTATCTAGCTATCTATCTATCTATCTATCTATCTGTCTGTCTGTCTGTCTGTCTGTCTGTCTGTCTGTCTGTCTGTCTCTCTGTCTGTCTGTCTGTCTGTCTGTCTGTCTGACTGACATAACTAAGGTTACCATTAGCTTTGCTGCAACCCAAACACAGCTGCTGTCTACAGCTGTTTGCTTCTCTCCTACTCACTGTGCTCATAAAGGCTGTTTTAAGACAGCTGAATGAATTTACTGAAAAGGGGCACAGTATGGGACTCCAACTTTTCCCATATTGTGACAACTTGCTCCAACTTGTTGAATTCATTTGAATGATTATTTAAACTCATTGTGAATAAAGTATCCTTTTAGTGATCAAGAACATGGATATCTGAAAACCAATAGCTTGTTGACAACTATGAAAAGGTATTCTGCACACAAAGACTCTTTAATATGATTGAAATATCCATAAGAGCTACTATATGAGCCACATGCGGAGAATGTCGAGGTTTTTTTTTTAGATCTGCTTTGCAACATTGGTACACATTCATAACCGTTGCCTTGCTGGGTAACGTAGCTGAAGCATGTTGAGTCACTCTGCGGTGTGTTGGATGTGTCGGCCTCACCCCGTTCAGGCAGACTCGCGTGCCCTGACTGCAGACGGTGAGGTTTTCTTTGGCATTTGGCTCGGGGCAAAACGAGGAGAGGCCTGAACACACACTTTTTTTCTGACAGTCCGTCTCCTCATCGCACATCTGACCGGCTGGCTTAAACTCACAGTCCTGACCACAACACAGTCCCTGACTTGGACTGAAGGATGGACAAGTGGAAAGACAACAGATACACATGAAAACTGAACACAAACAACAAACAACAACACCTAGAAGATGAAATGTAAACAAAATAGTTTAGATGAAAGGTTGATAACAATGTGGTGAACTCTTGAAATTAAAAATGATTAAAGATAGAAAGAGCTTCCAACCCCAAACCCCAAAACAACACCATGGCAAGTCTGAATTCAGATGCACTGAACAACAATGTCACTTTTATATATTCTATGTGCACTTTGATGGGATGTTTATGTTTGTACCTGCAGACTTTTCCAGGCTTCAGGTGACACTGGACTCCTACAGGCTCTTTAGCGCTGTAGCAGCAGGCGTCTTTGTCGTTGTGACCGATGTCGCACTCCTCACCGTCCTCCACAATCTGGTTTCCACAGATGGGCTGATCGCTGACTGACCAAAACACACAAACATGCAGATCATTTACAGTGACTAATGCACAGTGTAAACTTTGGCCCAAGCTATGCAGACGGCCCCCAGGTGGACGGCGTCTACTTCCTCACCCACGAAACAGTCGTCTTTCTTCAGCTTCAGGATCTCGCTGATGTGTTTGATGCTGCACGGGGAGAATTTATCATTGTTTTCTCGCACCTCGTCCGTGGCGTGAGGAAACATCAGGTACCTTCCTTTGCCGCCAGAGGAGCCCAGGTTCCCACAGTTGGAGCCTTCATCGTGCTAAAACACAGAGAAAAATCACAGGAATTTTCTTGTCATGTATCTTCAGTGATCTGCAGACAGAAACAGCAGGAAGAAACAAATGATCCGACCAAAGCTGAAACCATTTGTTTCCATCTTGATCACATGTGGGGGAATTAACTCCCTTTATTGCTGATCCCAGCAGCTTGTTTTATGTCACCAGAGACTGACCTGATCTGAACAGAAAAAGCCCCAGTTTTACTCTGAGTTTAAAGTTATCTTTGTTATACTTTCAAATATATCTTTGAAGCAGTCAAAAGATTCCACCAACGTCCCTGAAGCAGCCGAGGAATGCTGCGTTCCACATGTGGGACACCAAGGACAGAAAAGAGAACTCCCATTGTTTGTATAACTTTTTCTGTAATTCATCTTCACAGGATGTCAAACGCTCGGATGAGTTAAGAGACCCATGCAGAGACTTGAAAATCAACATGGGCTCACACAGAGGGAGCAAGCCTTGATGTGGATTTCTGCATCTGCTCCTGATTAGTTTTAATGGATATAATGAGTGACAATTTTATAGGCTTCACTGTAACTGTCCGAATCTGCAGCTCTGGGTTTGGTGGCGGCGCTGTGACACATCATTTTAAAAAAGTACATTTATTTTTATTTCTGTTGTGATTTCTTGGTATCGTGTCATCATTTGGAATCACAATGAGATGTTGATATTCTAAAGCCAGCTTGGATTATGTTTCTATTACAATTCCTATTCTCTTACCTCAACTATTTTGTGGGCTGCACCTCAAAGAGCTGCAACAAGTTTATCTTTATCACTGTCAAAAGTATAAATAGTAGTAAGGAAAACAAAGCTATCTGTGTTGAAAACAGCACTTCTCCAGAAATGCATGTGAATATCAGCAATGCTCTTTCTAAACTGTACATTTTCCTGCACTTGCTGTTTACTTTCAGAACACCTGTAGTGGTTTTACTGATGCTGTAACCACAGACATAAGCTTGATGCAGTTCCAAGATAAACAACACATGAAAAAAATGCTTTTCTACCTCAGGGACAAATTTAAGTGTGTCAAATTTTATTGCACTCTGACTTGTGCTTGCCTTCTCGTTGCTCATGTAAACTCATGTTTATATGTGCAAGAAAGTAGTGAGTTGTAGCACAACAAAATTTTGAGAAAATGCAGTAGTGGAAAACAGTGTTCGGACACCCCACGCATTTGTGCAATATTGCATTAAGAATCACTCTTAGGACAAGGTTCAACGTCTGAGTCACAACTTCATGACAAATGTGTGAAAAAATTATTTCATAATGAAAAAATGGTATTTCTTGATGTTTTGGGTTGTATTCAGGGGTAAAACTACCTGCTCTTTCAGATTTTAGGACTAAAAAGTGGCTAAGTATAGAGCAAGTGGTTGTTTTTTTTGTGTTAAACACTAAAAATACCCCTAAAATAGGTGTTTTTCGGTGACATTTTTTTTTTCAGTGTGTGATTTCTTGAAGCAATGAATAGGTGAATACATGTTCTGGAATATAAACTAAGCTTTTTTCCCAATTTATATGTTGTATTCTTCTGTTACAACTTGAATTTCAAGCTTTTCAGGCAGCAGAGACTTCATCCTTCATGATTACTTGACCAAAAGTTGAGTGACAATTTCATTGGCAAAATTTTATGTTTTAGGTAAGATTTGCTTTTCATTTTACTATGGTGGTGGTGCTATAAAAGTTGTATTCATAAATTGCATACCAAAATAATCAGTTGGTCTTATGCAATTCTAGGGAACCTTAGAATAAGCAATATCTAACTCTAGTTAAGAAATATTCATATGTTTCTCTACCCATACCCCTTACATTTAAGACGTGTGAAAAAATTATATGATGTTGCAAAAAAAATTCTCACTCCTTCAGTTTTAAAGCTAGACTCCTAAAACTTTAACTGGTAATACTTATTTATATATGTTACACGATGGTAGCATATATATAGACATATCTTTAACCAGAAACAGATGGGGATTTTTTTTGCAACAGATTTTTGTGATTCTATAGGCAGTTATTAGCAAGATAACAAAGCATTTCTTTCAGATCAGCTGGGGATATGTGTCTTGTTGGTATATTTTAGAGATAATAGACCTAATTAAGCATCTACAGTAAACTAAAGACTGTAAAGACTGTAAATCTGGATTACCTCTCTGAAAATAAAGTAGACGCTGCAAGAGAGTCCAGGTTTTTGGATCTGGGGACAAAGAGGAGCTGAGGAGGGTGCAGAAGGAGATAAAGAAGAAGATCAAGGCGGACAAGGCCAGCTACAGGACCAAGATGGAATCTCACCTGCAGGACAATAACACAAGGGAGGTCTGGAGAGACCTGAGATCCATCTCTGGTTACAGCAGAGGCCATGAGAGGGGAGCTGCAGCAGGAGGCCAGGAGTGGGCCAATGAGCTGAATCTGTTCTTTAACAGATCTGACTCTGCTCCCACTCCTCCCCCCTCTCATCAAAGCACCAACCAGCCAGCTCCTTCTTCACACCTCAGCTCTCTACCACCAACAGCACCCCTCCTCCCATCCCCGTCTTCTACCACCTCCGGACTCTGCATACAGCCCCATCACCCCTCCTCGTCTCACCCCCCACCACCACCATCACCCCTCCCCCTGCCACCCTCCCCCTGCCTCTCCATAACAGCTGATCAGGTGAGAAGTGAGCTTAAAAAGATCAAGACCAGGAAAGCTGCAGGTCCTGATGGAATCAGCTCCAGACTCCTTAGAGACTGTGCAGACCAGCTCTGTCAGGTGCTGCTGCACATCTTTAACCTGAGCCTGAGTCTGGAGAGGGTTCCTCTGTTATGGAAGACTTCCTGCCTGGTTCCTGTCTCTAAGACCAGGAACCCCAGGGAGCCTAACCACTTCAGACCTGTGGCCCTCACTTCTCACCTGATGAAGACCATGGAGAGGATCGTCCTCAAGAACCTCCGTCCCCAGGTGAGCCAGTATCTGGATCCACTGCAGTTCGCCTACCAACCGAACATTGGAGTGGATGATGCAGTGATCTACCTGCTGCACAGATCACTGACTCATCTGGAGAAACCCAGCAGCACTGTGAGGGTCATGTTCTTTGACTTCTCCAGTGCTTTCAACACCATCCAGCCTTCTCTGCTTAGGGTGAAGCTTGAAGGAGCGGGAGTAGACTGTCACCTGGCTGCTTGGACCATCGACTACCTCACCAACAGACCACAGTACGTGAGGCTTCGGGACTGTGTGTCTGATGTGGTAGTCAGCAGCATGGGGGCCCCACAGGGGACAGTGCTCTCCCCCTTTCTCTTCACCCTGTACACATCGGACTTCCACTACAACTCTGGGAGCTGTCACCTCCAGAAGTTCTCCGATGATACAGCCATTGTTGGGTGTGTATCTGAGGGGGACGAGCGGGAGTACAGGACGGTCATCTCTGACTTTGTTGACTGGTGTGAGCGAAACCATCTGCAGCTCAACGCCAGTAAGACGAAGGAGATGATCGTGGACTTCAGCAGGAGGAGGACACCCCGGACTGCACCGGTGAACATCCAGGGTTTGGACATTGACATGGTGGACACATACAAATACCTGGGTGTTCACCTCAACAATAAACTGGACTGGACACACAATACAGAGGTTCTGTACAAGAAGGGCCAAAGTCGTCTCCACCTGCTGAGGAGACTGAGGTCCTTTGGAGTGTGCAGGACTCTGCTCAGGACATTTTATGACTCTGTGGTAGCGTCTGCTATTTTCTATGCAGTGGTCTGCTGGGGAGCAGGGAGCACTGAAAGGGACAGAAAGAGACTAAACAGACTGGTCAGGAGGGCCGGTTCTGTCCTGGACTGTTCCCTGGACTCCATAGAGGAGGTGGGTGAGAGGAGGATGTTGGCAAAGCTCACATCCATCATGGACAATCCCTCTCACCCACTGCATGACACTGTGGGGTCTTTAAGCAGCTCCTTCAGCAGCAGACTAAGACATCCACCCTGCAAGAAAGAGCGCTATCGCAGGTCCTTCATTCCATCTGCTATAAGACTTTACAACATCAGCATCACTGGCTGATGTTAACATAAACTGGACTATATCATTACCACCCCAAACCATAAAATTTGCACTGACATTCTTGCACTGCACATCTCTGCACTTTTAAACTTTATTTTTATTTTTTCTGTTAAGCCACTTTACCCTCATCTGTCACCCTTGTATATATTGTAAATATTATTACTATTGTTCTATTATTCTTTTATTCTTATCACTATGTCTACTGTTACATAAGCTGCTGTAACAATGTAAATTTCCCCTGGAGTGGGGAGAAATAAAGAACTTTATCTTATCTTATCTTATCTTAAAGATCACATAAAATGCAGATACTGTATCAGCAAGCCTTGGCTGATCTTAGACTTGACTACCGGTAGCCTACTTATATGTGGTGTATGTGAACTTTATTTTGTTGATTTGTGAAGATCAGTTCTTTTGAAAATGCTGAAAGCAAGTTATATGTCATTTAAGCAGTGATACTTCTTGTTTTGATTTCATACATGATTATAAAGTTTAATAAACGTGTCTGTGGAAAAAGGCTTGTAGCAGTTCAATGATTAGAGATTTTGGATTTTGGATTGCAGAATTAAATTCCTGGCAAAATTTTACATAAGAGTGGCCTGAGTGGCAGATTATTTCAAGGAAGTTGAAAATTTGATGTTTTTGTCATCGAGTTGTGACTCAAACTTTGAACTGTGTCTTAGGTCTTCAAGTGCAATTCCTTTTAGTATAGTCATATCCAAAAATACTAAACAAATCATAAAAAAGCCATTAAAAACCTAAAATTGACTGGTTCCATAGAAATAAATAAGACATTTTGAGTACTGGGTCATTTTGGTACCAGTGATCCACTAATGATCATATTTTTTATTAAAAGACAGAATTTTGGATGCCGTGTTTCATGTCTATATAAAGCCAGCACATTAGAAAGTTCTTCAGAGACAAAAATGACTAAAACAAGGAACCTAACACAGATCCAGATTCTCAGCCAGGAAGGATCCAGCTGCTGCCAGATATCCAGGAAGTGCAGATGCAGTCCTTCAGCTGTTGGATTCACTCTGCAGAAATACAGACGAACCAACAGCTTGGAAGACAAACCAAGATCTGGGCCTCCAACGGTTTCTTCAGCAAGAAATTACTGCATCCTGATCCACATGTGCAGGAAAACCACCGAATCACATCACAGGAGCTTCAGCAGCAGTGGTCAAACCAAACTGGTGTCCAGTGTTCCACCTGCACTATACATGGCCGACTTTCAGATGATGGCTGAAGGTCCTACAAGGCTGTCAAGAAGCCCCTGATCAATGAGAGATGGAGGATAGCCCGGTGTCATTGGACCCAAGAACACAAGAACTGGACAGCCAGGAACTGGAAGAAGATTCTGAGGTCAGGTGAGTCCAGTTTCCAGCTTTATCTTCCTCCTGCTAATGTGAGGCTAAGCAGAAGGCCAGGAGAAGCATCATCTCCAGCATGGACAGTACCTACTGTCAAGCATGGTGGAGGCAGTACCATGGTTTGGGGATGCATGAGTGCTGCTGGTGTTGATCATCTCACATTGAACTCTGCCATTCTCCAAACCCACATGCTCCCTTCTGCTCATGCTCTGTTGCATCGAGGTCAAACTGGATGTTTCTACCAGATAATGCTCCTTGAACTCATCCAGGACCAGTAGAACTTGGCAGCAGGAGCTCAGTGTCCAGTTCTTAGAGTGGCCAGCTCAATCCCCAGACATGAGCCCCATTGGAAATCTGTGGTGGATTATCAAAAGGTCTGTTTCAAAGCATAAACCAAAGAATTTAGAAGAATTAAAAGCAGTAATTCCAGAAGAATGGGACCAGATGATCCCTCAACAGTGTGGAAGGCTGGTGGAGAACATCCAGCCAGGATTAGAGCTCTACTAGACTAAATATTAATTTGATGATGTGATCATTTATTTCTTTTTTGTTCAGCTTTGAACACATTCTAGGTTATTTGCTGACTTTGATACCAACACTGTTGTGAACTGATGTATTGAAACTGTCAAGAATTTAGTTTTGTTAGTTTTTCTGGTAAACAATAAACAAACAAAAATCATTTGTATTTGTTTGTGTCTGTCTAATGTAGCCACACCTTTTGAAACACAAAAAAGATTTTTCCACAAATATTCCATGATGATATTTGAGATTGTGTAAAAATTTAAGGATGTCCAAAAACTTTTTTCCACCACTGTATGAAGTTATTTATTCTTCACAAGAGCAACAGCACCAGTCGGTTCTTGGCGAACTTCTGTAGTTTAATTTATAAAATGCCCGCAGAGACTAACATAGCAGAACTAATCTGCTCAGGAATGCCTCAGAGGACTCTTTGGTCTCTGGAATAACAGAGGGCAGAGTGAATCGGGACTGAGGAACGCTTCTGGCATTTCATTTCAGTGGCGAGATAAAGGTTAAAGGTGTTATCAGCCATCACACATGGGGAGAGGTGTGAGCATTTGTGTCTCTACATGTGCTGTTGCTGTAGTCAGGGAGGAGGTTGTCTGGACTTGAATATGAAAATAACCAGAGAACAACTATAGGACACAAAGTGAGGGACGTCAGAGCTCCTCCTGTTGCCTTATTTGCCATTATGCAGTGAATCTCAGCCAGGATTCCCTCTAAAACAAACCAGTCAATAAAAAGACCAAGGTCTCTCGTGCTCATTTAAGTGAGTCATTCACAGACAATTTGTTCCAGTGCAGTACAAACACCCATGTATGCCTACTGGGTATACATGACGTAAGTCTGAAATTTGAATCACAGGGATTAGTCATGTTGAGGTATCGTGTGGTACACAACCCACATGGTTTTCGGTTTAAGTAAAAGGAGTTGAAGAGTCAAAGGTGAAGGTTAACAGACATCCAACCCAAAAAAAGTACAAATGATATGAAGAAGAGTCTCCTTGTGTTTCAGGACAACTTATTTTCTCTACACTTCAATAAATAGTCCTTATACTCAGCAGATAATTTGACATTATGGAAGGAAAACTACACTTTTGTCATGAACATGAACAATCACTGCATTCAGTTTCAGTGCTTAGTGAACAGAATGGAGCTGCAACACGAGCAATTTAGTGCAGTGAAAACACTTCAGAATATGTAATTAAATCTGTAATCTGTAATTAAACCAGAGAAAACAACTGTTAACACGGCGACTTTCCAATGCATGAGTCCTCAGTGAGTACTTGGACGACACCTATCGATCATTTTCATGTCAGCAACACACCTGTAAACTTTCCTAACTGCATCTTGCACAGTTGTGATGCTGTTGTGTTGATAAAAACTGTCCACAGACATTTAAACACCTGTAAGTACTCAAGACCACCTTTGTATTTGTCTCAACAACTACATTGTGCCGTCATGAAACACAGATACACTAGTGTGTCGTGCTGTTATTTTGCAGCTAAGCTAATGCTAGCTCTTGACTCTTAGCATGAACCTGTAAAACACTGTCTGGCTACTTGTTAAACTCCAGCTTCTTGCTTTCAGGTTTAACACATGTTAAATGCAGAAACTGAGCAGCCCAGTATTATGCATAAACACCAACAACAGGATAAATTGTCATTGGGATATTTTGAAGTGTCGGTTTAGTCCAACAAATTTCAGGGTTGTTTGAAGCACCAGCAATAATTCAGTTGCAGGATCATCATGCTAAACCTCTCAGTTTATCAGTTAATCTTCGCTTCACATATGGTCATGAGATGACTGAAAGTGACTGAAAGAATTAAATCAAGTATCCAAGTGGCAAAATGAGTTTCCACAGCTGAGGTAGGTAAATCTGATGCCTTCTGACCGCCTTCATTTGGAACTCCGGTGGACTTTTCTGTTTAGCCTGCCCTCATCCCAGATAAGAGACGGAAATGAATAAATGGATGGAAGTTGCAAAGAAACCCAATGTTTTCCAATGACTGATGTTAGCATTAGAAGGGCGACCTCTGAAATGGTGTAGTTTAACCCAAACCATTTCCTAGACAAGCAATTTTGTTGTCGAACAAAACAGCGACTGATAAGAAGTCTGAAGTTAAAGTCTCAAAGCAAGAAGTCTTAAACAGGTCTTTGGTAAAACTCCTGATTTCAATAATGCTACCACCATCCCCTCCACAGTCATCTGCAAAGACTCACACTGCAAAAACTCTAAGTCTTACCAAGTCTATTTGTCATATTTTTAGTCAAAATGTCTCATCCCACTTGATTTAAGATAAATTCACTTAACAAGAGACATTTCAGCAGATGGAGGGACTTGTTTTAAGACAATGCATCTTAAATATCTTGTTAAGTCAAACAATCTTCAAATTATCTTGTTTTAAGTTGAATTTTACAAGAAAACTCAAAATAAATTTTACCCTCGTGTCATCCTGCGGGTCAAAATGACCCATTTTAAAGTTTGAAAATGTCGAGAAAAAATATATTTTCACAATGAAACTTCTGATGTCCACATTTTCAACATTTTCTGGAAATCTTTGAACATTGTTTGGTGGAAAAAAAGAAATGTTAAAAATGTTTCTTAAGAACATTCACAAAAAAATCAACCAAAATCCAGTGAATTTCGCTGGATTTTGGTTGGCATGAGTTTTACTGATATATATGGAATCACTTTAGATATTTTTAGGATTTTTTTGGAAGATGTTGACTCATTTTTTGAAAATATTTAAAAGAATTTTCTTGCCAAATTTGGGTGATTTTTTTTTAAAATAAAACTTTTAAGGGAAACTTTTAAGGAATTATTGGAATTTTCTTCCTGAAGGTTTTTGCAAATTTTCATAAATGTGAGGAATTTTTTTGCTGATGTTTTGGATTTTTTCCAGACAAGGAAACAATATTTTTTGGTGCCCATAAATGAGGACAACAGGAAGGTTAATACATCTCAAATTAGGAGGTTAAATGAAAGCAAAAATCAATTTTTGAGTGAAACACTGCTAATTTTTTTAAAGCATATGTGGCTTATTTTAAGACACCTAAGCTTGACAATCCTGGTAAAATAGAGCTTAAAATAAGTTTTCCCAGCTAATTTTAAGATCTCAGTATTCTAAATATCATATCTTATTTCAAGAAATCTGACCAAGCCATTTTTCACTTGTTCTATTGGCAGATTTTTTCACTTATTTCAAGGTAAAAGTTTCTTGAAATAAGTTTTTTTTCTTGTTTTGAGAGGGGCATTTTTTCCAGTGCAAATATATCGGCTTTCTTTTGTTGCTGTTTTTCATATCTGGATGATGAAACCAAAACACTGAAGGTATCATGAAGTGGACCAAAGGGTTTACTGCAGTCTTTGGTGCGAGACTGATGGAGTAGTAAGTCCGGTAACTAGGTAACAAGGTTTTGCTGCTCCTGCAAGCTCCTGTCATGAAATGCGTTTAGGAAGGAGCCTTAGTTAACGTTATTAATTACACCTGTGAAGTTCGTGGAAAAAGTCTGCAGCAGCACTAACAACATCCATGAAAAGGCACAAGTTTGACTTTTTATGTCATGTTTCACTTCTACTGATTAGTCAATATGCTGCTATTAACAGTGATTTCTAGATGCTTTGTTATCTTGTTGTCATTTCTAATAATATATGTATTAAAACTAAAAGCATCTGGAGGTAGTTTGGAGTGTTTAGGATGGCGACTGACCGGAGCTCCCAGACTGTGGCCCAGTTCGTGTGCAAGCGTCAGCTGGACATGTCGAGGAGGCAGATACTGTCCATAGTTCTGGATTGTGACCAAACCTGTGTTCAGGGTGGAGGTCTGGCTGTTACGGAAGGCCGTATACTGTGAACACACTCCTCCCCAGTTACCTGAAGAACAGAGAACAGAAGATAAACACTGATATCACACCGAGTACATGACAGCTGTAGTAAATATTGCATAGTCTGTTCTGTTTTGGTTGCCGTGTTCTGGCATTTAGTTCATAAAAGGTTCTGCACTGCAAGAAGGTGGTAGAAATCTAGGTTTTGATAAAGTTGACAGCTCACAAATGCCTCATGGTGACACATCTGACAATGCTTCAGGCCCAAAGTAGCTGCAGATCCAATGAAAAGCTACCCGTCACTTTGCAGTACAGCTCTGTTGCATAAGTGACCTTGAGCTACTGGAAAAACCTTAAACCAACAATGTTTTGCTGTTGTTATCCACCTCTGAGGCCCGGGTCTGGAGGTACAGACAGACAGACAGACAGACAGACAGACCAACTGACCTCCCCTAGTTTCACATCCAAGCCAGCCGAGCCATTTGGTCTCCAATGGTCTCCTTTGGCTTCGAGTTTACATAATGTCCCTGAAAGTGATTCCTACAATTACAAACAGCTGGCTATGTTCACGTGGACGGATGGCTGTGCAGTAACATCATACTTCAACTGACCAGCCAGAAGGCCAGCCTCACAGAAACCAGTGCTATTGGTCAAACAGTGCTATGTCTATGATAAGGTGCCTTAGAAAGACTGTTCATAGGATAAAGTAAGATCTGACTTAAATCCTTTTTGTTGCACAGCATATATGGAAAAAAAAGAAATAAATAGTGAACTTTACAGAATTCTAACGTCCTCGAGTTCTATTCAAAGCTGTAGAAATTTACAAGTGAGCAGCTTACAGCATGGATAAACTACTGGATAAAGTGAACTAGAAAGAATAAAAGTAATTGACTTAAACCAATAAAAAACATGAGATATGAGAAATTTACAAGCATTTAAAAGATGAAGCGTACAATGAAACAGAGAAATGAAGTGACTAAAAGTGGAGACAAGTTTAATAAAAGTATAGGCAGTTTAGACCAGACCCTATAACACTAATTACTTAAAAGCAGTGGAATAAACAACAATCTTCAGCTTACTATTAAGAACGGCTTCATTTGGGACATAACTAAAGCAGCAACATAATGACTGAACACCAGTCTGGTCTGAACTCTGGGCTCCACTAGTTGACCTGTAGATCTGAGTGACCTTTCAAGCTTCAGCAAACATATCTCCGATATATTTTGTTGACAAATGTCTAATGGTCTTATTCAGGAGTACACAACAGTAGTCCACTCTACAGGTAGCAAAGACATGAATGAGCTTTTCTGAATCTTGGCAATGATTTTAAGAAGTTGGAATCAAGATTTAGTTACAGCTTCGATGTTGCTGCAGAAATTTAGATCCTCATTAATGATTGCACTGAGATTCTTGACCAGGCTGTTAGTTTTTAATGCACCAGATAGAATTATTTCAGTCTCGTCTTTATTTAATTGAAGGAAGTTTTGTGACATCCGAGTGTTTACTTCCTCGAAATGACAATAAAGTAATCCACACAATCATAGTCATTTGGTAAAAGGGTTAGATAGATTAGGGTGTCGTCTGCGTAACTACCAACCCGAAAGGACTGAACTTTGTGGGACTCCGTACATCATTGGTTAGATTCATAATGACCAGTACTCACTACAGATTCGCTGCTTTCTGAGTATGATCTAAACCACTAGAAGACCCCAATTTTCCAGTGGATTTAGGAGTAGTTAATGATCCACAGTGTCCAATGCTCCATTGATCACCACCAGGACTGTCAGACTCCCCTGAATCATAATTTGTGCACTTATAATCTTGATGTGATGTGAGTGAAAACAATATGTGGAAGCCAAGCCTTTCAGTCGTGGAGCTATTTCCATGTGTCCACCCTGTCTCTTCATTGGTTCCCTCCTTTTTGGTGTCCATGTGTTCAGGTTGGAAGTTCCAGCAGTCATGTGAGCTTTATGTAACACCTCTTACACAATTTGGTTAGCAGCACCGATCTGATTGGGAGGCTGAAACCTGCGAGATGCGTATCTGCTGCAGATATTCAGAGAAACCTGAGTTCACCAGGTGTCACTGAGGACTGTGGGAACCAGTCGCGGGCATCTGGATCTGCAGACAGCATGTTTTTGTTGTACAGTGGACGTAAGACTGACGTCCAGGAACAGTCAGGGACAGTTAGAGGTTGAAAAACAGGAGAGCTCCCTATCAGTGCTGCTGCAGAAACAAGGAGGGTACTGTAGGAATGAAGAGGCCACCTACCATCACATGTCACATGAAGAATGACAATGCTTTAACCTGACACTGTCTTATCTCTTAGTATTTGGTATCAGAGGAGGGTTTTTGCCAGAATCAATAGAGCAAAAGTGACATCTTTTAAGCTTTCGATGAAACCACAACTGCCAAGCGAGGCTCCCCTGGCTCGAGCTGATCAGGAATTCTGGATGCATTTCTCCAGCGTTCCCCGCTTTTGACCTGAAATGGCCCCCCTGGTGGGTCTATTCAAGGAGCTGGATTTCCTAGAAAGAGTTTTGCTTTGGAGGTCTGTGCTGTGGTTTTTGGCAGCGACAGCAGAGAGAGAGGCTGCGATTCCATCCCCTCCTCCTTCACGTACTCACCACAGAAAGGAGCCCTAGTGAAAGGCTCCTATTATTAGCTCGCTGGATAAACAGAGTCCGGAGAAACCAACACTCTGCAGACCACTTACACCAAATGCACACACTCTCAGGACGCAACATGCATTTCTATAGACTGTATGTAGATATATATACGCTCACTTACTACTCAAAAATAGATTTGCTCACTCAGTATCAATTAACATCATATTTCCACTCCCCCACATGGTTTTCATGTGAGCAAACAATAGTAAAGGGGCAGTATTTCCTTGGTTACATCTGTGGGAGGAGCCAGAGTATCCAAATAACACCTTTAACAACAAAAGCAGATACAGCGAGCACTTTGATCGCTAATAACCACAGCCGGAGTTCCCAGAAAACCACAGCGGAGCTGCTCTGGAAGCCAACCCGAAGTACTGTAAATAATCCGACTGCATCCGGTGACGTTTCATCTCAGGCCTCTTTGTCTGCAGCGTTCATTGACCTTCTCCTGGCAAATTTAAATGGGATTTATTCACTGTATTGTTGAGGCCAGTTTGACCTTCTCATCACGAAAGGACAAAAGATTTAATTGAACTGGAAGTCAGTACAGGTCTTACTAAACTTGAGCAAATCTAATATTTCAGTCATAACTTTTACTGATTTACACCAGAAAGCCTGATTCTACCAGTTTTTTGTTTGTTTTTTTTAAACAAATGTTTGACTCTATATGCTGCTGTAAAGTCACATTATAGTATAAATACTAAATACAGTATAAACTGAAGCAGAATTGACTTTTTTTCCCACATTTTTTGCCTTTCTTAGACAGATGCAGCACAGACAGAGAGAAATATTTGGAAAAGAGCAAAGGAACAGTCAGCCAAGAGTCAAACTCAGCTGCTGAGGATGTTTTCTCCCAGGTGGAATGGATCTCTACAAGCTCCACGATCTGATCGTCACCAGTTTTATTCAGCATTTCATTTATTTTTCAGGACACCCACAAAAACTATGTAAAGGTTTTTAATTTCTTCAGATCTGTCGCTCAAAAACTCGGGTAACAAACCAGCAGTTTGAGTTAAACAACAGTATCAGTAAAGTGCTTTACCAATCTTATCTCATTTATTAAAACAGAGACAATAGATGATTAAACGATGGTGGATTATATTACACTAAAAAACACACACACACACATTTTTAAACTGCTTTTAACTGTATATATGTTTTTAACAGTTTACTCTTACTTTACTGTTTTGATAAATTACAGATAATAACTAGTAATATCACCCAAAAAACATAATTAAGTGGAATTAACAAATGTTAATTGTCAAAATTTTAAAAATCAATTTTTTTTTTTTTTTACAAACGGTAATTAGCTCTTTTATGATATTTGACCATAAAATTACACTTTAACAGTGGAAATTACATATTTTTGTTGTATTGAAATCAGCAAAAAAAAATCATTATTTTAGAAATATTTGCCATTATTTGGAAGAAAAACTATGCATATTAAAAACTGAAAATAGTTTAATAATTTTTAAAGCTTCAGTTTTACAGCTTTTGTCAGTTTATTTGTTATTTATATTTTATTATTTATTTATATTACAGATAATATCTGGAAAATTCTGTCAACCCTGTAAAACCCAAATTTAAAAAAAGTAAAAATAATATATGTACATATATAATAAAAAAATAATTATAAAGAAATAAAACTGATGTTGTATTTTTGCAACAGTGGGCATTTCAGGGTTTTAAATACAAAAATATTTGTTAAATGAAATATGCATATGAATTTCAACAGTTTTTTACGTCAGAAAAATCTGTTTAAAAATTACATTTTATGGTTATTGTAAAAATACAGATTGCTTTTGTGATTTTATTGATGTTTTTGTGAATTTTAGACATAGAAAAAATCATCAATGTAATGAGGGAAAATTCCCCATAATTATAGTTGTGTAGGTGAATCTGAAAAAGTTCTCAGCTTATAACTGTAATTTTAAGTAACAATTTATTGTTATTTTACAGAGTTTTCCTGTTTTGTTAAATTACAGATCGTAACTAGTAAAAACATTGAAAAAAAGCATAAATGTTGATGTTAATCGGAACAAAAACAGGCCAAAACTTTCAAAAATTTGTATTTTTACAAATGGCTATTTGTTCTTTTTTGCCTTTTATTTTTACAATGTTTGACTTTTAAATGACACTATTCTTTACTGTATTTAAATTAGCAAAAATATTACTTTAGAGATATGTGCCATTAGTTAAGAGAAAAAAATATTCATATTAAAGACTGAAAAATTGTCAAATTATTTTTCAAGCTTTAATTTTACACATTTTCTCTGTTTAATTATATAAAGGATAATAGCTAGTAAAATTACGGAAAATCTCTTAAAAATATCTGTGAAATGAAATACGTATATAAATTTCAACAGGTTTGTATGTCAGAAAAATACTTTTAAAAATGGACATTTTATGGTTTTTCATGTCCTACTTTTGCAGTTTTATTGATACTTTAGTGAATTTTTGAAATAGAAAAAAAAGATTTTAAAATAATAAGGGAAAATTCCATAAAATTATAGTTTATAGCTCAATTATAGTGTAGGTGAAACTGAAAATCACAGCTTAACAACTTAACTATAATTTTAAATAATAATTTACTGTTATCTTACAGATTTCCTATTTTATTAAATTACAGAGTAAAATCACTGAAAAAAACAAAGCATGAATGTTGATGTTAATCGTAACAAATACAGGCCAAAACTTTCAAAAAGCTGTATTTTTTACAAATGTTAATTTCTTTTAGTTTTATTTTTTACAACGTTTAATGATAAAAAATTCGTTACTGTATTTAAATCAGCACAAATATTATTGTAGGTATGTGCTGTTATTGCACTTTAAAGACTGAAAAACAATAATAATCATTTTAAAGCTTTAATTACAGAACATCTGTTAAATCTAAAAATATTTTTGAAATGACACACAAAAAAGCAATTTTTTAAATTCAAAAACTTTAAAAAACGGACATTTTTTGGGTTATTCATGGCCCACGTTTGGAATTTTTTTCATACTTTTGTGAATTGTACAAACACAATAAAAAAAATTCCAAAATAATAAGGGAAAACTACATAAAATTCTAGATTGTAGTTTAATTAAAGTGTAGGTGAAACTGACAAGTAATAAATGTTCTCTGATGTGACTACTGTTGCACAAGGTTTGTGACTAATAAATGTGAGCTAAAATGTAAATTTGCTTGTTCAAATGTTCTCATTACATGATTCCCATGTTACTGCAGTCCTTCATGTTGTGCGTGATTTTTTAAATTTACTTTGCTTGCGTTTCATCAGTTTCCACGTGTTTCCTTTCTCTGCAGCACTCTCGGGGCCTCCTCGAAACGCTCGTCAACATATTGCGTGTAAAATTACTGCCTGTTCCTCAATTAGTCTCAGAAGAAGAAGGAATTTTGCTGGTTTGAAAGCCTAAGTGGAGCGAGACGTTCGGGCCCCAACCCCCCATCCTGCACTGATGTATGGACACACAACATGGAGGCTGAGAGGAGGAGTTTAGTGTTGGATGGGAGTTGTGTGTGCTCGTCTACATGTGTGTGGCTGCAGGAAGCATCGGGGTCTTTGAGTTTATGGTCCTGTGGATGAAGGTCCTCCATTACCCAAGACCAGTAATAAACTGGTGGAAGTGGGTTATGCAGATACAGAGCATATCTGTTTCTGCAGGTCAAACATTATCCACGCTGCTCTGTCTTTACGGAGGTCACATGAGACTGGAAAGTCACAACAATGTCATCCACAATGTGTGTGTGTGTGTGTGTTTCTCACGTGAGGTGTCGCCATGGTGATCATGCTGAGGAATGCAGTCACAATCCTCACTAAGAGTCTGGGAGTGTCAAAGGTTCACTGAGCCCTAATCACATGTCATAGTGGTGGTCTGCTCTCACGCCCCCCAGTTTAGCCAATCAAAAACTGCGATGGGACAGTGTCATAGAGACAGGCAGGAAGAACCTCCCACCACAACAATCCCCACATACGTGTCTGACATCCTCCAGCACGACAACAATACACGGGGTGTGTTCCTGGAGCCAGGTGATTCTATGGAAAGTCACGTTGTTTTATATTAGTCCACTTGTTTTTATATTTGTGTATTCAGGTCTCTGAAGGTTAATCTACACTGTAAAAATTTAAAATTTGGAACAACTTACTTTTGTTTTATTTTTTTAAATTTTATTCATCCCTATTTTAGAACATTACGGAAAGTAATTTGGAAAAATCAGAGAAAAAAGTATTAATTTGCATGTTAAAAACACACCAAAACTACAAATAATGCTGTAAATGTTGTGTCATTTTGCTGTATTTGTAAAATAACAAAAATATTATTTTACAGATTTTTGCTGTTAAATGAAAGACAACAATAAGTATATAAAGAATTTTTTAAAAGCTAAAACATTTCAACTACTGTTTCGCACATTTCCCTGTTCTGTTAAATTACATTTTATTTTTACATTTTTAGTTTTTTAACAAGTTCAAATAAAAGGGTTCTGTGTCTTTATTGGTTTTTTTTAATACTGTAAATCAGCAGAAAAAAAATATTTTATAGGTAGGTAGCAGGTGGTAAAATTACAAAAAAAGCTTTACATGTTATATGTAAAAAAGAAAAAAAGCGGCCAAAATGTATGTAATGTCCATTTTCAAAAAAATTTATATTTTTACAAATAATAATTCGTTTTTTCAGAACATGTGACTGTAAAATTAAAACAATTTTATTGTATATAAATTGGCTAAAATTCACATTTTTTACTGGCATTTGTTTTTTTAAATATTTTTTTTTTTTACATTACAGCATTATAATTTTTAAAAGCAATTTCTTAATTTTTTAGGCGATTTTTTTACAGTGTTCATTTAACTCTAAAAAAAGACAACAAAAAACAGACTTTTGTCAAACTGTAAATAATGTTCACATCAATTTCTTGTTTTCCAATGTTTGATTGTCAAACATATTAACTGTACTTAAAATCAGCAAAATTATAATTATTTTACAGATAAAAACTTCTAGTTATTTTTACCGTTGTTTGGGACATCATTGCTTCCAGATTTTCACAGTTGTTTTTTTTTTTTACAGCTCAGTAAAAATACAGTTTATTTGGTTATTTGTCTCTTTTTTATTTTCTTATTTGGTTTTTTCATGACAATAATAAAATCATAATTTAAAAAATGATTGTTGTCTGAGCCGGCAGCAGAGGGTGAAGCAGATTTATATGCAAATCACTGAGGAATGTTAATTGAGGGCTCCGCTCACGTATTGTTTTTGCTCTCTCAGACCAAAACACTGTTTGTCGAGCAGACTTGAAATGGGAGCTGTGTAATTTCTGCAATGATCTGCCTCATTTGATGCCAGAAAACCAAACCAACTGCATTTGTACTGTGGTTTGACCACATTGTTGACTCTCTTTGGTCGACACTACTAATAAACTACGATATAGAATCTACTTATGCAAGCTTTTACACTTGTTTTGATGCTTTACGTTTTACTTCGCTCAATGCATGGGTGCTGCTTTTCATCAAGAGCCTCTTTCTTTTTCATCGGTGTCACTGCAGTTCAAGCTGATTCTGCACAACCCACGACTCCTGATCCACCCCCAGTCAGGGTCAAATGTTTCACACTGATCTGGAAACTGGGAGTGTGTAGGAGTGTTGAACGTGGCCCTTGGCGAGTTTTTGTCGGGTCACGCCCAGAGAGTCCTGGGAGCTTTGATGGATCAACAGAGATTCACACTGAGAGGCAGAGCGGGAAAACATTTCACTCTCCAGGATTCATGCTTTTTAACGTGGATCGACTCGTATCTATTTCATGTTTCTGTTTAGCCTGGTGTTAATTCTTTACACAATCCTTTACATTTTTCTCTACTGTCAAAACACTATACATTAATTCATAACACTGCAGGCATGAAGTGAGAGTAATACTGCAGTATCATTTACTAGTTACACAGATTCTGAAGCCTGCACAGTACTATTTAGCAATGCTAGGAATTTCATTGGTCCTCGTATCATTCTGTGGGTCAAAATTGACCTGTTTTAAAGTTTGAAAAAAACCAAAACATTTTCACAGTGAAATTTCTGATGTCCACATTTTCAATATTTTCTGGAAATCTTTAAACATTTTTTGGTGGAAAATAAGAAATGTTAAAAATGTTTCTTAAGCACATTCACAAAAAAATCAACCAAAATCCAGTGAAATTCACTGGATTTTGGTTGATTTTTTTGTGAATGTTCTTAAAGAAAATATTAGAAGTTTTATTGATATATATGTAACCACTCTAGATATTTTTAGGATTTTTTTTGGAAGATTTTTACTCATTTTTTGAAAATGTTTACCAGAATTTTCTTGCCAAATTTGGGGGATTTTTAAAAAATAAAACTTTTAAGGAATTATTGGAATTTTCTTCCTGAAGGTTTTGCAAATTTTCAGAAATTTGGGTAATTTTTTTGATAATTTTTTAAAAAAATTTTCAGACAAGAAAACAATATTTTTTGGTGCCTGTAAATGAGGACAACAGGAGGGTTAAATAAAGATATTTTTTGTTATATGTAACGATTATTTGGGCAACATTCTGTTGAAGTTATAATGAGGTTAAAGTATTAGTTTGACATTTACAACCAACTATACCGATTAGCTTAGCATAAATACAGCCAGACACTCACCAGCTGCTCTAATTTTCACAGTTTGTTTGTTTCGTCTGTCTAAAAACTTGAAATGTAAAACAGTCATTTATGCGATGCACCATTTCTTGGCCGGTGCAGTTACTTCCTGGAGTCTCTGCTGGTTGCCTGGCAACCTCATGGCAACCTCATGGTAACGACAGTCTCTGTCCCTGGAAACAATCCGACACGAAGGAACACTAACAGAAATGAAAGTGCTTTTTTATTTTTTTTTTTATCTAATTTTTGGCAAATAATAAAACAAGTGCTTCCTAAGCTTGTTGATCTGTTCTCTAAAGGTGAAGGAGTTTAGATCAGAGCATAGATGTTCTGCAGGAATCACATCTGTTTCAGTAGAAAAATGTGTCGGAGTTTCAGAATGACTCCTGCACATTATGTAACTTGGAAAAATATATACATTTAAGTGCTCAGACAAATGCCTTAGTGCAAAGAAAGCTTAAATCCGGAACGATCAAGGCATTAATTACTAAACATCATTCTACTAAATGACAATTTTCAGTTATGTACAGAAGGTAAGAATCATAAATAAATCATAAAAAATAGTTTACATAGAATAGAAAAACTCCGAGGATATAAATGCAAATCTGCAAAAAACGTTGACTGATAGGTTGCATTTGCAGATGAACTTTCAATTCCAATGAAGAAATTTTACTAAATGCACAAATGAAGCATATAATAAAAAACATAGCAAGCATCAATGATAAATTTATGACCCTCTCCAGTAAAATACATGTCTTGGTGATATGTGCAACTTGAAATGGTAAACATGGATTGCAGATTTCAGTTCTGGGCCATAAAGAATAAATGTTCACTGTTAATTATGACATATGGGTGCAATTCACAGTAGTGTCATTCATTTTACTAGAAGAATAACATTAAGTAATTTACAGGTAATGTTGATTCAGTCCCAACTATAGAAATGCAGTGTATTATTGACAAATCTAGTTTCAGCCGTAAACCGTTTATCTAATATTTTTCTGCAAATGCTTTATTCAATTATACAGAAATTAGCTGCTAAGTGAATCACAGTTGCAGCACTGTAAAAATATAGCAAATAATTTTGTAGGAAAATTTGTTCCAGTGCAACCAAACATGTTGTATTTTGACACAAGTGTGACGGCATGAATCTATCTATCTATCTATCTATCTATCTATCTATCTATCTATCTATCTATCCATCTATCCATCCATCCATCCATCCATCCATCCATCCATCCATCCATCCATCCATCCATCCATCCATCCATCCATCCATCCATCCATCCATCCATGCTTTTTAAACTTTATCCTCGGTGCTAAATCATCAAAGTTTTTCATCAGATTTGATAAAAACTGAAACTTTTTATTTGTCTGTGACCAGTGAAATTAGTTATTGCTTTCTCTCCATATTTGCATTGACACTTCATCTTGTTAGCCCAAAATAACTGCTTGTTGTTACCAAGATGGTTGATGAGGGTGAAACTTTGGTCATTTCCAAATCAAACCTGCTGTTGTGCTGCATTGTCCTCCAAGCAAAGTTGATACGCTGATCAACCACGACATTCTGACCACTGACAGGTGAAGTGAATAACATCGATCATCTTGTTATAATGCTACGTTCTACTGGGAAACCTTGAATCCTGACATTCATGTGGATGTTTGACATGTAAGACCCACCTAAACATTGCAGGTCAGGTAACCCCTAACCTCCAAACCCCCCCATGGTAACAACAGTCCTTGATGCCAGTTGCCACCCTCAGCAGGACAATGAACCCCGACACACCACAAAAACTGTTCAGAAGTGGTCTGTTTAACACGACAGAACTAAAGTGTTCACCCAGGTTCCACACTCCCCAGATCTTACTGAGCATCTATGGAATATGCCAAAATAAGCCTGGTCTACACTGCAAAAACTCTAAATCCTACCAAGTCTATTTGTCTTATTTTTTTTCAAAATGTCTGTAACGAGAGACATTTCATCAGATGGAGGGACTTGTTTTAAGGCATTGCATCTTAAATATCTTGTTAAGTCAAATAATCTTGAAATTATCTTGTTTTGAGTTTGAGAATTTTACAAGAAAACTCAAAATAAGTTTAACCCTCGTGTCGTCCTGTGGGTCAAACTGACTCATTGAAGTTTGAAAATGTGGAAAAAATATATATTTTCACAGTGAAACTTCTGATGTCCACATTTTCAACATTTTTGGGAAATCTTTGTGCATGCGTTTGTGACTCCGCCATAATTCTGACTCACCAGCTTTGCCTTCCCAGGCGAGTCCCAGCACTCCGCTGTAGTCTCTGTTGGTCAGCAGGTAGGACAAGCAGAAGTTCCCCCAGTTGTTCTCTGAGAACAGACTCAGCAGCTTCTCAGGGCCGATGTACAGAGGATTCAGAGGATCGTTCTTGTCATCCTCCGTCATCACCTGGAACGAGACAGACGCTCTGAGCTCAGTCGACATTCAGGCCAAAGATAAAAAGCTTCCTCCAAAAATCTGGAAAAAATTGTGTTTTACAGACATTTTAACTTATGTTGCAGCTGAGAGTCAGTCCAGTTTATATTTTCAATGATAGAAACGACATGAAATCGATGCATTAAGTGTCTGAACCCATTATATTTACTCCCGTTAGATTTTTACTCACTGTGGGCTCATTTTATATGGCAGTTTAAAGTATTGCACCTGTATGTAAACAGAACAACCACAACTAGAAGTAGAGAGAACTCATAAATATCTTCTAAAATAAGCAAAAATTCAAGTTGGATTGTTACATATTTTATTTATAATTTGTTTTCAGACAATTACAACACAATCAAAGAACACCCAACAGTTGCCAGTACAAAAGAAAAAAAAAACAAAACAAAAATTAGATTAAAAAGATAATCTTCATATATAAATATAGAAATGTACTTAAACACACATATAAAACATGTAAAAGTAAATACAGAGTTGATCAGTCCAGGCCATACTAAGGGGAAGTGGATCAGCTACGAAGCCGGGAAACCAGCGTGACTGCAGGAACTGGAGGGTCGAGGGAGAATAAAGTCCACATAAAACCAAGCAGTGTAATCACGCATCAGGCATGATGTTTGCGACAAAAGAATCAGATCTGAGGCATAGGATTGTCTTTTCTAATTCGTGCAATGAAAAGTCCCCAGATCTTAAAAAACATAGACTGGGCACCTGCCAGAGTGTAACGAACTTCTTCAAGATATATACATGAAACCATATCGTTCAGCCATCTGTTAACACAAGGGGGAGAGGATGACTTCCACTCCCGCAGGATGATCCATTTTGCCACAACCAGACCAAATGTAAAGGCTTTCTGGAATGTTTTAGGAAAAGTCAAAATCTGTTCAGAACAGCCAAGTATCACAGAAAGACCGTTAGGGAGGAGTTGCCTGTTATATATCTCGCTATAAAAATGGAAAATATTGTCCCAAAAAATCCTGAGCTTAGGGCAGGCCCAAAAGAGGTGGCCAAGCGTCCCATCAGCAGACTTGCATCTATCACAGGTGGGAGATACAGTGGGAAATATACTATTCAGTTTGGTCTTAGAAAAGTGAAGGCGGTGAATGACTTTAAACTGGATGAGTTGAAGTCTAGCATTGATGGAGCAATACTTCACCCTGCCCAAAGCAATCGACCACAGCTCATCTGAGATGTCTTCACCAATGTCATTAATCCAAGCTTCTTTAATATGAGAGGAGGGGGCTTCAGGGCGAAAAACATCAACAAAATGGGAAATCAGATGCTTCGAAGTAGGGGACCTAGTCAGTACATGAAAGTTGTGTTGATTGGGCATAGATTCGAATTGATGAAATGACTGTCTGACAAAGTCTCTAATTTGGAAGTATCAAAATAAATGACTAGAGGGGAGATCAAATCTGGCTTGTAATTGTGCAAATGATGAAAAGTGATTATTAACATAAAGATCTGCAATAATGGACAAACCCCTGTCTGCCCAACCGGTAAACACTCTGTCCAGCAAGCCAGGTTTGAAACCCAGATTCCGACATATTGGAGTATAGATGGAGGGATCCTTGATACCCAGCACACCCCTAATTTTTTTAAGAATCCTGTATGCATTGCATAAAACAAAATTATCTTTGAACAACCTGACAGACAAATTTAACTTGGAAAATAGAATGGCTGCCAGAGAGGCTCCAGTAAGAGACAGAGCAACGTGGGATTCGATTTCAGGCCAGCGGGGGCAAAGGGAGCCCTCCTGGCCGGACAGCACCGGAGTATAGTTCCAGAAGACCCAGGCTCTAGCTTTACAGGCCCAGTAGTAATGTCGGAGGACCGGTAGGCCGAAGGCCACCATCAGATGTGGGTTTCTGCAAATGTAATTTGGAGATGCGAGGAGGCTTGTCAGCCCAGATAAAGGGAAAGATGATAGAATCTATCTGCTTTAAAAAAGCGGCTGTAAGAAATATAGGAACATTTAGGAATATATGGAGAAATTTGGGGAGTACTACCATTTTAATAATATTAACACGACCGATTAGAGAAATGGGGAGAAGTTCCCATTTATCTATCATTGCCTTAAGCTTGTCAATCATAGTGGAATAATTTAATATAAACAGAAGCTTAGGATTCCTGGAAATGTTAATCCCTAAATATTTGAAGTGATCAGTGGTGGTTTTGAAGGGTAGGTGGTTGAGAAATCCAGAATCAAGGCCGTCAGCCAGGAGCATAAATATGCTTTTGTCCCAGTTAATAGTGAATCCAGAGAGTTGGCCAAATTTTTCAATGAGGTCCAGAAGAGGGGGGAGAGACGTCCTTACATCCGACAAAGTCAGGACCACATCATCTGTTTACAAGCCAACAGTGCATTCCATTGCACCACAACTGATTCCAGTAATTAAGGGACTGGCTCTGATGGAGATAGCCAGGGGTTCAAGGGCGAGGGCGAAGAGCATAGGGGAAAGGCAGCATCCCTGTCTAGTGCCGCGATGTAACACAAAGGGGACAGAGCAATCCCGGTTAGTCAATACTGAGGATTTAGGGCAGGTGTAGAACATTTTTAAAAGTGCCATAAATTTAGGACCGAAACCAAATTTAGCAAGAATGGCAAACATGTATCTCCAGTCGATCTGATCGAATGCCTGCTGTGCATCCAAAGAGATGACAGCAGAGTTAGGTGGGTTAGTTGAGTACATAATGTTTAGCAAACACCGAGTGTTAGAGAAGGAGAATCTGTCTGGGATAAAACCCGTTTGATCAGGATGGATCAATGTGCCAATGTATTTATTTAGCCGATTTGTGAGAACTTTTGCAATAATCTTTTGATCACTATTTAGCAAACTTAAGGGGCGATAAGATGAAACATCAGTTCTATCTCTGTCCTTCTTTAAAAGAAGACAGATATGAGCATCGTAGAGAGTATCAGGGAAGATGCCAGATTCTATAGAATGAATTAACATACGGTGTAAAAGAGGGGCAACAGTGTTTATATGGGCTTTATAAAATTCTATAGCAAAACCATCAGGGCCACAGGCCTTACAGTTGGGAAAAGAGCGAATTGCAATTTTAATTTCCTCAAGCGTGATGTCAGAGTTCAGATCGCGCATAGCTGCTTCACTAAGAGATGGAATGTTCAAAGAACGGAGGAAATCCCCAATAGTTGTGTCGGTAACTGTAGATTTAGAGGTGTATAACTGTCTGTAAAAGTCAAGGAATGTGTCATTAATTCGTTTGGGATTGGTTATCAGCATCCCAGTTGTGGCAGAAATTTTATGTATTGCCCTGTCGGATTGAATACCTTTCAGCTGCCTTGCAAGTAGTCTGTCCGGTTTGTCACCCAGCTCAAAATGTTTTTGCTTGAGCTTGCGGATGTATTTCCCTACCTGCTCTCCAAGAATACAACCATACTCAAATTTAATCGACAGCATCTCATTGAGTGTCCCCAGAGTTATCTGTGCTATAGGATTCCTCTAGCACAGATAGCTTAGCCTCAATGTTAGCCAAATGGCTAATCCTGGCCCTTTTAGCTGATGCCTGAAATGAGATGATGTGGCCCCTAAGTACGGCCTTAAAGGACTCCCAAAGGACTGAGTCTGAGACAGCACCGTTATCATTAAAAAAAGAGGAAATCCGCTATTTTTGATGATATGTACTGATAAGAGGATTTATCTGAATTTAGGGAAGGGTTGAATTTCCAATTGTAACGTGGTGGGTTTAGGTCGAAATTAATATCCATTGTAAGGGAAGCATGATCAGATATTAAAATACTATGGTATGTCGAGCTAGTTGTATTGGAAATCAATCTAGAATCGATCAGGAAATAATCGATCCTGAAGAAGGTGCCGCGCACAGGGGAGAAGAAGGAGTACTGTCTATCGAGAGGATGCTGGAGCCTCCAGACGTCAGCCAGGTTCAACGAATTTACAAGGTTATTAATAACTGGAACAGATTTTAGAGATGGGGCAGTTTTAAGAGAGGACCTGTCTAGCTGAGGATCGAGATAACTGTTAAAATCCCCACGATAATAATATTATAACTGTTATAATCAGCGAGCAGATCAAAACTTACAGAAAAAGTCTGGACGGTCAAAATTCGGGGCATAAATGTTAAGGAGAGCGAGTGGTGTTGCATTAATAGTTCCAGTGACCAGTAAGTTTCTCCCACCTGGGTCCGTGACCACAGAATTAAACACAAACGGGACAGTTTTGCGGATGAGGACGGCCACCCCCCTAGCTTTTGAGGTAAAAGTGGACTGATACACCTGGGAAACCCACACAGATCTTAAACGTCTCTGTTCAGTTGGTTGGATGTGAGTCTCCTGCAAAAAGACGTCAGATGACAAACCCTTTAAATGAGCAAATACTTTACCCCTTTTAAATGCTTTCCCAAGGCCCCTACAGTTCCAAGTGGTGAAAGTAATGTGACTCATCCCTGATCCCAGCAGAATAGGATCCTGTATTTATGCATCTTGCACACAAGGAGTAAGGACTGATATATCACTGGCAGTGAACTGGCAACAAACAAACACACACAGAGAAATAAACACCCCAAAAAAACAAGCCACAAAAAAAAGAACAGTGCGGCAGATCCTTACAGCTGGCATGGAGGCCGCTGGGTAACAGAGCCGGCAAATGGAGAACTAGGCAAAAAAAACAAAAAAACAACCACAACTAAACCAGCAGCCCCGACTGCACCTCCAAAGTGCAGAAATTGTACAAAGTACAATGTTACAAAGTTAGCTGCACCAAAATGTGCTTAGTAAAAAAGCGATAGCCGTACATAAAGGGTGGAGTGGTATACCAGGCAGGCCAGCAAAAGAAAAGGAGGAATAATTACTGGACCAAGACAGCTCCACCTGCCTGCTCTACCACTACCGGTCAAAGAGTAGTGAAAAGTCAAATATTAGGAAGTCAAGCTCGCTTTGAATGCATGTATCTGTATACATCGTAAACATACATAGTGTAGTAAACACACATTCTGCAGTGTCATGGCATTATCATTGTCCGGCAAATGTCATCAGTCAACTTGTCTTAGTGAGTCAGCGAACCGTTCAGCTTCAGCAGGAGAGGTGAGGGTGCTCACCGTACTGTTATGAGTTATTTGAAGCTTGGCTGGAAACCGTAGAGAACACTTGGCACCAGCGTCGATCAGTCGCTTCCTCACGGCATTGAAAGCCTGCCGCTGGGCCGCGACCTCGGCGGTGTAATCGGGAAATATGTAGACTCTCTCTCCGTAGTAGGTCAGTGGAGCCATCTGCCTGCTGAGCCGAAAGATGTTGACAAGGACACCTTCATTATGGACCCTGGCAATAATGACCCACGGCCGCTCGTTAGCATGCGGTTTGGGTTTCAGGCTGCGGTGGGCTCGATCGATCTTGACGGGCTTAGAGAAGTTGTCTTGGCCAAGCAGCTCAGGAATCAAACGTGAAACAAACTTGCTGGGGCAGGCACCCTCTGCCCCCTCTTTAACACCCACGATGCGAATGTTGAGCCTGTGGGAGCGACCCTCCAGTTCATTCACCTTAGCTTTGAGTAGGCTATTAGCATCCCGCAGATCCTTGCACGTAGCTTCCAAAGTGGTGATGCGGGTGTCGACGGAGGAAAAGGGCCCCGTCCACATCATTCAGACGTTGCTCGGTCTCACGGTGCCCCTTTTGAAGTGCAGAGAGACACGACTCAATGGAGTCAAGGCGTCCCTCCATTGACTTCTTTAAGTCCTCCACGAATGAAGTAACTTTAGCCACCTCAATGCCCTGCTTTGCAATGGCGGCAAGTATAGCGTCGTTGCTAGCGGGTTCCTTGTTTGCTGGAGAAGACGCCCCCCCGTTCAAGTTGGATTGTTAGATAAAAAAAATTCACTGATTTACTGGCTGATGTTTCATGGAATGACTCATTATCACATTTTTACCCTTTAGGAGGCATTATCATTGCAAACTGTTGTGCATTTGTCACATTTTTACTCACTGTGGCTCATTTTTTACTGCAATATAAAATCCTGCACCTCTACGGAAACAGCACAATTATGGCTACAAGGAGAGGAACTCAGGAATGTCTTCTGTGCAGAATGACACAGTTATAATACCATAAATCATAAAAAGTCAAATTAGTTTCCTTACATGTCTCCTATCTGTGTGAACACTGCCTGCAGTTCAACCAAGAAGTTGCTGAATTGTTGTCATGTGACTGTTGGCCACATCTAAACCACTAAAGGCTTCACGATTGTGCAGAGAAGTGCAGAATGTTTTGTTTTTTACAGAGTCTTGTTGGAGCAAATGGTTTATTTTTAGAAAATGAAGTTATTTTAATGAAAGTTTAGGACTTTACTCTTAGTTTTGGTTCATTTTATCAACTGAATGTTGCATCTCAGATGACTAGTTCAAGGACAAAGCTGAAAGTTACATGATTCTTCCTGTTTTTATAGTTTCTCACTCTGATGAATGCTGTCATTTTTTTTTTATTGTTTAAAGACAACATGTCTTTCAAACCCGCCTGTGGATTTTGTGGTTCAGAAAGTTAACCCAGTTCTCACAATCAGTTGAAGGAGGCGGCCATGGCATGTTTTTGGGTTAAACCTGTAGGTGCCACAGCCAGGATTACTGGTTGTATTGAGCTATCAGTGGTCTGCATCTGAAGTGCGTCACAAGAGAGTGACAATTGTGCCGTTGTTTTAGTTCACAAGCAGCTTACTCTGAGGGATTTGACTTTGAAGTTGATCAGCTTGACTCCGTCAAAGTCCACCTTGTCGAAGATGTCGTTCACAGCCCGAACGTAGGAGGCAACCTGAGGAAGAAACACGCCGATGTGACAAAATAGTCTTATATATAGTCAATAACATCCTCTATTTTTGATCTGTTAGATGCAGGCGACACTAATCTGGGAGTAGGTTCTGACAGTAGCGTAGCATTTGATTATTTTGACAATAAACTGACCCTCGTATGCAACATAAAAACAATAAAAACCCTGATTGTGATACCCTCAAGGACCACTCCAGGTAATCTGTGAGGTCAGCCGCGGGGTGTTTTCAGTGTGGGTGGTCACACTTCATCACTCTTTTTCCATAGAGGCATGTGCAAAACCAGTCACATGTCAGATGTGTAGAGCAGGAGACGTCCGTACAGTCGAGCCGGCCGGGAGATTTCCATAAATGTAAATATTGACACCTCGGACTCACGAGACACTGAAACCAGGTCAGCGGTGACTGACAATAGCATTTTGTCTATTTACGCTCGAAGATCACATCACGGCATCACTTACAAAATATTTTCTCACCCGGTGCAACAAAGGCCTGGCACTGGACCAGGGACAACAACAGGAGTTTAAGGTGGAAAGAATCCAACGAGGGCTGGAGGAGGTGGTGAGAGGATGAAGGCCAGGGAGAAAAACAGTGTGGCCACGAGAAAATATAGAAAAAACAGCTAAGGACTTGATGACTGACTTGATGACTGACCTTGCTTTGAAGGGATTTAATGAAGAAACACACTAACGAGTGCAATTAGTCTCAAACTGGACCTGATTTAGAGATCATGAAGAATTAAGATGAAACATCTGCTCTCTTATCAGCATGTATCAGATCTGGAACATTAAAGAAAATACAGTTTATCGGTTTAAATTTAGAGGAATTGGAAAGAGAATTAAATTCTCATGATATCATGCGGCTAAAGTCAATATCAGGACAGTGTCTCCTGTAACCTCTGACTGGGATAACATCAGGCAAACTTCAACACAGACACTTAAATCCCGGTTATGTTACTTATTGCACTGAAGCAACGCAGACTGGCAGCTTTTAACCCAGAATGTCGCCGCTAGTCATCCATCATTAGATAAGTTGAACCGTCTGAGCTCCACTCAGTTGCTTTTGTTGCTCCTGTCACATTTACACTCACTGTGGGTTCATTTCTCACTGCAATATAAAATCCTGCACCTCTTCGGAAACAGTGAAGTACAAGTAGAGATAATGCTATCAATCATAAAAGATTATTTATTGTTCAAAAATTGAAAAACTGAGGATTCAACATGTACAATATTTTCCTGAGTGTCCATAAGTGACACCAAAACTGACAAAAATTCACGTTTTACCTCTTTACATAATTAAGTGTAAACATTTTCAAATTGTTGCCATACCGTCTACTCGGTTTAAACACTGCCTGCAGTTCAGCCAAAAAGTTCCTGAATTTTTGTCATGTAACTGTTGGTTGCAGCTAAGTGAGTAACAGCTTTATGTTTGCACTGAGATATGCAGATTTTTTTGTTTTACAGAATTTTTGTAGTGCAGACGATTTATTTTTTGCATTTTTTTTAAAAGACACATGCAGAATGAAGAGATTTTTATTAAATATCATGATTTTAAGTTTAGATTTGATTAATTTTCCTGATAGAACTAGAAGTCCCATCTGATAAGTTCCAGATCCATTGAAAAGATGAAAATCTGAGAATTTTTTCAGTTTTTATTGTTTTTTTTCTTTTATTAATGCCATTATGTTCACTCCCCCCCCACCTTTTTTTTTTTTTTTTTAAATAACATGGCTTTTAAATCTGTGGTTCAGAGGGTAAAACCAGACACCTGATTGATCTGTGAACTACCTGGTAGTTTTCTTCATGCTGCTCTCTCCTCTGTGGAGGCTGCCAGAGCAGTCATGCTGCTCTAATAAGGTCAAAAGTCAAGAGTGCAAGACAAAGGGTTAAAAAAGTCATATTTTAGTGCAAAAAGGCACCTCAGAGTTCACCGAGCGCAATAAACGCCAGACAAATGTCACTAAATCTCCAAATCAGGTTGTGTTTGAGCAGTTTTACCCCAAACTTCTGCCATCTGTGGATCCATCTAACCTCCAGCTCGTCTTTGACCTTGCAGCTCTACATCTGTTCTTGTTGAAGGTGAACTCTGAAGCTACTTGGTGCATCCGAGGGGAAAAACAGAAGATGTTTGTTCCTTTTTGTTCTGTGCCAGATCTTTACACCTGAAATAGAGCCTCATTTGGCCTGATCTCTGCTCCACATGCGAGGAACAAGGCTGCAGATCTTGGCATGACAGCTGTGTGCATCTGTGCATCGCCTGGCATTCGTCCCTTCATTTTCAGCCTCACAGCAGCAGCAGCTTGCTCTTTTATTCACTATTGTTGAAAGTGTCAGTGGTAGATAATGCTCTACTGCAAAACAAATCGTTCTCCTCTGAATCATTTGGTCACGATAGAAAAAAAAGACAAAAGAAGCTTTAATCGTCACCAAACTCCTGCCTTGGACCAGAAAAATGCCTCTTTAATGGGAGATTAAATTAAAAATCCTGAAGTGATTCACAGGAATATTTGGTAGCAGACACAAACTGGAGTCTCAAACAGAACTGCAATCAAATTTCAGTTAACTAAATTAAAATAACTAAAATAGCTATAAAATAAATGAAAATAAACAACAAATAAACACATACATACATTATGGAGTAGTGAGAGTGCCAAATTACAAAATAAATCTATAAAAGACTAAGCTAATAATATTGGAAATATAAAGATAAAAAAATAAAATAAAAAATAAATAATGTTGCAATATAAAGAAATATTAATCAAAAAATTAATCCATAAAAAAGGCTAATAAAAGCAGAAAAAAGACAAATAAGGACAAATAAATAAGAAAAGTGCTTTTCCTTTGCTGTTAAAGTGACATTTAATGTGACATTTAAAGCGACATTAAATGTTTATGGGTTCATTTTGATTAATATTGCTTTATATTGCACATTATTTTAAAATTTATCTATAAGCACTATTTTTAAAAATTATTTTATTTATTTGTCTATATATTTCTGCTTTTATTTGCCTTTTCTGTTATGGATTAATTTTTTTGATTAATATTCTTTATATAGCAACATTATTTATTTTTTATTTTATTTATTCATCATTATATTTCCACTTTTATTTGCTTATTCTTTAATAGATTTATTTTTTTTTAATTTGGCACTCTCACTACTCCATAATACATAGTAACTTTCTATAATTGAAATGCATTAATTTAACAAGGAATCATGTGCATTTTTTTTGCATAAATTCCCTAAAAAGCAAAATTACTTTACTTTTGAACTTCTTATATCTATTTTAGAATATATTTATCTCATTAAACTTGAATTTACAAATTTCATTTATTAGATAAAAAGGAGATATTTGTGAAATTATTATAAATTTGTTGACACATTTTACTCTCCTTTTATGTGACACAGTTAAATTTTCTTATAAATTTTTTTTGGCTGTTATTTTCCATTAGCCATTTAAAGTCTAATTTTGCATTTTTACCTATATTTTGGTAGTTTTTAAAATATGCCAAAAATACTGTAAAATAACAAAATAAACATTTCATAAAGCCATACATATACAGTAACTTTCTATTTTTCAAATATATTTTCCAGCCTTCATTTTATATGATATTTTTAGCCTTTTTAAAGTTTAATGCAGGATATTTACATGTGTAAATCCCCTGAAAAGCAAAGTTACTTTACTCTTGAACTCTTTGTACCTATTTTAGAATATATTTACCTCATTAAACTTATATTAGACCATTTTACATTTAGTATATTGGGCCTTTTTGTCTCGATTAATCCACCAAACCCCAAAACCTATCTAAACCTACCTAAGTTTTCTTTAAAAAAAAAAAAGAAAAGAAAAAACAAAACATCAAAATTACACAATTTATCAAAGCGAGAAACCGTGAAGACAGAAATATCAACAGACTTTCAACTTTCTGATGCTTCTGATGAACTGATCATGGTTATAATATAACTAAATCTATGCTTAAAATTAGGCTATTTCATCAAAGCAACAGCTCTCATTTAAAAAATCATCAAAAATGAACAGTTTGCTCGAACCAGATTCTGCAAAAACCAAATAAATCTGTGTTCTCCAGGGCAACTGTAAAGATATTAGTGTCTTTAATACAAACCAGTAGTTGGATCACAAAAATTCAGGAACTTTTCAGCTGAACTGCAGACTGTGTTTAAAAAATGGAAAATATCTACAGTATGTTTTTTTTTTTCCGGTGTGGTTAAAAAACAAACTGTGGGCACATGGAAAAATGTACATGTTGTACAAGTTTTTTCCATTTTTGGAAAATAAAAAATAACTTTTTTTCTCTTTTATAATTTATGGGATTTTACCTGTGTCATACTGAAGTGAGCTTTCTTTACTTTTAATCCTGGTTGTGCTGCTTCAATAGAGGGAAAATCTGCTCAGAGGGTTAAAAAAAAAAAAAAAAAAATCACTGATTAAGTGCCAAATGACACTTGATTTACTTGGAAATCTATTCGACTTTGGGTAAACAGAAGAAATTGTATAAACTCACGGGCTTCACTTGTTTGATTAAGATCAGATTTTAGTGTCGAGAACTCGGTTAGGGGAACTTTTATGACCTGAAATCCCCAAAATGAATTCATGGTCAGCTTTGTGAACGAAGTGTGTGATGTTCAGCCAACGTGTACGAAGACTGCGTTGGTATCTGAAGCTCCAGCTGGATGTTCCATTACAGGCGAACACTGTGTTCCCTCCAACATGTGCTCCGTGTTTCACCCTGAAGCTGGTGAGGCTCCTCATTGTGTTGACAAAAATAGGACAAAGGCTCAGGACTTGAAGTTCTGCTTCATGAACTCTATTTTTAGCAGAAAAAAGGCCTCAGATATTGAACATTTTTGCATTCTTAACTTTTGTGACTATTTACTGTAGCATCAGTTCAATTTTTAATATCTGAAGCTCAAATAATTGTCAAGATAACTAGTTCATGACATATGGATATAGGAAATCTGACAGTTTGGAGGGAATCACCTGAGCTACAACACCTTCAACAGACTTGAACTTCTTGTAGTAGAGGTGGTCAGCATGGAGGTGCAGCAGGCAGCTGGTCTTTGACTCGTCTAATGTTCTCCTCGAGCGGCTCACTGGTGCCTCCTGTGGATAAAAAACCGAAGACAGGAAGAACAAGGGCGCTCTGATGATTCAGACTACAAAGTCAACATAAAGTGCTCGATTCTCACATGCGATTTGGTGAATAGTTTGCCTTTTATGTAGGTGAAAAGCCAACAAACTCATCAGATGCAAACATTGCAACACACTGAAATGTTGACTGGCGTCCTGGTTTGAGATGTGGACGTGTTGCGGCAGGAACACAACTTGGACGCTCCGCTGGAAAAAAACATCTGCTCAGGACATTTCAAGAGCAAACAGTGGAAGTGATCTCCACCGGCAGGCATGTCGGTAAAAAGGGATCCATACCTATATCACAACAACAATAGGCACTGAAATCACCACCCAGTTGGTCAGAGGTTGACAATTAACACCGTACCCAAGGGACAGACTAGCATAATACATGCGGCAGATGTTCATAACGCCTGTTTTTATCATTTTATGACACAGTCGAGGTCTCCTGAAAAGAAGCAGCTCGACCCTCAGCAGGACACAGCCATGTTTTCTTGAACAAGGATCATAACATCCTTCTGGACTTCTACCTGTCAGTTACTCCTGATGACTCAGGCTCAATAAAAGTGAGCGAATGAATGAACGCACATAAAGTAGGTCAGTTAAAATGGATGAATCAGACACATTAGTGAGCTTTCTCCAAGTAGCAGTTATGGGTTTTGGAGTTATTTGGGTATAAATAGAAGACAGGAGGACATTTTGAGGGTGATGACAGAAAAACAGCGAGTGTTTGAGTGTGTTTTCATGAGGTTAAGTCTAGACTGTCCTACCTGATTGAGTCTGAGGTTTTGGGTGAGGATGTTTAGATGTTCTGCACCACAGAATCCACCAGACCCAGACGTCATGTTGGGCAGGACTGAAAAAACAAACACAGAAATATAGATTTATACACAGTCATGTAGAATATTTAATCTACTTTGTGGTTTTACAAACACTGGCTAGAACAATTACTCCATCTAATGTGTTCAGTCATTTAGTGGCCCCCAGTAATCAGAAATAGTTGAAGAGAGATCAGATTTGAACCAACTACTATCTATCTATCTATTTATTATTCTATGTGTCTTCTACACTGTAAAAATAAATCTGTCACTGTGGCAGGAAGGGGGCCAGAAACTGCAACTGTATAAACTTTAAAAATAAAGGCAAACATCTGGAAAGCAGTCATACATTTTTAGCTCATTTAAAGACATACTGTAATTACTATTATTACTATTCATAAATAGATTTTTTGAGTCAATATATAAACTAATAATGTCAGTTAAAATTATGATGTTACTAGATATTATCTCTAGCAAATCTGTAAATGACACACAAATGAACTATTTACCATTTATTCCATCCTTAGTATACATAAATCTTTTCAAATAACCACAAATGTCTGTAAAATTATTTTATTTTATTTTTTTAAATTTGAGAAAAAACATTTTAAAATTTTATGGTCAAACGAGCAAATTTAATGCAACAAAATCATACAAATTTGCTTTTTTGTTTGTTAATTTTGTTTTTCACTGTCAGTATAATCAATATTGATCATTAATAATGGTGATTTTAGTAGATTTTATCTGCAGTTTAACATGCAAAAGTTCAACAGTTCAACAAATGATTTATCGTATATTTAATCCTTAGCAAGTTCTTCTTTGAAATAAGGGCAAGTATTTTTTTAATATAATTTTTGTTCAGTAAAAACTTATGAATACATTTTTCTGCAATTTTACTTGTTTTTCTCTATAATTTAATGTAACACGGACCATCTGTTTAAACATTCATGGTTTCTATTTTTTCCACAGTATGCAAGACTTTCATATGAGCAGATGTTGAGCTGTGATGTGGTCACATTCTGATCTTTATGATCAAAAACACAAACAATCCTTTGAATGTTTGTTTGTGTCTGGATAAATGTGCTGCTTGGTATGTTTGTTGTACCAGTTTAACCAAAGAGTGGGGAAGATCTGCAGCTGATAGCAGTGCTTTGGAAGTACTCTGAATATGTGGGAATATAGGAGACTGTTACAATGTTTGCCACAGCATCGTAGAATCCAAAACATTTAATGAGGGTTTGCTTGTTTGACGTCTCTCTACAATTCCAGGCCTTATAAACGTGAGAGGACGAAGTGAAGCCAACTGACGCAAAGTAAAGACTGTGGGATGTCTCTGGTTTATTCAGCAGCTAAATAATGTCACAACTGATAGTTTACTACCACAATAGAACATATTATAGGTTTACAAGCAGGTATCTTTATAGAGCACCTTACCATACACAAAGGTTATTCAAAGTGTTTCACGGGCAAAGCATGTAAAAGATGCCAAAAACAGCAGGACACAGTTAAATGGAATAAATCAAAAGCTCAACTGGCAGAAATTAATAAAGTGCTCTCAAAATTTCATTACATTTAACAACATAAGTTGTGGATCTGAGGCGCTCAAACTGAAATTTTGCATGGATTTAGATTTTATTTACAACATTATATTCATTCATATATACATTATTATTCTGTACTCAGAGAAATAACGGTTCCTAAATAATTCTTTAGAAGGTTCTGTGGTTCTTCAAAACACCATCATCCATTGCAGAAAATTCTTCTTGAGGGGAGAGTTCTTCGAATTATTAATGGTTCTTTAAAGTACTAGATGTTCGTATGTTTTATTGGAGTTGTTTTGGTTTGGTGGCAGATAATATCATGAAATTACAGCTGGAACCAACAATATTTTTCATTATTGATTAACCATTTGGTCTATAAAACATTAGAAAACCCAAATTTAAAGCTGGCATCTTGTAACATTGTTTTCTGTCTGAAAAACAGTCCAGAACCCAGAATATAAAATGCACTATAGTAGAAGGGACCGAGAAATACTGAAAATTGTCACATTTACAGTTAAAAGAGTATGTCTACAGCTGTCAAATACTTTCAGTGTTTGATGATTTTTAGTTGGATCTGCAAGATAATCTATGGTTTTAGGGATCTATGTTCCTCTTCAAGGTCACTGAGTTTGTATTTCTGTTACTTTCTGAAGCTGACATTTAAGAGCTACATAAAATTTGATTTATAATGCTCAAAGAGGCATTTATTTTGAAAAACAGACATCTCAAAGGTGATTCTTTATGGAACTATCTTGAAACTAGTTCCTTAACCCTCGTGTCATCATGCAGCTCAAAATTGACCCGTTTTGAAGTTTGAAAATGTGGGGGGAAAAAAAAAAAATTCACAGTGACACTTCTGATGTCCAAATTTTCAACATTTTTGGGAAATCTTTGAACATTTTTTGGTGGAAAAAAAAGAAATGTTAAAAATGTTTCTTTAAGAATATTCACCAAAAAAAAAAAAAAAATCAACCATAATCCAGCAAATTTCGCTGGATATTGGTTGATTTTTTTATGACTGTTATTAAAGAAAATATCAGAAGTTTTACTGATATATATGGAATCACTTTAGATATTTTTAGGATTTTTTGGAAGATTTTTACTCATTTTTTAAAAAACATTTACAACAATTTTTTTTGCCAAATTTGGGGAATTTAAAAAAAATAAAACTTAAGGGAAACTTTGAAGGAATTATTGGAATTTTTTTCCTGAAGGTTTTGCAAATTTTCAGAAATTTGGGGACTTTTTTCCTGAATTTTGGGATTTTTTTAAAGCAAGGAAATAGTATTTTTTGGTGCCCGTAAATGAAGACAACAGGAGGATTAAACAACCCATTTCTGCTATTTGTCCTTGGAGCTCCATTTATGCTGTCAGTTTTTGTGGCTCTTTGAGTGCCCTTTCTCTAATGAACCTCTTGCTAAAAGGTTCATCGAGGAGCTAAAAATGGTTCTTCAATGGCATCAATATGAAGAAGCATTTCTAGTTCTAGTTCATGACTATATCACATGATACTGACCACATTTACAAAGGTTTCATTCCAAGGTTGTCTTAAACTTTAGTAGTCATTTTTTTCTTTATAAAGGTTTAAAATAAGTTTATTAATTGAAGTTTTTACTGAGCATCACGTCGAGCCACCAACATCGACAGAAGCACCCTGACATTCTCAGACACTTTAAAAATAGAAAACCTGCATTTGGACATCAGCGCAGTGGTCTGTGGAGGGGCGACGGAGCGGCCCGTGGAAACACCGGGATAGCTGCTGGTTTGATTTCACTAAAACAACAACACTAGCCGTGATTTGCAACACCTCTGGGACGTCTGCCTCGTTCACACTGACGCAACAGTGAAGGATCTGCAGTCGGGGGAGACATTTGTTACGTTTGCATGGATTGGTCCATCCGGCTGCGCTGAAAAAGCCGCAGAATTTCACAAAAATGCAAAAGGTCAGAAGGACTTCACATTGCAACAGATTGTATCAGGCTTGTGGTCAGGGATTGTGGGGAAGCTGCACAGAAACATGGATGTATGGATGCAAATGTAAAGTAATACTGCGACATGTTTCAGTGGATTATTTAACAAAGACTGTGGTCAAACTAAACAGAAAACACACTGTTGCAGCTGCATTAATGCACAGAAAAAAAAGATCTGTGAATTCCACATTTACAGTAGAGTCACATGGCATTATAATCACTCTCACATGTCATTTGCAGTAATAAGAGAGCAACAGAATCAGGCAACGGTTTGCCAGTTAACTGCTGACCCAGAAGAACTTCAAAGTGTGAAGCTCTCTGTCACCAGTTCTGTCTCCGTGGGTCAGCAATGGGAGACGGCAACACATGATTGGATCACACCATCCTCCCAAACTCCTCAGCCAATCACAGACCTGCGATTCATTCTATACATGGCATGAGTTGGGCTGGGGGTAGAAGTGGAGGCCTAAATGACAGGCGTCGACCAACTGACAGAATTACTTCCAGACCTTTCTACTCACTCATGTTCGCTCCGTCTCTTTTTCTCTCAGGTTGTCAATGCATCTCCCTTTGCAGGGGACAAATCTTTCTGATCTGCAAAGCCAAGCCGACAAACTTCTCCAGAGACCATAAATAACTGAATCTGGTCATCACAACCACTTTTTAATCCATGACAAACTCCTGTGCAGAAAAGGAGTTTCCCACATGTAAAATCAGTGTCGCATTTCAGCCAACAGCCGCAGTACCAGCAGCTGTTGGAAAGGAGAAGAAAACTTATTCCAGAGCCTGAGATCTTAATGCAGCTTTGAGTATAACAACTGCATCAACACATTTACGTTTAAATCATCAAAGGTCCACACTGAAAGGTCCGGGTAATGAAAACTCATTTTTTATTGTGTTTTGTAGTTGGTATAACTTGGAGGTGTAAAGTACAAGTTGTTAAGATATTTACTTTTGCCATTCCTCAAGCCCCTTGATGACTACACAACCTCCCAGTTTTACAAGCCAGTGAAAATCTGAGCCCCAAGTAAAGTTGCAAGAGTAAACACGAGAGTTTTTGTGCACTCCGAGCATCTGAGGAATAGAACACCCAGTGGATTACTGTTATTATTCATGCCATGTGAGAACATTATGGGCTAATGTTGCTAGTGTTGCTATTCGCTTTGGTATGTTGATGTATAATGGTTGGTGGTACATCTGAGCTCTGTGGAAACTGTAACACTGAGGAACATTCAGAAAGGGTAGAAATTTTATTTTGAAACCAATAAACAAGCACTGAGTGGTTTATTGTGTTTCCATGTCACCTGTTGTGTTCTACTTCAACCAAAACTCATCTGTTTACACCTGTTTTCTTCTGTCCTGTTCTGTGCTCACAAATTGCATCATAATACAGCGGAATTCCTAACAAAGTTGTTCTCAATAACATATTTTTCTGTTTCTGCTGTGAGATGGAACAAGTATGAAATAGTGACTGAAACACGGGCCATTAAGACTACATTTTATAGACCAGCAGTCACCTCCTACCTGTCTATGCTTCTTCTGGACAGCCACAGTGTTGTCTGATCAATTCACCAAACACAAGTTAAAAAGAACAGCTGTGATGTGAATTCAGGGATATTTTCATGTCAAATGGTCGCTCAGAGAAAAAGTCTGAAGCAATAGAAAGGCCTGATCTCACACAATTAATCGGGTCTATGCTGGCTGCCGTGAGATCAACTGCTTTGCTCTGTGTAGTCAATCACAGAGAGAGTCTTCTTCCTGAAGGGGGCAGGAACAGCAGCAGCTCAACTGGATTTAAAGTTACAGACACTGAAACAGCCCATTTAGAACATGATTAAAACCAGGAGTTATATACACTGCAAAAACTCAAAAACTTCCCAAGTCTATTTGTCTTATTTTTGTCAAAATATCTCATCCCACTTGATTTAAGATAAATTCACTTAAGTGAGATTTCAGCAAGATAGAGGGACTTTTTTTTAAGACAATGCATCTTAAAAATCTTGTTTTGAGTTGTATTTTACAAGAAAACTCAAAATAAGTTTAATACATCTCAAATTAGGTTACATGAAAGCAAAAATTTATTTTTGAGTGAAAAACTGCTATTGTTTTTTAGCATGTCTGGCTTATTTTAAGACACCTAAGCTTAATAATCCTGGTAAAATAGAGCTTTAACCCTCGTGTCGTCCTGCGGGTCAAACTGACCCGTTTTAAAGTTTGAAAATGTGGAGAAAAAAAATATATTTTCACAGTGAAACTTCCGATGTACACATTTTCAACATTTTTGGGAAATCTTTGAACATTTTTTGGTGGAAAAAAAGAAATGTATAAAATGTTTCTTAAGGACATTCACAAAAAAAAATCAACCAAAATCCAGCAAAATTCACTGGATTTTGGTTGATTTTTATGTGAATGTTCTTAAAGAAAATATTAGAAGTTTTACTGATATATATGGAATCACTTTAGATATTTTTAGGATTTTTTTGAAAGATTTTTACTCATTTTTTGAAAATATTTACAAGAATTTTCTTGCCAAATTTGGGGGATTTAAAAAAAAATAAAACTTTTAAGGGAAACTTTTAAGGAATTATTGGAATTTTCTTCCTGAAGTTGTTGCAAATTTTCAGAAATTTCGGGAATTTTTTTGCAGAATTTTTGGATTTTTTTTCAGACAAGGAAATAATATTTTTTGGTGCCCGTAAATGAGGACAAGAAGAGGGTTAAAATAAGTTTTCCCAGCTAATTTTAAGATCTCAATATTCTAAATATATCTTATTTCAAGAAATCTTACAAGCCATTTTTCACTTGTTTCAAGGTATAAGTTCCTTGAAATAAGTTTTTTTTCCTTGTTTTGAGAGGGGCATTTTTTTCCAGTGTAGTTGTGGTTAAATTCACCATCTTTGCAGTATTTTGAGCTCAAAAATTGAAAGATACATTCTGTGGACATGTGAGACTTTTTAACTTCTCAAAAAGGGGCAAAATATGGGACCTTTAACTTGTGATTTGCACATTAATTCCTGCATTATGGTGTAGGAGCTTGGTGTCTTAGAGGAAGGTATAACAGTGGCTAAAAGCAAAACAGGAGCAATAAAATACCCATTTTTGACCCAGGATATGTGGGACACCTCCACTTTTGCTATAAAGTCACTGCTTAAGTGCCTAATAAATAACACTTTGGTCATTTAAACACCCTCCCAGTTTGCCTAGACTCCACTGTGGTCAGTTTTTGTGCCAAAATAACCAAAATAACCTCCATAACAAACTCACGTCATGGAAGCTGTTTGTAGGCGTTTGTGCTAAACATTACTCATGAACACAGGCCCATTGTTCACATCTACCAGTTATTCAAAGATGTTTTATAACACAGCAACCCATAGTTTTGTCAGATAATGTAATATGGACACTTTGTGGGAAGTGGTCTGCCTCATGTAGTCCAGATACCCCCTTTAAACCCAATTTATGCAATCTGTGAATCATCTATAGAGCTGAAGTTGCTTTTCAGTTTATATGACTTCCTGAATATTAGCCTGAAATGAGGCATGGAAATCCTGCTACTATATTTCAGTGCATGGTTATCTTTATGTGATAGCCTTTTCTTGCACTTATCAGAATGTCACTAATCCAGAGCTGTGAATGTAACACAGCTGTGTCCTTACCCCCAACACCAAACACTGATAATCTTTATTTCATTGCTACAACAACAACGAGAGGTCAACCAGTGTCAGAGATAATGCTCCAATCCTCCAAGGTTTGTTTGCAATTTGGCAATGAACGTGATGAAGAAACAGATGTTTGACGGATTGTTATGTGATGGTTAAACTGGATGCTTGAAAGAGTTGCTTTAGTGTGCAATCTCAGAGAAAAAAAAAAAAAAACAGTGAACATTTCCAAGAGACGCACTGAGATATCTGTTGTCTTACACTTGGGGCTGGGTCACAGAGGCAGCGTTCTAAACTGAGCATTCCTGGAGTCTGCTTGCCAAGAAATTTTATAGCTCCTAATGGGGGATCCCAAGGTGTTCACAGGCCAGATGAGATACATAATTCCTCCAGCAAATTCTGGGTCTACCTCAAGATCTCCTCCCATTTGGACATGTCCAGAAAACCTCCAAAGGAAGTCTTCCTGCAGGCATCTTAATGAAATATTTGACCCATTCAGCTTTTGATGCAAAAGACCAGTGATTCTAATCCAAGCTGCCTCCAGATGTCCGAGTTCCTCATCCTACGCTATGGAGAAAGCTTTTGAATCCACAACCACATTCCTTCAGTCGCTATCCAGAGGTCAAAACTACAGGTGAGGGTCAAAACAAAGACCGACTAATGAACAGAAACCCTCTTCACCACACAATCCAGTACGACACCACATTACTGCTAAAACTGCCCCAGTTTTTCTGTTCAGGTCAAGCTCCATTTTCATGCCACTCTTGAAAAACATCCCGAGATGCTGCGAAATTCTTTTGCTTGGGTCAGCAACCAAGCTACAGAGAGCAATCTAACAGTTTCTAGCAGAAAACTGTGGCCTCAGATTTGGAGATTCAGCAGCAAACCACCCCTGTGTGCGCTGAAGGCCACAGTCTGATAAAGCCAACAGAACCACATCATCTGCAAAATACAGAAACTCTCAGATCCCCAGAACAGACACCATCTTCACCCCGACTGTGATCCCGTCTATGAATCTTACAAACACGATCGGACACCACTGGAAACCTTGTGCAGCAGCTACAGGAAATATGTTCCATTTTGTGACCAGATGTCTTGCAACAGAACACCATATTCCAGTAGAAACCCCCAAAAGACTCCCCAGAGGCTGCTGCTGTACCAGTATTGAGGGAAAAAACAAGCCACTTCCTGTTTGTAAAATCCCTTTCAGTCTGAGAGAGCAATTGAAAACATTGCAGTTAAACATTAAGAGATTTCCTGCTATAAAGAAACTGTACGTGTATTTATTACTAACGAAAATATGAGGTTAATAGTTAGCCATCATTCATAGTGATGTGAACCTTCAAAGGGAAAGTCACATGAACTTAGGCATAGTTTCACTGCAGATACAACATGGGTCTGAAGAATGGAAGGATCATAGATAAAAGCAATTTCAAATCACCTGAAAATTAGTTAAGATGGCTATCGCTTGCAGTATAAATCTGGGTTCAATAAAATGGATATAACAAACAGTGAAAGCTGATATGCATCCTCATATTCGAGGTAGATCAGGGTGCAGGAGTATGATCTGTTCTACTGTAAAGTAGCTAAAAAAAAAGAAAAAAATAAAACAAGAAAACGTGGCTGTAGGAGCCAAATATTATGCAGCAAGTGGAATTACTATCCACAGTATGGATGTAAGTAAGTTTTTGAACACTGGAGCAAAAACAGGTTGCATGTTAATTGTGGTTGTTGTATGGACTGAAAGAGAGAAGACTTTGTTCACATTTATGCACGAGTGGACCCTCATTTCTGTGAGTTGAACATTCCAGTAGCCGAAAGTAATACACAAATATTCCAGAGGGCCCATTTTCTTATTTCTGTTTTAAACCCTAAATTAAAATCTGGGAAAACTGGCCTATTTCTTCAGTCCCCACTAATACTAAAGATCAGATGGCACCATGTGAAAAACTTTGATGGGCTTGGTTTAATCCCATTTTCAGTTTTTGTGTCTTAAAGTGGTTCATTTCTCTGTTGTTTCAACATCCACTGTTCACTGAAACTCAAAGTAAGACACTTTCAGTCACCTAATCAGACTGAAATCAGTCAATGAATAGTCAGTTAAGTTCTCAGATAAGGAAAACAAGCAACCTGTTTTGAGACACTTCATAGGAAAAAACACAGACAACATAAACATAATATGACCAACTGTTAGAATAACAAACTACAACTCATCCTTCCTATATTGCTGGATTTAATCTGTTATACGGACAGTCTCAGTGTCCCCCTGAAATTATGCAGCCTACTATTTCATCATGTTATTATGTATAATTTATCATTTCACAGTTATGTCAAGTATATTATTTTAGGATAATATTTGATTTTAAAGTGTAACAAACAGATCGTTGCAGGTGTCTAAACTGTATTTTTTTCCCCAAATGGCCGCCCTTGGCCCCGTCCTATGTCCTGAATCTCCTAGACCTCATGACGTCCAACATCTCAAGGGACAGAAAAGTCCTCATACAACCTTTGTTGTCTCCAGACGACAACCACAGGAACTGGAAACACACACAGGAGTCGACATATTATGTCACCTTTTCGTGTCCCAATTTACTCCCTTTTGTATGGAGGCATTGATTGTTTACTAAAATTTATCATGAGCCAAATCTTTCCCAGTTTCCTGCAGATATGCTGGCCGGTGAATGAAAGAACAGGATGTCGTCAGCTGCTATCTAATGTAAAGTTTTGGGACAGATTTTTTGAAAGGGGCTGAAGAAATGGCGGGAGGAGCAGGGAGGAAGGCAGCCTTCGAATCTGTGTGGACTTCAGGACAAACACAGGAGGTTTCTGGCACTGACCGAACTGTATTTCCAGTAAAACGCTTTCTTGGAAATAGTCTAATACTAATGCAAAATATGCATGTGCAGCTGTAGCACGCACGCACATAGAAACACACACACACACGCATTTTGATCCATGATGACTGCCATCTGGCCAAGTCATGAGCATAATTGTAAGCCAAACTAAGAGTTGACTTTAATGTGTTGTCGTAGAAACTGTCTCTAAGGCCATCAAACCCTGCAGAACCCTCGACATGCTTCAATTTCCTTCTCAAACTGACATCTTTCTCCCCACTGCTGCCGCTGCACTGAACCCCTTTAGCCTTCCACTCCTCTTTCACATTCATACCTTCCTCCTGACTTTAGCCCCCATGTGGTCCATTCCTCTTACAAAAGTCATGCCATCTTGGTTTTATCTTTGCTTTGGCCATCGCCCAAGCACGGAGGGCCCCAGCCCCCCCGCCAGAGCTCTATAGGCTGAGCAGTTATATTACAACTCCACTCTTACCACAGGGTTCAGTGACTCCTAGTCACCTTAGCTTGAACTCAACCTAGACGCTGCAGATACTGTATGAGACAAGACCAATGGGGATTGAAAAACAGCAGAGAAGTTGTGTTTTGCTGCAGTTGTTTGTCTTTTTGTGAGTCTGTCAAAAGAGCCGTGGATTAAAATGTTCAGGGAGCTCTAATGTAGCGAGGCATTTCTTTTTCTGCCCTTTCCCAACGTCTGCAAAAGGCCAGGAAAATCAGCTGAGGTTATGGGGTGTCATTTGGACACTTTTGTTCTCCTAATGCACAAATGTCAGGTTTGTTTTATGATCCTGGACACCGAGGGACAATTACTAGACAGCCGGTTAAAGTGTGACTGCTGAGACGGCTTCTTTAGCAAAGATTTTCTTCAAGACTAGAAAACAAAAGCAGTCTTACTCATGTCATCCTCGTGGTAGATTATGGAGTGATGATCTGTCGGGTTGCTGGTGTATCTATAGGCTGGTTCTACATGGAAAGTCCCATTGTCAGTGTGGATGGTTCCCTCAAACTGACCCCGTAAGACGGATCCATGGCAGGATGAACCATGTTCCCCTGAAAGTCCAGGTCAAGAGAGATTACATGTCAAGGTTGGAGAGATGAAACTGAATAAGAGATAACAGAAAACTAACAAGTAGAGACAGACTGATAGAGTGAACAGATAAAAAACCTGTAGACTAGAGGCAGCAGTCAGAGTTAGAGGAAGTGTGAGAAAGCTATGAATTAACATTAATTAACATTAAATCTGGGGGTTCCAGGAGGTTTTACTTTAATCAGAGTGTTTTTCCACAAGATGTTTATCATAATGTCTTATCCAAACTAGAAGAAAAGATTATGGATAACTATTGTGATTAAAATCCCGCTTCGTTCATTCATTCATTAAACATTTGAAAGCTCATCTCATGTGTACCAAAATTGCATATTTAGAAGTTTTTTTTCATGAAAATAATTTCACCATGCCTTAAAATGGCTTAAACATAATTTTACAGTGTTGCTTCCTCTAGAATCTGCAGATTTTTTTAAAGGCCCGACCTCCATCTACAGTTCTGCTCTTCTGTTTGCTGCAGCTCAAGCACACCAGCTCACCTTCAGCTCTTTTCAAACACTGTAAAGCTACTCTCTGCTGCACAGTAGGAAGTTATAACTGGAGTTATTCAGCCACTCAAGTTTGAACCAGATTATGAAGAAGAATCCCATCAAGCTGGAAATGTTCCCACATTTGCCAACATTACCTACAAGTTCCAATAATATTTGAAAGAAAACATTTTAATCTGATGTTCAAAGAATGTTTTAAGGATATTTATCATTTAAAATAATGTTTCTGTGAGGTCAAAAGTTGACTTAGAACGTTTTAACATTCAGGAGATGTTGTCTGGTTAAGCTATATGATAACAAAAGAAGAATGTTTTCAAACCAACATTCAAAAAAATGTTTTCTAAATCTTAGCGAGGCCTCAGTAGAAAGAATGTGTTTTAGTAAAAGATTCCTGTAATTTGATACATTAACAAGATGGAACATTTTACCTGCAATATTCTGAGGATGTTTAGGGGATGTTATTATTCAGAGCAGAGCTACATAAAAAAAAATAACACAAAGGAAGAACGTTCTCAGCACAACATTCATAAAATGTTTGAAGAACATCTTAGAGTGAGAACGTACGAAAGAACGAATCGTAGAGAACGTAATCCTGCCTTTAAGAAGAGCATTCTGGGAATGAAAAGAAAACATCCAGCTTAGAACGTTACTAGAACTTTACCAAACTTTCTTAAAATGTTTTCAGAACTAGACGACATATAAGATCGGTCCATTGCAGCTGTAAGAGGAAAATACTCAGCTGTGGTGTTGACTGCTTATTTCTCTTATGATGTGTCAATATTTTTTTTCAAAAAACACAATATCGACCCATTAACAAGAATTAAAAAACAATTAAAAACTTGATTGATTTTCATTGTAGGAGGTCTTTAACTGCTTCCATCCAGGAGGTCCCATTACCAGGACCAGGAGGTATCTGTGTAATGACACCCCACTTTGAGTGACAGCTTTGATTTGGCAGAAGAAAAAATGTGACTTTTTGCAGGAGTTTTTCAAAACTCATAACAACATTTATTGTATTTCAGTCTCATCTATAGAGCCCAGTGTTTTGGGGGAAATTAAAAAAAAAATAGCCCGAAGCTCAAGAGGTAATAGCTTGTAAATTGTCCGTTAATTTGATTCAAAGGTAGGTAAATTGTTTCCAGCCCCACAGGAGGCCAGATATTGGCATCATACCCACCCCATAGAGTTCCTGAGTATATGTGGGAGAGGTCAGCCGATGTGGAACCATTTTCACTGACCACCCGGAATTTTTCGGAGAATTCTACTGCATTTTGTCTCAAAAGCAGACGGAAAGTTCTGGGGGGGAAACAAAAAACACAAAGAGCTTAGAGATCAAAGCAGCACTCAGAGCTTTGTAGTGTTCTGGGAAGTGAGTAGATCCATAATCAGCTGGAAAATACGGACTAATAACTAACTAATGGTTGACATGTTTTATTGGTTTGGGAACAAAAAGTTTGCTCAAACAGAAATAAACCAAATATTCAACCAAACTGTGCTGTAGAAGCAGCTGCCCAAGTTAGACAAAAGTGAATTTACCTGTGAAAAGCAGTGAAATCCAAATGCAGAGTATAATCCTGAGATTGTGCAGCTCTCTTGGCTCTCAGGTGCTTCCTGTGAAGGTCGTCCCTGTCGTATGAGAGGCCCTCATAATACTTTATATATGGACTGATGCTACTCACAGCACCTGGTGGAGAGAAGAACAGTTCATTTACAGGACAAAGGCATCATTTTTAATCAGATTTATTGTTTCCACTTCATAATAGAGTTCTTCTCTAAATGTTTTTAATGAATATTTGCTCTAATTTTGTGTTTACTCATCTCCGTTGTGAATGTGTTACTGAGTTTGGAGAGTTCTGCATTTAGTGGATTAAAATATTGAAAATTCACCCATTACCGCTGTTCTGCATTTAGTGGATTAAAATATTGAAAATTCACCCATTACCGCTGTTCTGGGCCCTGCTGGTTGTGTGCTTTCCTTTTCATGGTGAACCCTTGTAGCCTCGGTGTGGGGGGATGGTTTGGACAGACTTTGAATAAACCAGCAAGAGAGCATTCCTCAGACCCCACCTGTCTCCAATAATGCATGATTGTCTTGGAGCTCCAGATCTGCACTCCAGCCCTTGTTCCTTTCCCCGCCTACTGCCGTACCTGATTGGGCCACGCCCAGTTCCCTCCACCAACCAGACTGCAGCAATCACCACACCTGGGGTCTAAATGTGCAGCCAACCTCAGCTCAGGGGGCTGTGATTTAATGTGAGCAGGTCTCCTTAATGCCTCTAGTCTTTGTGTTTCGTGTCGATATATAACTTCTGTTAGCAGCTGTCTAACTTAGAAGTTACTCGTGTTCTGTGTTTACTGCAGCTATCAGGAAATGGTTACTTGCTCTGAGGAAGTTGTTTATTTTTTGAATTTGCACACGTGTTAATTGCTTCTGTTAGTTGCATGGGTGCTGCTATTGTGTCTTCAAATTTGACTAAGGAGTTTCACTTGTTTTGTTTGAGCTAATTTTGTAACTCTGTTAGCCTTCATTTTGTTTTTATTGGTTATTTGATTTATCAATGCCCTTTCTTGTGGTATTATCACCTTTCGTTTGTAAATTGCTTTACTAAACCAAGAACACCTGGTTTTGTTATCTTTCTAGCTGACCCCAGACAGCTGGTTTGTAACAACCACACTGAAACGAATCGGAATCAAAAAGCATTTATTGTAACTGTAAACTCTGCTTGCAAATAAATTAGCAGTATGACTCCTCTTGGTCCACAGTCAATGTGAAAATTAAGACACAGGACATTTAATATTCAAAAAATACGCTAAAAATAAATGCTTTATTGGACTTTTTTAATCTTCAATCAGCATATTCGACTGACATGAAATCTGCAGGGCACATTTATGCTCCCTTTGGAAATAACATTAAACACAAAGTCAATCCAGACTCTCTTTAGAGATTTTATCCTCTTATGGCATCAAACCAAAGTCTGACCACCCCAAACTAATCTGCCATCGGCTAAGTGCAGACTGTGATTTCAGCCGGAGAAGACTTGAGAGAGGTTCGTTCTTTCCTAAACACTATATTATTAGTCATCGTTGCCCCTGCTGAGTGAATCTCTCTTTACTAATCCCTTACTAAGCGACTGCACCCCATTAATCATAACTTAGTGGAGCAAACGTCTGCATCGATGTCGAGTTCTGCATGAAGGCACCTTTTTTTGTAGCATTCCTGAGAAGACAGGCTGAAACGTGTCCGAGCCCAGAAGAGACCGTGTCCACCAGAGCCAAATTTCAGTTTTCAACACACACTCACACACACAAACACACACAGAGGGCTACTACAAACAAACACACTTATTGAGGCTGCAGTGTGAGGAAATACCTCCTCTTCAGATACACAAACACAGACACACTACCTGTAATCCACTCGTGGCAGTCGAGCCACAGCAGCAACAGCAGCAGTAGCCCGTAGTGTTGAACCCCCATAGTTTCCTTATTGCTGTGTTTTTGTTTTCCTTCCCTCTCACAGTTTTTTCTTTCTCCTCCTTTCTTCACGTCTTTCTCTCTTTTTCATCCCTTTTTCTCTTCACTTCTCTTCCTCACCAGCCTCGTACCTGTGGTCTTCCCACGCTGGAATGTGACTAGTTAAAACGTTCAAGCCAGAACTCTGAACACCGACACGGCAAAGAGGCATATTCAGACTTGTTTGTTAGCATGTTAGGAGTTACCGTCGCAGCTACAGGGAGAGTTTGCAATAAAATTAGATGATGATGAACTGCTAAGATAGTGAGGATGGGGCTGGAAAGATTAGTAGCTGTAATTTAGGCTTATCTCAAATTTTTGGATGTAGAAATCTAAATCTAAGCATTTTGTTTTCATTTGCTTTGAAGAAGTTGATCTGTGATGTACAGAACAAGACATTTATGAAAGAAGTTGTTGTTTCGCCAAGTTTTTCATGAAAAAACCCCAAACTGATCAACAAAACTTATACACCCTTGTGAGAAATTGAACAAACATCTTGGAGGGAAGTTTCTAAAATCTAATTTCCATTGCTCTGGTTAGACTTGAGCCAGCTCTGCCAAAAAGGTTGAGTGACAAATTCTCCATTTGAGTTAATCCATGCTCTGGTCAGCTGCGACTTTAAATCACAATGGTCAGATAATGTGAGCAGCACACAGACACTCCTTCAACCAGTGACTGTAAATGTTCTTCAAATGCAGCTTTATTTCAATGACTCGATGATGACCGAGCTGGATTTTGGCAGCTGGATACTGGTATGTCACTTTAATCCACACAACTCCACAGTTTGTCATCTAAGAAACTGTTCCTAGCAGCTCTGGATGGACGTCATGCATTTAAATGTCACTAAACCCTTCAGGACGACTGGGATGAGCTCATTAAGTCTCAGATGTGTGACTCTTAAATGGCTTGAGAATACTGATTTATGGCCCCACTATGATCTGCCCATTATTTCCATTACAGTGCTCAGTTGGTTGTTTCATGGTGTTTATTCTGTTGTAGAGATGCAGAATGTTGGAAAAACAAGTATTCCCCTATGTTATGAAGAATGAATAAAACTTCTCACATCTTCATATCCTGCCTAGACGTTGACCAACTGGAAGATCTTGGATGTTTTGAGCTCTCAACAGCAAAGAGGCGATGGCTCCTAATCTCTGGAACAGTTTTAATGTGAGAACTGATTCGATTCTTGAAACCTTTTAGGTCACTGCTGAAGACTCATATCTTCTAGTTGGTAAAGCTTGACACCCTGACTTCATTTCTTATTTAGTTGTATCTTTTGTTCTTGTTGTTTTATTGTCTTTTCGTAAGATGCATGTTTTGTTCTGTCTTGTGAGTTGCTATGTTAAACTGCACATTCCTTTTACCTCAATGCAGTATTATTTATCACTACTGCAGTCACTTTACCGCTGCCATAATCACTTCATTCAAACCAAAATTTACAAATGCACAGATCACGGTGTCAGTCTAAGTATGCATATTTATTTAAATTGCTATAGTTTTTCTACATTTTGTCCATTTGGTTAAGGAGGATCAGTAAGAATTTGATTTTACAGTGCAGCTGGTGACAATAAACCTCTTGAATCTTGAACTCTTGCTGTTTTAAATGTGCTTTATGAATAAATTTGACTAGATTTGACTTGAATATTGCAAGGATGTGAGAAATTTAAAGGCTTGTACCAAATTTCATCACATTAGAATAGTTGAGACAGTTTCTTCAAGCCACAAATGTGACCCTACTGGTGGCACTGGAGGAAAAGTTGGGGGACTTCCTCAGTCATGCAAACTTTAATGCCAATTCATCCGTCATTACTTAAGACATTTAAGTCTTAACCAAACTATCAGCCCGACTTTGTGTGTTGCACCACGACAAGCGATGACGCTGCCAAAAGCTAAAATATTTCAACTGTGAATAATATTCTCTAAATGCCTCCCACGGGTCTGATTATGAATCCTTTTGGTAGAAAAAGTGCTGAATTGGTTCTAAATATGAGAAGGAAGTAATCATTTGCCTGACTCACACTGTGTGAAAGGCCTCGTTCTAAACAAAGTGTGACACTTTTAGATAATTGGAGGAACAACAACACAAGAAGAGGAAATGTGACCTCACCTTGGCTGAAATGAGGTAAACTGAAACAAAGGTTTTTGTCACTGAAAAAAAAGCCGCCTCTTTTACTTCTGCATGAATAAATAGACGCAAGCCCCCGACAGTTTGCACAATGTGATATTTTACGGAGAATATTACATAATTTCTCCTCATCTGTACATGTGTGTGTTTCCTGTTAAGAGATAAGCTCCGTCAGGCTGCATTAGAAACAGACAGCAGCTGAAAAATGAACATATTTGCAGATTTACAGGCTTTCTTTGCTGCAGAAGTTCACAGCATATCTTTCAAATGTACAGCCAAGATGGTGAAACTGTGCAGAAAGTATCACCACAGCGAACCGTTGCTCCCACATGAGCGGAAATACTCCTTGAACTGCACTAAATCACTGATTCTCCCGTGAAATCACCAAAACTATGAGTTCTGTGTGTTTCAGATTGATGTATTTCAATAAAAAACATCAAGAATTTACCACTGGATCGTCTAACTTCACAATTTTGTGTTGGTGAGGATAATCTAGTCTTGCAGCCACGAGAAAGATCCTTCATCCCATCTGCTGTAGGACTGAACAACATCAGCATCAGTGGCTGATAATAGCAGATACTGGACTCATATCACCCCAAAACATAACAATTTGAACAGCAATTCTTGCACTGCTGCATCTTTGCACTCTTTATACTTATTTTCTATTCTCATTTCTCATTCCTGTACATATTGTAAATATTATTACTACTACTTTATTATTATTTTATGACTATTACTATGTTTATTGCTACATAAGCTGTAACAATGTGAATTTCCCCTGGCGTGGGGACAAATAAAGGACTATCTTATCTAAAACAAGAATCGAGCACATGCAGTGTTGCATCTTCTGAAGTGTTGATAAATAACATGCAATAAAAAATTAAATGCTTTTAAAGTTTGGTCATATATTAGCTTGAATGCTTTCTAAAGCTCATGGTGATGAAGATCTCAGTGATTTGTGGTCTCCGCTGCCTTCTCTGAGCTCCAAAGGAGGATTTTCAGCGACTGTTTGACGTCCTGCAGCTCCTCATTGGAGCCAAACACATCAGATGGGATTAAGATTTGTTAGAATTTATAAGCAGCTGTGATCCAAATTAAATATTGTTACATGTCAGCACTGACTCTGGTTTTTCCTCCTGCAAAGATTAAGGCATGTTTTGTATTCTTAGTGTTACAGACTTTTCTGTGTTTTCTGAATGTTTGGGTACATCATTTATTTATTATCTATTAAAAGTGACATTTTAGAGATTTCACAGCATTTTAAATCAACCCATACTGTACACAGAGCACTGTAAAATAACATCCGGTTAAACATTGAACAAAAACTAATTATTATTTATAAAAATACAGATTTTTCATGTGGACATTTCATATAGTTCTGGCCTGTTTATTTTTCTTTTCTTTCACAGTCAACATGTAAATTAATATTTTTTCTGTTTATCTATAATTTAACAAAATGAGTAAAATCTATAAAATAATGTTTAAAAAATGATCAATGATTTTTGAATCTTTAATTTATATACTGTACATTTTCTTTCATAAAACAAAAAAAATCTGCTGTTAACTGTATTTTTATAGTTAAATAATGCAAAAAACTAATTGTTATTTGTAAAAATACAGATGGTTTCATGTGGACATTATGTACAGCTGTAGGCTGTTGTGTTTTGTTTCTTTTTTACAGACAAAATGTAAATAAATATTTTTGGTGATTTTCCAAGTTATTTTCTGTAATTTAACAAACCAGCCATAATCTGCAAAATAACAGTTAGAAATTATTTAACATTTAATCCTTAATGTATATACATTTTCTTTCAAATAACGGCAAATATCTGTAAAGTAATATTTTTCAGTGATTAAAATCTGTACAGTTTTGACCTGTTGTTTTCCTTGTTGTTGTTTTTTTGTTTGTTTTCTTACAGTCGACATGTAAATTAATGGTTTTTTTTTATGATTCCATACATTTTTATCTATAATTTAACAAAGAAGGGAGCATCTGTAAAATAATGATCAACCATATTTGATATATGTACAGTACATTTTCTTTCAAATAACAGCAAATATCTGTAAAAGAATGTTTTTTGTTGATTTAAATAGGGTTAAAAACTATGTAATTTTGCAAGACAACATTGCAAGAATAAAATTATTATTTGTAAAAACTGAATATTTTTTTCATGTAGACGTGTACATTTCTGACCTGTTTTTTACAGTCAAAATGTAAATAAACACTATTTTTGTTATTATTTATAATTTACCAAGCCATAATCTGCAAAATAATCATTTAATCCTTAATATATACACATTTTCTTTCAAATAGGATCAAATATCTGTACAATAATTATAATTTTTCTCAATTTAAATATAGCAAAAACGGTAAAAACTGTGAAAATAATAGCAAATACCTGTAAAATAATTATTTTTTTGCGGTATAATGTTATGGTCACACATTGCAAAAGAACAAATTACTATTTGTAAAACTACATTTATTTAACATTGATGTATTATTTAAGTATTGGCCTCATTTCTACTGTGATTATGTAATTTAATACTTTTTTCTGTGAATTTACTAATGATTATCTGTTTTTTAAACAAAAAAAGGAAAATCTATCAAATAGTGAATTGTTTCAAAAAAACGGTGATATAAACAGAGTGATTCTCATTCTAAGACTCACTACTCAGTGTTTTAACTCACTTTAGTAAAAATACTCCTCAGTCCTGTAAAATAAATCCTTTGTAAATCTACTAGAACCTGTGACTTTCAGACAGTACCCGTCTGGGGTCCTGTGCTCTATAATATGGATTTAAGTTGATTCAGGGAAAAGTTCAGTTTCATTTCTCAGGGGTCTCTTCAGCTTCATCTTTGAAGTTCTGTAACTACGTCTTTGATCTTTCGAGGAGGTTTGAAGGAATCCAGAGTCTGATCTCTTAAGCATCTACACTGGAAAAAATGCTCCTCTCAAAACAAGAAAAATAAGCTTATTTCAAGGAACTTTTACCTTGAAATAAATGAAAAAATCTGCCAATAGAACAAGTGAAAAATGGCTTGGTGAGATTTCTTGAAATAAGATATGATATTTAGAATATTGAGATCTTAAAATTAGCTGGGAAAACTTATTTTAATCTATATTTTACCAGGATTGTCAAGCTTAGGTGTCTTAAAATAAGCCACATATGCTATAAAAAAGAAGCAGTTTTTCACTCAAAAATAGATTTTTACTTTCATGAACCTCCTAATTTGAGATGTATTAACCCTCCTGTTGTCTTCATTTATGGGCACCAAAAAATATTGTTTCCTTGTCTGAAAAAAATTCCCAAAAATTCTGCAAAAAAATCCCCCAAAATTCAGAAAATTTGCAAAACCTTCAGGAAGAAAACTCCAATAATTCCTTAAAAGTTTCCCTTCAAAGTTTTATTTAAAAAAAAAAAGAAAGAAAGAAAGAAACCAAATTGGACAAGAAAATTCTTGTAAATATTTTCAAAAAATCTTTCAAAAAAGCCTAAAAATATCTAAAGTGATTCCATATATATCAGTAAAACTTCTAATATTTTCTTTAAGAACATTCACATAAAAATCAACCAAAATCCAGTGAAATTCGTTGGGTTTTGGTTGATTTTTTTGTGAATGTTCTTAAGAAACATTTTTAACATTTCTTTTTTTCCACCAAAAAATGTTCAAAGATTTCCCAAAAATGTTGACATCAGAAGTTTCACTGTGAAAATATTTTTCTGCACATTTTCAAACCTTTAAATGGGTTAATTTGACCCACAGGACGACACGAGGATTAAATTTATTTTGAGTTTTCTTGTAAAATTCAACTCAAAACAAGATAATTTCAAGATTGTTTGACTTAACAAGATATTTAAGATGCATTGTCTTAAAACAAGTCCCTCCATCCGCTGAAATGTCACTTGTTAAGTGAATTTATCTTAAATCAAGGATGAGACATGTTGACTACAAATAAGACAAATAGACTTGGTAACATTTAGAGATTTGCAGTGTATGATCCGATGGCCATAAAGTCGATGATATAACTTCTTCACTGATACTGAGGTGCAGCAGGTCGTCCCCATCCATGCCAGGGTTCATGCTGTGGGGCTGCAGACAGATTCTTGGCCTGTGAGGCTACTACAGACTGCATACTACACCAGCCAGTCCCTGCAGGTTAATGTTTCACAGCCTGGTTTGAGTTTAACCTCCCCCATCCCTTAATCACTCACTGACAGCCTCCCCCCCAAAAACCTCCCGCTGCTCACCGATTGGATGAGAAAAATCACCCGGATCCAGGCTATGACATCACACACTCGGACACACCCACAGCACACACACACACACACACACACACACACACACACACACACACACACACACACACACACACACACACACACACACACACACACTCACACACACACGACTACTAGACACTCTCTCTCACTCACACACACACACACACACACACACACACACGACTACTACACACACTCTCTCTCTCACACACACACACACACACACGACTACTACACACTCTCTCTCACACACACACACACACACACACACACACGACTACTACACACACACACACTCTCTCTCACACACACACACACACACACACACACACACGACTACTACACACTCTCTCTCACACACACACACACACACACACACACACACGACTACTACACACTCTCTCTCTCACACACACACACACACACACACACATACACGACTACTACACACACACTCTCTCTCACACACACACACACACACACACACACACGACTACTACACACTCTCTCTCTCTCACACACACACACACACACACACACACACACACACACACACACACACAGACTTACATAGATATACATGTATGTATAGATAGCTGTATATTACTATATGGAGTCAACTTGCCAATACAGTCTCTCCTAAAAGTACGCAACTCAACATCCACACGTGTCCTTGAGGCTGTCAAAGTGCAACAGAGTTCAATTCTAGTAACTTTTTTTAATAGGCATTTATCATCTTAAGCGGAATAATGTCAGACAACATGAAAGTAAAATGTCAAATTAGCAGTTGTACATTAAACATCTGCAACTTTTATACTTTCTGAACAACAACATACATTTTACATGATGAAGTTGTGGTTTTTATGTCAGTTTTTCATGCACAGACTATCATAACAGTTCTTATATGGAGGCAGTCTCACTAAAAGTACACAACTCAACACCCACGTGTCCTTTAGACTGTCAAAATACAAGAGTTCAATGTTTGGTTCATTTTTAGTGACTTTTTAGTGGATTTTCACCATTTTCAATGCAATTATGTCAAATAACATTAAAATCAAATGTCAAATTAGCAGTTTGAGATCATGCATCAGCAGCTTTTAGTTTTCGATGTGGAATTTTATGCTTAATATGATGAATGTGCGCTTTTAATGTCAATTTTGTGTTGTACAGATTGTCAAAGTGCAACAGTTTGCAATGTCTGATTAGTTTTTAATGCGTTGTCACCATTTTAAGTTAAATTTTGTCAAATAGCATGGCAGTAAAATGTCAAATTAGCAGTTTTACTTTGAAGACCTGCAACTTCTGCAGTTTCTGAATGGAATTTTAAACGTTAAATGACAAATGTGTGCTCATCTGTGCTAAACTAAAAGTACACAAATGAGGACCCATGTGTGTCCTTCAGGTTGTCAAACTGCAGCAGAGTGATGTTTGATTCACCCCTAGTGAGTTTTGCTTTTGTCACGGAATTGTCTCAAACCACAGGGAGTTAAAATGTAAAATCAACAGCTGAACATTAAACATCTGCAACTTTTACAGCTTCTGAATAGAATTTTACACTTTACGTGATAAATTTGTGCTTTTTATGTCAAATTTTTGATGCACAGATTACCACAACATAACACCTTTATGGAGGCAGTCTGACTAAAAGTGCACAATTCAGCGCCCACATGTGTCCGTCAGGCTGTCGAAATACAACAGTGTTTGATGTTTGACTCATTTTTAGTGAGTTTTACCATTTTAAGTTGAATTATGCCAAACAACGTGAAAGTAAAATGGTAAAAAATAATGTCAAATTAGTAGTTTTACATTAAATACCTGCAACTTTTATACCTTTTGAACAAAAAATTACACTTCACATGATGAATTTGTGCTTTTTATGTCAATTTTACATTGCACAGATTGTCCAAGTGCAACAATTTATTCATTTTTAGTGAGTTTTGATGTTTTATGTGGAGTAATCTCAGACAGCTTGAAAGTAAAATGTTAAATTAACAGGAGTATGTGAAATACCTGAGAGTTTTTTGGCTTCTGAATGAAATTTTAAACTTTACATGATCAGTCTATTGCTTTTATGTCAGTTTTACCTTACAGATAACTGTAAAGCAATTCCTCTATGTAGTCAATTTGCAAATACAGCCTCATTAAAAGTATGCAACCGAACACCCACGTATGTCCTTCAGGTTGTTCCAGTGCAACAGAGTTCAATGTCTGAGCCATTTCTAGTAAGTTTTGCCATTTTACATGGAATTATCTGAAACCACATGGAAGTAAAATGTTAAATCAACACCTGTACATTAAACATCTGCAACTTCTGCAGCTTCTGAATGGAATTTTACACTTTACATGATGGATTTGGGCTGTTTACATCCATTTTATCCACCTCTAGGTATATCTGACACATAAGCTTGTTGTTAATTGTTAAGGGCAGTTTGATCAGCAGATTTACAGTCAGGATTTCTGTCTTTCTGCTGGTGCACAGATCTGAGCTGCCATGTCGAGACAATTTCCTAATTTCTTTAGAAATGTATTTTCTCCTTAGTGATGAAAGGTTTTCAAAATGAGCACCAGTTTTGTTTATTTTTAATCAGTTTTTGCTATTTTATTTAAGTGATATTGTCTCAAACCACACAGGAATAACTTGTCAAATCAGCAGCTGTACATTAAACATCTGCAGCTTTTACAGCTTCTGAATTCTGAACTATGGAGAGGTTTCTCTTGAACATTGACATTTAGACCAAGATTTGACTAAAACACAACCTGAATGTTTTTCTTGTGAAATAGAATTCAGTCTCAGAATTTTACGTCAGGTTCCTAGTCGCCTCATTTAGCACATTTTAAAGAGCTACGACACCAGATTCTTGATGCAGAGGAAACGTTTAGATGTGAAAACTGTCCCTCCTGTGTGCTTCCTACATGCTTGGAGCTCAGCTCTTCTTACTCAGATGCCAAACTGTTTGCTAGCAAAGAAAAATAGAAATAAATTACGTCCAGACCGCACTGCTGTAACCGATCCCGTCAGCTCTGGGAACATGTATGGATTCATATTCTCCTTCCCAGTCGAAGGATGTTCTCATGAGGTTCGACTGAGAAGTTTACATGGGGGTGGGGGGTTCTGGTTGCGCTTTGAGGCTAATTCAAACCAGCACTACACATAACATCCAATCTGACCCCAACAAATGTCTGGTGCTTAGTGCCAGACAAAGGATCATGGGATAATTGGTGCGACTGCAGGTCTCCATTGGTTCTCGGAGGGTTCATAGGCTATGGGAATTATCAAATCACATCGTTCTGCTGACATAGCAAGTGTTAACCCCTTCACAGACCTGACCCACTTCACAAAGGGCCACAGCTTTCCCTTTCTTTACACCAGCCGCCGCACAATATCCAGTCTGTGTCATTGTCCATAATGAGCACGTTGTGTCCGAGGCGTTGACATAGACGTGAGCTGAGCAGATGGGCAGGCTGCCATCCATCTCCGTCTGAGCATCTGACAGCTCAGAGTGAGACATTCAGTAAGACTGTGTGCTTTTACATCAGGATAATCCAGATTAAACATGTTGCAGTGACCCTTCTTTGCATTCATCACAATTAAAGAAAGCAGCTCTTAGAAAAGAATGTTACCCTAATGCAGTGTTTGGTCATGTGTAGCTGTATTTGGAGGTAATTTGACAGGTTTTATTACAGTAAACATACAGGTGCAGCTTCTACTTGCAATCTAACAGCTGATGCATCAAAGTTTCCCTGCATCTGTCCATCCACTTGTAATGCAATGCCTCCCTCTACAGAAAGCTCTGGATAATTAAGCCTAAAGATGGTGGTTTGCCCTATAAGGTCGCAGCTTCTGTTGTGTCTTTTGCTTAAATCTTTAACATTCATGTCTTTTTTAATGCTATTCAAAGAATTTGCGCTTTGATAAATGATAAATATCACGTGCAAATAATACCTCTCACATTCTCCACATGAAAATACCTCAAATCTCTAAATATTTCACTCAACCTAGAACACTTAGACCTCACACAAATCTTTTATTTTTTATTTTTGTTTTATTCCATCTCAGAGCACAAGGTCGTGACATTAAAATATCCCCAAAACAAAAAATCTAGACGAGGCCTCTTCACCAGCAGATCTACTGTCTGCAGCGATAGGAACACCATCTGCCAATGAACACGACGATAAACTGCATTTGATATGACTCTGAAGCAAAAACAAAACGCTGATACTGAAGCACATCCAATAACCTTGACACGTCTGGGAATGCAGCAGAGTCACGTTGAAATGTCTGATTTAATGTTACAGTTTGAAAAGAAGAAGAAGAAATGATAAAATATTCACTCTGGAGAACATTCTTCACTGTTCCCACTAGATATAGAAACTTTACACGATGAATTTGTGCTTTTTGTGTCAATTTTCCACAGTTATTTCTCAGAAAAGAACACTCAATGTACTGTTATGCAATACAACATTCATTTGGAGCTCTATCAAACACGAGGCTCAACATTTACTGTCAGTGGTTGTTTGGCTTTGTGCTAGAGAGGATTTCTTCACTGTACACTAGTTATGCTCTACAAGACATTTTCTTTACGTTTGTGATAAAATACTAGAATCCCAATCCCAGTTGAAGTCACCATGTGAAGGCATCTCGGACTCTGACGTTTGATTTCTGAATGCAAAGAAGAAAGAAACGCTTCACTCTCACTTCTCTTTAATTGTTGAGCAATTATTATGGAGCTATTTGAAAGAAAAAAGAAAGAAAAATTTGTTTGTGACACATTTTCACATGGTAATCAACACAGCAGCTGATTGCTAAATGTAAATAGATAAATGTGGTCAGAGGAAGTAGTGAAATAAGAAAGACAGATGCTTTAGAAGTGTGGCAGTGTAAATTTATAGATGTGAATTTGCTTGGTTTGCATAGTTTATAGACTCTGCAAAAAGTGAAAATTTAAATAACAAACTGAACCTCCTTCTCTTTGACGCACACTATCATTCAAAAGTCTGGGGTCACTTAGAAATGTCCTTATTTTTGAAAGAAAAGCAATTTTTCAATGAAGATCACATTAAATGAATGATAAATCTAGTGTAGACATTGTTAATGTGGTAAATGACTATTCTAACTGGAAACAGCTGATTTTTAATGGACTATCTCCATAGAGGTACAGAGGAACATTTCCAGCAACCATCACTCCTGTGTTCTAATGCTACATTGTGTTAGCTAATGGTGTTGAAAGGCTCATTGATGATTAGAAAACCCTTGTGCAGTTATGTTAGCACATGGATAAAAGTGGGAGTTTTCATGGAAAACATGGAATTGTCTGGATGATCCCAAACTTTTGAACAGTAGTGTATTTATAAAGTACACATAAGATGATATAATAAAAAAAAGCTGATGTTAAACAATTGGTGAATTCAGTGCAAAATGATCTTGTATATATGCAACAGATCATTTTCTCACAGAATTGTCACATTAAGCCTTTGTGTAATGTCTGGATCTTGAATCGGAAGCAGCTGAACGGAGCTCTGTCGTTTGTCACTTTATTATCTTCACCTGTGCTTCTCCTGCTGTGACGAGTCAAAAGGTCTTCAGTAAAAACAAGAGCCATGAAACGTGGTCTGTTTTCAGCGTGATGAAGGTCAGAAACACTGCGGTGTTACTGTAGATAAATGAGTCTGCGAGCAAACTTTAATACCTTTAGTAAATTCAAACTTTTTAAAAACATAAGCTTAAGTACTATAAATGTGCTCAAATTGTGTCTCACTTGTGTGTCTTTCTCTGCTATTTTTAACTGTTGTAGAGTGAACAAGGCAATAAAAAACTAACAAAAATGTTTTAAACATTTGATCTGTAATTAACAGAAATGCCAAATTCAAACTAAATGGTTATGATCTATGAAAGTTTGAGAATCCTGTAGCTCATTTTCATTGTTTTCCAGTCAGCTCATTATGAATATAGCTATATGGTGTCTGGTCTGTTACTGCAGAATTTCCACTTGCAACAAAAATAGAACAAATCTGGACCTGTTTGCTGCTGATCATCTTAAAAATTGTGATATTTCTCATTTTTAAGAGATAATTATTGTAAATGTGATGTTAACCAAAGTGCATGTAACTTATGTCTTCCTCTCCTTAAATGTAAGAGAATGACTGAACTAAAGCACAACTATGAGGCAGTGTTGTAAATATTAGTCATGTTAATGGCAGCATTTTACAAGTTTAGATGCAGTTGTGAGACAAAATGAGATTCGTAGAGGAACTTTACTGGTTATTTCCATAGTTTTCAAGTCGGCCCATCTGCTCTGTGAACAAAAATATTAACACGCTACTGTCTTGGCCACCTCCAAACAGTCCATGCAGTTAGAAGTCGTGACAGTGAAGCTGGGTTGTTATGGATGTTTTATCACAGAAAATGACATCCTGCTGCTGCTGCCATTATCTGGATCTTCCTTCTGGAAGACAATGATGTCCATGAGCTCATCCAGGCCTCGTCCAGAGAGACATCATAGTTCCTGCATCCGCTCTGTTACTTTGGGTTTTACTTCCTCATAGAGAATAATGCTGGTTTCCTGCTGAAAATCTGCTCTCACACATGACTGGCAGCGGGTCTCTTATTTTACAGGATATAGGTGTGTGTATATACACTACCGCTCAAAAGTTTGGGGCCACTTGTCCTTTTTTTTTTGAAAGAAAAGCTTTTTTTTTCCAAATAAGATAGCATTAAATTAATCAGAAATGCAGTCTAGACATAGTTAATGTGGTAAATGACTATTGTAGCTGGAAACAGCTGATTTTTAATGGAATATCTCCATAGAGGTACAGAGGAACATTTCCAGCAACCATCACTCCTGTGTTCTAATGCTACATTGTGTTAGCTAATGGTGTTGAAAGGCTCATTGATGATTAGAAAACCCTTGTGCAGTTATGTTAGCACATGGATAAAAGTGGGAGTTTTCATGGAAAACATGGAATTGTCTGAGTGACCCCAAACTTTTGAATGGCAGTGTATACCGCCTGTCTATTCTACAGCAAAGCAGTTTTATTTGTGCTTTTCATTCAAGAAAACTCTGTTATCCTTCATACTGTTCAGAATAATCAATATACCAACAACCCAGAGAAGTGTTTTTCATTTTTTTAAATTCAGTAATTACACTAAGATTCCACAACAACACAGAAACATTTGGAAAAAAGCAAACAGAACATTTGAATTCTGCTCTTTTTATGTCTTTTATTGCTGTTTTAAATGACTCGCGTCATTGTTTTAGAAGTTTTTCTCTCATAAGCAAAAGAGGCCTTTGAGAGTTCATCTGCTTCATCAATAAACTACAAATGATCGACTCTTACTTTGAAAACTGCTACTGTGAAAACTGAACAGCTCATTGAGAATAACGGCCGTAAATAAAACACATCTAATGAGTGTGTTGACACCATGTCTGAGGGACCTTAAAGCATTACTGAGTGGTTGAGTAACATCTCCAGTAGTGTCAAAAAACCGCAGAAGAAACCACACAAAGCAAATCCCCTGTGTGTTTCCTCTGTGGAGCGATGAGGCCAGCATTTTCAGTCGCCTCCACATTTTCAAACAATTGTTCATTACGCTCAGCGAGGTTCCTGTTTTGATCTCCCATGGAATTATCTGGATGACCCCAAACTTTAGAATGGTAATGTATATCCACAATAACTAAAGGTTCTGTTTTTTGGGTCAAATCTTCAATAACAACATCTTATTTATTTATGTGTGTGTTTGTTTGTCTGTTTGTTTAACCTTTATGTAACCAGGTAGGTCAACTGAGAACCAGTTCTCTTTTTCAGTGATGACCCGGGCAAGAGGCAGCATAAAAGGACACAAAACAGTGAAGACATATGAAGAAAGAAAAAACAAGAAACGGATAATACAATTATAAATGGTGACATAATAAGAGGTAGATGGCTTGTATTACTGGCTGTACTGAAGTTTGAAATGAAGAGAGGGGAATCAATGAGCTTTAAGAACTGAAAAGAAGAGCAGCCAAAGGAGGGCTTTGGTTGTGAGAAGATTAATGAAGCTACTAGAGCACAGACTGCCATTTGTGTTGTGAATATTAAGAAGTGACTGCAGATACGATGGGGTTTTCCCACTGAGAGTTTTGTAAACAAACAGAAACCGGTGAGTTTGCCTGCGAGAGTGGAGTGAAGGCCAATCCAGCAGAGAATACAGGCAGCAGAGGGTTAAACAGAGCTCCAGTCACTAAGCAGATGGCAGTGCAGTAAATAAAAGCTTGTGAAGGAGAGTTTTTGAGGCAGACTTGTAGGCTAGATCAGCATAATCCAAAATCAATGACATGAAGGTCTTTGTCAAGCTTGGGTAACGTGGTCCCACTGGCTGCCATCTCTGGATCCTCTGTCTAAAAATATTGTCCAGGGGTTCTCAACGTCTCTCGAGTCGGTCATCAACTTGTTGGTTCTCTTAGTACCAGAGTGATGATCCTGCATCTGGACCTATAATCTGGGAGAGATTCTGGACAAACTCCTGTTGAACTTTTAGTTTTCCTTTTCTATCTAAAAGAAAAAGTTAGTGTTTAGAACAGGGTTAAATTTATCCAATTGTGCACAAAAAACACTGATAAATTCCCAACCATTGAGTTGATCCATACTCCGATCTGGTGAGTCTTTGAAGGACAATGCTCAGAGATACCAGCACATAGACACTCCTTTGACCAGTTTATTGTCTCTTTAAAAGAGAATCATGACTTGAGGAAACTTAACCAATCGACTGAACCTCCATCCTACTTACATATTCATTAAGTGCATATGAGATTATCTAACAGGGAAGCTAATATTAAATGAAAACTTGGTCAATAATGTTTCACCTGTTGATCACCGATCAACAGTGCTGTGCAAGTTGATCCGGACTAGTGTCAGGGAAGTCTAAAGGACAATTATCAGACAGTGTTACCGCTTCACAGACACTCCTTTGACCAGGAACTATAAAAGTCCACCTTAAAATGCAGCTTTATTCAAAAGACATGATGCCACAGATAAGAAGAGAAAGACGAAACCAGGCTGCAGGATGCTGACATGTCAGTTAGGGCTATAACCAAACATTCGAATGTTCACAGTTCCAACATTTGTGGTCTAAGAAGTCATTACAGACAGATCTGGATGCTTGACAATGTTATCCTGTCCTTTACAACGGCCATCACCTTGTTCAAGTCCTTCAGAAAAAGTGAGACATTTAGCAAGCAGCATCACCAACCTCTTTATAGAGATAAGTTGCTATTTTCCCCTATCTTAAAACAAATGGATAGAATTTAATCAAATATAATATGCACTGCAAAAACTCTAAATCTTACCAAGTCTATTTGTCTTATTTTTAGTCAGAATGTCACATCCCACTTGATTTAAGATAAATTCACTTAACAAGAGACATTTCAGCAGATGGAGGGACTTGTTTTAAGACAATGCATCTTAAATATCTTGTTAAGTCAAACAATCTGGAAATTATCTTGTTTTGAGTTGAATTTTACAAGAAAACTCAAAATAAGTTTAACCCTCGTGTCATCCTGTGGGTCAAATTGACCCGATTTAAAGATTGAAAATGTGGAGAAAAAAAAAAAATCACAGTGAAACTTCTGATGTCCACATTTTCAACATGTTTGGGAAATCTTTGAACATTTTTGGGTGGAAAAATTGAAATATTAAAAATCTTTCTTCAGCACAGTCACAAAAAATCAACCAAAATCCAACAAATTTCACTGGATTTTGGTTGATTTTTATGTGAATGTTCTTAAAGAAAATATTACAAGTTTTACTGATATATATGGAATCACTTTAGATATTTTTAGGATTTTTTTGGAAGATTTTTGCTCATTTTTTGAAAATATTTACGAGAATTTTCTTGCCAAATTTGGGGGATTTTTTAAAGAATAAAACTTTTAAGGGAAACTTTTAAGGAATTATTGGAATTTTCTTCCTGAAGGTTTTGCAAATTTTCAGAAATTTGGAGAATTTGTTTGCTGATTTTGGGGAATTTTTTCTTACAAGGAAACAATATTCTTGTTTCCTTGTCTGAAAATGAGGACAACAGGAGGGTTAATACATCTCAAATTAGGACGTTATATGAAAGCGAAAATCTATTTTTCAGTGAAAAACTGCAATTTTTTAAGCATGTCTGGCTTATTTTAAGACACCTAAGCTTGACAATCCTGGTAAAATAGAGCTTAAAATAAGTTTTCCCAGCTAATTTTAAGATCTCAATCTTCTAAATATCATATCTTATTCAAGAAATCTTACCAAGCCATTTTTCACTTGTTCTACTGTCAGATTTTTTTATTTCTTTCAAAGTAAAAGTTCCTTGTAATTAGTTTTTTCTTGTTTTGAGAGGGGCATTTTTCCAGTGTGTTTTCTTTATGTTTTTGACCAGTATGCATGAATTCCACTTCCAACAAAGAAATGAGAGCAGTGAAGCTTGTTCGTGCTTCCTAACTGTGCTATTCTGAAATCCCAGAAGAGGGAGCCCCTCACACACTTTTATAAACTCCACTTGGTGAGCAGGAGAGGAGGGGACACCCCTACAAATGGAAACCAGCAGTATTTCCTACCAGGGACAGAGGGAGAATGGGTGCGACTCTGCTAAAGTAGAAACTGGTGGTGCTCGTATTTCTCCAACGCAGCAATGAGGCAACACGCACAAATGTCATAAAACTAAATGATTTTGAAACATTTTTGGGATTCCTGAGGTTAAGGAGTGGGAAAAAACAACACACCTCATGAAATAATGTGTGTCTGTCCTGGTTTGTTTATACAGGCGATGACAAATGACCCCCCTCCATTAGTGTTTAAATGGAGCCATATGTTGAACAGTATGTGGCAAAAGGACACAGACCTGTTCTCAGTCCACCACAGTGGGCAGACGTAAGAGTATTTCTGTGTGTGAAACAGAGATAAGTAAAAGTTCAAACATGCCACAGAGATAATAAATGAAAAGAACGATAAATAGTGATTTTACAGACAGATACAGGTGCAGAAAGACACTTTAAGTTTACAGAAGAAGCCACTCTTCTGTCCTGCTGCGGGTGGGAAGCTCAGACCCACAGTGGGAAACCAGGAGGGTGAATTTTTCAGGCCAGTCTGGGTGGAGTGAAGGCCAGGTTACCGCAGGGCAGGAAGAACCCACCGCCAGAGGAAGGCTGGCTGAGGTGTTCATGTTCATGAAGACTTTATGTAAGCAGCCAGTGGAAGCTGCACCGGAGGGGGGTGAGAGGAGGGAGAGAAGATGGGGGAGATGGAGGCAGACTTTTTTGGATGAGTTTCTGAGTGTGAAGCTCATCCAAGAAGGAGTTACAGTAAAGACTGCAGCCTGGGATAAGAGGCTTGACTCAGAAAGTAAATGTATAACAGCTGTTAGATTTGCTCCATGTAAAGTGAGATTTGGCAGCGGCGTTCGGCAGCGATGGTTTTCTCACAGTCTTCATGGTGCTCTCCACATCTCCCCGTCAGCCTTTTCTTGTTTCATTTGTAATCCAGGAAGGGTGTAGATCGCTCATACTTTGACCTCCTACGCCTATGTTGGCAGTGGCAGCACTTCATGCCTCGCTGAACTGGGCTGTGTGGACAGCTATCAGCAGCCTATCAGCAGAATGGCTGTGGGATCACGTCATGCATTCTTCCTGCCTGGGCTCTTAAGTGTGGCACCGAGATAACCTCAGTAATACAGCTTTGTTTAAAAGGTAACACTTTCGTCCTTGGATGCTTCACCTTTTAGAAAGACATTAAATCTATTCTAACACTCTGCACAGACACAATAAAACAGGCAAGTACATTCTTAAAAACATATCATTCACACATTTCCAGTGCCAGTATAAAAGTTTTCCCCTTTCACTGCTTTTCAACTGTGAATTAGGATAGATTAATAAGGCTTTTTGGACAAAAAATTGCAAAAAAAAAAAAAAGACTCTTTCATGTCAAAGTGAATGCAGATTTCTACAAAATAATGCCAACTAAATATAAAATGTAAGATCAATTATTGCAAATACATCCACCCCCTTTGAAGTGACAACTACTTCAACACAGGTGCAGCCAATTACTGCTAGAAGTCACACAGCTAATAAAACGGAGGCATGTGACTCAGTGATTGTAGTATAAAGACACCTGTATCTGGAAGGTCCAGTCAAGAACCTAGAAAGGATTATTGATAAGCATCAGTCAGGGGATGGATACAAGCAAATTTCCAATTACAGTTAAATCCATCATTAAGAAATGGACCAAATGTGACACATTTTAAAATCTGCCTCAAAAACTGACTGAGAGATGAGTGATGGAGGCCACCAAGACACCTATGACTCCCTCTGAAGGAGTTAGAAGCTTCAGCAGCTCAGATGTGATAGACTGTGCTGACAACAGAAACAGAAAAATATGCAAACAAGAACAACTTTATTTTGAAAGTGGCAAACAAACGTATTCACCCCACTTGGACGTTTTTGCTTTCATCAGTCAAAGTTTTATGGGAGGGTGAAAAAGAAAAATAGTCGTGGAAAGAAGTCATATTAAATCTCAACTAGAGTTTACCAGAAGACATGTGAGAGACTCTGGAGTTAAATGGAAGAAGGTTCTTTGGTCTGATGACACCAAATATGAGCTTTTTGGCCATCAGACTAGAAACGCTGCACATCATCACAAACACAGCGTGAAGTATGGCGGTTAGACTTTACTTTGTAGAAATCTGTTCTCACTTTAAGTCTTTTTTTTTTTTTTGGTAGATTCTTGTCTCAAAAGCCAAATTAAATTGATCGTGATTCACTCTCGAAAAGGGGAAAAAAGGAAAAACTTCCAAATGGGGTGAATACTTTCTATCGGCATTATATAACTTGTGGAGAGTTCAGTTCATAATTCACTTTTAAAGCTGCGTTAATCAGGTGCTCTTATATGAACAACTGGAATCTAAGATTAACATGTGAGTGACAAATCCACAGAGATATAATTCCTGATTAATCCAAAAATGTGCGTTTTTCCAAATGTTGGAGAATGAGAATGGTCATAAACTGTCCCTTGATGTCATCCACCTGTCAATTAAAGCGGTCACACCCATAATTATGTATAACGTTAAGCCTTAATGCAAAGATTTAAATACTTTATTGTCATATCCTGCAAAAAGCAAGTTGTCGGTCATCATTATCTTAGTTTGTGCAGATTCAGCCCAGTCATTACTCACATTCAATCACACTAAGGTAACAAATAGGAGTAAGTGCAATAAAAGGTTATATATTGTACAGATAACAGTACAACAAAAGCATTTATTGTGCAGAAAAGTTAAGATCTGCTCATACATACAATACTGAATATACAAAATGGAATGCAATGCAAAAATACAGTATAAAAATAAAAGCATGTGCAACGTTTATGGTGCAAAGTGCAATTTAAATGGGTGAATTATATAAAGATACAACACCACACAGTTGTCATGCATGGGGAAATTAACTATAGAGAGCAAAATGGGTTCTCGTAGCAGGCTGTAGACAGATGTATCTGTGCTGTAAAGTTTGACATTTTAACATTAGGGTCTATGGGGATGCATTCGCTTTTGGTGCAGCCTCTAGTGGCCATTCCTGGAACTGCATCAGCTTCATTTTTTAGATGCTTAACCTTTGTGTTGTCAAAATTGACCCGTTTTAAAGTTTGAAAATGTGGGAAAAAATAATATATTTTCACAGTGAAACTTCTGTTGTCCACATTTTCAACATTTTTGGGAAATCTTTGAACATTTTTTGGTGGAAAAAAGAAATGTTAAAAATGTTTCTTAGGAACATTCACAAAAAAAATCAACCAAAATCCAGCGAATTTCACTGGATTTTGGTTGATTTTTTTGTGAATGTTCTTAAAGTAAATATTAGAAGTTTTAATGATATATATGGAATCCCTTTAGATATTTTTAGGATTTCTTTGGAAGATTTTTACTCATTTTTTGAAAATATTTCCAAGAATTTATTTGCCAAATTTGGGGGATTTTTATTTATTTATTTTTTTTAAATAAAACTTTTAAGGGAAATTTTTAAGGAATTATTGGAATTTTCTTCCTGAAGGTTTTGCAAATTTTCAGAAATTTGGGGAATTTTTTTTCTGACTTTTTGGATTTTTTTCAGACAAGGAAACAATATTTTTTGGTGCCTGTAAATGAGGACAACGGGCGGGTTAATATGATGCTCCCCTCATCTCTACTGAGCTTTATAGCCCATTCTAGCTAAATGTTTTTGTTTTACAGCTTCCATCTTTACGTTACTTATCAAGATTATTTCTAGCAGCAAGTTATTTTTAGCTATTCAGCACCAGATGGTTGAGAGTTGGCTGATAGTTGGATATCATAGTGGTGTATTTAGATGCTAAAAAGGCAGATATTTCCCTCAGGAGTTAATGAAAACTACAAAAAGCTAAAAAGAGATTCAGTACTGGACTTGAGTCAGCTGCAGCTGTTGGTGAGTTCAAGTCAGTCTAATGTAAGTGTTTATGAAAAGGAGGAATTTGTACATCCTGCATTCATTTCAGCAATAAATCATCATGACTCATGCATTAGTTATGTGTTGTCTCAGCATGTGCTTTCTTTAACCTCTCATTAAAAAATGCACGTAATTCCAAGATGCTTCATTTTCTAGTTCATTAGAGCAGTTTCAAGGTGAGGTCCTATCTTCTCAGTCCACTGCTGATCTCCCTCCTCCTGCCTCCCCTCTTCCCACGAATGAGAGCGCTAAAAACTCTGAATAACTGGTGCGAGACGGGCATTCAACCCCAGATCTTTATTTACACACCCTCTGTGGGCAATGCTAAACAGGCAAATGTTGGTCCAGATAACACGGAGGCAGCAACAGAGCAGGGAAACACACACACACACACACACACACACACACACACACACACACACACATATAATGTCTATCAGGGGAGACACACAGTCATGTTTCCATCACTTCAGAGGACACGACATTGACTCATTAATTTTCCTGGACTATTTCTCCAACACTAACCACAACCACTGCTTTCCTAACCTGAAACCAAGATTCGTACTTAAATTTGCTGATTGATGTTACTCACAACATGAGCAATACAACTACATACACACATGCACGTACACATGCACTTCAATTATACAAAATTAAATAGACATTCACAGAGATTATTATTCTCTGACAGTAGCATGGGAAACAACACAAACGTCTTTTTCCTGGATTAACCCTCTGATCCTCAAGTACTTTCTGGACATTGTTTTGCTCCCACCATTTTTATTCGCTCTGGGTTAATAACTGCAAAATGTACAGATATGGAAACAGCACAGAAGCTAGAAGTAATAAGAAGTGTCTTCCGTGTAGCATGACAAAGTAAAAATGACATCAGTGATAAAAAAGAAAAGGTAAAAGTTTGAGTTCTTATATTATTTACTGAAGAAAAATGGAAAAGAAATCATCAACATGTACACCATTTTTCCAACTATAAATTTTCCAATAAGGATAGTTCTACATGTTATAGATATTTCACTAGCTATGTAAAATATCTACAAATTCTGCTCTGCACGTCAACATATTTCACCATACTGAATGTATCTTCCAGCAGCTTGCTGACTTCTTGCCCCTCTGTATAAACCTTTTGAGTCACGCTGCATTTATTTTATCGATCAAGTTTTAATTTGCTCTCAATCTCTCTATTGTGTTTCCATATTTGCCTTTTTAACACAGTCTGAATTTTGCCACGTAGTCCCTAAATTTTCACCATGACGTTCTTCATCACAGCTGAGTCAGTCGTGACTTCACAGTTGCATCAAGGAACACTTTTTTTTGTTTGCTTTTAACAGAATCTTCTCAGTCTGAACGGGTTATGTTGGACTTTTTTAAAAATGGAAAAAGTAGAATAAAGTGATTTTGATGAAATGCCACATTGTTAAACTCAGATTTGGGTAATTTTAAACTTAAAGTTAATCAGAATAAGTTCAAGAATCATCTGAAAGTTGCATTATCTGGTGCAAAAGCAAATTTTCAAGTGAGACATGTAGAATGAAGTGATTTTGATGAATATTTTAAGCTAAATTTGATTAATTTTCCAGAGGGAACAGCACATCAGACATGATTAGTTCAAGGACAGTGGGAAAGACGGAAATGTCTAGATTTTTTTCAGTTTTTACAGTGTCTGTCTCTGATCAAATGTGTTATTCTGGCAAATTTTTAAATAGCAGACATGCCTGTAAAAAGCTGCTGCTTGCATATTTTATGGTTCAGAGGGTTAACCACAGCCTGTGGTTACAAATGAAACAGTTCTATGGTCTTTATCTACCAAAGCAACACCAGGAATCTTGAAATTTATGGATTTTGTTCAAATTTATTCTTTAAAAAAGCCAACAGAGATACCAGGATCTTGTGTCATTCTCTCGACAATCCAATTTCCAATAATGTCATAGTTTGTGAATGGGTCTTTGTTTACAAGCCCTTTAAAATGCAAATAGTTTTCCCATGGTGGAAATGCATGGGGTGGATTTCCCACACTCAGACTCAGACGGCAGACAGTCGACATGTTTCTCATCACTGAGTGCAGCAGGTCACCGGCTGCCATAAAGATACCGTCAGAAGCAGAACTAACGTGTGCTTTCAATCATAAACGCTCTGATAGTGAAATGCTATGAAAATGTGGAGACACAACTGCTGCACTCTTGATCCATAATTCATTTGTAAGAAGAAGAGCTCAGAGAGGTCTCCAAGTTCTGTGTCTGATTGAAACTACATGAATTCTGTTCTCTTTTCCAGCTCCCAGGCTTCCTCCCAGCTCTTTGTCTGTAGCTTTAAATGTGACTATATCTTAGCTCTATTCCCTGGCGAGAAGAGTTTTGGGGAGTTTTTTACCTTAAAAGGCCATGTGGAGTGGAGCGCTGGTTTCCTGTGGGAGGGTTTTCCTCTCTGTGACTGTGGAGCTGGAGGCCGGACTCGTCCTCATCCTCCCTCAGTCACTCCCACTTCCACTCACACGCCTTCCTCCTTTCCACTCCCAGCACAGTGGTGAAATCCAGCCACAGCCAGATGTGTGTGTGTGTGTGTGTGTGTGTGTGTGTGTGTGTGTGTGTGTGTGTGTGTGTGTGTGTGTGTGTGTGTGTGTGTGTGTGTGTGTGTGTGTGTGTGTGTGTGTGTCTGAGCGTTCATGAGATCCTCGCTGACCTCTTTACTTAACGGGAGGTGAAAACACGGTCACACAGGAAAACAAGGTAATGAGGGAGACACAAAAGCAAAGAGCACAGAAGGAAGTGGGGAAGAAAACATCAGGAATGAAAGAGTGAGAGGAGACAGGAAGCTAATGAGAGGCATTAAGAAGAGGGAAGAAGTGTGCAGCGGTGATAATGAAGGCAGATTCACTGAGCTGCACATCATCTGGAGCTGCTTCAACATCCTCTGAATAAACAGTCCGTCCGTCTGTCCGTCCGTCCATCAGACAGTGAGCAGTCAGAGGGGTGTTGTCCTTATAAGGCCTGAGGCGAGGATCAGACTGAACAGATGAACTGCAGAGTGGTGTGTCATCGCCATGTCAGCGTTAAGTCATCACTATCACACACTGTAAACTGTTTTTAAAAAAAGAAAAGAAAAAAGCTATTTGACAGAATTTCTACTTTTTTAATGGACAGATTTTTTTCTGCATTTTTGAAATACATAATAATAGTAATAATAATAATAATAATAATAATAATAATAATAATAATAATAATAATAATAATAATAATAATAATAATAATAATAATAATAATAAATAGAACAACTACCAATTCTTACCTTTTTTAAAAGATTTTTTATACATAAATGGACTGTTACATTTGCAAATGTATTATAATTTCACAAAGATTTTTTCTAATTTTATAAATAAATCTGTTCAGTTCCAGTTAAACACTGTGAATCCATATTTTAAAAATTACAATTACAAAAAAAAGTATTGATTCAATCACTCTACATGCATTTGTTTGTTAAATTAGAGACATCTTGTGTATTTCCAGGTGTTTTTTGGTAATCTGTCAAAATAAAGTTTTTATCTTTATACGATATATGTCATTTATCATATATATTGATTTGTCTCATTTTATATATACGTATGTGTGTATACGTATATATAAAATATCATTGTTTTTACACACATAAAGATCTTTCATTTAACATTAAAAACTAAAACCATACATGTGATCTCATGTAATATTAATTTTGAATAATTTTTATATTTTTTAATTTTCAATTTTTACAATTTAATTTACTTTCCTTTCATTTAATTAAATTTTTTATTTATTTTCTAATTTTTGGCAGCCCAGCTGTCAGAATATGACTGTTTTTCTTTAATTTATTTATTTATTTATTTATTTATTTTTGCCATTGATTCCCCAAAATGAAGATGTTCTTTAATTCATCAAGGCACTCTGAAGAATTATTTAGAAACATTATTCCTCTGAGAGCAGGATAAAGCTAATATAATATAATTATAAAGAGTAATTAGGTACTGATGCTTATCATTACAATTACATCAGTTATATTCTTTGTTTTGTCTGTATGTGTGCTACTGCAGTGTTGGATTCAGCAATATTCCAACTTAATTAACTTCTGGAGATCTACAAACAATGTGCATAAATGAATTAACTGCATCTGGAAACTGAAAGCTGGATCTGCTAAACCTGATTAGATAAATGCACAGATTGTTGTACTGCACTAGTGTTATATATGCTAATAGATTTATTGCTTTATTTCTTGTGTTATTTTCTGTATGTGTTGCTGGAAATCCTGGAAAGCCTGTCTGGTAGTGCTGAAATAACCGCAGAGGCCATAAAAGGAAGCTCGTCATGGTGTCAATCATTTTCCAAAAACTGATTAGTGAATCTTGTGAGCAACAAATGACTAAAGACTGGAAACTCTCTCCCGTCTGAGTGTTGTCTGTTTCTCTACTCGTCCTGTTCTTTCCCTGCAGGTATGTGTGCCGTTCGTACATTAGTTTGGAATGTTCTCTTTTGTTTTACACACAGGAAGGTGTTGCACAATGAAAAATTCACTGATGAACAGTAATGCAGCGTTGCGTAAAACTGCTTTCAGTAATCATAATGGGATGAATGTTGTAAGGCTCGATGTGTCACAATAATGGTTGCCTGTTGGAGCAAAGTTTGACAAATCTTGGGACTGGTTTGGGTCTCAGTGTGTTTGTTAATCTGAGGCTGGACATGTGGCAAACAGCAAAAACACACTCCCTGATCCCACCACCTTCACATGCGAACAATCAGATTCCTGTTTATGCTCATGGATTTAATTCTCCCCACCTGAACCTGAGCTGCAGGTTACGTCTTTGTCAGAACACTGATGTTATTGTGCTTCGATTATAGACCCATTGAGCTCTTTGTGAACCTGCTGGAAACAATTGGGATGAATCAGAAAACCTGATCTACTCGTCTTTTTGACAGATTCTAATCATGATGACGTCTGGTTTGCTTGTGATTCACACATTTTCTGACTTCATCATGATGAAGAAGATGAAGTTGTGTACCAGCGTAATGTGTGTGTTCTGGCGTCTGCTGTGTCTGTTAGCACCATTAGCGGTGATGTGTTTCTCAGAGAGCAGCTGGGACACACAAACTCAGCTCTGATTGGTTTTGGCTGCCATCAGAACATCTGTAAAAAGGCCAAAGGAGAAGGTGTGTGTCTGCTGAGGTCGTAACGTCACCGAAGGCGACGCAGAAGCTCGTCGTCATACAGGAAACATGTCAAGACACAATGCTGCAGAGGAGATGTGCTCACTGTCTGTTTGTGTGTGTGAATAGAATGTGAGAGTGTGTGTCAGCAGAGTCCAGGTGGTGTCCTGTCCAGGTGAGTCATCAGGTATGTTTCCACCCCGAGGACACCAGAGTTCACACTCATACGAAAGCAACTCTTGTCCTGCTAAAAAAGCTCCAATTGTGTATGAACTATCATTCCATTTTTGTTAATTTTTGCATTAAGAGCGAGTTCGGCTGCACAGTGGCTTGTTGGTTGGTGTCGCCTTGCTACCAGAAGATCCCTGGTTTGCATCCCGGCCTTCCTGGGATGTTTCTACGTGGGTTTTCTCTGGGTGCTCTGGCTTCCTCCCACAGTCCAATAACATGGTGAGGTTCATTGATAACTCCAAATTGTCAGTAGGTGTGATTGTTTGTCTCTATATGTAGCCCTGTGATAGACTGTTACCTGTCCAGGTGTCCCCTCAGTCAGCTGGGATAGACTCAGCCCTTCATGACCCTAATGAGGATTAAGCGGTGTATAGATAATGGTTGGATTAACCCTCCTGTTGTCTTCATTTACGGGCACCAAAAAATATTGTTTCCTTGTCTGAAAAAAATCCAAAAATTCAGCAAAAGATTCCTCAATTTTCTGAAAATGTGCAAATACCTTCAGGAAGAAAATTCCAATAATTCCTTAAAAGTTTCCCTTCAAAGTTTTATTTAAAAAAAATCCCTCAAATTTGGCAAGAAAATTCTTGGAAATATTTTCAAAAATGAGTAAAAATCTTCCAAAAAAATCCTAAAAATATCTAAAGTGATTCCATATATATCAGTAAAACTTCTAATATTTTCTTTAAGAACATTCACAAAAAAATCAACCAAACTCCAGTGAAATTTGCTGGATTTCGGTTGATATTTTTTGAATGCTCTTAAGAAACATTTTTAACATTTCTTTTTTCCACCAAAAAATGTTCAAAGATTCCCCAAAAATGCTGAAAATGTGGACATCAGAAGTTTCACTGTGAAAATATTTTTTTTCTCCACATTTTCGAACTTTAAAACAGGTCAATTTGAGCCACAGGACGACACGAGGGTTAAGAGAGAGCTAGTTTCTCCAACATGCTCTGTTCATCTTCAAAAAACAACAACAAGAAAAAAAAAAGACTGACTTTTATTGCAACTTGCCTTTGCAAAACACCTCCATGTTTAGTCTGGGCTCCTCCGCAGCATTTCTGCGGCCGAGCAGCAGTGAGGGAATGCATACTTGGAACATCGGGAGAAAATATTGAAGACACTAAATTACACCGTTGAATTACTCAGTGAGCGACTGGGCGGAACATGGCAGAGACTTACTGCTGCTGCTGTGTTTCACTTTCTGGATGGACTCAGCGTCTTTCAGTGGATTTCTGTTGGAAAAGACCACAAAAGTTGTTATTTCTTAGGGTTTCAATGCTATTACTGCACTTTACTACTGCTGCAGAATACACATTCACAGGTCCCATATGCTGAAAGTCTATTCTTATTGTTTTTGTCAAGCTTATGTGTCTTAAAATAAGCCAGACATGCTAAACAATGCTAGCTTTTCACTCAAAAATAGATTTTTGTGCCTCCTAATTTGAGATGTATTAACCCTCCTGTTGTCCTCATTTACGAGCACCAAAAATATTGTTTCCTTGTCTGAAAAAAAAAAAAAATCAGCAAAAAAATTCCCCAAATTTCTGAAAATTTGCAAAACCTTTAGGAAGAAAACTCCAATAATTCCTTTAAAGTTTCCCATAAAAGTTTTATTTAAAAAAAAAAAAAAAATCTCCCAAATTTGGCAAGAAAATTCTTGTAAATATTTTCAAAAAATGAGTAAAAATCTTCCAAAAAAAAAATCCTAAAAATATCTAAAGTGATTCCATATATATCAGCAAAACTTCTAATATTTTCTTTAAGAACATTCACATAAAGATCAGCCAATATCCAGTGAAACTCACTGGATATTGGTTGATTTTTTTTTTGTGAATGTTCTTAAGAAACATTTTAAACATTTCTTTTTTTCCACCAAAAAATATTCGAAGATTTCCCAAAAATGTTGAAAATGTGGACATCAGAAGTTTCACTGTGAAAATATATTGTTTAACTTTAAAATGGCTCAATTTTGACCCACAGGACAACACGAGGGTTAAACTTATTTTGAGTTTACAACTTGTTTTACAACTCAAAACAAGATAATTTTAAGATTGTTTGACTTAACAAGATATTTAAGATGCATTGTCTTAAAACAAGTCCCTCCATCTGCTGAAATGTCTCTTGTTAAGATAATTTTTCTTAAATTGAGTGGGATGAGACATTCTGACTAAAAATAAGACAAACAGACTTGGTAGGATTTTGAGTCGTTGCAGGGTAAGCAGATGTCTCTCAGTCCACAAAGCTTGTTTACATTCTAGAGAGGTTTTTGCAAACCCAAAAATGTCTCAGTCACAAGCAAAGCTCACCGAACGTTGGCTGCAAGAATGAACACAATCGTCTTCATGCACTCCCAGCATCTACGGAGCTGCACATCCAGTGAATTGCTGTTATTTTTGATATCAATGTGGAAACTGTAATACTGAAATTTCAGAGACGTTGGAAACTTTAAGGTTGATCTAAACCTGAAAAACAAGCACTGAATGACTGTTTTCATGTTGCCTGTTGCGATTTAACGCAAACTAAACTCATTTGGTTAGTAAATCTGTTTGCTTCTTTCCCGCTGTCTGTGCTCACATACTGCGCCCATAGAAGGCATTCACCCCCCCTTGAAAGTTTTCTCTTATTGCTTATTAGCATTTAATCATGGTCAATTTATTTCTGGACAAGAATTTACAAAAAAAAATAGACCCCTTCATGTCAAAGTGAAAGCAGATTTCCACAAAGTAATGTCAGTTCACTAAAAATATAAGATGTGAAATAAGTGATTGCATAAGTGTTCACCTCCTCTAAAATGACTCAACTCATTCAACACAGGTGCAGCCTGTTGGTGCTATAAGTCACACAGTTAGTGGAGTTGATATTATCTGAGTGCAGTGAGTGTGTCTCAGACGCCTCAGACGCCTGTATCTGGAAGGATATTACTACATCAAAGGGTAGGCAAAAGGACACTTGAAGCAACACTGTGAAAAGATTACTGAAAAGCAAAAAACAGGAGATGATACAAGAAAATTTGGAAGTCACCGAATATCTCCTGCAGTACAGTTAAATTCATCTTAAGAAATGGAAGGAATATGGAACATGAGTAAATCTGTCTACTGCAGGTCACCCTCAAAAACTGAGTGACCGTGCAAGAAGGATACTAGAGATGGAGGTCACCAAGACACCTATGACTTCTCTGAAGGAGATAGAAGCTTTAGCAGCTGATATGGGAAAGACTGTTCATAAAACAAACATTTCCTGTTCTTCAGTAGCTAAAGCTTTATGGGAAAGTGGCAAAAGAAAAATATCAACAGACCAAACAACCATCTTCCAGCAGGCTTTAGAATCTCCCACATGACTTCTGGTGGACTCTAGTTGTGATTTCAGATGAGCTTTGGTCAACAATGGCTTCCTCCTTTACCACTCTCCCATAAAGCTTGCTGAAGAACAGACAAAAGAGTGAACACTTCTACAGGCTGTATACTGTACTTTAATGCAGTCATACTGCCAATAAAGCTGATCTTGTTTACATGTTTTCTGTTTCTGTTGGCAGACAACACAACAAGTTTGACATTAAGGCTAGAGTCACTTCAACAACAACACTGTGTGAAAAACTCACCGAACACGAGTTTAAAACAACAGCTGTACTCTGAATTAACTGATATTTTCATGTAAAATGATCGGAACCAATGGAAAGTCGTGGCTTCACTCACTCATTAACATCTGTGTCGACTGGACAGTGGTCAGCTGTTTTGCTCTGTGCTGTCAACCTCATATGCAGAGAGAGTCTTCTTCCTGAAGGGGGCGGGGACAGCAGCAGCTCAGCTTCAGGCTGAACAGCTGGTTTAGAACAGGAGTAAATCCAGGAGTTATACATCCATGGTGAAATGAACCATCCTTGAAATGTGTTGACACATTCTGGAGACATACACAACTTTTATCAATTTGCCTAAAATGGTCTATATGGGACCTTTAATGTTTAAATGCCAATACCTGTCAGTACCAGTAAGATGTGAATTAACTAATTATTTTTTGGCAGGGTCCTTCTCTGTTAACCCTCATGTCGTCCTGCAGGTCAAAACTGACCCATTTTAAAGTTTGAAAATGAAATGTGGGAAAAAAATCTATTTTCACAGTCAAATTTCTGATGTCCACATTTTCCACATTTTTGGGGAATCTTTGAACATTTTTTGGTGTAAAAAAAAGAAATGTTAAAAATGTTTCTTAAGAGCATTCAAAAAATATCAACCGAAATCCAGCAAATTTCACTGGAGTTTGGTTGATTTTTATGTGAATGTTCTTAAAGAAAATATTAGAAGTTTTACTGATATATATGGACTCACTTTAGATATTTTTAGGATTTTTTGGAAGATTTTTACTCATTTTTTAAAAAATATTTACAAGATTTTTCTTGCCAAATTTGGGGGATTTTTTTTAAAATAAAAGTTTTAAGGAATTATTGGAATTTTCTTCTTGAAGGTTTTGCAAATTTTCAGAAATTTGGGGAATTTTTTTCCAGAATTTTTGTGATTTTTTTTCAGACAAGGAAACAATATTTTTGGTGCCCGTAAATGAAGACAACAGGAGGGTTGAGAGAAGATCCTGTCATTTTCTGAAAACCCTACAGAAATGACATCAACAGTGATGTAATTGTTTTTTAGTCTCTATAATGTCACAGTTTCCTTCCAGACTTCACAATAGTAAAGACAGCAAATAGGCAGCAAAGACCTAAAATCTAAAATCCATGAATCTGGTTCAGTATTTGTCCTGTGACCTCTTCTAATGTCAGGAAAAGCTGCCCTGCTGTCTCTTTAATTCACACTAAACTGCTTGAGTTTGACAGTATATAACATGAAGTTGAACCACACAGCAGTTAATCTAGTTTACATTAATCCTCGACTCTTTATGTCAACGTTGGATCACATCACCATCTTTATTTCTGCTCCACAGGACGAGCAACACTTCAGTTATGGATCAGTTTTACAGTTAGTGTGCATCAACACCGCAGACATCTGTTGTGAAATCAGCAGCCGATGTGCTCTATTTAACACCTTCACCCTCAAATAAAACCTAATTTGGGAAATCTTTTTAGAGGTCTGGCCTTTTACTTGATCCTGATTTTTGTATCCAGACCTTGACCTTCCAACCAAGAAGGTGAAAAGGTCAGAATAATGTTACATTATCTAATATTGTCTTTACACAAGTAGTGATAGACTAAGACCAAATACCTCTATTTTATAGGGTCAACAATATGGATTTATGTTATTGCAAAGACTGGTGAGGCCTCATTAGAGCTGAAAGTGCCACCGAATGCCACGGAGATCTGTGGTGTATCGTCACATTTTATCACACTTTTGTTTTTTCTGGCTTATTTATGCCTTCACATCAGGACCTTCCATCTTTCCATATATTTCTTCCTCTCTGTAAGTGACTGCAGACACCGCTCTCCATTGTTCACATATTTTCAGTCTGGTTTCATCCTTCACTCATCAAACTCAAATATCAGGTGCTCAGAGTTCAGAATTCAGAAGGTGTTTCAGAGCTTCAGTGCCAAGGTTGGACTGTCTTACACAGTGTTGTGACACAAGCTAATCCCTGAAAAACAACATTACTCCCTTCACATAAGCCCGAATTATCTCTGTTTGCATGAGATTTCTGTTTCAGCTTGTTTTAGGTTTTTCTTTTGGACAACATTATAGCTCCTGTTTGGCTTCTATAAAAAAGTACACATTTGCATTTTAACTAAAGAAAAAAAAAACAGGCCAAACTGCAAATAATTTCACATCAAAATCTGTATTTTTACTATTTTATAAACATGAAGTATATTGCAATAATAATATATATATTTTATAATTTTTCATACATGCTGACAGTAAAATCATTATTTTTACTGTATTTAAATCAGAAATAAATCTTGTTATTTCACAGATAGTTGGATTTATTTTAAAGGAAAAAAGATATATATTTAGAATTTTAAAATATTTTTTGAATTGCTATTTTTACTGACATGAAGTACAGTATTATTATAATACAAATACTTCTATTTGTAACTGCTATTTAGATAGTTTTCCTGTTTTGTTAAATTTCAGATAATATTGAGTAAAATCCAGAAAAAAATGCTTTAAAAAAAAGTCACATGTTGACGTTAAAATCATTATTTTACTGTATTTAAATCAGGAATAAATATCATTATTTCACATATATTTGCCTTTACTTGAAAGGAAAAAAGATGTGTATTCAGAATTAAAATATATTTTTTAAACTGTTATTTTATAGATTTTTTCCCTCATTTGTTAAATTATAGAAAACATTTGATAAAATCCTAGAAAAAAACTATTTAATTTGTCATGCTAACTGTTAAAAAAACAATTTAAAAAAACAATGTAAATAATGTTCACATCAAAATCAGTGCTTTTAGCAATTTTTTTAAAACATAAAGTAATAATAATAATAATAATAATAATAATAATAATAATATTTTAGATTCTTAACTGTTGCTAAAAAAAATCACACTATTTTACAGTATTTCAATCAGGAAAAAATATTGCTATTTCACAGATATTTGCCTTTATAAAAAAGAAAAATGGTGTTAAATATTTTTTAAACTGTTATTTTACATTTCCCCATTCAATTACAGATCATTTAGAGTAAAATTACAGAAACACTGTGTTTATTTACATGCTGACTGTAAAAAAAGCAATATTGCAAAATTGTAAATAATGTCCACATCGAAAATCTGTATGTTTACAAATAGTTATTCATTCTTTTGTGTGACTATTTGCTAGTATAATTAAATCAGCTAAAAATATAATTATCTTGCAGATTTTTACAGTTTTTGAAAGTCTTTGGCACTCCTCCTGTCACATTTTCACTGGTATTTTTTTTTACATATTTCTTTTACAGTGTATTTTAAGTGTTCTTGCTCCAGCCTTAATGTCTACATATTGCAGCAGAGTGTTCAATACATGGAAACTCTTTCTTTCTCTGCCCTTTGTTATCGCTCCCTCCCACTACTTTGCACCTCTATCTCTGCTGCTGTCGCCTCTCCTGAAGGCCTCCAGTGTGAGATGCTGTTTGCCAGCGGGACTCTGACAGGAGGTTAAATGTGGAAATGAGACCTGAGCGTCTGATCTCTGCGACCCAAATAAGGAGATGAAGCTGGGCTGAAGAGCTCGGCTGGCTGGTTTGTTTGGGTGGAGGATGGAGTGGATGGAGAGAGGGAGAGAGGGGGAGATGGAGGCAGTGAGGGAGGGTGAGAACATGGGAGGAGGTGATCAGAGGCTGGAGGCAGGTTCTGCTGCTGTTTAAATAACTACCCATATAGGGCTCAGCTCTCCATCTCCGTCCACAGCTCTTTCTGCCTCCTTCTTTCTGTCCCTCTCCTTCTTTTCTTTCCTCTTTCCCTGCAGCTTTACTGGACTCCAGCTGAACCTCCTGCAGCTCAACACAGCAGGCTTTTAAACAACATCTCAGAGCAGGGAAATCCAACTGAACAGGCGCCATGGAGGCCATCAAAAAGAAGATGCAGATGCTGAAACTGGACAAAGAGAACGCTATCGACCGGGCGGAGCAGGCAGAGACGGACAAGAAGGCGGCCGAGGACAAATGCAAGCAGGTGGGGAGGAAAGCGCGAGAAAAGGGGCTCTTAAGTGGCTTGAAAACCCCAAGTTTGACAACTTAAAAACTGTAGATTAAAAGGACAGGCAAACAAACCTTCCACTAGAGAGATTAACTCATAAGATAAACACATAAAATGAAGAAGTTGGGTACTATTTATGAACTATATGAAACTTCTGGATATGACACAGAACCAAGCAGAAAAAGAAGACTTTGCTTGGTATTTTATTTTGAAATGACTTCCAAATTACACATTACAATTGAATATTCTGTCCTGTTCTTTCTCTTCTTTATTTATCTGTGTACGAAGTTAAATCTAATTTAAAATAAGTGAGTTGCTCATGTTAAAAAAAAGAGAAAAGACCGGTGTAAGAGGAGCCCATGTGCTTTTCTTTAAAGGCTTTTCTCTTTATCCACTTCTTAAGCTAATCACAACACTGATACCATACCAGACATACCTTCCAGGAAACAGTCAGTAAATACTTTTCACATTTATTTACACCACATTCCTCACAGCTAATTTACTGGCATCACAACGAGGAAATATCTGAATGTTTGTGGGGGTTTTTCTTGCTTTGAGTAGATTTAGTAAATGTTGATGACTATAACAAACACAAAGTTCAAATAGTGCTTCTTCAGTCTGTTTTCTGGTAAATAGCCATGAAATTACTTCAAGTTTCCACCATCCAAGCTTCTGGTCATGATTTTTGTTGATCGGACAAAACATTTTGAGAAAAACTCAACTTACAGCGCACATAATCCTGAAAGAGATCAGCAGGAGTCAGATTTGGAAACAGTAGGTTTGTTTTACAGCTGTTTACGTTGAGGGTTCATCACCCTTGGATGGAAGTAGAGGCCAGCTCAGGTGATGAGACCACCCAGCATTAGGGTTTGGTCTTTGGGGAGGAAAACGTCCCTCCTCCTCCTCCACACCTGGACCAGTCTGAATAAAGTTAATGGAGTTTGAGTCTGACTGGATGTCCGTCATGAAGCCTGTCTGACGGCTGAATCCAACATTGACGGGAGATTAAACATTATAGATCCAGACGTCTGTGTGTTCTCACTGATAACTGCCGTATTTTTAGACGTCAGAGTGGAATCCAGCAGGATTATCAGACGTCCTTTATGGGCTCTAAAGGGAACACTGATTAGCAGGAACACTTCAGTCTGTCAGTGTGAGAGGATTATCTTCTACATACCAGAGTTCCTGTCAGAAGAGAGACTGATAGTAAACCATTAAAAACCAGTCAAATGTTCTCAGACATCATAAACAGAATTAGAATCCCAAATCAGCCGCCGCTGCTTTTATCAGCAGGTGGAAGTTTAAGCAGCTCATTACTGTCACACTGGAGCATTATTTAGGTACAATACAGACACACTGAAATACAAAATGCTGAAGACTGTGCAGTTTTTTAGAAGAAAGTTTTTATGGGTAAAATGAATCCTTGTTTCTGTGGATTAATTTTAGCTTTATTAGAGTGAAGGTAATTTATTTGAAAGAAATTTTCAATGAACAGGACTGTCTCAGTGTTCCAACAAATGCCAAGAAAATAAGTCAACATGATCAAACAATAGAATAGAATAGAAACAGACCCAATCAAATTGAATCGAACCAGACCAAATTGAACTAGAAAAGCAATCGGAGAGCACAGTACTCCACCAAGGCTGCTCATTCCCTCATATGGCATTGTTAGATTTTTTTATTTTTAGAAATGCAGCATTTGTTTATTAGTTATTGATGATCACAAAACATGGAAAGATAGAATTTGGCTGTTTAATATAAATGTACCCGCAAACAAAACGACCTGCTCTGAGTACAGGCGTGTGTTCTGCATGTGTACGTTATGTACGGATACCAAATCACGTGACCTAAATATGTAGCAGGCGGCAGGAATTGATGGGACTCAGAAACACCCCCACAATTTAATCAGTTGTTCCTTGGATCATTTCTGATGGATAAGTCCTGATAAGTCCTCAGTGGTGGATTTGTAGTAGGATCACAATCATGTGATCATCAGCAGGCAGCTGACGTAGTGTTCACTTGTTGTCATGGTTACAGTGATGCTGTGCCGCTATCTGGCAATGATACAGAAATCTTTAACAAACCTGTGGATCCAGACCATAAGCCGCATCACTGCCAGAATCTAATCACTTGGTCCTTGAGTCATTTCTGACCTTCTCTGAAAATTTCATCCAAATCCGTTTATGAATGATGTTGCACACAGACAGACAGACAGACAGACAGACAGACAGACAGACAGACAGACGTACGCCGTTCGTCACATAACTCTGTTGCGTTCCTTGGTGGAGTAATAAGACCAAATAGAATAGAAGAGAACAAATGGAATGGAAAGAGAACACAGTGGAAAACCATCGACTACAACGAAAACAAATAGAAAGGAAACAAATAGAACGAAACAAACCTAAGCAAACCAAATGAAAGTGAACCAAGCCAAAATGAACCAGATTAAACTGAATAGAATAGAATAGAATAGAATAGAATAGAATAGAATAGAATAGAATAGAATAGAATAGAATAGAATAGAATAGAATAGAATAGAATAGAATAGAATAGAATAGAATAGAAGCAAATTGAGTTGAATCAAATTGAGTAAATTCGAACAAACAGGTTCAAACTAAATGGAACAGAGCAGAGAGAACAGAATGTAACACAGTAGAATTGAATAAAATAGAGTAAACATCTACTCAGTGTGGTCAGCAGTGGCTTCAGCGGTTAGAATGGCAGCAGTTCACACTGACTTTTAAGCCAAACTGGAGTAAATTGGTGAAAAGAGTTTGGTGAAAAAGTAGAACCAGACAGAACTAACAGTCTGTTCTGTTTCCAGCTGGAGGAGGAGCTGCTGGACCTGCAGAAGAAGATGAAGCAGACGGAGGACGAACTGGACAAATTCTCAGAAGGCCTGAAAGACGCTCAGGAGAAACTGGAACTATCTGAGAAGAAAGCTGCAGACGTGAGTGAAGAACCAAACACTGAACAGACACACTCAGTTTCACTTCACTAGCTTTAAAATGTGAAATAAAACTGTCAAATCATAAAGATGCAGCGCTGAATCCTATAAGAAAGAGACTGAATGTCAACAGGAGTCACTGCCGTTCATCACCTGGTCCTTCTGACATGACACCAGGGAAATCTCAGGCCCATTCCTCCACAGCTGGACTGCTGTTAAGCTGACACCAGCTGTGGCTTTGCTTTGATCCACTGTGAATGTTTCGGAGCACTTCAGAGACTGTTGCATTCCTGTGCAGCCACTCCTGAAAGATGAACACATGGTTAAACTGTAATCCTCTCACTCTGGTCCTGCAAACCTGCAAACTGGAGCACAAAGCAGCATCAGTGCACACAGTGGCTTCCATCTAAAGCTTCTGATGCACATTTATGCCCCTTCTAAAGGATTTTTGTGTCAAAAATAGTTTGTATTCTTGCAGATTTTACTACAATAACAACAATCTGATCAAAATGCAGGAATGTCATTGTGCTTTTCACTGTTTTCAGTCACATAGACATTCAAATATTGTACTTTATTAGTACATTTTAAAGATGCCTTATTTGGATATTTCTATTTCATGCTCCTTCATACTTTTTAATCCAGTAACAGCTATTTAATGTGACAATTAGAGTTATAGTTGGGTCAGTCTGTGCTCAGACAGAATGTAGGAAATATGTTGATTCACCGTCTCAGATTTTGTGCAATCTTCATAAATGCATGAGACAAAAAAGCTAAGTTCTATAATAATAGTTTGGCAGCATTTTTGAATTCCATCTTCTTTCACACCAAGAAACTTCTCTATCTTGGACGTTTGAATAAAATGTCTTAGCTGGGTAGTCGTATTTATCATTCAATATCTCTGGAAATATAACTTTCATAGTCATGATATTTGGTAAGAACGCAGACAAAATAGCTTCCAGTTGATCCAAATGATCAAGTGGCTCCAGCGGAGACCAAATTTTGAACTATTGGCTCTTTAAAATTTAAAAAAAGTGCAAAAAAAGGTGGTGTTTGGACACTAGAACGTTCCTATAAGGGTATATACATGGATGTATTGATATTTCCTACTAAAAATCCTGCACCAATATCACGAGTAGTAAAGCTGCTGTGCTACACTTAAATTAATTCATATTTATGGTAGGAAAAGATCTATTTATGGTTAAATATCTCTGGAAATATAACTCTCGCAGTCATGACATTTGGTGAGGACGTGGACAGAATAGTTTCCAGCTGATCCAAATAATCAAATGGCTCCAGCAGAAGCCAGTTCTTTGAATTATTGACCCTTGAAAATGGTTAAAAAAAAAAAAAAGTTAAATATTCAAACAAAGGTACTCTTGGGACCCCAGAAAGTTCCTGAAAATGTAAATATATGGATGTGTCCAGATTTTCTACTAAAATACAGTCTTCAGTTGACATTTCATGAACTTTTGAGGCCTCTAACATCAGCAGAATTTGATGTGTGGCGCATATTGTAAGCTAGTTTTACAGTTTTTTGCTATTCTGATGTGTTAAAATGGTGATGCGGCGTCATCGATAGGACCATAAGTGGCCTACATTACCCACAATGCAACCAAAGCACAGTCCAGACAGATATTTTCGGGTTTTAGTTCAATAGTGGGGGGGCTAATGTAGCTTTGGGACACCAACCTCAAGCAGTATTGAGGACAGATTAAAGAGGTTTGTTCAGTCTGACTCCATAAAACACCAATAGAATTTCTTATTTTTCAACACTTCACATACAACTGAGACTGATTTTTTTGAGTAAAGATCTGAACCCTTCTTCCACCACCGAGGAAACCAGTGCTCTTGGGACCCCAGAAAGTACCTCTAAGTGTAAATATGCTATTCTGACAAGTTAAAATGGTGATGTGGACTTATTGGTGTGACCATAACCGGTCTAAATTACATATCTTTGTGTTTAATGCTAATAATTGCTAATGTAGCTTTGGGGCACAAACCTCAGACAGAACTGAGAACAGGTTAAAGAAGGTTTAGCAGAATTTCTTATTTTTAAACTCTTCACAACCAATTGATTCTGATTTTCTGAAGTAAAGACCTGAACACATTTTCCACCACCGCGCAAGGAAACCTGAACGAATCTCAAGCTTGAGAGAAGATTTTTGTTTTGATAAATAGTTATTTCAGTAAATGCAGCAGAACATTAGAACAGACAGCCCTCCTGTGGCTAATCAGCTGCAATCTGGGGAAAAAAGGGTCATATTTTAGATTGCTGGCAATGCCGCAAACCACACGGCTGTATTTCTGTCAGTGGTGGTTCCTCTTAAGACCATGTGTGTGCACAGATGTGTGTTTGATTGCTGCTGTGTTTCTGTGTGTGTGTGACAGATAGAAGAAGAAAAAAAACAAACGTCAGAGCAAACCGAAGCCTCAGGGAATCAATTATGCCCGAGATAAAGATAAAATACTCTTTGTACCAGTTTATCAAGTATTTTAACAAGTAAGAATCTGGTAGTAATTCCAGCGAGATTACGAAGCAACGTCATGCAAGAAAAAAAAGCAGCTCTCCCACCTTCCACCAAGATGTGGTATTGTTTGAGTCTCATGGAGGATATCCCAGGGAAGTGCTGTGTTGTACTACACACAAAGAGAAGGAAGTGGCTGCCGTACAGACACTGAGCTGGAGGCTGAGACATGCTGGATTATCCTCACGCCGTGATTAAATAAACTCTGAGAACTCTTCTGAACAGCTTCACATGTAAAGTGGGTCAAGTGGGCCCCTGGAAAACATACTTGCTGGAGCTGTGGTTTGAGGCCTGACCAGGCGTAGCTTCCACTCCTGGGTGTCCTGCAGCGAGTGGAAAAAGAGAGTGCGAGTTTGGTTAAAAATAAACGTTTTCAGTGTAACATTTATTTGCATTTACAGCCAAATCCTGCAGCGAAAATCACAAGTAGTAAAGCTGCTGTGCTCCACTTCAGTGAATCCATATTTATAGATGGAAAAGTCATATTTATGGTCCAAAATCTCCAGAAATGTAACTCTTCTCGTCATGAAATTTGGTAAAGACATGGACAACTTTGTTTTCATCAGATCAAAATAACTGAATGACTCCAGCAGAGACCACATTTTAAATACTGGCTGTTAAAAATGGAAAAAAGGGCAATTTTTTTAAAAAGAAAGGGCCCCAGAAAGTTCCTGTAAGTTTATATACATGGATGTATACAGCCATATATGGTTGGAAAAGTCATATTTATAGTCCAGTGTGTCCAGAAATATAAATCTGGTGGTCATAAAATTTACATAATAAAGCCGCCTCCAGCAGATACCAGGTGATCAAATGACTCCAGGAGAAGCCTATTTTTAATTACTGACTCCTAAAAATGAACACAATAGTGCAAACATTTCAAGAAAAGGAGATCTTGGGGTCTAGAGAGTTCCTGTAAGTGTATATGCATGGATGTATTTATACTTCCTATAAAAAAATCCTGCACCAAAATCCGAGTGGTAAAGCTGCTGTGCTCCACTTCAATGAATGCATATTTATTGTTGGCAAAGTCATACTTATGGTCCAAAATCTCCAGAAATATAACTCTCATAGTTGTGAAGTTTGGTGAGGACATGGACAATATAGGTTTCGGTGGATCAAAATGATTGAATGAGTCCAGCAGACACCTGATTTTCCATTATTGGCTCTTAAAAATAGGGGGAAAAGTGCAAAATTTACAAAAAATGGCCTCAGAAAGTTCCTGTAGGTTTTTTTTTTTAATGTTTTTGCTTTGTAGCTATATTTAGTGTTCACTATCTCCAAAAATAGCCATGAAATCTGGTGAGGACACAGAAAAAGTTGTTTCCAGCAGATACCAAATGATCGAATGGCTCCAGTAGAAGCCAAATTTTCAATCATTGGCTCCTAAAAATGGGGGAAAAGTACAAAATTTACAACAAAGGGCCCCAGAGAGTTACTGTTTGTGTATATACATCGATATATTTATATTTCCTACCAAAAATCTTGCACCAAAATCACGAGTAGTAAAGCTGCTGTGTTCCACTTAAAGGAATTCCCTTCCACATGTCGCTTATTAGAGGCAGCAGTCAAGTCATTACACATGTGAATTCACACAGATCTGGCTGGAAACCCATAGAAGGAAGAAAGTTTGGGCTGAGGAGCTGCTTATATTTAGGTCGTCGTCGTTAATTACGAGCTTAAGGGTCCTAATGTTGGCTCATAATGCAGAAAGCTAAAGGTGACACCAAGCAGGTATTGCTAACGGCGTTGGCTGCGGCTGCAGTTACAGTTTTGGGGGAAAAGCTGGACTGTGGTGGTTGTCGGCCGGGTGGAGAAAGCAGCGAGCAGGCAGGCGGTGGGGTGGGGTGGGGGGGCGCTGGTATGTGAGGAATGCAGCTAAGGCAAACAGAAAGCCCTACACTCCTGTGTCTAATGAAATCAATGCTTCGAGCCTTTCCGGTGCAAGGGGGCAAAATCAGAGAGAAGGGGCTCAATCAACACATGTGACTGATTGTGAGAGATTTCCCTCCAGGAGGACCCAGTCTGAGCTGAACCGAGCTGGAATCCTGTCGGCCTACAAGTCCGTCCATGTTTGCTCTCATCATGTGGACAATGAGGGTAAACACAGGCAGAAACAGGAAAAGAAGGAGCGTAAATGTGATTTACAGCCACACAGTGAGCATCATCTGCAAACAGGCAGTTCCTCAAAAATAGGAACATTTATGATCCCATTTAATGCTAAACAGAGTTAAAGGTTGAGCTGTTTAGTGGATTTACTGTCTTCCACCTAAAAACACAACTGATCAATTACATAATCTAGACAGAATTTCATAAACTGCAGGTAATAAAATTACAAAATAAACAATATAAATGTATTAATTTACTGTCAAAACATTTAAAAAACTGTAAATAATGTCCACATTAAAAATCATATTTTTATAGTCATTCATTCTTTCACAGTATGAAACCATAAAATTAAACCATTTTACTGTATTTATATTCACGTTTTTAAAAACGATCTGTGAACGTTACACCATTCCACCATTTTTTATTGTATTTTTTCTAGAACTTGTGCAGACTGATTTTCTAAATTTTTGATGATATCTATTTTTATTTTTAATATTATTATTTTTTTCTTACAGTTTTTGAATGTTACAGCATTCCATCTTTTTTTTTTTTTACTGAATTGTTTCTCGGGATTCTGTGTTACATTCTCTCCATCCTTAATGAGACTTATTTTTTATTTCATTGTTTATTATATTACTTTTTTTAAAAAATAAATTAAGATTCCTTAATCTTTTTGAAAGTATTGCCTCTTGGGCTCCTGTGTCAGATTTTTACAAATTTTAATGAGACTTAGTTATTTTGTTTTTTATTATTATCGTTTATTCAATTTATTTATCTTTACAGTTTTTGAATGCTACAGCATTCCATTTTTTTTTATTGAATTGGGTTCCTGTGTCAGATTTTGACTATTTTTAATAAGATTTATTTATTTTATTTTTAATAGATTTTTTGCACTCTTTGTTGCAGCATTTCATAATTGTTGATTCTTTTTTAAAATTTTTTAAAAATTTTATTTTACTGTATCATTTTTTGGGCTCCCTCATCAGATTTTCACTATTTTTAATTAAATTTATTTATTTCATTTTACTACTATTACTATAATGTTTGTATGTAGTTTTTGAATGTCACAACATTCAATATTTTTTAAATTTACCGTATTGTTTGTTGGGCTCCTGTGTTAGAATTTCTCTATCTTTAATGAGATTTATTTATTTATTTATTTTATTACTATAACTTTGTTAACTTATTTATTTATTTATTCATTTACAGTTTTTGAACGTTACAGAATTCTAATTATTTTTTGCCAAACTTTTTCTGGGGCTCCTGTGTTAGAGTTTCACAATTTTGTAAAAAGAATTATCTACATAATATTTTAATTGTTGTTATATTACTTTTTGAAGTTACTTTTAAATTAACATTCCTTTTTTTTTTTTAACATATTGCTTCTTGGGCTCCTGTGTCAGATTTTCACAAATGTTAATGAGATGTATTTATTTTATTATTACTATTATCATTATCATTTAATTTATTTATATTTAAAATTTTCGAATTTTTGCAATATTCCATTATTTTTTACTGAATTGTTTCTTGGATTCCTGTGTCAGATTTTGACTACTTTTAATAAGATTTATTTATTGTATATTTAATAGATTTTTTTGCACTTTTTGTTGCAGCATTCCATGATTACTGCTTCTTTTATTTTTATTCTTTTTATTTTATTTTACTGTATTCTTTTTTGGGCTTCTGTGTCAGATTTTCACTATATTTAATTATACTTTTATGTTGTTTTTTTTTTTTTACAGTGTAGTTTCACACTTTCACTTCTTAACCAACCAAAGTCCAGTTTATTTACAGTTTTATAGGGCAGCAGTTGCACTTCCATCTCTCAGCTGATTGAGCCTGAAATGATTGACAGAGTTTCTCGTAGATGGAGCTGTCAGCTGCAGCTTGAAGAAGCTGCAGTTTGCTTCTTCATCCCAGCTGCGCTTTTCTCTTCTGGAAGTCTTGCAGGCAGTGATCACATCAGTCACAGTGATCAGCTTTGACGCGCACGCGCACACGCTCCCCATCCACGTGCACGCGCAGAGCCATGCCCCGCCCCCTGTGACCTCATCGGCCCAGTCATGTCTCTCCTCCTCCGGCTCAGTCTGGCGCTTCTCAGCCTCCTCACCGCGCAGCTTTTCTAATCCTCCCCAAACTCCAAAAGTGTCCGGGAGCAGAATCATAGCTGCGTACATTCCACAGGACGCCTTTCCGAGCCGCTCAGGAGCCTTTTTCATTCCCACAGAGCGAGAGGGAGCGCTTGGAGATCACCTGGACACTCCTGCTTACATAACTTTTCTTCTTTTTGGCTGCACTTGAGCGACTCCTTTTACATTCCAAAGACTTTTGGCCCAGGACGCGTTTATTATTCCCCTTTTTAGAACAACTTCCAAACTCCCTTTTCCTCATAATAACCATCCGAACTGACCAAATAAGCAGGAAGCAGCAGCTGATCGTTGTTTTTTGTTGTTACTTTTGCACAGAAATAGTCCCCTTTTTCCTCCTCGTAGTCTTAAATTAAGTTAGAAAAAAGCGAACAATGGCAGGGATGAACTCTCTGGATGCTGTGAAGAGGAAGATTCAGTGTTTGCAGCAGCAGGCCGACGACGCGGAGGACCGAGCTCAGGTCCTACAGAGAGAACTGGACAGTGAACGGGAGCTGCGAGAGAAAGTGAGACAATTTATTCTTTCTTAGACATTTTTTCTCTCTCCTCTCCAACTCCTTTGTTGCGCTTTTACGCACCAAAAGCTTCAGATTCACCTCCGAGCCTCTGAAAAGTCTAATTAGTTCGTGGCCATTGATTCATTCGCGGGCGTGATTGTGCCACAATGCAAGGCGTTGGTCTGTAATGAAAAAAAAAAAAAAAAGTTTGGATTCCTGCAGGTCTGTGCGCATGCGCAGTGGAGTCCGCTGTAAAAAAAAAACCCTAGTGAATAAAGTGGACCACGTAGACACACTGTGTACACTTTAATTAGGCTTTATAAGTTACTAATCCTGCTGATGCTAATTATATCATAATTGCAGCTACTGATTAATCACATTTGATCAGCTTTGAGAGATTTCTGAGGCAGCGTTTAACTCTAAAGTCATTCATTCATTCAATTTTTCAGCCTTTCTTGAAAGTTAAAGTGCATTATTCCACATTTATACAGTTTCAAGGCACAGAAATGGTGAATTTCCTCTAATAATATTTATCTTTTCAAATAGGAAACTTTTAAAGCAAGAAATAATTAGTTTAATAAAATCATTTATTGGAGAATTTGAGGTCTAAAATCAAGCAAATCACATTAAAAAAAGAGCAACTGGAGCTAAAATGCGATGAAATTAACAACCTGAGGTGTCCTAAAGGATGACACTGACTTTGCTCTGCAGGTTTTTTTGCTCAGTGGCACTTCAGCAGCAACCTGAAGATTAAAACCGTCAGACGATAGGAAAATACAGGGCACACACAGATAAAAGTGAGCCTCGTCTGTTATTAGAGATTCAAAGGGAGCGGTCTGAAAAATTAGCCGCACAGTCAGAAGCAACAATTTGGATCTTCGCTTCATCTTTAATTATGCTGATAAATGTCAGTACTTGCTGGTTCTTCTCAGTGTTCTGTGAGAGTTGGCTGCATATTTGCGGTTTTGGATGTTAGAATACATCATTCTGATGTTGTCATGGGCGTTTTTGGGCAATCTGGAGACCGAACTGTGAGCTTTGAGTCACTGATTGGTTGGTTTGAGTGACTTTTAAAGAAAAAAGATGAAAATTCTCAGATTCCAGCCTCTTAAATTAGGATATTAGCTGGTTTCCGTCCTCTTCTATGACAGCAAACCCAGCATCTTTGTGTTGTGGAAGAAACAAGACATTTGAGGATGTTATTTTGGACTTTGGGAACATTTTTCACCATTTTCTTCCACTTTACAGACTAAAAAACTAATCGATTAATTGAGGAAATAATCACCTTAATGGTAATAAGAGTTTTGGATGTTTGAATTAGTCACTTTGGACACATCATTTTGACATTGTAATGGGGATTTTTAGTTTTTAAGTCACTGATTTATCATTGATTATTGGATTTTTTAAAAGAAAAAAAGTGAAAAATATATAATTCCAGCTTTTAAATTCTAATATTTAGTGGTTTCTTTACTTCTCTATGATAATATGCTAAATATCTTCATTTCGGGACGTCATCTTGGACTTTGGGAAAAGTTTTCACCCTTTTCTGATGTTTTATAGACTGAACAATGAATCTATTAATCAAGAAAATAATCAATAGATTAATCGACAGTGGTTTCGGATTAATGGACAAATGAATTTGTCATTTTGGTCACATCAGTTTGACATTGTAAAGGGCATTTTCTACAATCTGCTGACTGGACTGTACGCTTCTAAGCCGCTGATTAACCGGTTTGACTGATTTTTAAAGAAAACAGGAGTGAACATTCTTGAATTTAAGCTTCTTATATTTGAATATTTGCAGTTATTTTAACTCCTCCATGACAGTAAACTGAAAATCTCTGAGAAGCAAGACGATAGAGGATGTCCTTTTGGGATTGGAAATAGCTTTCACCATCTTCTGACACTTTATAGACCAAATAACAAATCAATAAATCGAGAAAATAATCGATAGACTCATTGACAGTGGTAGTAAACGTTAGTTGCAGCCTGAATTCTGAGCTAAAACCTACTTTTCCAGTGTTTTACCAAATGATAGTGGTTCCGAACTGCTTTTCTCAGGGTTATTTTTCCTTCAAAATAAATGAAAGGATTTGCTTCCTCCAAGCCTATTTTCAACATGTGTGTTTACAGTTCGACACACTATCAGCAGCTGTTGCACAACTTGGGCTGAAATTAGCTCAAGTCATTGCTGAAGTTCCACAAATGTTGGGTTTCTCAAACTAGATGTGACAAAAGTGACTCGTCGGTTTCTGTCACCTGCCTGTCTCTTGACTCTGGCCACATTTGAGGTTTTTATTATTTTTCTGAAAAGAGTAAAAAGTGCTTAGCAGCAGCAGCAGCAGCGTTAGGTAACAGTCGTGACTTGTTTCACGTGCTGCTTTATGGTACCATATCCGCTGCATCGGCTACGTTTAATGACAGGACGGGGTGAGGGGTTGAAGGAGTGGGAGGAGAAGGTGTGGCTGTAAAGATACGGCAGCTGGGTTGATGAAAGGAGCTGCAGGACTCACCTCTTTGTTACAAGCTGCTTATTAGGTAACAGGGCACCTTTTTAATTTGACAATTGGGCGTTTGCTCAGCTTGTGGGTAATCGGGCTGATATGGACTCACACAGTGACATCAGTGGGACCGAGTTTGTGAGAATGACAGCATGTTTGTGTTGTTTACGGGTTGCTAAGTGAGTGTGCCGTCCACATTACGTAGTGGGATGTTGTGATTTCCTTCTCTTCTTCACTTCATGTTCGTTTTGTACAGTTAAATCTGTACGTCCAGCCTGCACTATGCTTTAAATCAAAAGCACTGAAGTGAGAAAATGGAACAGTAATGTATAAGATTTCAAATAATGCACATATTTTTTCCTCTTTTCATAAAACATACCTACTTTTACTTTTTTAAAAAGTGAAATAAGCATAAATTAGGCTACTCTGTGTCCCAAATAGAATAGAATTCCTTTTGTCATTGTAAATTTTGCACCAAAAATGAATAATCTCTGTGCATTAAAAATAATCAATAAATACACTGAATAAATCAGATTTAGTCCACTAAATCACATCGACTCACGTCTAAGTTTGTACACAAGGTTTATGTTAGTAAATAAAAAGAGACACATATTGGAAAATGGTAGTTTGTAACAGTTTCTAAGGGTACCAGACGTCCTTCATGATAAAATCTGTACAATGGAGACCATTTATATATATATACATACACATATTAATTAGACTGAATAGAATTCTTTTTATTGTCATTGCAAATTTTGTGACAAAATTAATTAACAATTTAAGAAAATAATCCATCAATAAATACATTTAATAAATAAAATAAAGTCCAATAAATCATATCTACGGGGACACTAACACCTTGAGTTTGTAGACAAAAAAATACTTTAATAAATAAAGAAGGCGTAATTGTAGTTTCACCAGTTTCTACATCTTCAGAATTTTGGCTTTCAAATTAAAATTTTTATCTTGGAGATCATTTATTTATATGTGTATGTATATATACATGCAAATGGATTAGGTTGAATAGAATTCCTTTTATTGTCTTTACAAATTTAAAATTAAGAAATAATCTCTCTGTGCATTAAAAATAATTAATAAATAAAATAAAATCCATTAAATCATATCTACAGGGACTTTAACAACTTAAATTTGGAGACAAAAAATTGTAATAAATTTAAAAAAGCTGCATATTGCAAAACAGTAGTTTTAACAGTTTCTACATTCTTGGAATTTCAAATTAAAATTTGTATTTTGGATATCGTTTATATTATAAATCATTTCTCAGTGCATTAAAAATATATAATCCATCAATAAATACATTTGACAAATACAATTAAATCCAATAAATCATATCTACAGGGACATTAATAGCTTAAGTTTGCAGACAAAAATTATTTTAATAAATGAAAAACTGAGTTTTATTCTTAGTTTATACCCACTATTCTAAAATAAATAAATAAGTATTGCAAAATAGCAGCTTTAACAGTTTCTACATCCTCAGAATTTGGCCTTCAGGTTAAAATCTGTATATTAGAGATAATTTATTCTTGTGTACATGTATATGTATTCATATAAATTAATTTGAGTGTGTTATAATTTAGCTACCAGCCAATATATGGTCATATTTTGTAGTTTTATCAATCTGCTACTGTCATATTTTTTATAATTACAGCTGCTCTGTATTATATTGTTATTGTTTTTTTTTTTTAAAATCAGTTTTAAAGCCAGGATCCAGGTCTTGATGCTCACAGTTAGTTGAAGTTGTTGACAGATTCATCAATAAAGAAACTATCTGAGCTTCCAGTTCCAGTATAGTGTGTTTATCCTCATAAATGCTCAGTAGGAGGCGGCTGGTGGTGAAATCATTTTACATTTTAGAACAAGTTCTTCCACTTCGTCGGGCTTCTCGTGCACGAGCAGTTTCAGATGTCACACTTCCATGAGCATTCAGAGTCAGGCCCAGCGTTTGTGTGGCGACGTTGGTGCGCTCCCATCTGTGAATAATTAGGACAACCTGCAGTTATTTCTCTGGCACAGAACCTCTTTCATCAGAGCTCGGGGAGATCAAAACAGGAACCTCGCTGAGCGTAATGAACCATTGTTTGAAAATGTGGAGGCGACTGAAAATGCTGGCCCCATCGCTCCACAGAGGAAACACACAGGGGATTTGCTTTGTGTGGTTTCTTCTGCGGTTTTTTGACACTACTGGAGATGTTACTCAACCACTCAGTAATGCTTTAAGGTCCCTCAGACATGGTGTCAACACGCTCATTAGATGTGTTTTATTTACGGCCGTTATTCTCAATGAGCTGTTCAGTTTTCACAGTAGCAGTTTTCAAAGTAAGAGTCGATCATTTGTAGTTTATTGATGAAGCAGATGAACTCTCAAAGGCCTCTTTTGCTTATGAGAGAAAAACTTCTACTAAAACAATGACGCGAGTCATTTAAAACAGCAATAAAAGACATAAAAAGAGCAGAATTCAAATGTTCTGTTTGCTTTTTTTCCAAATGTTTCTGTGTTGTTGTGGAATCTTAGTGTAATTACTGAATTTAAAAAAATAAAAACACTTTGCTGGGTTGTTGGTATATTGATTATTCTAAAAAGTATGAAGGATAACAGAGTTTTCTTGAATGAAAAACACAAATAAAACTGCTTTTCTGTAGAATAGACAGGCGGTATACACTGCCTTTCAATAGTTTGGGGTCATTCAGACAATTTCATGTTTTCCATGAAAACTCCCACTTTTATCCATGTGCTAACATAACTGCACAAGGGTTTTCTAATCATCAATGAGCCTTTCAACACCATTAGCTAACACAATGTAGCATTAGAACACAGGAGTGATGGTTGCTGGAAATGTTCCTCTGTACCCCTATGGAGATATTCCATTAAAAATCAGCTGTTTCCAGCTACAATAGTCATTTACCACATTAACTATGTCTAGACTGGATTTATCATTCATTTATATCATCTTCATTGAAAAACTGCTTTTCTTTCAAAAATAACGATATTTCTAAGCGACTCCAAACTTCTGAACGGTAGTGTATGTGGATTTGTAAGCTTAATCTTCACCGAATCATATCACTGTTTGTTATTTATGACTGTTTCTTTGTTTTTTATACTTTAAGGAATGTTTTCTAATATATTTCTTGTTGTTTTGCTGAGCCTTGTGTAACAGTCACATCGTATTTCACTGCTAGTACTATCTGCACATGTGACAACTACAAAATCTTGAATCTTGATCAGTTTTCCCTGCCATATAATAATAATAATAATAAAAAAATAGCTGAGTCCGACTTTCCAAAAACAAAAATCCTTCCAGGGATGGAAACTCATCTCCTTAGGTGAACTTCAAATCTTTTCTTGGAACCTGAAAGCAAACATGCTCAGCTGCACTAATGTGGAAGCAAAAATGCACAAACGCAGAGTGGAGAAATTGACGATTTAACGTATGAATAAGTCATCCAGTCGCCATAGTGACAGCTGCTGTTTTAACAACACTGAAACGCAGTTTGTGGCCTACAGAGGAATCTCTAGAAGCCCCTAAAAAGGGGAAGCTGGACTCGGAGCTCACTGAGCCCCCCCTCTGCCCTCCCAGGATGTTGCTAGGCGACTCTGGTCCAGCGCTTCCTGTGCTTCTACTCCCAACACTTCCTGTCCCTGAGCTCCAGCTCTGATCAACAGGAAGATTAGTGTGTGTGGTGGACTGCTCACATAGTTTGTCTTTTGACTTCAACTAAAAGTATGTAGAGCTTCATCCAGCACTGGAAGTACTGCTTCGTCATAATAACGCGCCTTAAACTTCAACCGTCGCAGTCTGAAGAGCGAAATGAACTGTCATGTGGGCTCAGCGGTTCAAGCTTGTTTATACTCCCGCCAGACTTCTTGATGCAACTGTGCAAAGGATTGTGGGTCAGGCTTCCTTACTGGTAACACTAGTATGTTTGGCTCTAGTGCAGCTCAATTTATCGAGAGGAAAGCCCCACTTTCCTAAAAAGATAAATGCAAAACTCATAGAAATACAGAAAACACTACAAACGCACCAATACCCCCACTGACGTCCCTCAATCTCAGGAAGAAAAAGACCCAGATAATACAAGAATTACATCAGCATTGAAAGAAGTTTGATTATTTGAACTAAAACTGTAAGTCATATGCACATTAGATGCATGAAGACGCTGCTGTTGGTTGAGATGATAAAGTTGACCTGATACACTGTGTACTGGGACATACTTATATAGTGTACTATACTATATAGTGTAGTAGTACGGCTCAGTCAGTGGCGTAAAACTTCATCCATTGTCCACATCTAATCCTGCCAGGTGATTCATAGTTAATTTTCTCATAGCAAAGCTGCTCAGCTAGTGATTTCAAACTGTCTGTCTTCATATCTAGAGTTTATATCTGCTCCATAATATTGAATCTGGTCGACACACTGATGTTGTTTTCTACATATATGACAGCTGTGAAAGAGTTCATGATTCATCTTTTCAGCACCAACATCACAAATTAACTACAACACATCAGGATGCAGCTTTTTTTGCTGCTTGATACAAATAGACAAAGTGCACAGTTCCCATTTTCCATGACTATTCTGCAGTAGAAATCTGATCAAACGTAATTTATCCATCTTTTTTTAAACTTTATTCACAGAACACTGTGCTCGTTGACATGCAGGCTTCACATGTGTGCAGCTAAATAAGTGAGAAACACTAAAAAGGGAGATTTTGGTTCCAAAAAGTTGCTGCCAGTTGGTTTGATTTAATTTCAGCCACAGAAAAGATGATGGTGACCAAAAACAGCTGCTCTGTCTGGAAATTGTCACCATTAATATGAGGAAGTATGACTAATTTCTTTGACCATTTAAATCAGCAAGAGAAAGAAATAGAACAGAAACAATTGGCCAGCTATTACATCATTAATCACCAACTATTTTGATGATCGATCGAAGATAAACATCTGAATTCTCTGATTCCAGTTTCTTCAAACAGAATATTTCCTGTTTTCTTTCCTCCTCTTGTAACAGTAAACTGAATACCTTTGAGTTGTGGCCAAAACGAGACATTTGAGGATGTTAACTTGGGCTTTGAGCCACATTTTCACCATTTTTTAACAAATTATAGACCAAACAACTCATTTATTAATCGAGGAAATAATTACCAGATTACTCGACAGTGGAAATAATCATCAGTTGCATCCCTTAATTTAAAGCAAAGCCTGCTTTGGGTGCTTTTTCTTGTGTTACACCAAATGAGAAAGGCTCCAGACGGCCTTTTTCATCTATTTTAAAAATTATTTCTCACATTCTATGCAGATACACTTATCTACACATTCATCCCAATGGTTCCAGGATGGTTCATTCTTGTTAAAATGAGTTACTTAGGTCATTTGGTGAAAATTCCTGTATTTTTCATATTTCAGTACATATCTCATCTATGGAACTATTGCAGTGTCTTCTACTATCCAACCCGTTTCCATTTTCCACCACTTACATCTCACATTTAGAGTTAATTTCAGGAAGTAATTTAGAAATAACCCTCATCGTTCAGTCGACTTCCATCATCTCGTCCGTTTGTCAGGATCAGCTGAGGGTGTTTTTTCTGTCTTTTGTGGTCGGCAGGAGGTTTTCTGGCGGGACTCTAACGGTCTGTGGAAAGAGTTATTTCCAGGTTTCACTGTGTTCTTTGGACGCTCTCCCTGGGAATAACTCAACTTTCCAAATATAACTGCCACATGTTGATGCTTTCTGGCCGTCGCCGGCATTCGGGGGAACACTCCCATGTTAGTGGCTTGTGGCTGAGCTGATTGTGCAGCTCAAGGCTGCGGGTTCCCATTCAGACGATGAGGAGAATATATTTGTCCACTCAGGAAAAATAAAGAAGAGAATTGGAACCGAAACTGATCCCTATAGAGTGATGCCATAGAAGAGCAATTTTTAGTTCAACGTAGAACCTTTTAGCAGTGAACCTTTTCTGCAAACAGTTTGATGAAGATCCTCCAAAGAACCAACAAAAAGAGTTCCTGTTTCAGAGGAATTGAGCAAAAACAGGTTTTTGAAAGAACCAGTGACAAGATGGTTCTTTATGGACACACTTGGTTCAGTAAAGAACCTCTTACTTAATGTTTCTTAAGTATTTTACAAAATAAATGTAGTTCTTTCAGCAAATTAAGTCAAATTCCAATGTGCAGGTTGAGAATCATTGTTTTTGGCCGTTTATTATAGTTCCTTTTTACTTAAACCAATGCAAAGATATTTAAGGTATTAAAAATGTGAACTTTGGAGAAGCACAAACACAAAATCAGTCACTGAGGAAGAACTAGACCCCTAAAACCTCAAATTAGCTTGAGGATCCAAACTAAAAATCAAGAAAGACCGAATGTATGGGACAGCTAGAGACATGTTGAGTTCAAGAACGTTTATACCCCTCCATTCAAAAGTTTGGGGTCACCCAGGAAATTTCAGGTTTTCCATGAAAACTCCCACTTTTATCCATGTGCTAACATAACTGCACAAGGGTTTTCTAATCATCAATGAGCCTTTCAACACCATTAGCTAACACAATGTAGCATTAGAACACAGGAGTGATGGTTGCTGGAAATGTTCCTCTGTACCCCTATGGAGATATTCCATTAAAAATCAGCTGTTTCCAGCTAGAATAGTCATTTACCACATTAACAATGTCTAGACTGTAGTTCTGGTTAATTTAATGTTACCTTTATTGAAAAAATAAATGCTTTTCTTTCAAAATAAGGACATTTCTAAGTGACCCCAAACTTTTGAACGTTGGTGTATATGAAGTGTCAGTGTAAGAATTTGCAGCTCTTTGGGGTCTTATAAAATAGTACATTTAATATTTTGGGCTTTTGGCCAGACAGAACAACATGGAGCAAGATGCCAACCTGGGATTTTGGAACCTGTGATGGGAATTTCTCTGTTTTCTTCTGTTTTCTTTGACCAAATGATCAATTGATCCTGCAGATTTAACACAATCATTAGTCGCAGCTGCAATTGCAGGACACCAAATAAGTCCCACACCAAAAGTAAATACCTTTAGCACATAAAAGAACCACATAATCTAAGTGATGACACTTTGAAGAACTCCTTCCATTGCTTTTCTGAGAGTGCAGTTAGAGGCAGCAAAGCTAAATTTGCTCTAATGTCATTAAAGGGCATGTAGTGAATGGGAATAATCTTATTTTATGTTCTATAGCATGCAGTCATGTTTAAACTATTTTAATTCAGTACACCGGGACTTTTCCGTCATCGATGCACTCATGCATGTCGGTGGAACTGCTGCTCATTTAGCCTGAAAGCCCAGTGCAAACAGTTTTATTTTAATTCTGTGACTTCTGTGGAAAAGTTTGGTTCCTTTTTTGTGGATGTCTGAAAGGGCTGCAATCAGCCTCTGGTGAGGATTAGACTCGCTGAGCTTAAACCAGATCAGGATCATTCCCTTTTCTTCTTTTTTTTTAAAATCCGTAAAGTACGTACTGTTAAATGGTGACAAATTACATTTAGTACAGCTGGAGCTCAGAGATGGCTGTCTGAATGCTAAATGGCGTCCTTTATGGGGCTGCATGACGGAGCGGCTCATACTTTCTGTCTTTGCATGCCACATCTTTATGGGAGAAGATTACACACTTTGTTTCTCACGCTCACACATTCACAGCGATGTCAGGAATAACTTCCCCTGAACCCCAACAGCACTGTGCAGCTCATTAGCCCACTGCCCTGGAATCAGCCAGTAATTAGATTCCTCTTTCACTCGTCCTTGAGCTAATACATGTAACACACTCAGGTACTTCTGCAGTTGCTTCCCTGCAGGACTGTACTGCATCTTCAAGAGAAACGGTGGACTGTTTACCTTGTGGACGTATGTTTGGTCAGAAACCAGTCACAGAAATGTAAAGGAGTCCTGCAGTTTGAAAAATAATGCTTCCAGAGTCACCAAAAAGAAGCTAATGCAAGAGTTTGCTTCTGTCTTTTTGAGTTACAACAGCTTCTAATGAAATTATGTTCAACCAACAAACTAAATTGAGTTACGCAAATTCATTTTTTCCTCCACAATCCAATTTATTTTCTAATTATCACTTATTTAATGATGGATAGTAGTACATTTTTCTTCATTCTACAAGATTTTTTTTTATCCTCAACTGCGTTTAAGTATTTAAAAACGTAATATTTAAATCTTAAAAACACCAAGCAAGAAATTTAAGTTTAAATTACTCAAAATATTGAGGCGACACAATGACCAATATTAATACAGTTGCTCCAATTAGATTTTCTTCAGTAGTGTTTTCTTTTTTTTGTTTGTGGCTTTTAAGAAATTGCTTCATTCAACAACAGTTGTTTTTATTCTGAACTGCATTTGAGTATTTGAACTATTAAAATCTTGAAAACAACAGAATTGATTTGAAATTACTGATATTAAGTTGCTTCAATTAGATTTTCTGAAGTAGTAATAGTTTATTTTCTTGGTTTAGTTTATGTTGTTGTGTTTTTGACAATTGCTTCATTCAACAATATTTTTTTTACTCTGAACTGCTGTTGTGTATTTGAAAACACAATATTCAAATCTTAAAAACACCAAATTTGAGTTTAACCTACTCACAATATTGAATTGCTACAACTAGATTTGCTTCAGTAGTTTGAAAAAAAAAAGTTTTTCTGTCATGTTATGGCTTTTAGGAAAATGCTTCATTCAACACTATATTTTATTCTGAGCTGCAGTTGAGTATTTGAACTGTTTAAACCTCTGAAGACAACAGAATTGAGTTCAAACTACTCATCATATTTAGTTGGTACAATTACTTGTTTGTATTAAGTTGCTCCAATTAAATTTCCTTCATGTTTTCCTTCATGTAGTGTCTTTTTTTAAATTGAAATTGCAGTTGTGTGTTCCAAAATGTGACATATTACTCTTGAAAACAACTAATTTAAGTTTACTCACAGTATTAAGTTGAAGCAACATTATTTCGTCACCCAACCTCTCAAAATATAGTTTGAAGCTTAAAATGTTTAACATAAATCAATAAATTAGATCCTTTTTTATCTTGCAATTATACATTTAATGAAATGGTGGGATGTTGTTGGTTGTGTTTTGCAGTTGTGAACTTGAAGTGAAAGTTTGACATTTTCTCACTGAGCTTTAGATCTGAAGATTAACTCCACTGTCATGTTTGCACAGTAAATATAAAAGCCTCTGTTTGTGGAGTTCAGTGGCTCGTTATTATAACTTTGTAAACTTTGTTCAGATTAAACCAACAGGATACTCTGTTAAATGGTGAGCTTCAGAATCGCCGGTAAGCAAATTTTCTCACCTTTGTACAGAGCAGGGCCACTTTATTCCCCCGTTTCCTGTACCACCTGAACTGTACTGTACAGATATGAGTGTTCAGACAAGTGATGTTTTAAGAGTCTTGTCACCATGAAGGCAGTCTCTGGAAGCAGCTCCTAGAAGGCTGGTGTTGCATATTAAGCCCAGATGATAACAGAGCAGCTTCTCGTCCTGCAGGACTTTTTAAAAACTGCATGTGTGTGTGTTCGCCACCACAATCTTCCTGATACTCCACCACAAACATTCTCCATAGTTTGTTTTACCATATAAGGCAGCGAGCGTCCTGGCAGCCGGAGAATGCAAAGTGGGTGCTGAAGGAAGAGGCTTGGCCAAGAGAGAGCGACAGAGAGACGGAGAATACCAGAAAGAACAGAACAATCGAAGGGCGGAAACGAAAGGATGTCGGGCAGCTGACTTCCTGTCACCTTTTTCTAGATCCTCATTTGTGAAGCGACATTTGAATCTATTCTGGTTGCTCAGTGTTAACGTCACTTTTAAAGCATTGAGACCGATAGAATAGAGTATTTGTCATTGTACATGTACAACTAAATTGCATGCAAACTTACTCAAGTTCAAACAGTTATAGTTCAACACGCAGATGTATATAAATGAACTAAAGATGTTTTATTCTATTGTTGTTTATTAGAGATAGACACATACTTTATGGATCCTCATGAGAAAATTCAAGGTGTCTAGTAGCTTACACATGTTGCATTTAAGGAAAATAAGGTGCAAATCGAACCAAGTTTAAGTGCAAGAAAAAGCAGATGGTGCCTGGTATGATAAAAAAGAATTTAAGTACAGTAGTAGTTGTCACATGTTCATACAGTATATGCAGATAGAAGCAAAATGACTGATCTCAAGGCTGCGAAATAAACAATAATCTTAAAAAACAATAGAAATTAGAACAAGAAAAGCTCTCCAAGGCTGCTCAGTCGTGTGATTTCCGACGGATGAAATCTTTAAAAAACTCATGTTTGTAGCAGTCGATTTGTAGTAGGATCGCAAGTGTTTGCTTGTTGTCATGGTTACAGTGTAGCTGTGCCGCTATTGCGCACTGATACAGAAATCTTTAACCAATCCGTGGATCCAGACTATAAGCTGCATCACTGCCAGACTCTAATCAAGTGGTCCTTGTGTCAATTCTGACCTTCCCTGGAAATTTCATCCAAATCCATTAATCCGTTTTTAGTAATGTTGCAGACAGACACGCAGACAGACAGGCAGGCAGGCAGACACGCAGACAGGCAGACAGACACGCAGACAGACAGGCAGACACGCAGACAAACACGCAGGCAGGCAGACACGCAGACAGGCAGGCAGACAGACAGACAGGCAGGCAGGCAGACACGCAGACAGACACGCAGGCAGGCAGACAGGCAGACAGACAGGCAGGCAGACACGCAGGCAGGCAGGCAGGCAGACAGGCAGGCAGGTAGGCAGGCAGGCAGACAGACAGGCAGGCAGGCAGACAGACAGACAGACAGACGCAGGCAGGCAGGCAGACAGGCAGGCAGACACGCAGACAGACAGGCAGGCAGACACGCAGACAGACAGGCAGGCAGACACGCAGGCAGACAGACAGGCAGGCAGACAGACACGCAGACAGGCAGGCAGGCAGACACGCAGACAGGCAGGCAGGCAGACAGGCAGGCAGGCAGGCAGGCAGACACGCAGACAGACAGACAGGCAGGCAGACAGACACGCAGACAGACAGGCAGGCAGGCAGACAGGCAGGCAGGCAGACACGCAGGCAGACAGACAGGCAGGCAGACAGACACGCAGACAGACAGGCAGGCAGGCAGACACGCAGACAGGCAGGCAGGCAGACAGGCAGGCAGGCAGGCAGGCAGACACGCAGACAGACAGGCAAGTAGGCAGGCAGACACGCAGACAGACAGGCAAGTAGGCAGGCAGACACGCAGACAGACACGCAGACAGACAGGCAAGTAGGCAGGCAGACACGCAGACAGACATGCAGACAGACAGACAGGCAGGCAGGCAGACACGCAGGCAGACAGAAAGACAGACAGGCAGGCAGACACACAGGCAGACAGACAGGCAGACACGCAGACAGGCAGACAGACAGGCAGGCAGGCAGACAGACAGGCAGGCAGGCAGACACGCAGACAGACAGACAGACAGACATGCAGACAGACACACAGACAGACAGACAGGCAGGCAGACAGACAGACAGACAGGCAGACAGATAGACAGACAGGCAGACACGCAGACAGACAGACAGATAGATAGACAGGCAGACACGTAGACAGACAGGCAGACAGACAGATAGATAGACAGGCAGACACGTAGACAGACAGGCAGACAGACAGATAGATAGACAGGCAGACACGCAGGCAGACAGACAGATAGATAGACAGGCAGACACGCAGACAGACAGGCAGACAGACCGACCCACCAGCGCCGTTCGTCACATAACTCCTTGGCGGAGCAGTAAAAGGCACTTTGTTGTGAATAATAAGGAACTAGTGGTAACATATAAATCTAATATACAGATAAGGTGCTACACAGAAGGCTGTAAATTCTGGCGGTTCTCTGATTTTCTTTTAAACACCTTCTAGGATTTCCAGGAAAAGCTGTGCTCTTCTTTGGTCATGGCTCGGTGAATTTAAAGCATGAAAACACCAACTGTAAGCTTCTTCTTCTTCAGCACAACGCTGTCTCTGGAAGGGGATCCCCCTCCTGCATGGTTGTGAAAATCTAATGACAGATGAGGAAGCGAGTCATTAGAGTGTTAGCGCAGACACACATCCCACAATAGTGGCGTCAGTTTTTGTGTTTGCGTGGCGACTGGCGATTAAGCCAGACATGCTAAAAAATAGCAGTTTTTCACTGAAAAATAGATTTTTGCTCTCATGTAACCTCCTAATTTGAGATGTATTAACCCTCCTGCTGTCCTCATTTATGGGCACCAAAAAAATATTGTTTCCTTGCCTGAAAAAAATCCCAAAAAAATCAGCAAAAAAATTCCCCAAATTTCTGAAAATTTGCAAAACCTTCAGGAAGAAAATTCCAATAATTCCTTTAAAGTTTCCCTTAAAAGTTTCATTTGAAAAAAACTCCCCCAAATTTGGGAAGAAAATTCTTGTAAATATTTTCAAGAAATGAGTAAAAATCTTCCAAAAAAATCCTAAAAATATCTAAAGTGATTCCATATATATCAGTAAAATTTCTAATATTTTCTTTAAGAACGTTCACATAAAAATCAACCAAAATCCAGCGAATTTTGCTGGATTTTGGTTGATGTTTTTGTGAATGTTCTAAAAGAAACATTTTTAACATTTCCTTTGTGTTAACCAAAAAGTGTTCAAAAAATTTCCCAAAAATGTTGAAAATGTGGACATCAGAAGTTTCACTGTGAAAATATTTTTTTTCTTCCACATTTTCCAACTTTAAAATGGGTCAATTTGACCTGCAGGACGACACAAGGGTTAAACTTAATTTGAGTTTTCTTGTAAAATTCAACTCAAAACAAGATAATTTCAAGATTGTTTGACTTAACAAGATATTTAAGATGCATTGTCTTAAAACAAGTCCCTCCATCTGCTGAAATGTCACTTCTTCAGTGAATTTATCTTAAATCAAGTGGAATGAGACATTCTGACTAAAAATAAGACAGATAGACTTGGTAGGATTTAGAGTTTTTGCAGTGTGTGCAGGAAACCAGCCGGTAATTGTGGTGTTTGCATCAGATGTGCCAGTGAGGCTGACCTGAACACATGAATGGCCTGTTGTGTTCTGTGTGCAGACGTTATTCTTCACAGCACATTGCTTCATTCAGCGACTCAGGAAGTAACGATATCTGTTATTTCAGGCTCCGCTTTTTTTCAAAATTCTGTGTCGTTTCTCACCGGCGGCGTTGACAGACCTGTGGGGAGGGATGATGAGGTTTCAAGGTGTTTTCGAGCGATTTATGATTTTTCATTCATTCTGCGGCGGGGCTGGGGTTTCCTCCGTCTGTTTTAAGACACGTCAGCGATAGTTAGACATTTCTGGCCTCATATCAGCAGCCTCCTCCCCTGGAAGCTTTGGGGAAAGACCTGAAACAAGACGAAGAGAAAAAGTGGCTGAGATGAGATGAAGACAATGTTAAATTCAAAAAAGAGGCGTGTTGCCAGCTGCCAACAAGCAGCACTGGAAAAACTCTAAATCTTAACAAGTCTGTTTGTCTTATTTTTAGTCAAAATGTCTCATCCCACTTGATTTAAGATAAATTCACTTAACAAGAGACATTTCAGCAGATGGAGGGACTTGTTTTAAGACAATACATCTTCAATATCTTGTTAGGTCAAACATTCTTGAAATTATCTTGTTTTGAGTTGAATTTCACATGAAAACTCAAAATAAGTTTAACTCTCGTGTCGTCCTGTGGGTCAAATTGACCCGTTTTAAAGTTTGAAAATGTGGAAAAAAGTATATATTTTCACAGTGAAACTTCTGATGTCCACATTTTCAACATTTTTGGGAAATCTTTGAACATTTTTTGGTGGAAGAAAAGAAATGTTAAAAATGTTTCTTAAGAACATTCACAAAAACATCAACCAAAATCCAGCGAAATTTGCTGGATTTTGGTTGATTTTTATGTGAATGTTCTTAAAGAAAATATTAGAAGTTTTACTGATATATATGGAATCACTCTAGATATTGTTAGGATTTTTTTGGAAGATTTTTACTCATTTTTTGAAAATATTTACAAGAATTTTCTTGCCAAATTTGGGGGATTTTTTAAAAAAAAATAAAACTTTTAAGGGAAACTTTTAAGGAATTATTGGAATTTTCTTTTTCTATTTTCTTTTCAGACAAGGAAACAATATTTTTGGTGCCCATAAATGAAGACAGCAGATGGGTTAAAAGATCTCAAATTAGGAGGTTACATGAAGGCAAAAATCTATTTTTGAGTGAAAAACTACTATTTTTTTAAGCATGTCTGGCTTATTATAAGACACCTAAGCTTGACAATCCTGGTAAAATAGAGCTTAAAATAAGTTTTCCCAGTTAATTTTAGGATCTCAGTATTCTAAATATCATCTTATTTCAAAAAATCTTACCAAGACATTTTTGACTTGTTCAATTGGCAGATTTTTTCACCTATTTCAAGGTAAAATTTCCTTGAAATAAGTTTTTTCTTCTTGTTTTGAGAGGAGCATTTTTTCCGGTGAGGAAACCATGCTTTCATTTCCTGAAATATTGAGTCTATGACAGAATGGAAGTCTGGGCTATTAATTCTCTGCACAAACTGACTTTCTGACACTCCTGATTTTCCAACTTTTCTCTTCAGTTTCTCGACTTTATCTCAGCGGAGTGACTCACCCACCTGTAAACTGAACGACTTTGACTTCTGGACTGAATGACTGGCTAATGAGTCACTGACCTACTAACTGCTGCCCTGTGCACAGAATAACGTCTGTTTGTCTTAGAAATCCAACAGCTGCTTCGTTTTTAGGAGTAAACTGGAGTGAGCGCTCTGGGTTTTAGCAGTTCAAAAGTGCAGCTATGCGGCCGTGTCTGTAACTGTCAGCTTGTAAACTGCCATTTTAACAGCATCTTTGTGTGAGTTTTTCGGTTTTAATGTGGCTTTCTGGGAGATGATGGTCAGATAAACGCTCCGGCCAGCAGAGGAAATTCTTGCATCATTGTCTGTTTGCTTTCTTTTCCTCTTTGTTTACCAAAAGCAGATGAGAAGAAGCCTGTTTGTCCTCCACCGTCGCCGGAAATTGGCTTTTTGTAATCATTCTCATATAAAGTCTGAGTATTAAAAAGGATTTCACTTTCCAGCCAGATGCAACAGCAGTTAGTGCTCAGGTTTCATTTTAGGTAGGACCTGCTGCTGTAGAAGGTTGTCCAGGGACCTCCTGCTGCCTCTTATTTCACTTATTACTCATCAGGTATTGATTTGTCAGCGACCCCAGAGAGCACAGACTGCAGATTACAGTACCTCACTTAGTTTCACTGCAGTCAGACTTCCTGCATTTGAACTATTGGTGACAAGGATTAGGATGACTACATGATGCTGGAGAATATTTCCCTGTAGCCATAGCAGCGTGGTTATATTCAAGTATTTAAATATCCTATCAGATGTTTTAGTCAGAATAGGACTTCTGTTCAGTCTTTGCACTGCGTGTTTCCTCTCTTAAGACGTGGCTGCATGTGTCATCTGTTTCTTTGCAGTGATAAAACTGGAAAAAACTGAAGTTACTGATGTTTTATTTGATCTAAAACTAAACTAAGCTGCATGCATTTTATATAAACACTTAAAACAAGAAATTATGTAAAAAAATCCCAATAATGCCAAATAATCTTACGTTATATTATCATTAAGTTTGTCTAAAATATGCAATCGCTGTTCTTTTTACAACAGAAGCTGGTTTGGTTTGAAAGTGACACCTCAGTTGGTTTGAAACTTGTGTTTTTGATGCTATGAGGAACTTGGTCAGTGAGCAGTGCTCCTGTTTGATGCTTCTGAATAAACAAAGGCTGATATTTCCCTCCTGATAGCGGTTGTTGTCAAGGAAACAGACTTTGTTGAGACATCAAACCGTCACTAGAGAACACTTGATGTCTAGATAAACTTAGATGCTTGTCTTCTCTAGTTTAGCCAAATTTTAGATACAAGATGTGAACTAAAACTCTTTTATTATACAGAATGAAGTCACTCTGCTTGGGTTGGACTTCCATTTATACGCTGCAGTGTTGATAAACTGAGTTTCCTGCACAGATAATTCAAATGAAGCGACATTTTCAGTGTGCTTTTCTCTCCATCCAACTGCCCTCTTTGTGTCTTTCTCTTTCTGTGTTACAGCAGGGAAAAGGGGGAAGGGAGACCAGTCTAGGTGACTCAAAGTTGAATGAATAAATGACTAAACTTGTGTCTGTTTTGCTCCTCAGGCAGAGGGAGATGTAGCAGCTCTGAACCGCAGGATCCAGCTGGTGGAGGAGGAGTTGGACCGAGCCCAGGAGAGGCTGGCCACGGCGCTGCAGAAACTGGAGGAGGCGGAGAAGGCTGCAGACGAGAGCGAGAGGTCAGGTTTTATCACAATAAACAAGGATTGGGAAAAACTTCATGTGTGAGAAGAGCTTTGGATGAACTGAAACACCTGGATTTCGCTAAGTAGATGATAAAAGACAGCGCTTCTGTATGAATGTTGTGAAAAAATGTACTCTTGTCCAATCAGAGGGATGAAGGTGATCGAGAACCGAGCGATGAAGGACGAGGAGAAGATGGAGATCCAGGAGATGCAGCTGAAGGAGGCCAAACACATCGCAGAGGAGGCAGACCGCAAATATGAGGAGGTGAGGCTCTAACGTCCCTTCATTGACACATTTAATCACAGAATACAGTCACTTCTGCTCATTACATGCTTTAAATGCCCTAAAATCTTCCCTTTTTTCGCCCCAGGTGGCTCGTAAACTGGTGATCCTGGAGGGGGAGCTGGAGAGAGCTGAGGAGAGGGCCGAGCTCTCAGAATGGTAAACCCGGTGAACTCACGAAAACATATACCGATGCTCTCAGCTGTTTTTCTTATAATAAAGCCAAGAATGTGTCGGTTTCTCTCCATAGTAAAGCCAGTGACCTGGAGGAGGAGCTGAAAAATGTGACCAACAACCTGAAGTCCTTAGAAGCCCAGTCTGAGAAGGTGAGTGAAGGATTTTTACACATTTACAAGCAGTACTTCTTGGGTACATTCTTAATATCTATACTGTAATGGTATATAGTATGCCAGAAGAAGATTTAGTATGTCCTAGTTTGGAATATGTCAAATGCAGTAAGCCGAAAACACCAAGATGTCCTCCTATATCTGGTCAAATGTTGCAGTTTGGATGCTTTTCTGGCCATTGAGACCCACAGTTCTCTGCACAGTTGCGTCTTGCACGAGTATAAACAGGGTTGAACCGAGAGAGCACAGGCACGACTAACTTATTTTGCATTACAGACTGTGACAGTGAACGTTTAAGTTGCAATATTTTCCCTAACGCCACATACCAAGAGCCCTACACTGAGAAGAGACACAAAAATGTGGTGGAAAAGAGCAGCTACATGTGTGTTTTTGCATGTTTTATTTATTCATTGAGCAGTCGATAACCATAGATGGCAGATTCCAACTGGCAGAAGGAGCCCGAGGGAGCGAACACAGTGGAAACAGGAGTGAGACTTTGCCAATATAATAAAAACTTATGTGTGCAGTAAGAATTCAGTTATTTCCTCTGTGGAGACGACAAACTCAGATCAGATAGTAAACAATGATATTGATAATAAGCCTTTATTAATCCCACGGTGGAGAAAATGGCATTGATACTACAGCAGACATGTAAGGAGTGTCAGCAGAAACATGCTAATATAAATAAACCAAAATATGCATAAGTACTAGTGCACATATCAGCAGTATTGCACAGATTCTTACATGAACAGAAAACTTGAGAGAAGTATTGATATTGCAGAGATTTGTCTGTAAATAAGAGTTTTTAAATGTACAGAATATTCATAATTCACAGCTATGAATGTATTGATAATGTCTGTTCTGAGTTTTTTTTCTTCATTTACCACAAGAATACTCTCCTATTTTGCTATTACAAGAATATATGAGACCAGAAGTGTTTAGGATTCATAAAACACATAAAACAAGAAAAGCATTTTGAGAGCGCAGTCCTCCTCCAAGGCTGTTCATTTCCCCATATGTCAGAAATGTAGCATTAGTTTATTAGTTATTGATGATCACAAATCACGGCAGCATAGAATGTGGCCATTTAATATAGATTTACCCACAAACAAAATGAACTTACTCTGAGCACAGGCGTGTGTTTTGCATGTGTACGTTATATACAGATACTGAATCACGTGACCTAAATATGTAGCAGGCGGCGGGAATTGATGGGATTCAGAAACACCCCCACAATTTAATCAGTTGTTCCTTGGATCATTTCTGACGGATAAGTCCTGATAAGTCCTCAGTGGTGGATTTGTAGTAGGATCACAATCATGTGATCATCAGCAGGCAGCTGACGTAGTGTTCACTTGTTGTCATGGTTACAGTGATGCTGTGCTGCTATCTGGTAGTGATACAGAAATCTTTAACAAATCCGTGGATCCAGACTATAAGCTGCATCACTGCCAGAATCTAATCACTTGGTCCTTGAGTCATTTCTGACCTTCACTGAGAATTTCAACCAAATCTGCTGTTCTGTTTTTGAGTAATGTTGCGCACAGACAGACAGACAGACAGACAGACAGACAGACAGACAGCGACTGTTACATAACTCTGCTGCGTTCCTTGGTGGATTAACTATATAGAAATATATGCGACCAAATGGATAAATGGGGATGTTTTTTTGAGTAACTACATAAGAGTTAAGTATAAGTTCTGAATGCATGGTAACATGAATACAGATGTGGAAACACACACATGTAGATGACGTATTCCGCTATAATGACAAAGTAGTGTGAAAGTACTGCAGCTGTAGTAGTGACGCACTGAAAGTATGTGTCCTGGAATGCAGCCCCTGTTTTTCCACATAAAGCAGCAGCAGACTCAAGCTCTTGCTTTATCCGTTAATGTTAAAGTATGTCGCTGACAGACTGTGAGGGGGATAGAAAACATGCATCGCTGCTAAAAACATCACTCTCTACTGGTATTATCCCAAAGCTTTACGAAGCTGCTTTCGTTCTCTTAGACAAACAACCTAAATATACACGAGACTACACTCTGAACAGCAGGTCTGACACCCAGCACATCTCCGCCTCCCTGCATCCTGTCATTTAGGCTCCTCTGTGGCTCAGCAGGCAGTAATTTAGCCCAGCGTCCCACCTCCTTCATAATTGTGTGTCATCATTCCCTGCTCACAACAGAAACCATTTATTCTCCCCTTCAGGGTTGTACAGATGAAACTTATCAAAGACCCGATCTCCTTTGAGTTGAAATACACAGTACCCTGGAAAGAAGCTCCTCTCAAAACAAGCAAAAAAACTTATTTCAAGGAACTTTTACCTTGAAATAAGTGAAAAAATCTGCCAATAGAACAAGTGAAAAATGGCTTGGTAAGATTTCTTGAAATAAGATTAATATTTAGAATATTGAGATCTTAAAATTAGCTGAGAAAATTTATTTTAAGCTCTATTTTACCAGGATTGTCAAGCTTAGGTGTCTTAAAATAAGCCAGACATGCTAAAAAGAAGCAGTTTTTCACTCAAAACCGAGATTTTTGCTTTCATGAACCTCCTAATTTGAGATGTATTAACCCTCCTGCTGTCTTCATTTACGGGCACCAAAAAATATTGTTTCCTTGTCTGAAAAAAATCCCCAAAATTGGCAAAAAAATTCTCCAAATTTCTGAAGCTTTGTAAAACCTTCAATAATTCCTGAGAAGTTTCCCTTAAAAGTTTTATTTTTTTTTTTAAAAAATCCCCCAAATTTGGCAAGAAAATTCTTGTAAATATTTTCAAAAAATGAGTAAAAATCTTCCAAAAAAAATCCTAAAAATATCTAAAGTGATTCCATATATATCAGTAAAACTTCTAATATTTTCTTAAGAACATTCACATAAAAATCAACCAAAATCCAGCGAAATTCACTGGATTTTGGTTGATTTTTTTGTGAATGTTCTAAAAGAAACATTTTTAACTTTTTTTTTTCACCAAAAAATGTTCAAAGATTTCCCAAAAATGTTGAAAATGTGGACATCAGAAGTTTCACTGTGAAAATATATATTTTTCTCCTGCAGGACGACACAAGGGTGAAACTTATTTTGAGTTTTCTTGTAAAATTCAACTCAAAACAAGATAATTTCAAGATTGTTTGACTTAAGATATTTAAGATGCATTGTCTTAAAACATGTCCCTCCATCTGCTGAAATGTCTCTTGTTCAGTGAATTTATCTTAAATCGAGTGGGATGAGACATTTTGACTAAAAATAAGAGAAATAGACTTGGTAGGATTTAGAGTTTTTGCAATGTAACCGATCCACCGCATGACAAATTATCCTCTGAGGTAGCTGTTTTTTTATTATTTCGTCTTTAGGCTGCGTATTTCTTCCACTATGCAGCAGCAGCAGCAGCCAATAGAGACCTGCAGTACATTCTTTGTTTGCAACATTCCTCTCCAGGCACAACAGCATGCCAGGTTTACCACATGACCACTTTCCTTTAGCGATATGTGTTGTGGTTTTGCTTCTGTCGGCATCTCAACCGAAGCAACCTGTTCCCAGGCCGGACCAACACCTCAGCGCTGCCTTCCTTTCTCAGAGAGTGGTGCCACAGGGCGGCAGTAATCCTCCAATGACTGCGTCGTTCGCTTTCTGTGCATTTCTGTGTGAAAGCGAGTACAGGCATGCAGTTTTATACGTCTGCCGCTAAGTGGGTAATGCTGTTTTCTTTATGTGTTTTTACAGTACTCAGAAAAAGAAGATAAGTACGAGGAGGAGATCAAAGTTCTGACTGACAAACTGAAGGAGGTGAGGTCATGATTTTTGGGATTTCACAGCAGAAAACATTTCCAAAAAGATCCAAGATTCTCCCACTCGGATGACTTTGGTATATTTGAGCATGTACCTGTATGTGTTTAATGTGAAACAAATCACAGATGTCACCATAATTGGCAAAATGACACTCAGGAAACTAAAAAAAAAAATAAAAAAAAATAACACTAAGACAGGCGTCACAATTAAGCTTCAGTGCTTAAAATCCATCCAGGAATCTATATTTTATGCCTCCTGCACTATTTCCCTACATTTTTTCATTATATATCCATCATAAAAAGTCATAAATGCCAAAACAAATTCCACTTTTTAAGATTTTCTCACTAAACTGATGATTTTAGTTTGTTTTTTAATCCGATTCATATATAAATTCCTCTAAACTCTAAATGTGAAGCATATAAATTCAAAATAATGGAAAGGCTGCTGAAGACCTGCGTCGACACATTGGATTCATTTGTTCGCTGACATACTGCTTCTGAATTCCCGCCAGGCTGAAACCCGTGCAGAGTTTGCAGAGAGGACAGTGGCCAAACTGGAAAAGTCCATTGATGATCTGGAAGGTATGAGAGCAGTAACTTTCACGCTAAAAAGGCAGCATTTTTTTCTGTTTTCGCACATGAGGAGAAATGTTTATTCAATCCACCAAACAGCCAGTGATGTGCCCCTGAGGAAGGGTTTAGTTCAGTAAATTGAGATGTGTTTGTTGAGGAACCACAGGTACAACTTAATGCGCACATGCAAAACCACTTAGTTCAATTTGACATGGATCCCAGAAGGAGTGTCCTATTTCAACATGACTGGAAACATTTTTCTTTTTTTTGTGGAAATGAAAGCATTCAAATCTATGGAAACTCCTTCCCTAAGACAAGCTAATAAAAGCCCCTTGTTTCTGAAGGACGAGTATTTGATGTCAGCCAGGCAGCAAAGAGGACAGAATGTGCTCGCATGTTTTTAGGTCAGCATTATATCGCTGTCGAACCGCAGGCAGCTCACTTTATAGAGGTATCGGAGCAGGTTTATGAGGGAGCAGGTTTAGATGCTCACCCAGCAAACGAGCCTAATTAGATTTGCATCGTTCTTTCTTCCAAGCATCTGTGCATCTTTTAAAAAGGCCTGACCTCATTTTTTTCTGTCTTCCCCCTTCCTCCCTCTGCTCTCTCGCCTCCTTCCCGTCCTGCTTTGTGGCTTGTTTGTGTCACTGCTGTCCTCGTCACCTGTCTGTCCACCTCTGACCTCCAGATGAGTTGTATGCTCAGAAGCTGAAGTACAAGGCCATTAGTGAGGAGCTGGACCATGCCCTCAATGACATGACTTCTCTGTAGATGTCTTTTCTTGCCTTTTTCCGCTTCTGTCTGACGTTCCATCTCCTCTCTGTGCCTTGTGCCCATCTCACTGTGCAAAACATGATTCATTAAAAGTCCTTTTCTTTCCTACTTTGCAGCTTTTGTCTCCTTTTTTCCTCAAAGCAGAATAGTGTGACATTTATTGTGTAGTAAACAGTAATTTCTTGTAATAAGGAAGCCTGATTGTACAATATACAAGGTGAGGAACTTTTGATGTAGTTGTTGCTGTGGATTAATACAGTTTGAAATCTCCTTGACCCTTAAATTTAAATCTAACATTTATGATGCAGCCCATAAAGTACATGCACTTCCATCCTGTACTGTACTTCTAACAGTCTTCTAGGAGATCATGCATGAAAGGCACTGTGTTGTGGTTGATTTTATTTTGCATGTGGCACATGTTTAACCAAAGCAGTCATGCAAAACATGTGTCCAGCAGAACAGTGCCGGGTTGCAGTCTGACGAACCTCGTAAAGAGATTAAATTGTTGTGGCTTGTGCTATTATCTGGCAGTTGAAGGTTCACTGTGTCACTTCTTCTTTTTACAGAGAAACTATCAAGTGCCAAAGAGGAGAACCTGGGCATGCACCAAGTCCTGGACCAGACCCTGCAGGAGCTGAACAGCTTATAAACCCACTGAGATGAAGCTGCAGAGGACGAGATCGTCATTAACATTCCATTAAGTGTTCAACTCCATTCCACATTTCGAGCTATAAAATCTTTATTCCCCCACGTTTAAAAAAAAAAAAAAAAAAAGGGGGGGGTTAACTTAATGCTTGTCCCTTGATGTTTTTTTTTTTTTATTCTAAGGCACAACTTTTTCTTTTTTTCTTTAAACATGGGAAATCATTTGGAACCCATTGCTTCTTCCTCTCTTTTATTTTTATCTCCATCTGTGATTTCAGAAATTCTTTTTTTTGACCACTTATTTAGAAAAAAAACTGGCAATAAATTCACCCAAAGAAATGTCAGATTTGGTCACTCAACCACTTAAAACTGGCTCCATTCTTTTTGTTTTGTTTTCCATTGTATGTGCACATATTGTCTGGTTATTTTTACTACATAGGCTACAGGTGCCATCGGGTTTCCCTTCCCTCTGCATTTGTGTGGCTCTCAAGCGCCACCTAGTGGTGATATGAAGTTAGTAAACAGTTATTTTTGTACCATCTTTAGTGGCTGTGAGTCAACAGACATTTAACACATTTGTGTCTGTCGTAACAGTAAAAAATCTCCTAAATCTGTGTTTAGTGGACAGATGACCTCACGGAAAAGGTTTCAGGCACAGACTGCTCAGTGTTTTTACATTTACTTGGAATTTAAAGCCTCTTTTTCCAAATTTTGAATAAACAGAAGCTGACTGAGAGCTGTGCACGTCCCAACTATCCCTGAGCTCAATCTGACCACTTCACGGCCAACGATACGCCATAATGTAGCCGATATTTACTAGATTTACAATATATTGTATTACATGGGCGAGCTGAACCCCAAACCACTGGAAGCTCAGTGAGTTTTTAGCAACCATGGATACTTATTGTATATAGTAGAAGAATGTTAGGTATGTGACAAGTTGTATTGCTTTGATTTTTTTGGTTTTGTTTCATTTACACCACTTCTTTCTCGCCAGGGGAACTCTCAAAACCAAAGAACACACACATAACACAGACAATTAATTCCTCAAATGTTTTATTTTTTTGTTTGTGATGGTCTTCGTGGTTTCATCTCATGCCATGGCCACGGAAAAGCGCCTCACATTTGACTGAGACCATCTCCTTGAAATATTTCACTCACCGCCCCACGCCACCCTCCATGTCAACCTAATAAATGTTTTACAGAAATCACGACTCCTTTGACTTTTTTTGTGCAATTTGATGGTTCTGAATTTTGTCTTATTTCTGAAATAGTGCAAATGTCGCTTCATTAAGTGCTTCATCGCGTTAATTAGATATTTGTACAGTTCAGACCTACAGCGCCTACAGGAGTGTAAATGCATGCACATGATCCTCGGTCTGTCTCACATAGAACCTCTGATGATCCATTAAACCCCACGAGGGGGTGAAGTTTCACTCCGATGGAGGTGATTTCTCTATTTATGATTTTAGATGCAGAGCGTGACTTCTTGGTCCTTTCTGCTGCATTCTTCTTATGGGGAGGGTTGTTGTTCAGGTGTATTTCCTTCGAAAGGCGCAACCTAGACAGACAAAAATCAAACATTTCAGCATTTCTGTGCAAGAAAAGGAACAAACACAACTGTACTGAACAAAAATAGAAGCACAGCATGTTATACAGTGGTGTAAAAAAGTTCTCAGATGCCCTTAAAATTCTGCAATCTCAAATATCATGAAATATTACTGGAAACATCTTTTTTGTGTTTCAAAAGGTGTGGCTGCATTAGGCAAATACAAATGATATTTTCTTTTTGTTTATTGTTTACAAGAAAACTAACAAAACTAAATTCTAACAAAATGACCCAATACTCAAAATTTCTTATTTTTATAGAACCAATCAAATTTTTTTAATGGCTTTTTAAGGATTTGTTTAGGATTTGCTAAAAGAAATTGCACTTGAAGACCTAAGAGTGATTCTTAATGGAATATTTCACAAATCTATGGGGTGTCCGAAAACTTTTTTCCACCTCTATGTTGTTGGTTTCTACTCATTCTTTTTACCATACAGGAATAAAAATGTGTTATTCCAACATATAGCATAGCTGTGTGGAGCATAATCCCACTCTTTCTGAAGGACTTGCTGGACATTTTGGGAGACAACATCATGTTATCGCACATCCAGAGGTGTGTAAAATGATTTTCTGGATGACAAATGGTGCAGCTGTGGACAGCTAAGTGCCTGGGTTTGAACCTAACCCATAAACCAGCTTCCTGTTCTCGTCTTTCGCTTCCTGTCATTTGAATGAAGCTGCATTTTTATAGTCACTGCTCAAAGGAGTGTCTGTGCTCTTTACGTTATCTGATCTTTGTCCTTTAAAGCCACACCTGACAGGTGTGGATGAACTCAGTAGTGGAGAAACTGTTTGTGCACAGTCAGCTAAACTTCACTCACTTTCTACCAAGAGCAACGAGGTTATTCTCCAAGTTAGAGAAGAGGGCTACTGTATTTCCATGCTCTGTTCATATCTTTGTTCATTTAAATGCCAGTTTGTGACATTCTTCTTCATACCAGCGGTTAGTTTGCATTTCCCGCCTCGAGGCCTGCAGAGGATTATGGAGCAGCCTGCACATGGTACAACTGTCTGGGCGTGACTGAAGATGGTGGTGATCCTGTAGCAGCCTGGAAAGTAGATGAAGTGGAATATAAGACACAAAAACAAACAATACAAATAAATAAATCAGGAATATGAGCACCGAGGTCTCACCCATGCACTTGACATCCATGAAGTAGGAGTTGGGACTCTGCACCAGCCTCTTCTTCTTATGTTTCCTCCTCTCCTCGGCCAGACTGGAGTGCAGCAGATCTTTAGCCAACTGCAATAGAGGGCACAGCATTCTTAACTAATGGACACTGTGCTGGAGAATCTGTATTTTACTACATTTTACTGCCGTCTATTTCATTTTTTTGCATATTTCATGTACTAGTAGTAACTGTTTGCGCTCTCATGTGAAGGTTTGTCTTATTTGGAGACCTTGGAACTCACAGGAGGCCTCGTCATGTCTTTGGAAGGCTTTTGAGTCCCTCTTTAGTGGAACAGTTAGACAAAGCGAAGACAGCCTGAACACCACCTTTACTTACTCAACTGGGAGGAGAATGAAGACAAACTTCTAAATGAATAAGAATCTGAATCAGAGTCTATTATATTCCCAAGAAGGAATGAGGAATTTGACTTAAAAAGAGAAGTATAATTAAGGATGAACGATTAAAAGCAAAGGTTACAAGTCAAATGTTCATTTGCTTATCATTATTTCTATTTTTACTTTTTAATGCCCTTTTTTTTTTTTAACTGTAAATACCATCACAATGTTGCACTTTATTTCTTCTTTTGCACATTAGTTTCCCTATTTTTCCCTAAATGTAACATGTGAGCTACTGGATACCTAGATTTTCCCCAAGTGGGCAATAATATACTGTTTTTATCTTGTGCTGCAGCTGTAATCAAACATTTACCTTTAAATTACAATATTTTCTTCAATTAACATGTAGAAAAACAACTCTGAATTGTCAACATATTACATAAGTAACAATCTTTAATATTTATGTTGCTGAATTGAGATCTATCAACTGTGTTTAATATTTAAAAATTCAAATAACACTAAAATACCTGAAACAATAAAGGATAAAGGATGAGGCAAGTTACATTCTTATAGATTAAGCACATTTATTGGAAGTAAATGATCCAAGTCTGTTAAATAAATTTCAAAAATCAAGGCAAACTTAAGGGTAAACAAGCCAAAATGTCCCATTATCTATCTATCTGTCTATCTATCTATCTATCTATCTATCTATCTATCTATCTATCTATCTATCTATCTATCTATCTTGCATTAATGTAACTTTGAATGTGACTTTATATGTTTGTCTCTTGTTTTAGGAAGATCTGAGTGCTGTTTGGTTTATTGGAATAAATACATCTGGCGGAAATGTATTCCTTGTGAATTTAGTTCATAATAATAATAATGTTTTTTTGCACTTAAACACCTACTAAATGCGACAGAATTACAGTTCTAACGCTTGGATAATATAACGTGTTTACAGTCGGACGCCCCCTACAGTCTGAGGAATGAACTACATGTCATCACAGGAGCACAGACATGTCCAGACAAGTCCAGGCATCCTTCCACCAGCTCTACATTAAATACACTATATACACACATATATTAACATGTTTTAGCAAATTCACACACTTTAATCGTATTACCTTCATATATTTTTATCTTGCATTCTCAGTTTATGACAATATTCAAGCAGCTTTCTGTCAGTCTGATCTTATTTTCTACAAGTTCCAATATTTCTATGCAGGTTTTTAAAAAATAAAAAAACATCATATTTGTACTTACAGGCATTTTTGCTCAGTTTAGTGGATGTCTTTTGTCCGGTATAAATGAGATGTGATGTCGTATATCAGCGCTCAGATGAGCCTCCAGATTCACCTGCAGCTTCTTGTTGATCTGATCAACATTTACATCAGAATGAACCAGCAGGAGTTTTTCTGTTTCAGGGAGGAGCTACAGGGGAAAGAAAAAAAAATCACACTGAAATGGTCCATCATGTTAACTAATGCTTTATAAATAGAACAAACAGGAGTCAGAACAGAAACTAATTAGATGAATGTCTCTCAGAACAGCTAAACTCATTTTCCAGGTCGTATTTTGTCTTGATATCTTAAATAAATAAATAAGAACTGACTATCCACTCAATTAATTCTATATAAATAGAACAAACAGGAGACAAAAAAACTAGCATTTTTAAAAATTTATTTATTTTTTATTCTTTATTTTACCAGGTAAGAAAAAAATAATTAGCTAAATGTTTCTGCCAGAACAGCTACACTCATTTTCCAGATAGAATTTTGTCTTGATATCTTAAATAAATAAAAACTGACTGAACTGGTCCATCCAGTCAATTAATTCTATATAAATAGAACAAACAGGAGTCAAAGCAAAACAAAACAAAACAAAACAAAACAAAAGAAAACAAAAAAAATAGCATTTTTTTTATTTGTTTATTTTTTATTCTTTATTTTACCAGGTAACAAAAAATAATTAGCTAAATGTTTCTGCCAGAGCAGCTACATTCATTTTCCAGACAGTACTTTGTCTGGATGTCTTTAAATATCAATTCAATTCAATTCAATTCAATTCAATTCAATTCAATTCAATTCAATTCAATTCAATTCAATTCAATTCAATTCAATTCAATTCAATTCAATTCAAACAACAATAGTAATAATAATAATAATAATAATAATAATAATAATAATAATAATAATAATAATAATAATAATAATAATAATAATAATACAGAAATGAAATAAAATTTTAAAAAATATATCTTTTCATTTTTCATGAGTTTTGTCATTGTTGTTGTTGTTTTAAATGCTGAACAGACCTTAAATTATCTTTATACACTCACACTAACACAGTGATGCCTCCTGAAATGTTTCATAGGGGTGATCACTGAAAATCACCCAAAATCCCAAAGCCATAACTGAATTTTAGGAATTCTATCACGCCGTTGTTGTACAGATACAAGTTGAAAACTGTGCCAATATAAGACTAAGAAATCAAAGACTTTGGTGTTTTATTTTACAATAAAGGTTATTAATTATCTGGTGTTCCACAGACTAATACAGGTACATTTAGAGTTTTAGTTAATAGACTATATTTGAATGGGAAAAAAATCACCTAAAGGTACAGAATCCATAGTGGTGTATTTGATAATTAATTGAAAATTCTGGTCATATATGGTGATAATTTCTGAAATTTCAGCAATGTATCTTACAATAAAATGCATTCTCATTGTTATTGGGCTACCTACTGCCATATTTTAATATTTAATGATAAGAGGTCACATTATTTAAAGCATCATTTAACAGAATAATGTCTGTGCTGCAAATTTCCTGCTATGAAATGGAAAAATCACCCTCGATAATAAAAAAAGACATGACATAAATATATAAGCTGTGACTCTCTGTGTGGCATACTGTGATTTAACATTAGATCCTGTTCAGTTCTGCCTCCATGTCAGGGTTTAATTTATAATTCTAAGTAGTTCAAGTTACTGCTGTATTGTGTTGTGCGTAAATGTGCCTATCTCTGGAGACACTTATATTCATCCTGCTGCTGTTCGTTCGATGCTGTAGATATTTAAACTGAGAGGAAAAACTCCTAAAAACACCTGGAAGACACAAACTAAACTCCATTTCCAGATAACACTTTGACATCTGTGTGCATGTCCATCAACAACAGGCACAAATTGCATCTTGTGCACTTAAACCTTCATCTGTGTATTAGTAAAATCTGGGGTGTCCAATGAGATTTCAGTGGTTGCTGTAGGACCCCTGGCTCCTTTTTAGAGGACCCTGTGGTCTAGATATATGAAAAAAAATGTTTTTTTTCTTTTTTTAGCATAAAGGGTTAAAAAAGTTCTCTTTAAATTGTCTTTGCACTCTTAATATATCAACTAGTTGTGAGATATTTGTAATGTAGCCTCGTCAGTTGGTAAAACGCATCCTAAATGTACTAATCGTAAAAGAGAAACTAACTTCAGCTTCCGGCTGACTCTGCCACAATATTAATTAGTTCCTCTAATTTTGACGTCACCCGCACTACCAAATTAATATTTTTATATTTTCTTTTATTTATTTTTAGTTAACATATATTCGTTGTTTTTGTTTGTTTGTTTGTTTGTTTATTGCAGAACAAGTTAGTTTTTGAAATAAACAATAAATTAACATAACTTTTACTCCGGGTGGCGACAGACATCAAACCGAGCGAACCCAGCAGCCTCCCGGAGCCACGACGACAGAGACGATTGACGGGTGATCCGACCAATGGAGAAGTTCGTTAGCAGTGACGTCTGCGCCTCCACAGCGGGGCGGGACATCCGCAGTAGTAAGCTAGCTAATAACATGGCGAAGACTTACGATTACTTGTTTAAACTGCTTTTAATCGGCGATTCGGGCGTCGGAAAGACCTGCGTGCTATTCAGATTTTCAGAAGATGCCTTCAACTCAACGTTCATCTCCACTATAGGTGAGTAAAAGTCTTAGTATTAGTATGAATTTAGGTTGAAAAGTGGCACAGGAGCAGCCCATCCCGTCATGCTAATTCGTTACTAACTTTTCGTGCTAGCACTGGTGGCTAGTCAGGAAGCTACTCAACCGGCCGGTTTGAGGAGCTTTTCCAGGACCCTCTCTGACACTTTAACCAGCTAGAATACTCAGAGAGCCCCAGTATGAATGATCTGAACGAGTGTGGCCCCCTTTTTTGATTTTTGTAGATAACTATGGCAAGCTGTGCTAACATGCTACAAAGCATGAGCTAGTTGAGTTAGCGGAGTCATTTCCCCTCTACGACCAGCTGCCTTGTAGCAGACGTTACAGAAAGTATTAATTATCTCCACAAACATTCCTGTGCTTCTAAAATAAACCCACAATGTCACTGGCAGTGGGATGCTGAGTCAGTGTGGGCGACTGTCAGATGTTGGGTGAATTGTCTGACTTTTGTTTTTCTTCAGGTATTGACTTCAAAATCAGAACAATAGAATTAGATGGGAAGAAGATCAAGCTACAAATATGGTAAGATACCCAAATATAAAGTGCACTTCCACCTGACAGCTGGTGGATGACAGTTACAGTCAGTTTCCATCTTGTTTCATACATCAAGTTTAAATTAATGTAGTATAATAAATGCCTGAACTGGTTCCTGCCTCCATGAAGGTTGTAGTGCTCAGTTTTCTTTCTGTTCATAGTTCAACAGCAATACACACTATAGCTTCCTGAGTAACTTTAAAGATCCCATACTGTGCCTCTTTTCAGCAAATGAATGAAAGTCCCAAAGTGGTGTCTCAATTTTTCAACTTAAAATACTGGCGAGATGGTTCAGTTAACCATGAATATGTAACCCCAGTTAAAATGTGCTGCTTCAGTGTCTGAAACTCTGAAAGCAGCACGTTGTGAGAGGGTAGGATTATACAAAGTTTGAGCTAGGATTCTGGTTCGTGGTGTTACGTGGCACCTCAAATGCTCACTGGCTTGTAAAGCTGGACGGTGAAATAGTATATAATGTCCTAATAGCTAATCAGCTTTTAGTTTATACCTACAAATTTAAAACAACCAAAGGATGTAATAAAAATTGATTTTTCACAATATGGGACCTTGATGTTAAAACATCAGCTTTAAACAAAAACTTTACACTTTAACCTTAAAAACATGTTTATTGTAGGTCACTTGTATAAGACTGTATTGATTAATGAATTAACTAGACTGAATGTAAACTGTGCAGCTAGTCAACATCTGTAAATGTCATGACGTGTTTCATAGAGCTTATCACCAAAATTAGTATGGAACCACAGGAAGGTGGATTATTATTATATCTTCAAGTCTGTAAAAGATGTGGTTTAAGGAACAGTTAGCATTGGAGCTTTGTATTTACGAGCAGCTCTGGGACTCCAGGCAGCATCTTATAGCCCTCTATTCACACCAAACGGACACTACTGGATGTTGTGGTGACTAGTTTGTAATCAAACAACACACAACATGAAAATAAAAGCATTACAGATTTGATTTTGTATTTCTTTTTTGTAAACATTTGAAAATCATCTGTTTCTTGTTGTTCTAGTCTCTTTCCTGAATGCACAAAACGAAACTGACATTTACATTTTTTGCTTAGTCCTTAAAATCTTTGAGAAACTATGGGCTGGGCAGAGTGAATGGCTTTGGGGAGGTTCTGCAAGACTGCATTAAGAAATGTGTTTTTCTGTGTAGGGATACAGCAGGACAGGAGAGGTTCAGGACTATCACAACAGCCTACTACAGAGGAGCCATGGTGAGTTGCATCGTCAGCCTTTCTAATAAAGCAATAATGGAGATTATCTTTGGAAATTGATCAGGTAAATTGGTAATCTTGTCAGATGTGAGCACTGCAACATAAACCTTTACCAGAACCACACCCATCGTTGTTGTTGTTGTTAATGTTGTACACACCTGGACAACCTGAGGAGTGCTCTGTACATCGCTGTGGTATTTTCTTTAGCCTCTCCTTCAGTTCAAGTTTAACTGGATACCTGTATTTGCATAATTTAATTCAGAAGCCTCATTAATCTTTGTCACCTTTGCTGCTTTTATTTGAGGCTCCAAAATAACAAGACTCCTCTCTAGTAAAGTATGACATGTACAGTTAACCAGTCTGAATTTTAAAGTCTGTCTTTATGAATGAATAAAAATGACTTCACTGTTGTCTGGCTGTTCCTTTTCTTGTCTTCTGCTCTATGAACTCTCCAGGGCATCATGTTAGTGTATGACATTACCAACGAGAAGTCCTTTGACAACATCAAGAACTGGATACGGAATATAGAAGAGGTAAAACCTTACATTTTTTCTTTGTATTCACCTCTTCTGTGCCATTTTGAACATTTTATTTTTGCCACTGATCTTCTACAAAGAACTGCAGTGTATGTACATAGTTGAACACATTTTATTACAGTTTCCTTTCTGTTCAACATGCCAACTTCCTTTTTCTTTAGCATGCCTCAGCAGATGTGGAGAGGATGGTCCTTGGGAATAAGTGTGATGTCAACGACAAGCGACAAGTGTCCAAAGACCGAGGAGAGAAGGTGGGGATGATAAATTCGACAATGGATGCAGTGAAATCTTTCTTTAAATGCATTATTCTCTGAGGCTGATTATATCTCTGTTTTCCTTCTGTAGCTGGCGCTGGAGTACGGGATCAAATTCATGGAGACCAGTGCAAAGGCCAACATCAACGTGGAGAATGTGAGTTCTAATTTTTACTAAAATTATGGATTCGTAGTTGAAATAACGTAAGAGCTGGCAAACATTCTTCATTTTTTGCGTCTGGAAAATGTGCTTAGGAGAAACTATATTTTACAGTTGACTCCTTCACAGACAACATTCATGTCTGGTAAGAATTTTGCTGAAAAAACTAAAAGTAAAAGTTCAGCTTATTAGGAAGTTGTTTGCAGATAATTAAATGAATAGACTGATATCAGTCTGTGAAATTTGACAGCGGTAGCTTAGTTTAGCAGGAGGACCGGAAGCAGCTTGTCTGACTTTATCAGAAGGTAACAAAATCCACCTACAAGCACCTCCAAGATCCACTAATTTACACACTATGTCTTGGTTATTTCTCTGAAAATCGAAGTGGAAAAAAGAAAGTCTGCTTTTGTAAGGGATTGATGTGTGCAACAATATATATTTTAAATGAGGCACAAGTGCTTATTTGTGGAATCTAGATTGTTCTGAACTGTTTCGTTCATGCTACTGACTGCACAGTAAAGAAAAAAAATTAAACAGTCCTAAAGTGTAATTTCTCGTAGAGTTGTAATGTATCAGGAGCTCCGTCAGGCACCTGATTTTAGCTACTTACGCCCACTTGCTGCACCAGAGTATGCAGGATCCAGTAGTTTGTCCATCATATTTTGCATTTCGTTTCAGTGGAGAGTTGACAACATTGCAGCATAGTTGATAGAAGTTGCTAATTCTGATTGACTGTGGTTCAACTTTGCTGCTGCTTCCAAATCGTACGAATTCTAATTGACATTCTAACAAGTTTTGCAAAGTAATTTTTAATTTTCCCACTATTATGTTATTTGTGGCAAATAACAGGCAGGAAATTGGTTCATTATTCAATTCTGTGTGAGGATTGATAGAATCCAGGAGCTGTAACATCACATCTAACATGGATATAGAAGAATTTCTACCTGTTTGCTCTGCCAAAATAGGAGACAAATTTTACATAATTAAAACTGGTTGCTACAACATAAACGTTCGTTATATTATACAGGAAAGTCCCATGTTGCTGTGTTCAGTGTAGACAAAATAAAAAGGGGATTACTGAATAGGGAGAACATCTTTGAGAACCAGCAGGTATTCCCACTTTTCAGCTCTGTTAGTTTACAGTTCCGACTTTATTTTGAGGTCATGTACCTTTAAATCATGATTAATAGTGTGATGTGGTCACTGTTTTAGACTGCACAACTTTTGGTGTTATAGGTGAATAATAGTGATTTTTCTTACTGAGATTCTCCTCCCCAGAATCACCACCACTAATTGCTCATGTGTTTTCGACTGCAGGCCTTCTTAACCCTCGCCAGAGACATTAAAGCAAAGATGGACAAGAAGCTGGTAAGAATTTAAAGGCCTGGGAATATTATTTGTGCTTAACTAACAGTAGTTATTGTATGAGTGGTGGATATATGCTGGAATTTTGCTCATTTCAATCGGCTTTTCCGTTTGTTTTCGTATTCCAGGAGGGCAACAACCCGCAGGGCAGCAATCAAGGAGTAAAGATCACAGAACAGCCCAAGAAGAGCAGTTTCTTCCGCTGCACGCTGCTGTGAGAAGATGGGATTCTGCATCTGCCATTGCCTTAACTTGTGTCCCCCACTGGACAGAACTGGACAGAGCCCACTCTGATCTCTCTTCCTCATTCCTCACTGGTCTTCCTTCCGTCTCCTTCTGATTTGTCCTGTGATTATCACGTTAGGAAAAAGCGTATCTTTCCCTCGGTTTACCGGTCTTCCCTTGACACCTGTGGATCTAACTACTGTGGCCTCTGTTACGTACTAAATCTAAAATCTTTTTTTTTTCCTGAGACTGATGGTTTCATCTTTTACTTCACTTTTAAAAGGCTGCCTCTTTGTGAGATGCTGAGAACGATCAAAACTTTTCTGCCCATAGTCTTAAGCTCTCACCTGCGGGTTACATGTTGTTAGTATCATCCTTATTTATATCCTCACTGGTCAAATTACCGTATACTAGTCTAACGAGCTTAAATTTAAGAAAATACTCCATTGATATGTGGTAAGAGCACAATCCCACTTATATACTTTTATTTTTAAGCTATTCTACTAAATGTTTGTACTGACAGGGTGGTTTAGATATATTTTTTTTTTGCATCCACATGTAAATGCAGCAACGTATATCAGCGATTATATTTCACCGTATGAAATGGTTATGCCAGTGTATTTTACTCACCATATCAACAGTTGGGTTTACATGTCTTCTGTCCACATTTTCTATTCGTTCCTCTCTGACTTCTTATTCTCAAACATTCCATTCTTCCTGCCAACACGTTTATGTGCAATGTTCTGTCTATAGAGCCCAGCTTTGTCCATGTTCAAAGTATTCAAGTGGCTGCAGTAAGGGTGGGTTCTCGGCAAAATCTGCTTGCTTTAAGGGCACACAGATTACTTTTGTAGTTGCTCTCCGCAGTATTTTACGTATTGCAGTGTAAGAAAAGAGATTATGAGTGTTCACTGCAGCTCTGCAGGTGAGCTAGCAGTACCTGAATCTAACACCTGGAGGCAATTAGGTTACACTGAAGGAATCGCAGTGATGATGAAATCCTTGTTTTATGCATTCGTACTTCTTCCAGTTGTCCGTTCCAATGGGGGGAACACGTACACAACTGTTTTCTGGGCCTTGGATAGGGGCTGTGCTGTAGCAGTATTTATGGAGTGAAACAAAAACATAGCACCAAAATGACAAAGTGCCCTTTTTATGTTCTTATTGATTATGCACTTTTTTTCCTTTCTGTGTTTAAAAAAAAAGAGAGAAGAAAAAAAGTTCTTAACATTTATTGACTGTGTTTGTTTAAGTCTTAACTGAAAACAAAGAATACTCGTGCACAACATTCCCCTGTACCTTATCTGGGCTTCCTAAAAACATCGGAGCACTGAAACTTCTCTTTTTAGTCGTTATATTGAAGGTATTTTCCACTATTTTCATTTTCTCTCGCTTGATGATTTGGCAGGTTTCTTGTTGTTTTTCCACCTTCTTATACATTCGCCATCGATGCTTTTGGGAACCCCAGACGTCCTGTTTTACGCCACCTCTCTGCAGATATTCTCGGTGTTTTGGCCCAGCATCGTGGCCGTCTGAACTATGCATTCTGGGTGCGTAGAAAAACCTCAAAAAGCTTTGCACATTCGACTTAACAAGCTTTATTTGAGATTAGAAATGTGCAGAGGAGCTTCGCTGTTTTATTTTCTGCTGTCACTCCAAACTCGTGCTTAGAGAGCTGCTCAGAGGATAAAAAAAAATAGGAAATGAATTATGGTTAAAATCACATCAGAGCTTTTACAAATTGAACAAATTGTTGAAAGTGGTGCTGAAGAGTCTTTGAATCAAACCTGTAACTTCACAAATGTTTTCTTGTGGGTTTAAGAAGTGCATCTTTTGTTTAACTGGTTCTCTGAAAGTTCAGGTTTGTGGGCTTGAGTTTGGCATCGTTTTGATCTAGATTTTTTTCTTTTGATTGGAGTCTCTTTTTTGCGATTCTCTCCCCTTGTAAATCTGGCAGTTGTGTTCACATATCTTAAACATTCCTTGACCAAATTTGGATTTCTTCCCTGATTATTGTCGGACTTCACATGAAATAAATGAAAAAAAAATTCAGCAGTTGTAAATAAGATCTACAATGATTGTACTGTAATTCCATAAATCTTATTGGTCTACACTTTTTGTAGATATGTGTACTTTTGATGATTTATTAAAAATGAGATTCTTAAAGATGTTCGGTCACCTTATTGTATTTTTTATTTTTACACAGTCATCTCAGCTAATGAACATCACAAACAATATAGAGAAGGCTATTTTAAATATTTGTTAATTTGACATTTGAATTGTAACCACCATCCATAACCCACTTTGTATAAAAAAAAGACTATTGGAAAGTATTATATATTATCTTAAATCCTATATATGGGGGGCTGTAAATGGTTCTCTAGAAGAGAAATTATGTTAAATCGTAACAAAAGAATAGATAAAATGTGCGAACAGCATGATGAACAAAAAAAATGGCTTTCTAGGAAAAACAGCTGAGTACATAAAAGAGTAAACGATGGATGGAGTTTGGGCTTCTGAAAAGTGAAGCCAACATGTAAGAGCCTTGAACCTGCATTCTTTGTAACAGCCCACAGGGGGCGACACCTCTGGTTGTAGAAATAAGTTAGATTGTATAGAAGTCTAGCCGACTTCTCACTTGAGTTGTTACATCAGTAAACATTTTCCTAATGAGTTTATGGTTTAAATTGCTTTTTTCAAGTCTCCCTCAATACAAAACAATGTTCTTGCAGTATGCTATGGTCCCATTCAGAGGAGAATAGACGACAAAGCAGATATGCATACATATGTTTTAGTAATTGACACCAATTAATGTAATTGACACTGAAACCCATCCGACCAAAAGCATGAATTGACCAGCTCTTTATCAAGTGTAACTCCACTCTTCTAAATTCATCGAGAAATGAGGCATGCTACTTAAACCAACATGAAAAGAACATTAATTACCTCAAAAGTTGCACATATTTATTCATTTACTGCTTAACTCTTATGTGGCCTACAGACCCTTTAAAAAATGTGTAACCAATTAGTTGTTTGCTGTTGGAAAGCAACCAGCTGATGTCTGCAGACTTCATACAATATTAATATGTGATGTCCATGCATGCCGACGATGTCACATACTTATCTGTAGTTTTATTTCCTTTCTCAGATCTGTAGACTAAACGATGGATGTAGTTTGGGCTTCGGAAAAGTGAAGCCAACATGGAAGAGCCTTGAACCTGCATTCTTTCTAGCAGCCAGCAGGGGGCAACTCCTCTGGTTGTAGAAATAAGTCAGATTGTATAGAAGTCAATGAGAAAATGAGCTGACTTCTCACTTGATTTGTTGCCTCAGTAAACATTTTCCTAATGAATTTATGCTTTCAATTTCTAGTTTCGAGTCTCCCTCAATACAAAATGATGCTCATTTAATACACTATGGTCCCATTCAGAAGAGAATATACGGAGAGTATGTTTTAGAGTTGACTTGTAATTGACAGGTCACCACTGTATCGCCATGCTTAGTGTTATCAAGTCCTCAGTTAGTTACACCTGTCACCAGTTATATCTGCTTCAAATCAGCGATCTTCTACATACAGCTGATGTTCAGACTGTACTGAAACCTCTGCAGGGCTGGTTGCTTTTCCACCACGCTGCTGAGAAATGTTGTCAAACTCGTGACGCCGCTGCTTTCAGTTTGGATATGATGATAAGAGTTAAGTAAACCATCAGTGGCACCATCAAGACACACCTCTGATGAACAAGTCCCTGAACTGGGATAAAGCTACGTATCGTGTCCGTCTTTTTCACTCTATACTGCACATGTCATCTGCACACTAAAATCAAACAACACAATCTAATGCACATGTAGTTTCTGTTGGTTTAAAATCCATTTTTGTTTTTAGTGAGTTTTGTATATTTTCTTCTCTTTTTTTGGATCATTTCCCATATTATTTATTTTGGGACACCTACTGAGACACGTTTTGTCCTCCATAGTTGACAGTTTTGTATTGCAAATGAATCTGATACTCTGTAAAGAACAGTGCTTTTAGTTTTGTTCTGGAACATGCAAATGTTCAGTGTTTGGCTCAGATGTGGGAAAAAGAACTGATATTATACAAATAATACCCAAACAAATTTTTAGAGAAGTTGGGGATTCATAGGGGGCATTTCATTTACTCCTTATTAAACATACTCACACATTCCCGCTTCAAATTTCCAACTACAGATAAATAAATGTTCACAGTTTAAGTTGCACCTTTACTTTAGTCACCTGATGTGGTTGTATCACCAAATAGAGCTTTTCTATTGATATACTTACATTTTGCACCATAAAACATAATAAATTTAGTAAGAAATATAGTCTCTCATGTCATCTTTTTTAGTTAATTGAATTTAAAATGTCTAAATTTAATTTTTTGGACTACAAACAGGAGTCAACTTGAGGCATTTTGACCTAAAATGTTGAGTTGAATGAATGAACAGCTGAGAATCCACTCAATCCATTAAATTAAGTTTATAGGAAACAAAACCGGCATACAAACAGACTTACTGGGATGCATTGTTGGAGAATTAATTCGGAAACGGTAGAAACCTACTGTATGTCTTTGTTAAATTAAGTTAGGATGGTTTCTTTGCATAATAATCTAAATAAATCCAACCATGGCAAAGTTTTGTATTAAATCCAGTCCCTGCATCACTAGACTTTTCAAGTTCAGTTAATTTAACTTGGCCAGTTTTACAACTTATAAGGTGAATCATTAAACTAATTAATCAACCAGAGGGCAGTTGACCCACATTTTAAAGGCAGCAGAGGAACTTCTATTCGAAGCTGAATAAACTTAAAATGATTTCCCTGTAGATACATTGTATATAGCAATGTTTAAACTGTCTAATTATTTAGATTATTTTTATTCTCTCGTTTTTTGCTTTTCTTTTCTCCTCTATTCAATCAACAAATTAAACAAAAGGTTGCAGTCAATATGTTTTAAGGAATAAAATATGTAGGTATCTCTGCATCTTCAGTCACTTCGTAGCAGGATTCACTTACAGGTTGTAAAACATTTACATTTCTATACAATAGAGTTGACTAATGTGTTGGAATACTGCTTGTGTGTAACTGGAGAAACATTTGCAGAGCAGATCATCGCTTCTGCTTCAGCTGTGGAGGAAAACGACACCAGAAAGACTTTGACCTGTATTTCCTTTCACTCGTTATGTGGGAGGAAGAGTTCCTCTGAAACGACTCTCTCACATTTACAGGAATTTACAATGAGTCACGTCATCGAGCAGTTCATGTGTCACCAACAAAATGCATCAAAGACAATTCAATTTATTGTCAAGAAAGTAGGACAGCTGACAGATAGAGAGAAAATGCATTTTTAACACTCATGTCAGCTCCCACCTTGGTAGTCTGAACATGGAGCTGATGTAATGTTACGTAACAGCGACTGAACGCAGAACTGCAGCTTCTTGTATCATCTGGGTTCCATTTCATCTCTGATTTGTTGACTTAAAACTTTTTACCATAATGGTGAACACATGTGCACACATCCATCATTATAACTAAAGCTTTTTGCTATGACTACAATATAAAAACAAGCAAACAAAAACAATAAATTATTTTTTTTAAATCAAAATTTTACAACTATATCCTTTAAATTATTAATGGAACTATTCATTTCAAGTTTAACATTGTAAATACTGTTTCTAAAACTAAACATTATTACTGACAATTAACAGAAATCAAGAACTGGTTCTGTAATTTTACAGATTTGTTGTTAAATGGGAGGTATCTTGTATAATTATAGAAATTTTCACAACAAAAATGTCCAGTAAGTGTTTTTATCAGTGTATAATATCCTAATATCCAAAAACATTGGTTGTCATCTATCTATCTATCTGTCTATCTATCTATCTGTCTATCTGTCTATCTGTCTATCTGTCTATCTATCTATCTGTCTGTCTGTCTGTCTGTCTGTCTGTCTGTCTGTCTGTCTGTCTGTCTGTCTGTCTGTCTGTCATTGGTAATTTCTCATTGTTTTAATACAATATGTTAATATATATCTTTCATTAAACATTAAATAGGCTTATCTTCCATGTCCATATCTTCCTACATAACAGGCAATTTATTTTATTTTATTTTGTTTTATTTTATTTACTTCCTTTTAATTATTAGATGAAATTGTTAAATTCACAATCCTAACCCAATCACATATAAATATTGCTGATTGCTCTCAGCTCTCGTAGGAGGCGGTCGCACTTTTCTTCGCTCTGCAGCTATCTCTGTTCCTCCCCATACCCTCATGTTTCCCTGCTTGCTGCATTTCTTCATCTTCGTCTCGTCTGTTTGATAAATATCTGTCTGATTGATAAATATGTAAATATATATCTAAAATTAGATACAGTAAGTGATAATTAACTGAAAAAAATAGTGTATTTCTCTAATTTTACACAGATTTGTTAAATGATAGATATATTGTATAATTACAGAAGTTTACACTACAAAAGTGTTGAATTATTTTATTTTTAGTATCTGTAAGCATTGATAGTCAGTCAAAATACAGCTTGTCATTATTTGTCTATGAGTCAAGATATTATTTGCATGGAAATATTCTTCATAAAAAATTTTGTTCAATTGCACATTATCTCATGTAAATTAAGGCTAGAAAATGTATTTAAATGATGGAAAATCACTGTCCTTTTATGAGACGTTTTTTCTGTTCTTGTACAGTATTTTTTGGCAATGAGCAGCTGTTGTTTGGGGTGTTTTATTGTTTTTTACAGTGTACAGAATCCAAAGTCATTGTCACTTTAAAAAAATAACTTAAGGGACTTTTGCATAATTTATTTATTTATTTATTTATTTTTTACCTCTGCAACTTTACACAGTGTTCTCTCTGAATGTGTGTGACTTCTGAAGAGCTGGGCAGGTGTTGGCTCCGCCCCCTCACAGGTGTGTTCAGGTGAGTGAGCTCTGCTGTGTCATTTTATCACTGAGCTGCCGGACGAGGCGAGGAAACTTTGCTGTGAGCGATGCTTCTTTTAGACAATTGACTTTTAATTGTAAGAAATAGTGTTTTGTAATTATTTAGGTGCAGATTAAAGGTTAATAAACTAAATGAAAGCAGGTTTGGTATCTTTAATGATTGACGACAACAGGTGGAGCTGCTACAGATGTGAAAACATATCAGGGTTAGATTTTTATCTGCATCCTGGCTCTATTACTGTTTAATGTATGTGTTTGAAATTTTGAGTTTAACTGAGGTACAGTGTTCTCAGAACCAAATACTTTGCCTGAAAAACTACTAAAAAAGGGATATTTACTGACATTTCCTCTGCCTGTATGTATTTTTTACTCTATGTGTGCACTTTATATTGAAGTATTCAACATGTGGAGTCAATGCGATGTGAATTCTGCCAACAGAGGATTAAATGAACCATCTCCCAGTACGATGGAGGGAAGTTATCCGTCACAGGAACAACATGACGCCGTCACCTGGTTCAAAAAGTCCCAGCTCCAGTCTGTGATCAGCAACGGTTTAGTTCCAGAGTGGTTTCATGGCATCATTTCCAGGAAGTAAGTTTACAAGTTTTATCTCTGTCTGCAATCTACAGCAGTGGAGGAATGTGGAGGGTTATGATACAAGATAAATAAATTCACTTTACAGCATGCAGGGCTTGATTTACTGCAAATGCTCTCATATAGTAAGTCTTTAGGATGTTTCCTCCACTCTACACATAAAATTATTCTCTTGTCAAAAGAGATTTTCTTTGTTTAGGTCCTGCCTGGAACAGATGAAGCAAAATTTATATTACAGTAGCAAAAGTTAAGGCATAAAATACATCCGTGATATGTGAGTAATGAGAAAAAATGCATATGGTCAACAGGGAAACGCAAAATTGCCAAAATGACACATTTTCAGGAAGTAATAATCTTCTTGAGGAAGTGACAACCGCATAAATAGAAGAATCAGGTTTCTTTTTGTTGTTTGAAACACTTTTGTTTGCTTTTTTTACTCCAGTTTTAGACAATGAACAAAACAAACAAGCAAACACATATTTTAATCCACACTGTTAAAAACAATTTTGTCCAAAAAAAAGTAAAACTTTGGCAGCCAGGATGCCACAAAAATATTATGCATGGAAGGTGTGTCCCACAACAACCGTTAGCAAAACCTTTTTAGCTGGTAGAAGATGAAGAAAACAGTGAATCACATGAAACGTTGGAATTAACATCATCCAACAGTGTTCCTAAAGAATGGATAGAGCAAAGCTATGTCCTCTCTTCTAGTTTTCATATTCTTGATTGAATGTCTCCCTCCAGCTCATATTATCAGGATCAGACTAATTATTTGGACTGTTTTCCATCAGTCAGTTTGTCCTCTTTGTCAGCAGTAACAGCAGCTAAATATCTAGCTTCTACTGCTGAGAAAAAGATCACATTAGCATGGATTAGAGTAGAGTTAGCAAACAGCACCGAAAACATGGAATAAAGATGCTACCATTGATGTGGAAACTGAGCCAATCAAGCCTTTGATAGTTTATTACTTATTACTGATGAATGTGGAACAGAAAAGTGTAAAAGAGAAGGTTTGTTTTTCAAATATTTTGAAGCCCAAATGTCCTCCAATTCTGGAATGACCCATAACTTCAAGGCCAAACTATTAATTGTACACTTTAACTCATGATGCGTCACAGATGTGCCAGTTGAATGGTGGACTTTGCCCTTATAATATTTTATTTTCTCCTTTGTATGGTGCACGTATATGTGGGTTAATGTTTGGCACAGTATAATGGATATCTATTGACTTTGTTGACAGGAATATTTTTCAGACTATTCTGTTTGACTGGTTTGTCTTTGAACTTGTTGGTGCAACCAGATCAAAAGCTGCTTCCTGTCAATATTAACATGACAAATTCTCACAGAAAAGTGACTCCAGCTGCGGTTTAAACACAATCCAACCCCATTAAACCTACAGATGAATATGTTTGTCTGTACTGATTTGTGTAGGACGGCGGAGGAACTGCTCATGTCCAAGCCTCCGGGCTACTTCCTCATCAGAGTCAGTGAGAGCAGGATCGGCTACACTCTCTCATATCGGTGAGCGTTTGCAGGATTAAGGAAGCTTTATTCAACAGTTTGCACCCAGAAACTCAGCCGGACATTTAAAATCCTGCTTGCTCCCTCAGTGCCGATGACCGCTGCAGACATTTCATGATTGATGCGCTGGAGGACGGTCACTACATCATCCTGGGGGAGGACAGGCGTCACCGGCGTCTGCAGGACCTGGTGGACTTTCATCGCAGGACTCCCATCATGCCTTTCTGCCAGGTGCTGACTGTCGCGTGTGGACAGGTGAGGAGGTTTGTTTGTAATGCTGCCTGCGTGCATTAAAGATTGATGTGGGTTATTGTAGTGCATGTATTGTCCTCTACTGTTAGTAAATGGAGTAATATGAGCTCAGTTTAGGCATTTAAATTACAAGAAAACCTTATACTGCCTTATATTTGCTTTCTGCTGTGCCATCTGTCTTTTTTGTCCCATGTGAAGTCCTCAGAAAACATCGACTATGCAGAACTACTGTTTCCCCAAAGACTTCCCACCCCCAACACCAGGTTGCTACCAAACAACTCCCCCAGCACGACTCCTCCAGTGTCCCAGGAAGATATCCCACCTGCCATTCCTTACCGACCGGAAAACCTGAACAACCCCACAGTCCTGCTGTCAAACAGCCAACCAAACCGGCTCTACCCTTGTTTGGAAGATGGATCTCGACACGTCAACACCCCACTTCCAGCCACGGTAATATTACCCTGAAAAAAGGCAGTCTTTAAAATTCTTAGAATAAAAGATACCCAAAGGTTTTCTGATCAAAGTGGTTCTCAAATAAATGTCTGTTTAAAAGGTTTCTGTTGGAAGCAGCTTCTTTGTGGGTATTTATAAGATGCTGGTTGTAGTTATTTAAAGTATAAATCTCAGTGTGAGATGATCGAGGCTTGGCTCCTCTGCTGGCTTGAACTGAAATCACAGATAAGCTTCCATATAAATTTTTCCACAAAGTGAATATTTAAAGGCCCTGAAATCAATCAGCTTCTCGCTAAGACCAGTTGAGATCATTTTTCGGTTGTTTCACATAAAATGATTCTGTTCTTCTGTTTTGTTTTCACTGCTTTTATTGGGGCTCGGTTAAAAAAAAAATGGTGATGTCATGCACTTTTGCACACGAACCAGGATTTAGCAGCCTTTAAATCAAAATCTGATGAGAGATGTGGGGTTGTTTTCTTGTGTTGCCTTCACTGACAAACTAACTCTGATCCAAGTGCACCCATATGGTGCTGATGAAGCAAAGTTTTTGAGTGTTGAACTCAGATTCAAAACCAAGTTTTCAGCAGCTGTAACAGTAATCCTTTAAACAGTGCCTGTGAAAATTTTTCATCTCCATTGGAAGTTTTCCCCGTGACAGCTTTTCAGCGCTGAATTGTAGTCAATCTAATTTGGCTGTTTTGACAAGAATTTACTTTAAAAAAAGACTATTTCATGTCAAAGTGAAAACTGATTTCTACAAAGTAATGTCAATTCATTAAAAATCTAAAATCTAACTATGTGCCTGCATATACATTCATTTTCTACATGTCTGCAGTTAGCAGATGCATCTCTGGTTGCAGTTACAGCCTTGACCTTTAGTGAGTGGGTCTCAGTCAGACTTGCACATCTGGACACTGGCATTTTACCTCATTCTTCCTTGCAAAACTGCTCAAGCTTTGTCAGGTTGCACAGAGATAGTGAGGAAACAGCTCTTTTCAAGTCCAACCGCAAATTCTAAGTTGGATTGAGGTCTGGACCCTGACTCGGCTACTCCAGAACATTCATTTCATTATTTTTAAACCATTTCCATGTAGCTTTGACTCTATACTCCAGATAATTGTCTTTCTGGAAAATGCATCTTCTTCCAAATAGCAGATTCGTTGCAGACTGCAAGATCAGGTTATCCTGTAGGATTTCCTGATACTTTGCTGCATTCGTATTACCCTCAACCTTCACAAGCCCTCCATGGCCTGCAGCTGAGAAGTATCCCCATATCGTGATGCTGCCACCACCATGCTTCACACCTTGATGCTGCCACCACCGTGCTCCACATCGTGATGCTGCCACCACCGTGCTCCACATCGTGATGCTGCCACCACCGTGCTTCACACTATGATGCTGCCACCACCATGCTTCACACCTTGATGCTGCCACCACCATGCTTCACACTATGATGCTGCCACCACCATGCTCCACATCGTGATGCTGCCACCACCATGCTTCACACCTTGATGCTGCCACCACCATGCTTCACATCATGATGCTGCCACCACCGTGCTCCACATCGTGATGCTACCACCGCCATGCTCCACGTCATGATGCTGCCACCACCATGCTCCACGTCATGATGCTGCCACCACCATGCTCCACGTCATGATGCTGCCACCACCATGCTCCACGTCATGATGCTACCACCACCATGCTCCACGTCATGATGCTGCCACCACCATGCTCCACGTCATGATGCTACCACCACCATGCTCCACGTCATGATGCTGCCACCACCATGCTCCACGTCATGATGCTGCCACCACCATGCTCCACGTCATGATGCTGCCACCACCATGCTTCATGCCGTGATGCTGCCACCACCATGCTTCACATCATGATGCTGCCACCACCACGCTCCACATCATGATGCTGCCACCATCATGCTTCAGAGTGAGGAAGGTGTGTTTGTGATGATGTGCAGTGTTAGGTGTCCACCAAACACATCATCTAGTTTGATGGTCAAAAAGCTCAATTTTGGTCTCATTTGACCAAAGAACCTTCTTCAAGTTGACCTCAGAATCTTGCATATACCCTCTGGTGAATTCCTGTCTAGACTTCCAATAAACTTTTTTAAACAGTGTCTTTCTCTTTTCCAGCCTTCCATAAAGCTTTGACTGGGAAAGAACTGGCAAGAGTTGTTTTATGAACAGTCTCGCTCATCTCAGCTACTAAAGCTTGTAACTCCTTTAGAGGAGTCATAGATATCTTCCTGGCCTCCCTCACTAGTCTCTTGTGCCATCTTGCAAGACATATTTACGCATATACCAAGTTCCTTCCATTTCTGATATGCAGCTATTCAATGTTGAAAAGCAATAAAAGGGGAAGACTTCCAAAGGGAACGAATATTTGTTATAGGCACTGTATCTTCTAACAATCTTTTATGCTGTATTTTTCATGTTTACGACCTCTAGCCTGTGCCAAAGACCAGAAAGAGATACGACTCCAACCAAACTCCTGAAGTCCCTTCTCGAAATTTTGTTCCTGTGAAGCAGAATCAGGCTTGTATCAGAACAGTTTCTGCACTTGAGAGTCCGTCCACGTCCACAGCCCCTCAACAACCAGCAAAGAACCAGGAAGGAAAGCCATCAGTCATCACCAACCTGAAGAACTTCAAGAGGAAATTCCAAAAGAACAGAAGCACTTCGCAGGATAATACATACACAGAGATCAACGCTGAGGTGGCTGATAGGAGTGGAAATACTGAGTCAGAGTACGAGGAGATCACAGGAAACCCCAACCTTACGGGTTCACCATTTTCCTATACTGATGTGAAACTGACTGATCAAATTTTACCTCAAGAGTACATGAAACCTCCACCTTTTGCACCAGGCTTCTGATACACAGGCATATATGAAAGCCATGTACATATTGATAAATCCCTGGATGCTACGTTGCTGAATCAAACCAAAGATGGAGGATAGAGTGGACATCTAATTCCAGCTTGGTGGTGCAGCCTGCAGAGGAAAAGGAGAATAAAGCACTTTTTCAACCTTCAAGATCGACATTCGTCAGAAATTTTACTTTAAAAAAGGCCTTAAAAGGGAAAAAGTTGCATCATTATGGCCATAATTGTTTTGGGTACTATGCTTATTCTTTCTTTGTGATAAATAAAACTCTACAGATGGCTAAAACAAAGACCGAAAACAGAATTAAACAGCCTGGCTATGTTGAAGGAGACTAAATCTAAAGCATTTAAAAACAGTTTAACATGTGTACATTCTTTACATAGGACATTTTGCAATTTAGATTTTTTTTTACAGTTTATTTTTATTTACTGCACATTTTTGCTTATCTATCTGTCTGTCTGTCTGTCTGTCTGTCTGTCTGTCTGCCTGTCTATCTGTGTTTATGGTGGTGGGAATAGTACTCCTGCTGCAGCAACCACATTACCCGTCAGGGATTAATAAAGTATTTCTATTGTATTCTATTCCAAACGGAAGTGTAAAAACGTTGCTGTTTTACAGGGGTTTATGTGGTAGACTGATTTGGCTTGGATGGTCACACTTTAGAGGTGCTAGTAGGTCAATTTGGTTCACTTCGGATAGCGCCAGACTAGCTATTTCCCCCCCTTTCCAAGCTTTGCGCTAAGCTAAGCTAAGCTAAGCTAACCAGCTGCTGGCTCTTTCTTCACACAGACTTGAAAGCGGTATCTTTATTTACCAGCGTGTTAAACTATTACTTCAAACTTTCTGAAGCTTATCAATGTGCACAGATGTATAACATTACAGTACAATATAATAACTTTATTAATCCCCAAAGGGAAATTCAAAATGTATATATATATGTATATATGTATATATATATATATGTATATATGTATATATATATATATATATATATATATATATATATATATATATATATATATATATATATATATATATATATATATATATATATATATATTCATTATAGAACAGATTAAACACTTGTCTTCATGAGACTGAAATTAATACCATCGATGTACTGTATATGCTTTATTTTTTTATTTGTTTCATTCAGGAGAGACATTACAAATAAATATTGTTACATAAAAGGAAGTTATGCAACTGGTTGTCTGTAGCTGAAGCTGATTTCCTGCCAGTTTCAGGGTAGAGGTTGCTATGCCTCTATGATAATATTGTGAAGTGTGAAAAGGAAGAAGGGGGAAGTTTTGTGCAGCACATGTAAATTAGAAATAGATCTGTTATCTGAAATGTGATAGAAGTGAGAGACGCTGGTCAAACTTGTTTCACAGGTACGACATTCAATTCTATACAGCTTTCTTGTGTTTTTGCCTTTCATCATGTAGCAGGATGTGAAGATTGTGACGCAGAGAAGTCATGCGATGCCCACAATAGCTCACATTTATGTCTGAAATAAGATAGGATATGACGCGTGTATTTTGTTAAATGACTGAGCTAATAAAGCACCTAAAAATGTTCAGTTTGTGTTATTTTCTAATGCTGCAGTGGTGTCATGATCAACTGGGATTTAATCCAACCAGGAACCTTTATCTCATGTTAATCCCTCTTTAATCCCGTCTTTTCTGTCTGAATTTGTCAGTGTTCGGATCATGTGGGGTTTGAAGTCAGATCAGATCTCTTCATACCAAACTAATAGAAAACACCTGTATCATGATAGACTACCATCTAGTGGCAGCAAACCACAGCAGTAGTGCTGCTCAGATCCTTTATGTGACACCATAATATCAAAGTATTGACTTTAATTTAGGAGTCGTTTTCATAATCTGATATCTTTTAGTTTATTGTGAAAATAACCCAGTGGCTGATGTTTAAAAATTGAAGTAGATGGAAAAATTTGATTATAGCACCTCAAAATTGTGCTCCAGTAGTGACTTTCTATCACTGGTCTGTCACTTTTAGTGTCCTAAAAGCAAAGTTCTTTTGACATCACAAATAAGTTACTTATAGATGCCCACTACTGCCAGAAAAAAAACAGTAAGATAACCATGTAAAATAACACTTTCCATGACTATTTCACCATTTTTGAGCCTTGATTAGAAGTTATAAGATAGCCATTTAAAAAGAGAACCATGTTGTAGTTATTATTGTATAATAATGATGAAAAATCATTGCATTGTACTATAAGTTGCTGTAGTTGATAAATTTGTCATCACATGGGACAAGATTTTCAATATGTAAGTCATAAATAAGCTATGATTGGTGAACACACCCATGGAGTCACAGGAGTGCCACAATAAAATATAAATCTGTTAAAAAAAAATAAGGAAATAAATGTGTAAATATAAAGAGAAATAAATAAATAAATAAATCTGTTCAAAAATAAGGAAATAAATGTGTAAATATAAAGAGGAATAAATAACAGAATAAATAAATGAATGAATAAATAAATAAATAAATAAATAGGTATTTTTTTCTTTGCTTTTCCCTTTTCTCTTTTTTTCCTTTTATTTTTCCATTTTGTCGTTGTCTTTGCCTTTTCCTAAACTGGAGAAAACAGTAAATCTACTCTCTAGTCGTTAATATTGTTTAAAAAGGAAAAGACAATGACAAAGTGGAAAAATAAGAGGAAAAACAGAAAAGGGAAAAGCAAAGACAAAATTTACCTTTTTATTTCTTTAGATATTTATTTATTCTATTATTTATTCCTCTTTATATTTACACATTTATTTCCTTATTTTTGAACAGATTTATTTATTTATTTCTCTTTATATTTACACATGTATTTCCTTATTTTTTAAACAGATTTATATTTTATTGTGGCACTCCTGTGACTCCATACACAGCAGCATCTGTTCTCCTGAAATATTTTGAACGGTGGTCACCCCAATAACCAAAATGCACCTGTATTAGTCTATGCACATAAGATAATTAGGAACATTTATTATTAAATAAGAAACAAAGGTTTCCCACCTAGCAGGAAAAGTTTTAGCTTGTTTAACAAACATGTTTTAGTGTAGTGTTTAAAAAACATTTTATTATATTTATCCTTCCCAGGGTTAAAAGTGAACTAAGAGATTCAATCCATGTCATCAAGTCCTCTGATGACTTTTAGAAAATGATACTGTATTATGATATATTAACAAAGGTAGAACATTTTCCCTGCTGTTGCATTGTTCTGAGGATGTTTTGGGGATGTTGCTGAGGTAACACATTATAAAACATTACTACAATGTCATCCAAAGTTACATGATAACAAAGGGAGGATGTTTTTAATGCAACATTCAGAAGACATTTTAAGAATATTAGGGCATAAGGGACTAAAAGCGTTTGGAGAACGTCACCCTACTTTCAGAGAGAGAGAGAGAGAGAGAGAACATTAAGGGAAGTAAAAATAAAAACTTCCTATAGAAAACATTACTAGAACTTTCTCAGAACAAATAATCTAGTTGGGACATCATTATGTGATTTTTTAAAACTCATGTTGACCTAGTTTTCAACTAGTCTCTATACTAAAACAGCATAACAGAATTCCTGAAACTGAATTTTGTTTTTTTGTTTTTATCACCCCAAGACTTTGTGTGGCTCCATCAGGCCCCTCTATGGAACATTTCTGCAGCTTCTTTTGTCAACCTGATATCCACAAACTCTGAAGATCACCGGGAGGTCACTGTTAGTCAGAACCGTATAAGGAAACAACACAACCGGATCCTCTCGACTCTTGCGAGGGCAGCAGACCTTTAGAAAACCCCATTTACACCTCGTCTATTTCAGAGTCTGGGGGGCCACGGTCAGTAGTTAAACGCCGCCCTCCCTGGCCGTTGCGGCGACACGAAACGAGCTAACCCGATGCGCCGGGAGGCGGAGTGACGTCATCCGGGAAGCCGTTGGTTTCCAGCTCGGGATCAGCCCGCTGTTACTCATGTAGAGACCCGGGAAGTTACCTTCGCGTCGAAAACCCCCGTTTTTATTTCACTTTAATCGCTGTTTTTCGTCGCCGTTCAGCCTCAGACATCTCAGCGACACGATGTCCTTCGTCCCCGGTCAGCCGGTCACCGCCGTAGTGGTAAGTTTGGAGCTGCTTCTATCCACCGAGACTCTATTGTTGACCTCCGACATTAAATCTGTAACGTTAGTTAACCAGACGTGCTAACTAACCAGCTAACGGTAAAAAAAACAAACAAACTCAGTGTTAATTAACCAGACGTGTTAACTAACCAGCTAACTAGCAGACGTTAGCTCGCTGCGTTAACTAACTTGACTTTCTTTGTTTAACTGAAGTCAACTCAGTGGCAGCAGCTTTCTACCTCCTTAAAACGTCAGCTAGTAACGTTAAATTTAACAACCTACCTCGTTAAATTAACAGAAAACTGGTTCTTGGACTAGAAAATAACAACATTTTGTAAAGTGATAACTGAAAGGTTTGTTAACGTCCTGACAGAACTGGTCTTTAAAATGGGCGTCACCTCTGCTGGGAATCGACCTACATGCAGCGTTACAGGATATAATAAAAGTGTTGTTTGCTCAGTTTATCATATCAGAACTTTCAATAAAGATTTAAAATAAATACAGTGAAGTGTCAGGTGAAATTAGGTATAGATAGCTGGGATTTTTCAAGCCCTAAATGTCATACGTGAGGGTTGGAAAAGGTGAGTAAAGCAGGTTGACTTCCAAACGGTGCAGCCTTGTTCAGACATGAGATATGCAACATTCCTGGTTTTATCAGGCTGTTTAAGTGAAGGCATTCAGACAGAAGTGACTTTTATATTGTTGTTGTTCATCAGAGCTTCATCAGAGTTTCTGCAGGGCATTAAAAAGCATTAATAGTCATTAAATTGATTTTGTGAAAATTAAGGCCTTAAATGGCATTAAAATCATTACATTTGATTCTCAGTGGCATTAGAAATTCTTTCTGCAGTTTTCAAGAAAATCTTTGCTCCTCATAATAATATAATAATATGTGATTATAGACTGCAATTCGTCAGATATGTGTGTCTGCGTAAACTTGCCGAAGCATAATTGTTCCAGCCGGTCAGGTACAATTACCAAAAACTGCATGTTTGTATAGTGGTCAACAGGCTGGACCAGGTGGAGGAGAGCTGGGAAATGGGGAAATGCAAATTCCAGCAAAAATGGCTAGAAAACGTGGAATTCAGAGGATGACTGCAGCCTGTGGGTGGTCAGGGGTGGTTTCCGGATTCAGAAATAGTGAAATGTAGGGACAGTTTTCATATAAAAATCTTCTTTTACAAAAAAACAAGCATGTGAATTTTGTTGAGTTCACGGTCATGACATTAAAATTTTTACAGTATAGCATTAAAATGGTATTAAAAAGCATTGAATTGATCTTTGTGCTTCAATATGGAAAAGGCCCTCCTGAAATCACTTCACACAGCTCAAAGTGTAGTTGCTTGTGTGTGATTATCTGTTAATGTGACTGGGTGCAGCTCAAACTTGTGACGTATTGAAAAGGAAACGTTACTCAATCCAGCTTAGTAAGATTGAAGTCATGACTTTTATGGAATTGTGACCAGGGTGTGCATTAAAAGACCAGAGAAGTAGGAGTGGAGACATAGATTTAAACATGGTAAAACATTTCCAAAATGAATCAGCACACCACCACCAAATAAAATAATAAAAGCACTAAAAATGCCACAAGAAATTGAGGCTAAAGGACAAGTAGAATGAGACAAAATATTGGGTAAAACCAGAAAAAGGCGGGTTAAAAAATAGCTATGTAATTGTGTTGTTTTAAATTGAAATCGGAAAAATTGTTCAGTCCTGCGTTTGTCACAGAAATCAGTTTGGTATTTCTTCTGGCCAAAGACACCTGAATGTCAAAGAAGCAAAATCATTCTCTTTCTAATTATTGGTGTAATAGAAGGGCTTACCTGTGACGCTTAGTAACATCTTTTCACAAGGAGTGAGTGAAGTTTTAAAGTGGTTGCAAATCCGGTCTGACTGACTAGCAAACATTTCCAGTCATCCTCGGAGTTCATTGTGTCATCGACAGCACTGAAACACTGTCTTGTTATTCACACAGAGGCCGTCTTTGTGTTTGAGGAGTCCCACTGTCATCCGTCCATCTGGTGTAGTGAATCTGCAGCTGCTTGTCATTGTGAAGGGCAGGACTCTATTAATAAAGTCCCTGTCTGGACTTCAGTTAGCAGCGAAATGAGCCATTTGTGTGCTCAAATCTAAAAAAAAAAATGAGTCTGGTGGGTGAACCACACCTCACTTCCTCACTTCATTTACTAAACATCTCAAAGCATGGCTATTGGAAAATCAGATCTATGATCATAATACTGTGTAAATTTGTTCGCCATTGATTGGGCTCGTCCCTGAAGACTCTATGTAATTTGTTTTAAATGTGTAGATGTGGACTTCAGGAAATATAGCCATGTTTAATAGTGTTTAAGGATTATGAGCGACGGTGATAATGGCATATGTGCAATAATGTTAGATTGGATATGTATGGGGTAATTATATGTTATGTAGACGGGGATATGTGCAATAGTGACTAAGAGAAATGTTCAATAGTGGCAATGGGAAATGTGCAATATAATCATGTGTAAATGTTAATTAATTAGTGGTTGGCAGCTGCCTCGATATCTCAGCTTTTGTCTGTTATGTCCACTAAGTGTTATCGTTTTCTTTTTTTTTATATATATATATATATATATATATATATATATATACAAACAAAAACAAATATATATATATATATATATATATATATATATATATATATATATATATATATATATATATATATATATATATATATATATATATATATATACATATATATATACACACATATATACACATATATATATATATATATATATATATATATATATATATATATATATATATATATATATTTGTTTTTGTTCAGTTATGTTCTTATGATGTTCTCTAACTTTGATCAGCCAATGGGACTTGAGACGGAAATTAGCCATATGGCTACAATCTATCGTATTTACATGAAAATGTACATTAATACGAATTGTCCCATTTTAAAAATAAATGAATAAAAATAAATAAATAAATAAAATAAATCAGGGCAGCTCGGGATGATAAGTTCACCAGTTCCTTTGCACCTGCACAGTAATTTCAGGACTTCAGTATAACTCAGCAGCACAATCTGTTATATAGCAGGGTGAGCTTTTTGATGAAGATGAATACTTTAAGGCCCAGTAATTAATAGTGAACAGTTTACAAACATTTTATAAATGGAAGCAATGACTTCATGTTGCATTCAAACTGGAGTTTCTCATAAACAACAGCAGTATTATGCAGGAAGTTGTCTTTTTACTAACTAATTTTGGATTTTATTCTCTTAAACAGCAACGAATTGAGATCCAGAAGTTGCGGCAAGGAAATAATCTGATTCTGGGCTTCAGCATCGGAGGAGGGATAGACCAGGACCCGGGGCAGAACCCCTTCTCTGAGGACAAGACTGATAAAGTAAGTTTATATACAGATTTAGCTCTTTATGTGCTGTGATTGTATGCAGTATTCGGCACATTTTTTGTCTTTGAGTTTATTTGTTCTTCTTTGCTTTTACTGTTTTAAAGCAAGTTTGGGGCAAACTGCTAAACACAAAGTTTATGATCATTATTACTATTATCACAGTACTCATAATGAATGTGAGAGTCCAGAAAATATTTCTAGATTTCTACATTATTGATGTGTGAAAAAGGGAAACTCACACTATTTTTGTACTAAAAAGAATGAACTTATTCTTCATTAACAGATAGAAATTAGACTTTCTGTCATGATTCAGTTGTACAGAAAGACAAAACAAATTTAAATGCATCCAAAAGGAAAGTTTTATCTAGTTGATGCTGTTGCCAACCGTTGTTTTTTCGGGGCCAAAACTGATTGTTAGTAATCAACGAGACCGACAACCGTTGTTTGGAGCCAATTGTAAATTTACAATAACAATTTAAACATTGGCATCAATCTTTAGAATAATTCAAAATCTAACACAAAACTTAGCCACAATGTATGTTTAGTTAAGAGAACTTTTCAGCATTTATCCTGCAGTTTTGTTTGGATGTTGTATGTGACAAGTAACCAACTGGAAGTCATTTACATAAATAACGCTAATTACAAAAATGCTGAATATTAGATCCGATAATCACCGCTAGTTGATGAGCATAATTCCAAAAGACAAAACTGTAACAGAATATGTGTCGCCATCTGTTTACTTATTCATCTTTGAGCTCTTCCTCGTGTTGAATCACTGTGGTATTAGAGCAGCCCTTCATGAAGGACAGGCCTGAACACATTATTTATCGCCTCGGGATGGAAACAAATCAGACTCAAGTAACTGAGTCACAGAAACAAATACTGCAAGTTTGCACAAAGTCTCGTCCTACCTGCTGACTGCATGAATTTAGAGTTGGAGCGATGAAAATGTGCCAACAGATCACATACGCTGCCATGTTATAGATAAATGATGTTCTTATCTCTGTGATACCACTGAACTCTTGTCCTTAAAAGAACCGTGAGCATCTCAGAGTGCTAGAATATTTGTAGATAATTCAACTAGTTCATTACATTTTATTCATTCATTTATTTTCTATAAAACTTTAGAGCGCACATCAAGGGCCAGCCCTCATTTTTAAGACTTAAAATCAAAGTCATGTACATTAAATGCAGACAAAATTACAGAAAAGAAGAATCCGTGGTAATATCAATATGAAGAAAATTTAACAGTGCTAAAAATTGTGTGAATTAACAACAAGATGTTTAATTGTTGAATCATTAATTGCTAAAGTAATAATATAAAAGTTATTTATCCTTATTTTATATCTCTGTAAAATCAGCCTTTTTGACTGCTAGACAGTTGGTAGCATAAATAAGTAATCTGATAATGCTAAAAGTCATAATGGACATTTTGAACAGTTTTTTTTGAAACTTTATAGACAAAAATTCAAAAGTTCAGGCATATGGGTTCTGTAAAGCGTCTTGAGACAATTTGACCTGTAATTGGTACTTTAATCATGAATATAAATATAATTTTATGATTTATTAGACACTTGGATTTTATTAAGACACTGAAACACAGCTGGAATAAAGTGTCAAAATGAATAGTAATTTAAATGTGGTAAGTGGCAACCTGTCAGAGACATTGTTGGTTTTTCTAAAGGAATAACTTGTTTTAGTGAAATATAATACACTTGTTTGAGATAATCTGAAGTTACAAAAATAAAGGATTTAAAATGATGGTGAGGATGTCTTCAGGCATGAGGGCTCTGCGTTGCTTTTTCAGCTGAATTGAGTAATAGGATATATCATGAAAGTAAGAAGAGTTTTAGGTGTGAAATGAGCCCATAAAACTGCTATGACAACATACTACTGGATCCCTTCATTTACAATGTACTTTATCTGTGAAGTGCCCTCTTCTGATTGTTGCCTCTTTATTAGACAGGAGGTGTGTGTAAGTTCTACAGCTGTGATGATATAAAGTAGTGTGTTTGTGTCATCCAAAGGGCATCTATGTGACCAGGATAACACCAGGAGGACCAGCAGACGTGGCAGGATTGATGATGGGAGACAAAATAATGCAGGTGAGATGAACTTTTTGCTCTTCTATGGTCTAGAGACAGTGGCACTGAGGAAAAGACAGGAGGCAGAGCTGGAGGTAGCAGAGATTAAAATGACCAGGATCAAGACTGAGTACATCATAAAGCAGGAGAGGCCAGACTGAGATGACCTGGACATGTGCAGAGGAAGGACTGTGAATATATCGGTAGACGGATACTGCATTTTGAACAGCCAGACAGCAGGGCTAGAGGAAGACCAAAGAGGAGATTTATGGATGTAGTGAAAGAGGACATGAAGTTAGTTGGTGTGAGAGAAGAGGATGAAGAGGATAGGGTCAGATGGAAGCAGATGATTCACTGTGGCGACCTCTGAAAGGAACAGCAGAAAGGAAAAGAAGATGAACTTTTTGCATGTTAAATTAAAGGTCCACAAGATGGCAGTATGTGCTGTCAGACAGGAGCAGGAGTGAAAGCCGCTACAGCTTCTCTCAAACCAGATTCCTCCTCTTGCTCCCAGGTGAACGGCTGGGACATGACCATGGTGACTCACGACAAGGCTCGTAAAAGACTGACGAAGAAGAACGAAGACGTGGTGCGACTACTGGTGACCAGAAAATCGCTGGAGGAAGCTGTCAAACAATCTATGGGTGGTTTTCCCAGACCATAATGTTGCGACACTGCTTACAAGCACAGAATAATGCAATAGTCAAGGACTGAACACTCTCATGTGCAGAGACTCCCCACATCCATGTGATGGTTGCACCGCGGCCTTTATGACTATATCAATGCAAACAAACAGGAAAAAGACGCATTAGATCATCTTGGTGATGCATCCAGACGTCTGAGTTTAAATGTGTCGGTTTTCACGCTTTCTGACTCCTCATCTGCTTTCCTTTTCAGATTTATTTGTAGCACATCAGGTATAGCTGGAAAGGTGACACAGTCAGTCTAAAACTCCAGCATCTAGCATGGGAATATAATAAATACATTCAATACAATTACTAATCCACTATTGCTTGTTAAATTTCAAAACCACCAGACTGAAATGAGTTTTTGAGTTATCGATTCATTCCCACTTAGAAGATATTTGTGAAATATCCTCTTTCCAAGTTCTTTGGGAGCAACTGTAGTTTTTCTTGATGCCAGCTGTGGGATATTTTTCCTATTTGCCTTAAGCTGACCAAAGTTAATGCACCAAGAAAAGTTCATCTCTGTTTAGAGACTCCTCAATGATGTGCTTTTCGTCTCATTCAAAGAAAAGAACCAACATTTTGCAATCACAGCTGCAGCATTTAATGCCAAAGTAAGAGCTGAGGCGCTGTCGTGCATTCACTGTATGCATTGCAGTGTTTGTAATCATTTTTCTTTTGTTTTTTGTTTGTTTTTAAAATAATGGTACACTATACTGTATGAAATCTGTACAAAAAATATCAGTATGCACAGTTTTTTAATGTCTTTTCACTTACTTTACTGATGCATCTTTGGGTTCTGTTTGTCTTGCTTTTGGTTAATGTGTGGGAAAGTTAACATCATCTCTCTTTCTATACATACTACAGTAACATATGCAGATTTTCTTCCATTTTACAGAACAATATTTCAGATACTGGGCCTCAGCTTCAGTAAGAGAAAGACAGTAATATTGTCTCTGTAATGAAATGTTTTGATGTTTCTTATCACTGACCAAAAGCCGAAACTGTAAATCTGAACCAAGCAGGAGGGAATGTTGTTTGATAACTTGGAAAGAGCACAGCAGCCTTAAACGAACATTTAATACCGCCAAGCTTCATGATTTCTCTCTGTTTTCCATTTCAGCAACACAACAGTAATTCACTGCCTCTGTGATACAGGGTGTACTGAATTTAATTAACACTATTTTGGCTTAGAAATCTTAATGCATTAACACTAATATGATAATCTGTTTGGTTTGTACAATACTAACAACCTTATGCAATAATTAGATTTGTAAAATGTCAGTTTTCATTCCAAAATAAAACACCCAAAATACAAAAAAAAACTGATATGATGGTTGATATTTTACAGCACTGGTTCCCAACTTTTTTTCACTTTTGAGCCTGTACAGTTGAATCATATCTACTTGCAACTAATCATCACAGATGCCGACCTTAATTTTGAACGATATATCAAATAGTGTTTTTTTTTTTTTTTTTTTTAACATATCAAATCATTTAAAGGATTTTAGAGGCTTAACAAGGTATTTTCAAACTTCCTCCATCATCATGGGACTCTAGGGGACAATGGGAACAACAGACATTTAGAAAACAAGCAGTATTTTCACTTTGAATTGTTTCTGTCTTCCTCCAGATTTTGTAAACTGCCAACTGAGCATGAAAAATTGGCCTTTGATTGTATACAGTTTTCAATTTGAATGTTTCTCTGATATAAAAAGGACTGAAATCAAAACCTGTCCCTTTGCCTTTTATTGATACACCACCAGTGCAACATGTTGGAAGCTATTTTTGCCCCTCTGAAAAACCCTCTTTTGTCTTCCAGGCCCTTCAAATAGCTCTGTGTTGCCAGTTATAAAGTAATCAGGTGACATTTCAAAGCAAAAAAAAAAATCTATTCCCTGACCTTTCTTTATTTACCGAGGCATTTTGATACAGAGCGCTTTTCTTTACTTTCATCTCTTAAATATGTGAGCTTGGAACAAATCACCTACCTTTGAACTGAGGACTCTGTGAATAAAGTTACTTATGATGCAACAAAATAAGAATGTTTAGCAGAAAACAGCTCTGAAAGCTTATCTCTTGAATTCTATGGTACTTAATTACTTTCTTAACTATTGAAATATCATCGATTTTTAAGGCAGTTGCAGTTTGTAATTGTGCTAATCAAGTTAGTTATTAGTGTATTGATGGCATTTGGTTGTATTATAAGTGAATTTTCAGTTTTTTGATGACAAAAACAGGACTGTTTTGCTGAATTTGCTGTGTAATGTTTAAATCTTAAAATAACACCTGGTCACATCATGGGAGAGGGTCGATTTAGGGCAAGGCTGAGCTAAAATCCCCCCTTTGAGAAATAATTGATGAGCTTGCCGTTTGTAGTGTGTTTGTTGTGTGTGTGTGTGTATGTGTGTTTTATTTTTATTCCAGGGACTGGAGGAAGCGCGCTCCATTCCACTTACCTGAGCATCATGATGCTGATATACCGTGTTGTGAGACAATAATGTGGTCGAACAAACATCTCAGTCGGCGCTCACACACTCACAATTTGCATTTCCTCTCACCAGCACCACAACATTAACACATCGCACGTTGCTAGGTAACTAATGGACAGCTATTAGTGGGCGCATTGAGCACCTGACTTCATTACAGGAGGTACTGTGTGCTATATTTCAATCAGCACTTACAGATTATTGTCACAGATCATAATTTTGTTGCCGTAGCTCTTAAACTGACTTAATTTTTTTGATAGTGAGGTGACCCCTTATCTATTTTACTACATAATAGAACTGTATTTATTTATACACTTATTAAACTTACCAAAACTTGCAACTCTTCTAATTTCACAGGAGCCAAAACTTGCAATATTACACCAAAAGAATGCAATTTCCACCAGCAGAACAGATAAATGTTCCTCCCCACAGGATCATGGATCATACATGATCCATGCCTCCCACGTTGTGGTAGGATAATTGTGTTGCCATGGCGATGCAATCTGCTGCCATCGCTTTGGTCCTACACCAGATTGGAACCAGAGGGAAGCCCACAGCAGCAGATTCACCGCTGCGTTAGGGAGTAATAAACGGCTGAAGTGGTTTGCTGAATGGCGGCAGTAAATGTGCGAGCATGCAGAGGCTCTCAGAGTGTTTTAATTCTCTTAATGAAGAGCAGAGTGGTTTGGTGCTTTGTTACGGGGAGATCAGTGATAATTAAGTTCACTAACCTGTTATTCTGCTGCACTGACACTGGTGGCTCAGTCTTTCAAAACAAGCTGTAGTAGCAGTCATTGTTTAAGCCCACAGCACATAACATCCTTTTTAAGATCCCAAAGTTTCCAAAGACATTAAACATGTCAGGATAAATGTTGGAAAATGTGCATGAAGTACACAAAATACGCAAAATATCCATCCATTCACCCATATAGGTGTGCTTCAAAAAGTTCTCGGTCTCATGAGAAAACGTCAAAGCTTCTTCTTGCATTATTTTTCAACAAAGTCTTTAACTTTATTGCACTTGGTCCACTGATGTTCAAGGTTTGCTATCCATTTGCAGAAGAAGGTAACATCTTGAGCCTCCAGTTACTCCTCAACAGCATGCACGACTTCATCATTAATTCTGAAAATGGCGACCATAAAAGTGAGATTTCAGTTTGGGAAACAGAAGTCAGACAGTGCAGGTGAAGAGACTTTCCCTCTTACAAACTTTTTGTCTTTTAAAGTGCGTCACCTGCAAAGAAATGATGACAAACATTTGAGCTGTTGTAGACAGTGATATAAGGCTTTATAGTTTACAGTTATGACCCAAAATGAGAGCTGCGCCCCTTCTTTCCAAGAACTTTGATACATCCATTTTTTTTTTCACTTATCAGGAGTCAGGTCTTGGTGGCAGAAAGCAAAGCAGAAATGCCATTCCTGACGTTTCTTTCTCCAGCAAAGCTCACCTGCTCCTCCTTGGGGATTCCAAGGCATTCCCAGGTCTGATGCGATATGTCAGACCTGGGAACGCCACATGATGCAGATATCTCATCAGACCTGGGAACACCTTGAATTCTCATCAGACCTGGGATTCCAAGGCATTCCCAGGTCTGATGAGATATGTAATCCCATCAGAGAATTTATATCTACACCAGGGTCTTTCCCCAGCTGGATGTGCCCTATAAACCTCCAGTGGAAGTTGCCCAGACGGCATTCTGACTCCTTTGGATGCCAACCAGCAGTAACTTTCCTCTGTGCTCCCTGCAGATATCCAAACTTGTCACCAAGGAGTGTCAGACTCAGTTCCTTTATTTTGATGCAGGAAGTGATATCTTAGGCAGTATTTTTTCATCCAATATCCTTTTATTGTGCTAGATGAAGCTGCCACTGGGTCGCAGTGCCATGCCCTTTCCGTTAAGCATTTGATTTGAATGGAACAGTGATATAAAGTAGTGCAAAGAAAAGAAACCCACAAGTGAGGGGAATCATCCTTCTGTGTAGTTGTAGGAGATTTAGCTTGTGCAGTGATCCACTACATTAAAGAAATCCCCTTCATGTAATTCTTGATTAGTGGCCACATTGTCTGCTTGAACGTGGAGCAACCACCTGTTTTTGCTGCTTGTATCTGTATTCTCATTCTTTTGGTCTCAACCCTGAACTCATGACCTTAGGTGAAGCTTAGAACCTGGACCGAATTGTAAATCTGACCACAATGGTCCAGTACAACATCTGCAATACTGCTGACGCTGTAGCATCGCAAACAAGACCCTGAGATACCTAAACTCCCTCACTTGGAGCATCAACACACCCTCATCCACAACCAGCACAGAGTCTGTATTGCTCCTCCTGAACATGGCTTTTGCTTGGAGTCTCCTTTCTAGTGTCCTGCAGCAAACTTTCCCTGGTAGACTGAGCAGTGTGGTAACATGATAACTAGAGTACACCATCCGGCACCCATTATTCAAAATGGAAATCACTATCCCATTGTGCCACTCCACAGGTGCTGTCCCCAACCTCCATGCAACTCTGAGGTAATGTGTCAGCCAAGACATCCCAATAGTATCCGGAGCCTTCAGCGTCACAGCTAACCATAACCTCTTTGATTTGACTGTTGTCTTCAAAAAGCTGCATCAAAGTTTAAAACTACCGCATCAAATCAATGTGTAGTCTTGTTTTTTCATTGTAAATGTATACGTTCATTCCTGGATTTAGTTTCAAGCCAATCATACACTTTCTTACAGTGTGTCCTTATATGCCTCAGTGACTCTCATTGGCCGTAGTCAACAAGGGAAGCAGCTTTAATGCCACATTTAGCCACGTTTAACGCCACATACGAAAAGAACTAATCTACTGGGAAGTGAGAGTGTAGTTTCTGGAAAGGAGGTATTCCCTGTGAATGAATCGCTCACGTACGTCACACCACTACAGTGTTGTTTATTAGGCTAAAATGGACAAGTAGTCATTAAAGTGCTTGACAAAATGAACATCTATAGGCAGCATGATGACCAACTAAACTTAGTTAGTTACCATTAGCAACCCTAGTTACTATTTCCAAGATCAAAAATTAACTTTCAGTCACTGCTGATATTAAATTTTGGAACAAAAAGAAGCACAATGTTTTCTACAGAAATGAGGGCAGAAATGTGAAACTAGAAACTGAATTTGAATCACATGATTTCACTTTCAACAAAATTTCAACTTGAATAATTGAATTGTTTAACTTGGGATTCAGTTTTAGTTTCTAGTGGTATATGCTGTATTTCTGCCCAAACACACGGACATTGCTTTAGAGTTTGTATAATATTGTTAAAGATAGGAAGGGAAATCATGTTATAGCAACTAGATACCAATGATAAGCTGTAAGAGGCAGGACACGAAATATACAAGTACAATAAGGATAAAAATAATGATATAATAAAGGTTATGTACACCTTTCACATGTGCAGATATAAAATGGTAAATTTGCATATGGATATCTACCCAACTGTGGATCACATGGTGCTTAGAATTTCGGAAAAACTGCATTTTTGTTGTTTTGCTCACCTGTTAAAGCCTATTTTAGCATTTCTCACAGTTTTTCTATCTTCATATGTATAGTTTTTTTTCCTTCATTATGATTTCCTCTCAGTGCAGCTTGATTGTGCACTAATGAAACAGTGTAAATGCAGTGCTGATTTTTTTTTTCACATTTTGTGTTCATGCATATCAATGTAACATTTGTGAATATGCTGTGTGGGTGTGATAGTGAGAAGCCGGGCAGCTGGATTCCAACGGGGTTACAAATACTCGAGTTCCCCAGAGTTCAGCGATGAGCACATGCATGTTGTCATAGCAATAATGCTGTGTGGTTATACAGTGTGATCCTTCGGAGAATAATATCCAGCTGTTAATAATTCAAATCAGTTTCGTTATGTGTTATATGGCTTTATAGAGCAGGGAACTAAACATAAAGTGCCGTTTTATTCCTACATGTGACATTTATCTGTTAATAAATTCCATTTAGAGGCTGTTTGGTGGTTTGCTGACATGTTTCTTTCTTACTGGCTTCATGCA